>NC_140190.1:28607720-29320220 GCF_965226575.1 Pagrus pagrus | reverse complement strand
ATAAAACTCCCATTGCCTCCTCTGTGAAAGATAATTAAAAAAAGCTTCTGTATGTGTGGCGTGCACAGTTTGTGTGGATTGTGTGCTTTATTATCTCCTGTTTGTTTGTTCAGTTGCTGTAGAAGGTGTTTATCTTCAAGGGTGATGATTCATGTACAAGGATGATTAGTTTAATTAACAGGCCTGTGAATGGTTTCTGACTTCCCGCTTCTAATTGAACAAAGAAGATTACAGAGATCTGGAAAAGTCTCCTATAATTATCACTAAAAAACTCTGTTCCCGTGTAGGGGATAACCATTTTATTTTTTTACATTCATACAAATGCTGGATACGTAATATATCTGAGGGCTTCTGTCATTTTAGACAGAATTAAAAAGATTCCTGGCCAAAGGCAGCGCTCATTGGAATTGCAAATCAGTTTTAGTTAGCCTCCCTGCTGGGTGCCAGCAATGTTGACACCACAGATGGCTTTAACTTTTTGGTATTTTAATGGGCATGATATGAAAAATTGGGATGGCAGTTATCCCATTCGAAAAAGTCCTTAGTAAACTCCCTCCTCTTAGTTCAAAGATGGCCGCTGATGTGAACCCCTGTTTTCAAATGCCAACACGATTAGCCTGCCAAGTGCTGCCTAGACAGATCTACAATGGAACAGTGCATAGCTGGATAGCCAGAGGCCTTATCTCTTTACGAGGCACAGGAACTGGTCACCTGCACTGTTGAATCAGGTGCTTGCCCTTTTGATGGGGAGTCCTGCTTTCCCAAGTCTGGAAGGCAGGACTCCCTGTCTGATGATCTTTCTGGAGGCTGCAGCCTGAGCAATTTAGAGTTTTAATGGTCATGCAGAGTGTGCTGCTGACACACTGCTGTCTGGTCAGAGGAAGAAACAAAAAATAAGCCCTCCAGTGAGCCTCTCTTAACTCTCACCGACTCAGTGTGAGCTCTAATGTGAATCTCTGATTCAACTTTTCTTAAAATTAAAATCGAACCTGTGTGAACATAAGCAGCAGTGAGAGTGTAACTCTGGCCAGTACGTCAGGGAAGGCGCGTCTCTAACTGATGATACTTTTATCTTGATATGTGACATTTCAAAGGGGCCCAGCACTTATCGCAGTTTATTGTTATTAGTTATTGGTAGTTGTCCAAGTATCATGGCAGATTTCCTGTTACAATCATGCAAGGGGCGGGTGAAAACAAATTACAAGTAACACACATGAACAAATTAGGAACGAGTACCTGTCCTGTTCCTTTTTCTTAAAACTGTACTTCTAATCTACTGTTTTACCTAGCTATATCATCAATTTATACCGACTTTATTACAGATACCAAGTAGCCAGGTGCTTGAATAAAAACAAGCACCATCTGTGTTTTGACCACAAGGTAATATGAACAAAGAGGCAGCTTCCAGCGACAATCCCTGGCCTCACACAAAACAGTTACATGAAGTCCTTGCCTCCAGAAAAGCCCTGAGATCTCTGCTTCACAAACTCCTCTTCTCACCTCTGCAAGAACATGTAAGTAAGGTACACATACTGTGAGTACAAATGCAGTTAGCAAGCTAATGTTAGCTATGTTAATGTTTATAGTTAAAAGGTGCAATATGTAAGAACTTCTATCTGCTGTGTTGCAGAGATAGCTAATGAAGTTGGGCCTGAAAACCTCTTTCTCCAAGCGGTCCAAAGCTATAGCTGTGCTAGCAGTGTAAAAATCAAGACTCCCCTAGTGGTCGGATCAGTCGCACAGCTACCTAAGCTAACATGTTAATGGCAACTCCAGTTAGCAGCAGTTAGCAGTTAGTCTGGTGATATTCTGCCCCCTATTTGATCAGAGTAGAAATTCAACAGGTGGCCAATTCTTACATGTCACACCTTTCATCTTTAATAATATCATAATGACATCCACTTGTCTTGATGCTAGTGGCATGTTGGTCTTTTAAATGGGTGTACTTTAGAAAACAGTTAACTAAACTTAAAGCGAAGCTACAATGTTAATGTTACAGGACATATTCTGCATATGCAAACTTTTTTCCAAGTCTGGAACACCTCAGAGAAAAGTCTCTAATGATTACCTTCGTTGAGGGACAGATCTGTTTTTTATTTGGTGTATTTTTCTCCCTCCTCTGCAACTGTCAAATGTACTGCAATATAGGCAATGTGAAATAGCATCCAGATATTTTCAGTGCAGCTAAACTGGAGGTCAACGACAAAACAATAAATTCAAGGTTTTAATCTCAGTTCTTTAGAACCAAGGTCACAACATTTAAAATGTTTTTTTATATTATTCTAATTTGATTAAATATGTTACATCCGCATAGCCTTCTTTTGTTTATGCTTCAACATCAGAAGGTATTCCTATCATGGACTCTTTATTTCTAAAAAGAAATGTTTAATTAGTTTAAGAGTTAACGCAGGTTGATGGCCGCCTGGGCGGCCTTGTTACCTTCAATGACAAGCAGTTTGTTTTGAAAAACAAGTTTTTTTTTATATACTGTATATATACCTTTCACCTGAAACCACTTTCTTTCTGCAGCACGAGTAAAGATTTTATTTTTTTTTTTTTTTTTTAATGTGTTCCAGGGTTAAATAGTAAAATACGATCCATTTCAGTGTGAAACTTTATTGAATATTCCATTGTCATACATCCCCGTCAGTTGAGACCTCTAATCCATCATTGTCATGAGAACAATGCATGCATTAATTTGGAGGAATATATTCCTTTTCCCTTGCACCTGCAGGCAATAATTTTAACAGCTGTCAGCAAGTCCTACGGTGCTGTAAAGAGAGTTCAGATCAATCCCCTCCGTAGAACAGAAGCAATGCACACTGGACTCTGTCCATGGCTGAGAAACGTGTAATATGCCCATACTTTAGATGGATTGAAAGCACAGCAGTGAGCTGTGCAGATGTTGTGACGCAATGAGTTGCAAAATGTAATATATTAACTTACAAACACCATAACCATAACACAAAGCTCTATTGAGACAATAGCTTTTAGAAAATACAGTAGTTCTGATAGACCTGTTCTACTTAGTACACACTTGTGATGTATGTTATGTTGTAATTTGGATAAATTGAACGCTTTACATTAACTGGTGATGAAACAGTCTCAATTTAATATTGATGGCTACGCTTGACGTACATATGCAAGGAAGCCTATCAATGAGGATATTGGCTATTCCTAAAATGCTGTTCTTAACCCTTGCCATGGGGTCAGATTCTGATAATTAGTTATTAATTATTTTTTTATGGCGGAGTTCTGTGAATGAATTGAGAAGTCCCAGCCTGAGGAAAGAAGCTGCTCTGTAGTCTGGTGGTACGGCAGCAGATACTTCTGTATTGCCAGGCGGCAGCAGAACAACTGGATTATTCCTGAATTTCTTGGGAACGCTGATAACTTCAGCTTTAGCTCAATGAAACTTCTTTTATCAGGCAACTGAATCCATTAGCTGTTGGATTACATGCAACCCCGGTGTATGAATGGTACTAAAAGTTTGCTTTGTTTAATCATTGTCATATTACAATTTTTGATCTTACATAGCCACAAATACATACATTACTTCATTGCTTTGCATCCTGCAAACTGCTGTGTTAAAACAAAAAAAACGTTTTCACTTGATGTGAGTGAACGAACAATGACAATCACAAGCACTAGCCGGATCAAGATCTTGACAAGAGGCGGTGATACTCATTCAGCTTTTTGTCCACAGGAGCCAGAATCAACAAAAAATAAGGTTCCTTGAAGCTGCTTTAAGATGCATAAGGGCAAAGCTGCACTCCATATTTCAAGCCCTGCTCAGTGCTCTGGTGTCATGTCAACCCCAGACTGCTGAGAAGAGGCAAATAATGGGGAAGAAAACAGATCAGCTCCCTGTTTTGAAAAGGAATCACCTTTTTAATTTACCATAAGATGTCTCTCAGCACGCAGCAAGATTTCCTCCAACGTTTTTCTGCTTCATTAGCACTCTGCTCTGTTTTCTGTCAAGCTCATCAGTTTTTGCGCATGTCAAAAGCTCTTATTTTCTAATGGATTTTCTGCTAACAGATTTTCTATTTACGATAACAGGATGCTCTTAGTCTTTAAAAGCCCAATTGAATGTTGATGGAGGCAGCTGTATTCCAAACATGTTCCTGAGAGTACTTTTGCAACGTCTTTGCTCTCATTCTTATTTTTTTTACCCTTTTTGAATGATTTGCTTTTTAGTAGAATGTGACAGAAAGTATTAACTTTATAAAACAGACAAATAAAAGACTAACGTCTGGATGTCAAGCATCGGGTAACATAGTGTAACTCAGTGCTGTAAACTTTTAGAACAGTTTTTTACACAGTCATACAATGAATGATATGGAGTTCATTTTCGTGCTCTGGCACCTCTGCAGGTGCAGTAGACTTTAAAGAGCAGCTATATGAGGTGTCACCTTGTGAATATGGTTTTATATGTTGCTCAATGTAGTGCATCATTCACACAAAAATGCCAGAGGGCTATATAGCTATCTATGGGAGCTGTCAATGCAAAATGATTTGTCAATGGACTAAAGCAAAGTATTTCATTTTTTTTCATCCTTCTTTCTCTCTTCTAAAATGATGTTTTGCATTGTTATTCTGTTCTTGTAGGTGTGGATAAGTGAAGGAGGGGTGATCGATAAGTGAATGGCTTAAGGTAAGAGGATATAAGGTTTACAGCCCTCGGTCCATGCCCGTGCAGGTTAACTCCATGAGTCATTATGTAGAAAGTTTTAAGTCAACTTTTGAGGTATTTCTGTTTCGAGTAATTAAAACTTGGAAGTCTACAGTGGCGATGGCAGGAAAAGTGGATTTGAACTCATCCAACACCCGTCCAACACCCCTTATTCACCTGATTTGACAACTTCAGACTACTGCCCTTCCCCAAGTTGATGAAGGAGTTCAGCAGTTGGTATTTTCACAGTGGCGATGGCGTTGGCGTTATCTACGCTATCTACCCTTGCATGCACCCCTTTTTGATCTCGTGTTACTGAAAAAAAGCATTGAATACTGTAGTGATACAGGGGGAGACAGATGCTCCCCCCACCCACTTAAGGATTTCAAATATATGGCTTGGCACAATTACTGCTGGAAAACATGAGAAAAAAACGATAGCAAAAATCCAACTTTTGATTACAAAACCATTAAACCAAAAGATACCTAAACCTTCTGCTTATTCATCTGTCCCCTCCTGTGGGAGGTGATATAAGCTTGATAGTTCACCCAAGGGTGCCCAGATAGAGAAAAACAATGGACTCATCATGGACCCTCATCTGGTGTTTTTGTAGGACATCAGGACACCTCATCATGTCTCATTGTGAAGCCGGATGTGCATTTCCAGAGGAATACCCAGTCCGTGAGCTCTTAGAAAATGGTCTCATTTACCTGATTTAAATCGCAGAAAATTATTTGCAGTTTGAATGAATTCATTTTCCTATGCCTGGCCAATTTTGGATGAATTTGGCAAACTGCATTGCATTTGTTTTCATCTGTGCAACACGTCCTCAGACCTAAAATCACAGAAAAAATAATTTGCAACTGACCCTCAAAACAACATATATAAAAGTCGGAGAGTACCAGCGCCAAGCCTAAGAGACCTTCATTGTCATGTGGTCAATGTTGTAATGGTCAGTTTGGTTAGGTTTAGGCACCAAAACTACTGGGTATGAGAAAACATCATGATTTGGGTTTAAATAACATACTTAAGTTATGTTACATGATGTTGAAATAAGTCAACATTAATTTTTTGGTTTTCACATTGAAAGTTCAACGTCCTCGCTAAGTGGACTTTGTCACCTGACCCTTTGTTCGTGTCATAATTACTAAGGCCACTATAGGTAGCTGCCTAACAGTTTAAGGTAAATATGGGTCACAATAAGTTGCGTTCATGGTGATGACCTATAAACCTGTGTTTTGGGGAAGGGTGGTGAAGTGTTTTGATTAATCGACTCTGAAACTATCCTCTTGCTTACTCCCGAAGCAGCCTTGACTCTACTATGTTACGATGGTACTTTCATGGATCTGTCCACCATGACAAAAAGGTGAGGAAAAACATGAGTTCTCAGAGACGATGTCAAATTAATTAGAATATAAATGAAATAACATACTCCCATTCAGGAGACTTCTGTGTTTATATGTTGAGCAAGACTGAGGGAATCATTTGAAGAGAAAACAAAATAAAAAGCTAATATAGAGGGTAGGGAACCCATAAATATGGAACAAGTGGCTCCTCCCACTGGCCAAATGATCTCTTTCATACTTTCCCATGGCTATATGTAGGATTTTTGTTTCCACAAATCATGTTGTCTCTTCATCCAAAATGGACTATTAAAATGAGTTTGAAGCAGCACATTAATATGAGGGTGGACTGCTGCAGCCACTGTATTTGAGTCAAATATGAGAGCAATCAAAAAGAACTACCTCCTCATCAATAAACCACAGCGATCCCATCCATCTCTCCAGAGCTATGATGGATAGACATGGACCAGTCTAATTAAAGGATGAATTATGGAATGGATTCAATTCATCACTATTCTGTCATTACTATTAAATTCAGTCAGTCCCATGTTTCTGTATCTGGGTTGCACTGCTTTTCTGCATCTATCAATCATAAATCAAGGAAAAATTAGTCCCAGCAGGGGATCTTATGTAGTTTATCTGGGCCACACTTCTGGTCCAACAATTCTCAGCTTTATGTAGTTGTGTTAAAACCGGTCTCATGCTTGATGATCCCCAGTGTAAACACTGCTGAACCTTCTCAACTGCATATGGCAAGTTGTGTGGCGTCAGAACAAACAGTGAGTCGACTGAATGCTTTCACAGCCAATCCTCCACACACAGGAAAATGCACTTATGCACACACATATTGACACAAAGATGTTTACAGACATGCATTTATGCACACAAACAAACAAACTTAAACATCCAAGGCCCTGGATGAAGAGTGGAACCACTCCAAGGTTGAGGATATATTGATTGGGTTACCTTTGTTAGACTCAAAGATAACACAACAAACAAGGCAATAGCAATACAATTTTAAATCAGTGCCTCTAAGCAAGGACTCACTGCATTATACATGTTTTGTGGTACTCCAATTGAGGTCAAGAAATGTTTTCTGTTCATAGAAAGAGAAAGCGAAAGAGGGGAAGGAAGAGGCAGCTGGCACTAATGACTGCAACAAGGCCAAAGGTATTGTGGAGCTCTTCAGTGTCCCTCCTTTCATCAGAGGACATTGTGATAGAGATGTGGGGGACATAATGAGCGCCTGTCAAAGGGCTCAGACAAACAAGCCAATCCGATCACAGTAGGTGAATACAAAACGACCGCTGAGGTTGCTCTCAGCACATGTCCACTACAGTATATGTCAACACGTTAAATTCTTAAATAATTTAGTGTGAATGTGTATTTCCGTGTGTCTCTGTGAACAGAAGTGTGTCCATCTTCATGAAGTGGGAAATCTATTACACAGCAGAGAAAGGTCTTGTTCTGCAAACGGGAGAGAGAGAAATGCTGAAGGCTCCCTGCAGTTCTATTACTGAAGCTGTCGAAGGAGCTGAGAGCAGTGGAAAAGCCCACTGCAATCTTTTTCCTCACAAAATGATGTTGAGTCCAAAATGGCTTGAATTGTAATCTTTTGTAAGACACTAATACCACAACTTCCTAAATAGCTCGACAGCACCTTGTAAACAGGAAACTGCTTCAGGTGACAGCACATTTTTTTTGTCATTCAATTGCTTAAATAAAGTGGAAATTTCACCTCAGTGCCGTTCATTACAGTTACAGTGATGTGTATGTGTATTACGTCAACTATTAAATGCAGTTAGTGAACACCATCAAGAAACCACAAATAGAAACACCAATCAATTATGTTCCCAGAAGGGCATTAATTATAGGCAGTGTTTTCCTATAAAGAGTTTATCCTGATCTAACTTGCAAGAACAAAATTATGTGTCAACAACTGACCTGATGAAGATTTATCATAGCCTAAAATAAAAGGTAATATCTATCCCAGCAAATTAGAAAATGAGAGTGAGGTAGGTTTGGTTTGCGGAGCCTGCACCATGTACGTCATGTCACATTATGCAGGTGACGCATTTAAGGCGCTTACAGGATTTCAGTTATGTCATTAACGTATATCACTTATGTAACGCATCTTCAAAACAAACGAATCTTTACTCTTTGATATGAATCCCGATCTCTGGGGGAAAACTCCAAGCATCCCTGACTCTGACTTTTCTCGCTCTTGATACTACTGAACTAGAGGAGCGCTTCAAGAAGTGACACTAGAGGGGTAACTCTAGAAGTATAGGGCCACTGACCAGACTGCTGTATTTTTGGTACTGGGAGTGAAAGTGGACTGGTACAGTATTTACTCTATATTACAGTAACCTTTGGAACCCTGATGTATACCTGATGAAATTGGGCTATTTGCTCTTTTTGTGTTAGCTTAAAAAAAATAGCATTTTGTCATTTGTGATTGATTTTCTCATACTGTGTGGCCATTGCTAACAGGGATACTGTGCAGGTACAAATACTTTTACTTGTACAGTATCCACATCTGTCAGGAAACACATGTAAAGTTGTTGAGTAAAAACCCAAACAAGTGATTGCTAGTTGCTTAAAATCAAAATGGTTTCATGCATTTTTTATCCGTGACTGCATTATGCAAAATCTTTTAGAAAAGACATACTGTCTTGTGCTAAAATGAGCTAAGCTTTTTGTTGTCTTTATTTAATCCCATTTGTACATTTGGAACTGCTTTCATTATCTGATTTGTTATGTGTATTTCATTTGGGGCTTTCGCTACAAATCAACAGATGCAATTTCCATCTCGATTAAAGGATAAGGACGACAAGAAAAGAAAAGAATGCACACAGGGAGATGGAAGTTTTTAGAGGAACCAAAACATGTTGATATGTGCATTGTTAGACTAAAGTAAAAAATAAGGTCTATTTATTCACAGTGGGTGGGTCTGAGTAGGGGTGGTGATTAAAATAAATAGTAAAAGTAAAGCAAGTGATGTGTGACTGGTGTTTCCAGCATCCATTTTTTATTCACACTTTTTAAAAACATTAATTTGAGGTTATTTGTCACCAACCCTGAATTCATAATCGGGAACTATGTCAGGGATCAATGCAAAAACACATGCATGACGATGGAAATGACAGAAATGAGATGGAAATCTATTAAAACATAAAAAAAAATGCACACATTGCCATGTATGCGTATGCAAATTCACACATGCACAGAGGCACAGAAATACGAAACCACCTTCATGAATAACTCCTGCATAAACCAGAACTTTTTTGTGTAGTTCAGCAGTTCATGCGTATACTGTAACATCAGTAAAAGTCTCACGGGAACCATCTGCAGGCTTTATGCTGTGATATTTAGCCTTTAAGGATGCATGGGGCTACGAATAAAGCACTGGATCATTTGAGGGTAACAGAAAAGACAACAGTATTTGCAAAGGATTTGCTGAGGTGAGTCAGAGGTCACACCTCATGTGGATCTGTTCTGTTCACCAGTGAGTCTAACCTTTGCTGTGCTCCATTAGCAGCAGAGACTGTCTCTTGGGGTGGAACAGGGTGAAAGAAAATGAACAGCTGGACTGATTCCCTATCTCTTTGCAGTTTGATGCTCGGGGGCAAATTTGCTAATTTTCATACACAAAGCGAGCTGGATGGTTTTGTTGACATTCCACATTTCACTTGAATGGTTTTTCTGAAGCAAGCGTTTGTTTGTGACTGCACATGTGTGCATTTTGTCAATATGTCAGGCGAGCATGTGACTGGAAGGTTGCCCATTAAAATCCCTGGACTACCTGGGAGAATGTGGGAGTGGGGTGTAAATGAATTATACGCTCCCTCTCTCAGCAGCTAGCATTGAGGTGCCCTTGAGCAATACACTGAAAACCCAACTGCAATAGAACTGCATTAATGTGGTTGTTCTGGTCAGCTCCCGGTGGCCAACTGTGATCAGTTTTATTCAAGCTGGGCATCAGTTGCAAAATGAAAAATGCATGGTTTAATTTGCTTTGCATAACGCATCCCAAAATTAAATGTATCTATTGTACACAAAGAGATTTTGAGGTCAGTATTATAAGCTGGATCAGACCCATCCAAAGTGTTGCTTGTATTTCTCAGACTGCCCTTAAGATCAATTCTTATTTAATCAACCTGTCCAGTAATGATAAAGAAAGGGGTGTTTAGGGTGTTAAATGTGTGCATTTAAACTGGAAATAGACAACTTTTTTATTTCAACTTATCATTCTGAAGTAAATACTGATCGCACAGTGTAATGGCTATAAAGAAAAATGAGACAACACATGTATGGATTGGTTCCTTTAGAGGCATGATTGTTGATTGTGGTGAATTTGTCTTTATCGGGTTAATCACAAATCTAGATAATTGTCGGAAATTTGTCTAGCTAGTTGATGTTCAGTCACATACTGGTTTCCAGATTTATTTTTAATTGCCTAAGCTTGTCACAATGGCTTAAGACATGGCTTGCACATTGTATCCCCCACACATTTTTTTTTCTTAAATAATAACTGATGTGTGTAAATACTATGGACTCCAAACTAAAGAACAACAGGGCGATGAGATTACAAACATTTATTCATCCTTTACAGCACTAAGATAGGTATTAAATTGGGATTCTTGTGGTTGTTTTTTGCTTTGGACAGAAGCCAGACTGATGCTGGTTGTCTCATTGTCTTTGCGACAGCAGCACCAACAGTAATACCACAGGAAAACACTTGGAAGGGCAAAAGTTCAAAATATCTTAATTTCCACTCTTAAGGACCCTATGTTTTAGATTATGGCATTGAGAAAAATTGGGAGATACTAGCTCCATTTCTCTTTGGTGTAAAGACTTGATAATGAGATTTTGCACTTGTGAAAGGATTTGTCCAGCTATTTCCAAGTTATGCCTGATGAGTCATTGAAAATATAAAAAAAAAACTTTTTATTAAAAGCTTCAGTGGGTTAAAATTATTGCGAGGATCAGCGGCAAAGCTACGTTGTAGTCCACACTGAGCTCCCCTCAGCTGCTGGCACAACTCCTTAATCTTCCTCGCTCCATCTCCCTCCTCTTACAGTATCATGACTTATCTCTTCATTGTTGGATGAAGTGAATAGAGATAATTCAGCGTGATCAGGTAATGGTTCTCTTGTGATGGTGCACTTATTGACAGGGCCACACAAAAAGCAGCAAAGATTTAGGAGGTGGCCGGTAAGGAGACGCTCAGCACTAATGAAGTGTATCCTTCACTATCTATCAGCTGTCTTGTGACAACTATCAGCCGACAAAATCAATACAGATGTGGTCAAAGATTCAGTAGTGCTTGAATGGGAGCGCTCACCTCAATCTATCTGTGCCATTAACTCCTCTCTTTGTGCCCCTCTTGGCTGATGGGAATATACTAATTCCATATGAGAAGAGTCTCTCCTCTCCTTTCAGGCGACGGCTTCCTCTTATATATTTAACAAGGGTGAATCCATATAATGCAGCTGTAGTTGGAAAAGCTTTATTTTAGCTGCCTGGCACTCGGGAAATCTCATATTTGAGGATTTCTAAGACCAAGTGTGTGGCTTAATATTGATTTTGCATGCGGAGAATATGCAAGCCATAGGTTTTTACAATCATAGGGATTGTGCTAAAATGACATAAAGCAGCATCAGCCTGACATTGCTATGGCACATTAGAAAGTAAAGGTGTGGGTACAGAGACATGACCTTTTAAACTTTGAAAAACTGCAGGCAAAACCTCAAACATAAACCCATCACATTACCCAGTATGAGTCAATCATTTCTATAGTTTTGTAGGTTATCCTTTAAATATCCACAGACAGAAAATAGAAAATGCTTAAGTCATGCTTCAGGTTAACAACATGCCTAAATATTTGTTCAACTGTATTACGCTATAGGTTCGAAAATAAATCTGACCCTCTATACTAAAATGACAGTGGTCATTTTAGGTATCCTTAGGTATGAATTAACAAAACAGGTTACGTGTCAAACATGTAGGCCTAACGTTAATTAGAAGAAAAACTTGGAAATGGGCGGTCGGTTAAGTAGACATGTCAGCCATCTATTGCTAACATTGTGTCCAATTTTGTAGCTTAGGTTAATGTTTAAATGTTACCAACGTTAGTCAGTTGTAGCACCCTATAATGTAATAATTTCCTGATAATGTAATAACGCCTGAAAATGTAATACAATTTGCACTTAACTCGATTGAAAATGTAATAAAACCCAATAATGTAATAACTTCACCAATAATGTAATAAAATAATCTGACTGATATTGTAGTAACATTTTTACCGATAATGTAATACCTTATTACGTTATTGGGAATTTATTACATGTTCAGGAGTTTTTTTTTTCTTCAAAACTGATAATGTAATACTTGACAGATAATGTAATATATATGTTCATTTTCAGTCCAGAGTTCTACATTTTGTGTTTTGAGAATCTAAGAATGTTATATACGCTGGATTTGAAACAACAGAATGACTATTGCTTCCCTAGATGTACCTCTTCACTTCACAGATTTCCAACAAATCACTACCTCATGAAAACTAGGGCCCGACCGATATGGATTTTTTGGGGCCAATGCCGATACCGATTATTAGGGGGAAAAAAATCTGATAACCGATTAATCGGTCGATTTTTTTTCTTATATAAAGTTTTACAATTTTATTAATTTAAGTAATATATCTACATATTTACTTTTTTTTTTTAACAAATGGCTGCTTTTGAGCCTTTCAGACACTTCTACAAAGAATTAAAGGCAGAAAAATAATTTAAAATCCTTTTTATTGCTGAGTCAAGCAGCATAACGTTTAAAAAAAAAAAAAAAAATCAGGAACACTCGATATACTGTAGGCTACTGCTCTTCACGCCGACAGGAAGACTGACTGATCATCTCAGTAATATACCACGGATTTATCATGAATCAAACTCGGACCAGAAAAGTGTCTTCAACTACTCGCCTACTCTTGTTGTTAACTTGTTGATTTATTGTTTATTTCACAAACTTGTTTATTTACCGTTGAGGCGGACCACTCTCCTCCGTGCGTCCCTGCCGCTGCCTGCTCCAGATCAGTCACTCTACTGTGCTGTGAGGTGGTTAGTGGATAGTGGATGGAGTTTGTCATGAGGTCGGTGCGCATTATCCTCTACAGGATAAATAGCCCAATGTTGGGGGATCTTTTCAAATGTGGGAACATTTTCAAAGTTAAACCAAGTCTTATTCCCTGCATTTTATTCCTGAAAATATCGGCGACAATCGGCGAGTTTTGGCCGATTACCGATTAGTCTCAAACGGGCTATAATCGGCCGATTTAATCGGCTCGCCGATAAATCGGTCGGGCCCTAATGAAAACAACCACAAACCAACAAATAACTTTCAGTAACACTGCATTTGAAGAGGGTATACAAGAGCATTCATACTGTAACACCTGCATACACATTACATGACACCTGACATAAACATAGGCCTACATATCCACTTGTAAATGGTTATTAAATCACTTTCAATGTCAAATGGACATCTTACTCTATGTCAAGTGGCATAGTGGTCAACTGTCATACTGATAGTATAATATGAGATTTACCTGTATAAATAAAGGTTAATAAAAATGTCAGCATCAAAATGACAGAACTTGATGACAACTGGCATCCTTTTTGGGGTTTATACAGGGTTTCTGAAGTTGTGTGATGTTTCTATGATAGTACAATTCAAATTTGGTGAAAGTAATTGTCTAAAGGTATTACGTCCATTTAAATCCTGTTTTATTGAAGTGACGTCATTTCTGCAATGCCATCTGCTGGTAATGTCACTTACCAGCAGATGGGCTGCCACTAAGGCCTCTACAACTAGGGCCTCTACGACTAGAGGGCCTGCAGGCCCTCTAGTCGTGTTCTAGTTCATGTTCTAGTGTTTCTCTGATGACTGGCCAATAAAGACATATCTCCATTTATGTGAACACTTGGTAAGTGAGTATGTAACGTCTCAGCATCAATATCTTCAGATTTCTGTAGGATACCAGAAAAAGTTTGATAATGGTAGAATAGTGTACTGTAGGCTTTAGACTAGTTTTTATTGTCCATGTGGCTACATGCTAGTTCTTACTGATGCTAACTTCTTGACACTTTAGCCAAGGCTTGGCTACTTCTCTAAATAGCTTAAGACAGGGGTTCCCCAGCATTTTTTCACTGTGGACCGTTCACGGGTGGACAATTTATTTTTACAAGTGAAAAAGTTGTTTTAGAAAAGACTAACATACGTTTACCTGTTTACATTACACATATAATATAAAAACGATTGCAGACGGTGACATGGTTTTCTGTTAACATTTTTAATTCAATAAATACATCTTTGTTACAACTAACCATAATATACTCTCTGTAATCTCATTTTTGCTGCCGTCACCTCGGAAAACTCCTCGCTTCACAAAGATAATATGTTTGTAATGGAAGCAGGTTTTCAGTGCTTTTGTGGCCATCTCAGGAAAATCTGCTTTAACCCAGAACGCAGGCAGAGTTTAAGTTTTCTGCAAAGTGATGCAGCGGTGCAGAGCCGGTCGCCACATTTAATATACACAGCGGGCTTGGAGCATGTGAATCACCTGTTGCAATGAACCCGTTATTTAAACAGGACTGGTTTTTCTTTTAAAGTGACTATGAGGAGTTTCTGAAAGCGAAGTGTTTTCACACTACATTTCCCATGAGCCTCTGTGCACACGGTGAAATACTTGGACCGACGCAAGACGGACTAAAGTGAAAAACATTTGCCAAGAATGTTTTCATTAATCAAGAATGAAAGTCGGAGGTTCGAAGACGAACAGATACTGTCGTAGTTCCGACCATAAACGGCGATCTGGAGGCGTTATTCCCATGACCCGCCGGGCAGCGTCTGGGAAACCAAAACTAGGAAATGCTAGGCAAGCTGACCACTAAATAATAATATCAAAATAACTATAAGACAAAACAATATATTTATTGAAAATGGACTCATTAACAAGTGGGTAACGTAGATTCATCCACATTAATATGAGACTCATTTATTACCAAAAGCAAACTCCTCGGAGTCTCTTTAAAACAGCTTTCTTTTTGTTGGCAGTTGTTGGGTCTTCTGTCATCTCATTATTGAGTCTTTCCCGGCGACGCTTGTTTTTTACTCATTTACGCCTGTAGACTTGCCTGTCAATTGCGCAGTGCTGAGAAGAGGCACAGGCGGAAACAAACAATTATATATGTTTTCATTCTTTTATTTGTATTCAATCTTTATTTATACAAGTAAATCTCATACAGTATACCAATATGACAGTATGTCAACTGGCCACTATGTCACTTGACATAGAGATGTCAATTTGACATTGAAATTGATTTAATAAACATTTATGAGTGGATTTGTAGGCCTATGTTTATGTCGGGTGTCATGTAATGTTTATGCAGGTGTTATGAATGCTTATGTATACTCTCTTCAAATGAAGTGTTACTGAAAGTTGCTTTGGTTTTGGTTTGTGGTTGTTTTCATGAGGTAGTGATTTGTTGGAAATATGTGAAGTGAAGAGGTACCTTTAGGGAAGAGTTACCTGGGGTCTCCAGTGCTACTCAGAAGCTTATATCTGAGCTGGAGTTCTGGGCTCCCAAGGAGGTAAGTCCATCACCCACTCAGGGACATGCAACAACATCCTGGTCTTACTGAGTATTTGCACATATGCATATGGCTGTATGGTACTCAAAGTCTGCAATTTAACCCAATAGTTATTCTGTTGTTTCAAATCCAGTGTATATAACATTGTTAGATTCTCAAAACACAAAATGTAGAACTCTGGACTGAAAATGAACATATATATTACATTATCTGTCAGGTATTACATTATCAGTTTCTGAAGAAAAAAAAAAACTCCTGAAAATGTAATAAATTCCCAATAATGTAATAAGGTATTACATTATCGGTAAAAATGTTATAACAATATCAGTCAGATTATTTTATTACATTATTGGTGAAGTTATTACATTATTGGGTTTTATTACATATTCAATCGAGTTAAGTGCACATTTTATTACATTTTCAGGCGTTATTACATTATCAGGAAATTATTACATTATAGGGTGCTACACCAGTAAAACCATATTTAGCCAAAAGTGTAATCGCATCTGTAACATTAACCTACAGCTAATCTAAAATAAATGGGCTAAATATCTGTATTTGTTGCAACGTTAGCTAATTAACATTAACGTTTCAACCCATCACATCAACAACAACCGATACCTCTAAGCTAAGGTCAGAATCACCTCTTTGATTTGTGTCCAGTTAAGCTGTTCATGAAACACTGACTGCTCTTGTCACTCTTCTCCATCTCCACAGACAGTGTCCAGAGTGTACTCTGTAAATTCAGAGTGCTGTTTGAATATGCCGTTTGTTTTTTCAGAAAACCACACTCGGCAGCAAACGGTCCAGTTTGTGCCAAAGGGTATGATCTGGTGCTCGGAGTGACTATTTATGAACTCTATGACAACAGTTAGAAAATGAAAACATTTGCCTAATAAGGGATAGATTATGATTACTATATAATACATTTATTTCATGTCTGTTGTGTCAGATCAGGCCCGTGCACTGCACTCGAACCTCCACGTCCTCGCTCAATGCCTTGCTAAGGACTGTAACTCTCTGCAAAATTTCCCAATATCAACACAAATAATCCCACTATCCCTAAGAAATGCTGGGCTTGGCATTGCCATGGAATGATACCACTGCAAAATCATCTTTTTGTGAATATAGTTTCAAGGAGACTTGGCTCTTGTAGCAGATTAGTTTGCATTTTGGATTGTGGGTAGAGGCAACTGCAGTTTGACACTAACAGTGGGCACTTGAATAGCTAGAAATGAGAGATTTGTGCTCTCTACAGTGCATCGTACACTCAGTCTAAACCTCTGACATCATGTTGGCCATTTTTATGATTTGTTGACCTTCCTACCGCTTTGTTCTGTTTGGATTGTACAATAAATGTGTGATTTTGTCAGAATTGAGCAGCTTCTACAGGTACAGGGATTGTACAGTATATAAAAGTCCCACTTAAATCCCATTTCATCATTTTGTTGCGGTCTAAAATAGTGTCAATATGTCTTAAAAGTGCATTGTTAATATTTTTATTTAATAAAAAGAAGAAAATGGTCGCCAGGAAACGATCAGAAATAATCCTTATTGTCTCAGTCAGCTGGGGGATGCACTGATGTCTTTTAGATTGTGTAGCAGTTTGACTGTGCCTGGGTAGTTAAGTGCACTTTGTGTGCGAAACCAAAAGATCTCTCTACCTCGCGAAATAGCAAAAGTAATTTAACAAAACATCTAGAGCAGTGCCACGCTAACATTAAGCTAGTAACCAGAAGAAAGCAAACTGAGGATGAGAGCGGAGAAAAAACTAAGCAGCAAAAACTAACATTCTCCCATTCTGCGATGCTTGAACCTCGAGAAGTGAGGAGGCTGGTGGCAGAGTATGTTGTCGAAGATATGCTGCCACTTTCAACAGTGGATTCACCTCCTTTTAGAAAAATTGTAAGCAAGATCCCCGTCCAGGCTAGCAACAACAAGGTAAGCTATCATTGCCTCAACAGGTTAGTGCTACTGGGCTATTGGCTATTATATAAAAAGCCAGAACAGCGACATAACGTCAATCTGTAGCACTATCACGTCAGTCTGTATCCAGATAAAACATACAAAAACTTCTGTTAAACACAATAAACAATAGCTAAAGGGCCTTACAATTTAGGCTACCCACCCCCATTTCCCTTAATAGAGACCAAGGTCTTGACATACATAAAGTTTTGACACATATTGATTTTTCAATGTAAATCTTCTCATGGGACTAAAACAGGTAGTGCACCCCAAATGTTTCAATATTAACATTGCAATTCATGTTCAGCATGGCCAGCCCTTTCAAAAACAGTTATTTTCAGTGTTGGCGGTTGTGCATGGGGGGTAGCCTACATTTTAAGGCCCTTTAGCTAATGTTTATTGTTTATTGCATTAGGGCTTCTAGCTTGCGCCTAGGCTACATCAAACGCCACTAATTTAGCCCACTTAGCATAGCATGAGTTTGATATCTGGCTATTTTCTTATATTTTCAGCATGTACTGCCAAACAGAAAGACCTTTGCAAAGGGATATGCTATCATGGCAAAAGAACTTAAAAGGACCATTGAAGCAAAGCACTACGTGTCCACCACCGCTGATATTTGGAGGTCAAATAATTAATTGGGTCCCATGTCTGGGTAATTTTACCAGCCTTGTTTGGCTGCATGCTACCTCTGTTTGTATATTTGTTTAAAGTTTGACTGAAATGATTGAACTGTGTTTCCTATGAGGGCCAGTAGGCCTAAGCACTTTAATTTAAAGCACTTCAGTTCCATTTTTTGTCACTTTGAAATGTGGCTGGGTAACCCCATATAGCAAATAGTCTAGCTGTAAGTGATCTAAAAGGGCCAAGGACTAATCTTTTTTTATTTTTGATGAAGCATAAACTATGTTTCATTATGCTGTGAACTTGAATTAAAGAGAATAAAGGGATAGAAATGTAAAAAGGGTTCTGTATCTTGTCATGCCTTTAGGTGTTGTTAGGTTACAATATACAGTAATAGGCTCTAGCTCTATTGATTTCAATATGAATACGCCTAAAGTTACAGTATCTCTTATCACAATATGTACTGCGCCATGAGCCATAACTGCGACCATTATATTGTATTGTTGTTAGCCTTAAGCCTAGCCCAGTCATTATGCCATACAACATCACCTCCTACTGGATGTGTTATGAGCTGCATTGAATGCAATAAGATTATCCAACCTCCCTTTCCTCTCCAAGATCCCTGAGAAAGCAGCCGCCAACCAGCTATGTGACATTCTTCATAACAATAGTTTATATGAGGATTTTCAATCAGGTTTTAGAGCACATAATAGCACAGAGACGTAACTGGTGAAAGTTACAAATGACCTCCTAATCGCTTCTGACAAAGGACTTGTCTCTGTCCTGGTCTTGCTAGATCTTAGTGCTGCATTTGATACCATTGATCATCACATTCTACTACAGAGACTGGAACACTTAATTGGCATTAAAGGACCCGCATTAAACTGGTTTAAGTCCTATTTATCGGATCGATTTCAGTTTGTACATGTTAATGATGAGTCATCCCTGCATACCAAGGTTAGTCATGGTGTTCCTCAAGGCTCCATGCTTGTACCCATACTATTCACCTTATATATGCTCCCTCTAGGAAATATAATTCGGAAACACTCCATAAACTTTCATTGTTATGCAGATGATACCCAGTTATACTTATCAATAAAGCCAGATGAAACTAATCAGCTAACTAAACTCCATGCATGTCTCAAGGACATTAAGACCTGGATGATCTGCAATTTTCTGCTGTTAAATTCAGATAAAACCGAAGTTATAGTACTTGGTCCTAAACACCTTAGAGATGCATTATCTAATGATATAGCTAGTTTGGATGGCATTAACTCGGCCTCCAGCACCACCGTCAGGAATTTGGGAGTTATCTTTGATCAAGATATGTCCTTCAACTCCCACATAAAACACATTTCAAGGTCTGCATTTTTTCATCTACGTAACATTGCAAAAATCAGGCCCATCCTGTCCCAAAATGACGCAGAAAAGCTAGTCCATGCATTTGTTACTTCCAGGCTGGACTATTGTAATTCTCTATTATCAGGCTGCCCTAACAAGTCTCTAAAGAGTCTCCAGCTGGTCCAGAATGCTGCAGCACGTGTACTGACAGGAACTAAGAAAAGAGATCATATTACTCCTGTATTGGCCTCTCTGCACTGGCTCCCTGTAAAATCAAGAATAGAGTTTAAAATCCTTCTCCTCACTTACAAAGCTGTTAATGGTCAGGCACCATCATATCTCCAGGGCCCAGTATTTCAAAACTTGTAATCTGGATCAGAGTAATCCGGATAATGAAATCCTCCTTTTCTCAGTCATGGATCACGGTGATCCTGCTGACTTTATCGGAGTATTTCAAAACACTGGCAGGGTGGATCACCGTGATCCCGACCTGGCCGGATACGGATTTCCAGATCTCAAGTCTCCGCCTCCGCGATCTGAAAACATGGCGGACTACTTCACGAAAGGAGTAGCTGAGAGCGCGACTTTCACGTCAAAAGTCTGAGTTTACCGTCGTCTAATGTGCAGCGTTTAAAAGACCATACGGACGCCAACCAACATATCATGCAAGCCAACTATTTGAATCGTCACCTTATTCAAACCAGGCCGTAGCGATCTCTAATTGAGCCGCGGCCGTGCTAACGGGAGCTAACCCGGCTCCATTGGCTTGTGTGTTAAGCAGCTAGCGGGCTGTCGTTAGCGTCACGTCATTGGCAACACAGCAGACTTATAAATATGCTACATGTGCACAGACCTGCTGCAGTACTTAGAAAACATAACACTACACAGTATGAGTATTAACTATACAGTTTGCTCAGAAGTGTCAGAGTGCTACAGTAATGCTGGTGATGATATCATGTTGTTGTGTACATAAACACAATGTGGGATTGTGGATTAAGATACTCACACACCTTCTACTTTCAGAGTCCACTCACAGCCATGGACACTCGGCTACAACAGGGCGAGTGCTGGAAATCCTTGGAAATGCTTTAATTGCATTGATACATTTAAGGTTTTCAAGTAATTGGAGTTTGAATAAAGTGCTTGAAACTGCTCAAAATTGTAATAGCATTGCTTTCATAGTATATACCTTGGTCAGTGATTTAAATAAAATTAAAATATTTTACTATGTTTTAAATGTCTTACAATTACTTTAATTATTTGTTAAAAGTACAGCACTGACACTTTAGATTAAGTGTAATGAACATCTTGAGTAACAATATCTGGGAGAAGTGGAGCTGAAACTTTGTCAATCCAAGTCAAATCCACCTCTGAGGTGGGATTCAAATGATCCTGAAATTTTGGTATCAAGTTGATCCAGATATCTGCCTTGTGTTTTGAAATACCCAAATCCAGCCTTTTATCTGGATTCAAGGGAGGATTGGATTACCAGAGCTGGATCCTGATCTTCAGGATCAGGATTCTCTGGATCTGTGTTGAAATACCCAGTTTTCAGATCAGATCTAGATTTAATCCAATCCGACCAGGATAATCCTGTCAGATCACTTTTGAAATACTGGGCCCAGGAGCTCATACTACCCTCTTACCCAACTAGAGCATTACGCTCCCAGAACGCAGGATTACTTGTAGTTCCTAAAGTCTCCAAAAGCAGAATGGGAGCCAGAGCCTTCAGTAATCAAGCTCCTCTTCTGTGGAACCATCTTCCTCTCTACCTTTAAGAGTAGACTTAAGACCTTCCTTTTTGATATAGCTTATAGTTAGGGCTTGCCCAGGCCTGTCTTGGACCAGCTCTTAGTTATGCTGCTATAGGCCCAGTCCGGGGGACAAATGATACACTGAGCTTCTCTCTCCTCCTCTCCATCTGTATACATTATGCCTGTATACATGCCCCATCTCTGCATGTCACTGACTTCACTTCTTCCCCGGAGTCCTTGTGCTTTCTAGTCCTACAGGCTCTCATGGAACCTGGCTGCGCCCGGGTCGTGGATCGTGGATGCGCCTACTGCCATGGCCCTGCCTGACACCCACCACTACTGTTGCTAATATTAGTCATATCTCTGTTACATACGTTTCACTACTATTATTGTAATGCATTACTACTGTTATTACTAGTAGTCACATTTCCATTATGTGCATTTCATTATTATTGCTGTAATACCTCTTTATGTACTTTCATTCCTGTCAACCATCTATTATAATTGTATACATTGAGATCTCGTTGATCTGCTCTGTACATGCAACATCTATTGCACGTCTGTCCGTCCTGGGAGAGGGATCCCTCCTCTGTGGCTCTTCCTGAGGTTTCTTCCGCATTTTTTGCCTGTTAAAAGGGTTTTTTTGGGGGCAAGTTTTTCCTCACTCGAATCGAGGGTCGAAGGACAGAGGGTGTCGTCTCTGTACAGATTGTAAAGCCCTCGGAGGAAAACTGTGATTTGTGAATTTGGGCTATACAAATAAAATTTGATTTGATTTGATATATTTAGAACGACAAATCCATATTTCCAGTTATTTTGGTTAAGTAACTTAAAAGTAATGCAATAGTAGTGTAATGCCTTTCAATTCAAAGACAGTAATATTATGATGTAACAAATTACTTTGAAATGACAGTAACAAGTAATAAATAATGCATTACGTTTTTGAAGTAACTTGCCCAACACTGCCCACAACACAACAATTTGCAGCTCAAAACAGTGTATTGTTCATTCAGCGCCCAAATACAAAACCCACAGTTCAAATATCACAAATGAGTCTCTTCTCTCAACAAAATAAATAAATAATCGCACCGCTTCAAAATCTCCCAAAACAAACAAAATACTCAGTATAAGCTTGGCCAACAAAAACAAAACCCAGATTTTGTAGAAAATCTGGACTTGCCCACCCTAAGTGAAGAAGATAAGTCCAGCCTAGAAGAGCCAATATCTGATGTTGAAATTGGCCAAGCAATTAAACTAATGAAAAATAGAAAAGCACCAGGCCCAGATGGTTACCCCATTGAATTTTATAAGACTTTTGCCAGTAAATTGACACCACTCCTATGCTCTGTTTACACAGAATCGCTTAAACAAAAAAAGCTCCCTACATCTATGACCAAGGCTTCAATATCTGTTCTACCAAAAAAAGATAAAGACCCAATCAAGTGCGAATCATACCGACCAATCAGCCTACTTGCATGTGATTACAAAATACTCACAAAAATCCTTGCCCTACGATTAGAATCTGTTTTACCAACTATTGTGCACCCCTACCAAACGGGTTTCATAAAGGGCAGGCAGTTATATCACAACCTGCGCCGCCTCTTTAATATAGTATACTCTGAACACTCGACCCAACTTCCAGAGATAGTAACTTCGTTGGACGCGCACAAAGCTTTTGACCGAATCGAATACGGACACCTTTTTAAATCATTAAACAAATTTGGATTTGGCCCGACTTTTACTTCTTGAATTCAAACACTGTACTCTATGCCACAGGCATCAGTTAGGACCAATAATATCGATTCTGAGTATTTCATCCTCCATAGGGGAACAAGGCAAGGCTGTCCTCTGTCCCCTCTTCTATTTAATCTTGCCATTGAACCATTAGCTATAGCTTTGCGACAAAGCAATGAAATACTGGGAATTAACAGGGGGGGGCAAGTCCATAAAGTCTCGTCACGACCTTTTGCTATTTATATCAGACCCTGAAAACTCTATTCCAAAGTGCCTGGACACAATCTCACAATTTAGTTTGGCCTCAGGTTATAAAATCAATTTAACAAAGAGTGTATTATTCCCCATTAATAGTAAAGCATTGACGATGTCCTTTGATTCATGCAAATTTAGAGTCACAACTGGACCCCTAACATATTTAGGAGTCAAGGTAACACGCCATTATAAAGACCTTCTTAAACTTAACTTTAGACCACTTATAGATCAAGCTAGGAAGGATACCAATCGCTGGTCAACACTTCCATTATCTCTGGCCGGTCTCCTTAGCATCTATGTTGTGTGGCCCATTACCATTAGCAGTGGGGGCTCATACAGACAACCCAATTGTGAGAGGCACTCTACGTATATGGACCCAATTTCGTAAACACTTTGGCCTTATGCAAGCTGTGGTGTCAATGCCTTTTGTTGCCAATCCCCTTTTTAGACCCTCTTTGTTAGATGCAGCTTTTCAGACATGGTTTGGGAAGGGACTTCATTGTGTAGGGGACCTATTCATTAATGGACTGTTTGGCTCTTTTGACCAGTTTGTTAAAGAATACAACCTACCTAAGTTCCACTTCTTCAGGTACCTTCAAATACGCAATTTCACTCGTACATATTTTTCATCATTCCCGCACAAACCTCCAGCCTGCCCACTTGATGAATGTCTGAAGCTTAAGCCTAAGCCTCACATACCAGGCTGTGTGTCTCAGTTGTACAGTATTTTACAGGACATGGAAGGTAACTCCCTTCACCATTTGAAAGAACGGTGGGGTGAAGACTTGAGCATGGAGTTTTCTGAGGAAACCTGGCAAAGAGCTATCAAGAGAGTACATACATCCTCAATTTGTGTTAGGCACGGATTGGTTCAATTTAAGATACTCAACCGCCTGCACCTCTGCAGAGTCAGACTGGCCCATATATACCCCGGCTCAGATCCAAACTGCATTAGATGCCATCAGGCCCCTGCCACTCTGGGACACATGTTTTGGACATGCTCAAAACTACACACATTCTGGTCAGAGATTTTCAATACATTCTCTTATATTTGTAAAAAAAGAATCGAGCCAGATCCAGTTATCTCAGTATTCGGGGTTACCCCTAGCAACAGCAGGCTATCAAAACATCATTCAGACTTCATAGCATTCTCAACATTACTAGCCCGCCGACTTATCCTTTTTGGATGGAAATCAACCACACCTCCATCCCATTCACGTTGGGTCCGTGAGGTGATGGCGTTTCTTAAGCTAGAAAAAATCAGATGCACAATTCAGGGCTCTGTAAAAAGGTTCAAAAAAACTTGGTGCGACTTTTTAGAATACTTTACAAGTGAATTTGATGCAACCACCTTAGATCAGTAGCTCTCCACAGCTCTACCCCCCTCCCCCCCTTCTTTCTCTTCTCTTCCTGTCATTTCTCTTGTTGACTTTCTTTTTTTGGCATCTGTACATGGGTTGACCATTGAAAATGTAACAAATTGAAGCAAAAAAAAAAAAAAAAATGCCTATGAAGTATGTATGTATGTATATTATAAACAACGCACACTGGAGATGGGATCCATGTATGGTATTCATGCAATTGTGTCTATTAGCTCTCTGTCAGTTTAAACTGTTTCGTTTTGTTTTTCTCTCACTAAAGTTTTTTGAAAACTCAATAAAAAACAATTTAAAAAAAAAAAAAATAATAACCCAGTGACGCCTCATGCGTCAAAAAGACGATCTTTGATTTTTCTTCTGACAATGGCGTTACCTCCTGTATTCCCGTCAGTGTGCTGTACCCAGCTCCCAGCTGAGCATTCCCTGGAGCTGGGTGGCTTGCAGGGGAATTTACAGAGAAGAGGTTGGAGAAGAGTAATCCACTTCTGCAGAAGGGGTAAACTAAGGAATACACACTTTTTGGGTCCTTGGCCAGGGGTTGGCAAAACTACGATTTACACTGTGGGGACGGACTAGACCTCTTCCCTTCGTGAGTAGCTGCGCGCCATTTTGATATGAAGCCTTCATAGTTATTTCCTGAGCTGACTAATGGGAGTGTGTGTGAGTGTGACGCAGTGGGTGTGAGCTTAAAGGCGCCGATTGCTACACTCCACCCCTTAGAAAAAGCTGCGCACCAGCAGGCTTTCACTTTCCTCCTATTCTTTCTCCACACTTCCATTAAACAAACATTTGTTTTCTGGTAGGCAGTCGCTTTCCGTTCCGCAAGTTAATAGGGACCTGGCTCCAGAGGCAAGGGGGTGAGTGGGCTGGGAAACCAAGAAATTCCTCATCATCACTTTCCTCTGCCTCCTGTTGTTAGCAGCGATTTTGAGGACCAAAGACCACACATCTAACAAGACCAACGTGACATTTGCAGGTACGGTTACATGCTGTTTAATGGGCTGCAGCTGAGCAGCTAATCAGCTATCCAGCCTGTTAGCAATGCACTCTTCCCTGAGAAGGTTTGTTTGGTGCTTTTGTTCAAGGTGTGTTCACGTCTGTAAAGTTGATCGGGAAACTTGAGCAGGAAAGTTAATGTGGGTTGTTGTTCATAGTCCGAGCTGTTGTGTAGCTGCTGTCTAGTTCACTGCCCGTCCAGGAATAAACACTGAAGATGGAGTTTCTTAATATCTTAACCCCAGAAGCAGTTTCTCAAAAAGGTCAGTTTTTTTTAGGGGCCTAAAATGCTTTGATGGGCCAAAACTGCATACAAAAAGCTTCATTTCCTTTTCCTGTGTTTGAGTGGACAGCCTCAGTGTGACTGTCTGCCTATAATACAATATAATACAACAATATGTCAGATTTTAATGGCTGTATCGAAATACGCTCCGTTTCATCGCAGACAGACACCTAACAGTTTCCCATCAAATTAACGTGAAACTTGGGGCCGTCATGAAACCATGGAAAAACCTTCAGAAATGCAGTTGCAGAGGCTGATTATATAAAGCATTGAGAACAGCCGAGCAAAGAGACTGAACCTTGAGCAGCTTGTAGAGGTCACAGAAAGACATTCAGAGAGAGTACAAGTACACATTGCTTGTGACGCATTGCTAAGTATTGCACAGAGGAGTTTGAGTGAAAATGTATGCGTGTGTGTGTGTGTCTGTGTGTGTGCACTACCTGTTGTGCAAAAAATTCTTTGCTGTGGTTTGTGTTTTTGCTGCTGCAGCAGAACATCTGTGTGTTGTCTTGGTGATGTTAAATTGTACTGTTAATTCTATAGAAGTGGTAGATTATTTAGTTGCTGTAGTCTGATGATGTCTTGTTGTACCAGTCATGGTGTCTGTAGTGCTTTCTATTTATTGCCAAGTACTTTCGTTATTTTTTTTTTTTTTAGTTTTGTCCTCTTCTGGATAATTGTAGTAAAGCAAAGGAAGGTGGTTGTGATCATCAGCTGTACGACAGGCTATAGGTTTTATCCTGACATATTATTTCTTAAAGCAGTAATACACGACTTGTCAACTTTGTGTGTAGGGGCTGAGAGTGCCATCTCCCATTCCCTTTAAGAGCCAGGTTCGCCAGGGCCTGGCACATATCAACCAGTGGCACTCGTCTTCAGTGAGGGACAGGGATGTGATCATCGGCTGCTGGACCCTCTGCCCTGCCGTTTCACAATCATCTGTCCCATCAACAACTATTTCATATGACGGCATATGAAAAAATACAGGAGGAGGAGTGCTGCTCTGTGTCCCTCTGTGTGTGCGTGGATCTCAGTCCGTGGATCAGGCAGGACGGGTCATAAAAAGTATCATCCTGATCAATAATGGTGGGATGAGAGTGTGAAATATGTCCTTAATGACATTACCTGCAGTAGTGCTGTGCGATATGGACAAAATTTTATATCTTGATAGAGCTAATTTTATATCCCGATAACGATATATATCCCAATATAGTATTTTTTCTTAGAATTATATATATATATATTCAAATTAATCACATCTCAGCACCATTTTTGATAACCATGTGAATGAAAGGCAAGTAAATGGCAATTTCTCCTTTTATTCGTGACTTTTTGCAGGACTGTCACAACAAATAAGAATTTGTAAACAAAAACTATTCCAAGCTTTTATGTAAATATAAAAAAATAACGATCTTTTACCAGGTAGGACAGCCAGTAGGCCTCGCGGCTGGGTTCTGCTTCTGTATCCGCGTCTGATGTAACTAGCAACGTTATTTTCGTCTTCCATTGCACTCTCCTCCGTCTCCGCCATGCTGCTTTGCCTCGGTTTACACCCGGGCGACCGGTGCCGTAAACGAGTCCTTGCGAGTGACGTAAAAATGCTACCACAAAGCAGTAGCGTTGCTGCAGTTACATCGCCTTCATACAATGAACTTGTTTTGAACTCAAAATTTGGATATCCAACGGTCATTCCGACGTTGAGTTGTGCTTTACACAGCGTATTAAATCACAACCGTAGTGTACGTTAACGTTAGTGTAGCAACAGTGCTAAACAAGTAGCCTACACATAAAAATTACGATATAAACGACAGAGGGTTATATCCTACGGTAGACATTTTTATATTGCACTACGATATATATCGTACTATCGTACAGCTCTAACCTGCAGCAATCCTCCAGCAGCAGAAACCATATGTGTATCTCTACATTAGCATGCGTATTTGCGTACGAGGAACAGCTGATAAACTTTATTATTTAAAACTCCTGACTCAGCACTCCTCAACTCCTGAAAGCAGCGTCTCAAATCATCAAATCAGAGTGTATGAACGATGTGAACCCACCTGTGTGGGCACATCTAATGTGTCCTTTAGCAGGAAACAGACTGCACTTTTGACTTTAGACCAGTTTTTGTGGGTCAATGGCGCTCAAGATAGCAATCCACCATCAGCGGACCTCACCACACCTCATTTTAAGACCAACACGCCCAGGGGCACACAGGTGGGCACAAGTGCATTTGCTACTCACACAACGTGGGCACTGGGCGTGAAAATGACGACTGCGTTGGTCTGAAACTAGCAATGACACTTTGCACCGAGTGCAAAGCCCTAAGTGTTCAGTCTTTCATTCCCTGCTCTGGCATGTTTTTAAATGCCATGTTTACATGAACAGGTATTTTAAATTTCCTCTCTCTCTTTTTGTGCAAAACAGTTCATCCCATAAAAACTTTTAGGGCACCGTGGGAGCGTCCTCCCCTAATCTTTGAATTTGAAAGCCACATCGTCTTATAAATACTTTGAAAAGGAATCACCAAGGTATTAGACATTACAGTGGGTGGGAATTTACTTTAGGAGAGGCCCAGCTGGGTGGTTGATGTCATTAACTGCAATATTTCAAAGAAAAAAATACATCAAAGTGCTTCGCTGGGTCCTCAGTTCAAATGATGACTGAACCCAGTGTGACATGGCTCTCACATTTGACTGAACAATCTATCAAAACTATCATCCGCTCCCTCTTGAACTACATCCAGCCAGAGGAAATGAAGCCATTAGAGGGTTCCATCACAAGAAAAAAAAATGTCATCACTGGTTTAATCTCCTGCTGCATTCCTCAACATCACAACATGAAGCTTTCATTTGATAGGAAGCAAACAATAAAACTTGAATAAATCAGATATAGGCTGTAGCAATCAATAGCCAGTTGAGGCTGGCTTGACACTGCAATGATTATGTTTCTGTTTAATTTTTTCATCATTTCTCACTTACACTTAACCGTTGTGGAGAAATCATTTCCATCAAGTGTTAAAATTAATAAAAATTCAAGCCGCAAACATGCCTCCTTTTGATAACAAATATATTGAAAAATTCACCCTGCTGAAAGAATGCAGCTTGGTGATATTCGATCGAATAGACAGTTTTTCTTCCTTTTTTCCCCGCCCAGCTTAGAAGGGTGGTGAATCAATTCTCAACTCCTCTGTCTTCTTGCAGTGTTATCATATCCTGCCGGAATAAGGCCATCTCTCCAGCTCATACAGAGTGAATTGTGGATTGTATATAATTACTGATTCCTACTGGAATATTTCATACAGAGCAAGATAAATTAAATGATAAGAATCTCAGTCTCCTTAGTGCTTATTTCCTTCTCCAGTGTGTCGAAGACGAAAGCACTGACATTACATTTCTTATTTTTATTTCATTTCGGGGGCATGGGAGCACACAGCACCTACCGGCAGGAAAAGCAATTATTATGAGTTGTAAAGACATTTGCAGACAACAAGCGATGTAGAAGTTTGAAAAGTAATTTTTTTTCATCATTGTGATGTCTTTAATCTGAAATTTGGAGCAAAATCCAACACATCATTATGATATTTACCTGGAAAGCAAATGTGCCTGAGCACAAATAAACATTTTATCATCTCCTCCTGCCAGCAACTCCACATTTAAATGTTACATATAAACCACTACAGTAGTAGTTTCTGAACCGAAGATTTATCACAAACTCGAGAGGGAATAGTGAATTTTGAATCAGAGGTTGCGTATGACTTTCTAATTCCAAGCACCACCCGAGGCCAGTCTGTCATTGTTAGTCAGAATAATGGCATAATTGCTTTGATATTTGATATTTTGAAATATCAAAGCTGTGGGTCTGTTCCGTAGGGGTAATGACTCATGAAAAATACAAGGGTGCAGCGCTTTTTGGTGGTTGTTTTTGCCTGCATATCTGATTCCTCAAGTGATTTTCCTTTTGTCTGCCTTTGAGAAATTGCTCCACCTTTTGTGATTGAGGGAGAGGGAGTTGTCTCTCTGAGTTGTCATAAATCAAACAACCGTAAACATGATGATCCTGAAGCCTTGCCAGAGGGAAGTGAATTAATTTGGTAGCAAGCAAGAATTTCCAACTGTACCTTCTGACTTATTAAGGTGGACAGGTAGATGAATGTATGGGTGGACAGCCAGACTGTCAGCAGGACTTGTTTCTTTAGTGGCATTTACTGATAACCTTAACATCTGTATGCCCAGGGTTACGTTGCCATGTAAACATTGATTCTAGTCCAGTAGGCTAAATGTCAGTTGTCTTGTACAACATACTTAGAAAGGATATATTGACTTTTTTTTTGTTTTTTAACAATTCCCTTGAGGCCTGTTTGAGATTTTTAAATAAACCTTTTGAATTGACAGGAATAGAAACCGTTTTCCCAAAGCAATAATGAGGGGATTATATAACTAAATTGACAATTTGTGGTGCAAATGGCAAGAATGTCACTGTCTTTGCTTTGATTGCTTTGGACTACGTGGTAAGATTTTAAGCCATGCTTGCAGTGTCTGTCCGTCTACATTGGTAAAGACAGAAATATCTGAAGAATGGGTTGCCATGGAATTCGGCACAGTCATTGATTCTTCCCAGAGGACGATGCCCACTGACTTTGGTCATCCCCTGACGTTTCCACCACCAGCAAGTGAAAGTGTTCACTTAGCCTTTGGTAATTATCAATTAATATGAAGGTGTGATTTTACTTTACCCCTGTCGAAAGAGCAACAAAGTGGGAGGGGGAAAGAAAGGGAAGGAGGGAGAGAAAGAAAAGGAGTGCACAGAAAAAAAATCGCTGTTACATGTTGTGTGTATTCACTTCCTGTCTGTGACATGTTCTACAGATACAGACATTAAAACTATAGTGAAATGCTGGTATGATGTCGATACGACTGTCTACAGGTTGTTTTCAGGTCTTTTTTTGCTGAAAACTGGGCGTGTCTCACAGGCAACGGCACCGGCAGTGTGGCAGCTCTAACCTGTTAACATGGATGCAGAAATGAAACGCAAGACTCATGCAGTCAGTGTGTCCAGCCTGTTAGTCGTTAAGCCCATTAGTGTTCCTTCACTCCAGGTTTTGCGATGGAGACAAGACTCCATAAACACCTATTGCACTGCAAATTTTGATTAAAGTAATCGTCTGCGTGTTTAAATGCCTAGAAATAAACCCTCAATCAAAATCATTGGTGTACCGATTCTGAATGAGGTTGGACTACAGGGACTGAGCTGGCTGCGTGAACTGGCATTGGGTCAGTGCCAAAGCAGAGAAGTGGCCAGTAAGTTCACATATTTTACCTCTACCCTGAAAGCCAAAGGGTCAACATATGAACTGGCAACCAAGCCTCAGAAGCTTTAGACAAGTGTTAGAACCTTGGTATTAGCATCAACTCCCCAGGGTTGTGTGCTGAGAGAGTTCCTAGATAATAAATTCATTGACTTTGGTGATTTTCTGAACCTCTGACTCTTTTTACAGCAGCACCATTACAAGGTTGAAGTTTCTTGCTTTTTTGAAATTTCTTAACAACTTTTGGATGGATAGCCAATAAAATGTAGTATGGAAATTCATGTTACCCTGAGGATTAATCCCAGGTGAAAAAGTATTACACTTTATTATATTAAAAATATATCTGTAGCATACAAAGGTTATTACAAATATACTTTTACTTTTTGTGCTTAATTTGTAGTATATTTAATATATACTTTTAGAAAGTGTACTTTAAAATATGTGATTAAGTTCATCTTCAATATACTAAAATTAAACATACTAATTATGCAATAATTAAAGTTGTACTTTATTTTACTTATTAGAAGTGTACCTTATTGCAAGTCTATTGTAAATTGTTCTAAAGTATACTTTTACAAAGTATACTTTATTTCAAAGCACTTGTAGTAGTAGATTAGTATTCTTGTTAAAAGTATACTGATTTTAAGTCTTTTGTAATATACCGTTAGTATACTTTATTAAAGTGCACTTTAATTTCAATTCATTGGAAGTGAATGTAGCTACACAGCATACTTTTAAAAAAGCATACTTTATTTCAAAGTACTTACATTAGTCGAATAGTATTCGTAAGATGCTTATTTGAGTCATTTGTAATATACTGTTACTTCATTAAAGTGCACTTTAGTTTCACTTAATTGGAAGTGAATTTAGGTACACTTAAAAAAGTGCAAATGAAGATGAGTTTGTTTTAAGCCGTACTTCTTCATAAAATGTATATTAAATAGTTCTAACAGTGGTAATTTAGTGTACTTATGAAAGGAGTAATTACTTAGCAATACACTTTCTACATATTACATGTATGTGCTAGTACATTTGTTTTCATTTCATTCCCAGTTATGTATTAATGCACAAATACTTGATTGTCAGAAAGAAGTTTATTTAGCCGATGGAAAAAACACATTGTTACAGTACATTATAGTCAATCTGAGCAGGGATTTTTTGTTCAATATTGTTCAATATTATCTTCCCCTTAATCATGACAAATGTGTATTTCATCAGTATTACATTGCAACAGATTTTTAGTCTAGTTCATTTACAGTTCATGTTTTCAGTTTTTATTTGCTCCACTGTTAAATCCTCCTGCACTCTGTTTATCACAGAAACATGCCGTAATTTACATTACAGTCAATACTGTCATTTTTGCATCCATTTTTTTGTAAAAAAAATACATTCTGTCACTGTTAAGTTTACTAACCTTGTGTTAATAACAGATATATGCTGTAATATATAACAGCTAACATTGTAAATTTTGCATTTATGTTTTGGATAAAAAAATATTTACAGTTTGTGGCCATAAATGTAGGCCACTCTATTTTCCTAATATTATCCAGTCGTCACAGTTCCTCAGTCATCACACATTTCCCTCTTCACATTTCATCAATCAACTCGCAAGAGTGGGCAGATTCAAAGGTCTGAATCGAGGCGAGTACTCTACTTTTTTCTTTTTTGCCTATATGCTGTTTTACTCATGTTGTTTTGAGATTCCCTATGACACTTCAAAGACCAAAAGTTGCCTGTCTTGGTGGGAACTTGGGAAAATATGGAGGGAACACAGGCAGTTTGTGGCAGTTTCAAGGTCTACCCCTCTGTCACTACTGTCCCATTAAAACAAAGACATAGAATGTACAGCTTCACAGGTTTACGATTCCTTGACCCACACTAGTGGATCAAAGGTCAAATTAACGTGGAACAGTCTCAACAGGCAGCAATTTGTAGGAAGTAAAATGCAATGCAAAATGAAACAGGTTGTAATTAATATATGCATTTCACATTTGAGTACAGACCCTTTTTATATACAGTCTATAGTACAGACCATGGAAAGAAAGGAGCCTAATTAAAATAGCAACGTTTGCATCTTTGCCGTCCAATCAGCGCATTGCGCTCAGCTCCGCCTCATTGAGCGCCACGATTCACGGCGCTTCTTTCTGGTCACGTTGCTGTTGAACAACATTGACCCGCTAACGTCTCCGTCGCGAAGCCGAAGCAAGCGCAAGCCTACTTCTGATTCACAGTAAGTACATTCAATGTTTTTATTTTCTGATTGAATGGTCATACATTTTATATTTCCATTCGTCACACCGGCTAATTTTATATTTTCGTTGGCGAGTCATAATTTGTTTCAGCAACTTCAGTCATTGTAGCTAGCCAGATAACCAATGTTAATGTTAGCTAACGTCAGTCTTACAGCTACTGGAACGGTAAGTTAGCCTATTATGACTGCTCTTGGTAGCGGCAGCGTTACGCCTGTGTGTATGTGCTTCAGTAGCACAGTGTAATATTATTACATGATGAAGAGTGGTGTGGTCCCTTTAAGGGGTGGAGCAGTGCGTGTGTGCGTAGTGAAGCGAGCAGCAGGCAGTGTTGCCAGCTTAGCGACTTTGTCGCTATATTTAGTGAGTTTTCAGACCAGTCTAGCGACTCTTTTTCAAAAAAGCAACTAGCGACAAATCTAGCTACTTTTTCTGGTGTATTTGGAGACTTGTGAAGACTCTGACGTGAAAGCACGTATCGTTCAACGAGCAGCGGGTGCTGCCGTGGAACCGTCCCAAAGCACTCACAGGCGGCCCAGTCCTCGCGCAACAGTCCCTCCCAGCTGCAGTCAGAGCAGGAGAAGTTCACCCCTCGCGTCCAGACTGCGAGTCGCTCATGCGCGAAGCCGCTGCTGGTTGATCCCACCCTGGGTTACAGCCACCCTTAATATCTAAACATATTAAGGGTGTTTTTTTTTTTATCTCTCCCACAATGTTATTCCGCTTTCCTACAGCGTCCATTACAATTAAATGCACATGGCCAGTTATGCAAATTAGGTGACGACATCATTTAGCGGCTTCTAGTGACTTTTAGGACTGCCAATAGCGACTTTCCTTACTGAGGAGTTGGCAACAGTGGCGGCAGGTGAAGCTGGAGCAGACATTAGTAGAGCAGAGAATGAGGTTAGCCATGCATGTACAGTTCAGTATTTGGCCAAATAAAAGCACAAGCTTCTCCAGACCACGTAATGTCTCTCCTATTGTTTTACCAACTGCTGTCTGGCAGCAAAGTGAAGTGAAGGGTGTTAGCCCTGAAGCTAATCGGCTTAGCCCAGGAGGAAAACGTACTCCCCTGCGCTCTCCCACTACGGTCTGGGAGCCGAACAGAAAAGGTTAACATGTTTACCTGTTCACGTTCAGTGTTCATTTGTTTTGCTTAGTACACTTGTACAGTCTACTGATTTAGCCTACTGTGTTAACCGGTCGTCTAGCTGCTTAGTTTATGAGTTTAATTTAAACTACTTCCAAGAAAAAACAGACCTTATCAACCAACCTGAAGCTTACGTATGAAAGCTGTTCATGACTGCAGATACAGTATCGTCATGCCATTACAGTATCTGAATGCAAAAACAACAAAATAACATGACCTCTATTGATCCAGTAACTTGTAATAGCAGCTCAAGAGTCAAAAGTAGAGGAAAAGAGTGATTGATTAATTGATTGATGAATACAATCAAAATAAATAAATGTATACATGATATACATCTCTCACTGATAGATATGGCCGTGGTTGGATAATTGAGCACATCTTTGTAACATAAAGATAAAATGCTGTGTAGCATTAATCAAAAAATATAGCCTGTAAATATGGTAATTGCACAGAGATTGGAATTTCACAGGATTTGCGCACTTGTTGAGCACACTATGTTTATGCTGTGATTCATAGTTGTAACCACTGTTATTATTTCCATGTTGTCTTTAGATGAGCACTAAACCAAAGAGCCACAAGGCAATGGGAGAGGGGGAGTGGATGGTGAGACTGAGGACATTCGCCAGCTCTGGGGTTTGGCCTGCTGGAGGAGGCAACAGACCAGCCCAGAGGCAGCACAAATGGCATGATCTCTACCAGAAGGTAAAGTACAGAAAAATATCCACCTATTACTCATGAACATGCATATCCCTAGATGAAAAATAGTCATTCTGATGGTGCAGATTGTATTAATCTGACCATGGACTGTACACTGAGTGTCTCACTCCAGGCTGAATACAATTCTGATTGTTTCAGATTGAGAAATGCCCCATGCAGGCCCGTGGTCAGACCACCCTCTTTAGAGGGTTCATAGCCTCTAGTTGTGGATTTCACACTGTTAAGGTGAGCTTTAGAAAAAGTACATCTCGCATGTCTGTTTACATTGCTGTTATGCTGTTGCTGTTACAGCACGTGTCATAATGCTGTTGTTTTAGCAGCCTGCCAGCAGTCTCCTGCTGATGTCCAGCCTGTGGTCTCAGTCTCAGCCCTTGATGCGACTGATAATGCAGCCCAGCGGTCTTTCCTGCGCCCCCCTCCAAGTTTAGCGATGGTGAATATTGTTGCGGTAATTAATGTCTTGTATGAATTGTTTGTATGCGTTGCATCATAAAATTAACTCATCATTATTGTTTCTCTTTCCAGTTCACTAAATCACGATTTGGTGGAGCAGTCGGCCTCAGTAAAGCCAAATTTAGTGGCTAGGACTCCCAGCCCTTCTCCTTCTCCTCTGTCCCCTGTGAAGACTCCAAGCCCAACTTAATCCTCTGTGAGGACCCCAAGCCCTGCTCCATCCTCTGTGAGGACCCCGTCTATGGCCTCCTTGAGGACCCCCAGCCTCGCTCCATCCTTTGTGAAGACCCCCTCTACAGTCTCTGTGAAGATTCCCAGCCCCGCTCCATCCTTTATGAGCCATCCTGCCTGCTGTTCGGGAGTTACTACTGTTTCAACATACACTACCCAGTGGAACTACGCTCAACACTGGAGTTCCTCCAAAGGTACAGTTTCTCTCTTGTTACATTATTTAATAACACAAGACATTTGATTTCACTCCTCAGTTGTATATTAATATATGTATATTTTTTTCATAAAAGGTGTTTCTTTTCTATAAATCCCGAGATTTATAACAATTTTATACATTATGCTTTGTTGGCATGCAAATTATATACGCACAGGGAGTTTATTCGAGACCCAGATTTTATTTGACTACCTGTTAGGTTCTATTGTGGGGATGACACAAGCCGACAATACTGATATTTATTTTAAGTATTTTGGTAATGTGAAATACTGTATACCGTTATGATCAAAAAATGTAAAAATATACGTTTTCTCAAAATATTTCCTCACAACTTTAGTGTCAATGAAACAACTTTTGATCATATAATAATTAGGGATGTCCCGAGCCGATCTGCGGGATCAGGATCGGGGCCGATATGGGCATTGTTTCACTGACCGGGATCTGCAATTTTGAACGTGGACCCAAGCCCGATTATTTTTACGTCAGCTGTAAACGGAGCACAATTTGTGGAAGAACACAGACGCGCATAACGTTAGTCTGGCAACCCTGTGGATAAAATGTCTGCAGTGTGGAAATATTTTAAACTAGAAAGCGAAAGCGGTCCAACAGCGACATGTAACATCTGCAATACGACGTTTTGGAGCTGGTAACATTAGAGCTGCATTTATTACTACAAATTTGATACGGCACATAAAAAGCAAACACTCAAAGGACCACAACGAGTTCACTCAAGCAATACAGGCAAAGGCACCGAAGTAGGGCTGGGCGATATCTCAAATATACTTGATGTATCGCAGTTGCTTTTAGTCGCGGGCATTGAACTAAAGGTTTCTCTCACTCTTTCTCATCTCTCCGCACAGTGAGATAAAACAAGCGCACCTAGTTACGTACATCACATTCTGTCATGCGTGCAACGTCATACGCCCGGCAGCATGTAGCAGCAGAGATCTCAGGTAGCGGCAGCAGCAGGTGCTATGACAAATGGCGGTGGTTTGGGTACAAGAGGGAGGACGTTGAACAAATAACCGTAATATGTAAAGTATGCCGCAAAAGCGTCGCCACAAAAGGTGGTAGTACAACGAACTTATATCACCATTTGAGAACCCACCCGCTAGAAAACGACGAGTGCTTGAAACTCAGCGTGAGCGCACCTCCGGCCGGTGCCATATCGAAGAAAGTGCCGAAGCAACCAGCTCTGACGCAGTTGAGTCTGCCGTCTTTTTTTCCAGAACAACACCATACGACAAAAATAGTCAAAAACAGAAGGAGATCACGTCCGCAGTAACCCACCACATAGCGAAAGACATGGCCCCAGTGAGTGTGGTTGAAAAGCCCAGATTTAGAAAGCTCATTACTAGGGATGCACCGATGCATCGGCTGAACATCGGTATCGGCCCATTTGTTTGCCTCGTTAACTGCCATCGGCAAATAAAAATGACATTCGCCGATGGCAGTGGCCGATGATTATATCTTGATTTAAAGCTCTGGTCTACGATCTGAGAAAGGTTTGAAAAAAGCATCCCCCCCCCCCACACACACCCCTCCCCTCTGTGCTGCTTAATCCCTCCCCTCCGAGCTCGTATGGCTCTCCCCTCGGAGCCTCCCGCGACACACCCCCTCCCGCAACAAGCACCAAGAGCAACAAGCCGGCCGGCAGAAACCAAATACAGCCCAGCTTTGAATGCGGAGTAACGATGTCGGATTCACAGTTAAAGTTATTACAATGCACGTTGAAACTAAATCTAAACGTAAATCTTGTAAGTCATTACAATGTCCACAGCTAAGCTCCACAGCCAAGCTAGCGTAACGTCATTAGCATGTTACAGCTACGTAATAAGTTATTATTTATCAACAGCTAAGTTAGCCACTTCTAAAAGTTATTAGGGCCAAGAGACTAACAGATAATGCCGTCAGCTTTAATCACAACAATCGCTTCCACATTGTGGCTGAAAAATAAACCTTCGTGAGCCTCGGACCAGCTGTGTCCCAGCTGTTGTCTGAGTAGCACCAGACCGCGACACAAACGTGCCCGTAAACCGTAATATCTTGGTTATGACATATAAGACACACAAATACACACATCGTAAAGCGTATATGATAATCCATCATATTGATTTAACAAAGGCTTCGTTGAAAACAAATGGACAAGACCGGGAGGAGGGTTAGCAAAACAGTGGAGTAGTGACCGGGCCCGCTTCGCGTTGGGGTTTCATTCATCCCTTCATTCGTCTTACTTGCTGCTTCATTTAGCTGCCACGAGCAAAAAAATAGGCTGATTTGTGTAAACATGATAGCAATGTTAGCTTGTTGTTAGCTTACAATGCTAGCATAGAGGCTAACATCTCCGTCAAACAAGTAAACAAGTGTTGACAATACTGCAGAGACAGAAATAGTCCCGACACCGTCTAATAACACAGAAACAATCTAACAGCAGCTTTCACAGTCATAAGCCAGCATCGGCATGAAAGTTATCTGTGTCACAACATCCACAATAAAGACGAAAGATTACCTGCTCAACAGAAAGTCCGCTGTATCAGCATCGCTGGACATTGGTCTGGCTAGTTTTGGCTGCATGGCACACACACTTCAACTAGGAATACATGACTGTGTTTTTTTTGTTTCATAAATTGGTCTGATTAGATGTGTGCTCATTCAAGGATAGTGTGATGAAGAGCTGAAAGACTTGTATGTTTCCGTGGCACAAAAAAAGGAGTAAATAACAAAAATAAAAAACATCGGCATCGGCCATCGGCCAAGTTGTTATGTTAAACATCGGTATCGGCCCAGAATTTCACAATCAGTGCACCCCTACTCATTACACACTTGACCCAAGATATAAAATACCTAGTTGCAAATATTTTGCAGAGAAAGCTCTACCTGAGTTGCACATTAAAGTGAGAGAAGAGCTGGCCAATACATTTCATACAGAAGAGACCAAAACTAAAGCTGTGAACTTTTCATTTTCACCATTTGATTTCCTATTATGCAGCTCATTTTTATTTCACTGTTTATTTACCGTCATATTAGTTACATCAGGCACTTTATTTGTTTTGAAATGCCATGATGTTTGTCCCACTGCTTAATAACTATTTAATAAATACAGTTTTGCTAAATTTGTTTAGTTGTGATTTCACCCTTTTGGCATGAATGTTTAAAATCAGCATTAATGCAGTATGAACAAGAATGTTTTAATGTAGACACGTATAATCATCATACTGGCATGATTGTATGTATCAAAGTGTTAATTCAAGGCTAAGGCAAAATATCGAGATATATATTGTGTATCGTAACATGGCCTAAAAATATCGGGATATTAGTAAAAGGCTATATCGCCCAGCCCTACACCGAAGCAACAAACACTCGCGGATACTTTCAAAAGGAAAGAGAAATATCCTCGAGACAGCGACATGGACACAAATATTACAGAGAAGGTCATTGAATTCATCGCTCTGGATAACGAGCCCATCTCCGTGATAGAAGATCAGGGTTTAGTTACTGACTTTGTTTACTTGGTTGTTTTTGTTAAAAAACAAAAAACAAATGAAAACCAATGTTGCAATTGGATATGCAGAATAAGGAAGAGCCATAAGAAAGTATTTACTTTGTTTCAACAAAATAAAAAACCTATTATGGAACAGCTTGAATGCAGGTATATTTTTCTTAATGCAGCTGTATTATCTAGGAAAATATTAGTTAGGGCTAAGTATCGGATCGGGACTCGGTATTGGCATATACTAAATATTAAATGACTCGGATTGGGATCGGGGTAAAAAAACCCTGATCGGGACATCCCTAATAATACTTGTTATCTCTGCTCTCTCCCTGATGCTGGTGTTAGATCCATTGCTGCAACTCAGTCCATTCAACCTGGCGAAACCCTTGATGTGTACATACAGTAACATTTGCTGCACCCAGGGTTTCCCCCAGTGTATTATAAGCCTGGCGGGCCGCCAGGTCTTACTTGCCCCCCCGCCAGCTAAGCATCGTTTATTTATTTTCTTTTTAATCAGTTTTTGCGCTCCATCAACACGTTATCAGGTGTCTTTTTCATCACCTGACAACGTCACAACTTCGTCGCGGACATCATGCTCATCAGACCGCTGCTTCACCAGCTGACCGAGAGGAACGCACCAAGTCGACGTCGACCTCGTAGCAGTTAACGTGAGCCGAGCCGCGGCTCTAGAGGCTCAGCCAGCTGCTGCAGCGGCTAGTAGCTGTTAGCTGTTAGCACGTCGTCCCCTGCAGCGTCAGAGCTCCGGACTTCTGTGAGCCGAGCTGCTTTCACCAGATGTGAAAATGACCCAGCGTTTCATTTTTCAGCTTTTACACACGTTTGTTTTCTCTGGTCCAAACAGTAGATTACAGAGTATCTTTGGTAGATCCGTGATTGTCACGTTTCAATGATGACTGACTGGAAAAAGACGCGTGGTCATGTTTACGTGACTCCAGATTGTAAAAATCTCTGAGGAAAAAAATCTAAATCTCTGGAGACACCAAGCAGTTGTTTTTTAGTTTTTAGTGCAGACAGTTGATATTATTTATCTAAATAGTATTTTTATTATTTATTTATTTTTGTGGTTGGTTGAACAGCATTTCAACAGTGCAATCTGTAAGACCTGGTGTTACATAAATGTCTTATAATAACACATGATAATGATATATATTTTCAAATTTCCAGTCAACTTTTAACATTGATCTTAAAGCCTTATGGAATCACTCCTTCTAAACTCAACTACTCCATTAATGAATCTGTTACCTATAGGGCCCTGCCATCAGTCAATGGTCAGGGTCAGGCCCCCGACACAAAAAAACATGCTTGGGCAACGTGGGGCCGCTGATGGGCTACCACCGGGCTTAGCAAGTTTTCTGGGGGAAACCCTGTGCACCCATGCTGCGCCCTTGCATCAACACCTTGTTATACCTTTAATTTACTGACATGTTATAAAATGACAATTTTTTAATTATTTACCCCTTTTTATATCCTTGTCTTAGACCTTCCAGGATCGGTGGCTACCATGAATACAATCCTGCATAACATGTCACCAGGATCATCAATAAGTAGTCCCAGCCAAAGTGACTCCCAGAATACTGTCAGTGATACCGGCAGTGATGAAATGGTATGACTCAAGAACACTATAACTTTACACCACTGCTATTGTTCTAGAACTATATCAATAGCATTATCCTCTTCAAGCCACAATCTACTGTTTTCGGGTTGTACATACGTCTGTCCGTCCCATTTTCAAAGCTCTTCTTTTACTATAGCTTTGCAAATACCCACACAGATTAATAGGTAAAATTTGTGTGGCCATGGGTCGTGATGGGCTATGACTTTTGGTGGTGATCCCATGGTTTGCACTACCTGTATTGTATGGCTGTGGACAAACTTGTCCATAAAACTTGGCTAAACTGTTGCGCGGAGGCAAACCATGAGGCTGTTTAGTTTTACATCTGCGTCTTTTTGTTTTTACAGATGTTCCTGGGCAACTCCACAGTCCGGGTCCCAAAATGGCTGTACCAAAGAATCAGTACCAGAAGGATGTCACTTTTCATGCAGGACCTGGCCAAGGACCAACTTGACCCAGGCAAAGTGAATGCAATTATAGGTACGGATCTGCATTAATGTCAAAATATACAACCAACAACTTGTCATGTCAATGTGAGGAGGCTCTACAGTAACTTTTTCACTAGTATCACTGGTGCTACCAACTTTTTCAGTTGGTCGCACACTTGGTTCTGGAATGAAACTGACTTTTGCATTCGTTACCTGATGCTCCCTCATGACTGGTGACTGATGTCAACGTCAGTATTGTAAACTGAACAAAACACGTGGTAGGGAAGTCTGAAAACACTGAAGCATCTCTCGTGGTAATTTTCTAAGAACTTCTGATTTACGCTTGGACTCGCTTTCTTATAGCAGGCGCGCTGGGTGGGTCTGCATTCAAAACTCTACTTCTACTGAGTCTGATGGGGAGGGGAACTGGGAAGGGAAACGAATATAACGCTGTGATTGGATGAACTAGACACGTTGGCATCGGCATACACTTCTGCAGGAAGGCAGAGAAATTGCGCCAGTGAAGAAAAATTACTGATTTAATCCGCAATGTCTAACAATGTTACTAAAGCTAGCTAAAGTCACTTCCAAAAAATGCTTGCATATGCAACCATTATGGTCGCAGACTCGAGCCCTGTATATGGTTTACATGTTCCATGTTTTATCTGTGTCATGCAATGTGGAGCTTGCACTGATCTTTGTCCTGGTGTTCAGAGTCTTGACTCTGACTCAATCCCTCAAACACTTTGCCTTGTCTCGATACACTCTGGTCTTGACTCTAGGTAGCCGTCAAAACAATACTTGCCATAAATGGACGGTTGTTGCTGCAATTATGGGTGATTCTTGTTCTTAAATATTGCAGCTTTTAATATCCAATTGGCCACTGACAAGAATCCCATAATTGCAAAACACAAGCTAATGTCGTCACCAAAAAACCTGACCTAAAGGCAGATGAGATCCAAATAGCTTGTTACATTCATACACTGTCTGCATAAATAATGTTCATTTTCTAATTTCCTATGAATTATTACCAATTAATAACAAAAAAATAATTAAAAAAAATAAATAAACAAATAATAAAAAATACAATCCTACACAACTATCAATTTAATTTGAAAGCCTTTTAAGTATATTTTTGACATACTGGTGGTCTAATACAATTGTACTGCAAGTGTATTTCAAATCAGGTGGTGGGTGTATTTGTGCAGGTGTACTTTGGTGCACTTAAAATTTGTAAAACGTTCCAATTTAACATACTATTTACACTTACACAGTGTACTTAAGTAGTACTCAAGTAGTACTTAATGACTACTAAGCACACTTAATTATACATAAAGGCGACAAAAAAGCATACAGCATACTAAATGTGTACTTAGTACAGTCTGTATAGTATTTTTTCACCTAATGCGAAATCAAGTATTAATTCCTGCTTCATTTTTCCACAGACACTGTGAGGGGGAAATTCCCAAATACGGAGGTCAGTGAGATCCCAGCCATGCTCAGAAGGAAGTGCAATAATGAGGGCTACGCCAAGGTTAATCTGCGATCGTTTTTCCAGTAAATTTACTGCATTTTTTGTTTTATTCGTTACAAACTGTTACGTTCGTGCAGCATTGTTTAATTGCCTGGATACCTCAGTTGAGAGGTTTTGTGTTTTAATATGAATAAATTTGATTGTGTTTTTTCAATAATTTGTCGTGGATTTCTTTCATAGAACTGAGTAGCACACTTTTAGTATACTAGTGGCACCAGAAATTAAGTAGATCGAAGTGCATGTGGTGACATTAAGTATACTTCTGTACCCCTAATACAGTGTACTATACAGTACTAATACCTGCAACACCTACTACACTTAAAAAACCATACATTATAGTATATTAATATTATACTTGACGTACATACCTTTTTGATGCTTAAATTGTGATATTACTCCACTATAAATGCATTCTTATTAACATAATAGTGCACTTGAAATGTAATATAAATAGCCAGAGAGTGCACTTGATGTAAACTTGAAGTATTATAAAAGGCATGCTAGAATAGGTGTACTTTAGTACACTTAAAGTTTGTAAAATGTTGTTCCAATTTAACATACTATTTACACTTTAAGTATACTTAAGTAGTACTGGAGTAGTACTCAATGACTACTTGAGCACACTTAATTACACATAAAGGCGACGAAAAAAGCATACAGCATACTAAATGCGTACTTAGTACAGTCTGTAAAAGTATAATTCAAGTATAGTATTTTTTCACCTGGGACTGTAAATAATGTAGGCATTTCCTCTACTTTATATCCATACGTTTATAACAAAATACCTGGAAAAATAGACATTTCCTTCAGCCTTAGCTGCACTTTGTGCTCAGTGCTAATTGGCAAATGTTTACATGCTAACGACTAAGATAATTAACATTAGCATGTTAACATTGCCGTTGCGAGCATGTTAGCATGCTGACGTTGGTGTTTAGCATATGACAGCATTCTAAAGATGAATGATATGGAGACTCCTGATATCACCATTGACATCAAGTGTTTCTATACACATGGGTTTTCCTATCAATGATCAGAGTATCTTGTTACGATCTCACGTATAAACATAAGATCCTGCTTTTCAAAACCTAAATAAAACCTTATCTTAGTGTTGATTAACCTGGCTGGAGTACTCTGATTGCAACTGGAGTCTATTTCATACACATGAGCCAGTTTCCAATCATCGTCTGTGACTTGTGGTGAGGATGCACCAGTAAACATAGCAGTTAGTCAATAAAATTGTAACAACAATCTACAAGCTGAAATAAAAGAGTTTGACATGAGCAACATTGATGATAAACTGCGTGCTGGCTCAGTGCCTCTGAATTATCACCCAAATCTTAACCAACCACAACCTATTGATGACTGTTTCCTTTTGGAGAAACATTTGACAAATCAGAGCTTTGTTGGGCATATTTAAAAATGGGGGCATCATCTTCATATATGGCTAGTTCTTTTGCTACAACTCAAAATATGGCAACACAATGTGACAAGTGTAACTCCTGTAACCCAAGAGAGAGGGGGTAATCTATCCATAGAAAGCCTATGGCACCAATCCTGGTATCAGACTCAAAACTTAGGGGTTGATTTGGCTACAGGTTCCTCTCATTTACTAGGTTAAGGAGATTGGCAGTACCAGACTCTATGAAGGGCAATAAGACCTCCAGACCCCACACAACACACACGCAAGACATGTTTTTGAAAGACAGAAAAAACATATACATATATATATACACATAAACACACACAATAGGCTCTGTTCAGTTTTCTTTTCTTGTATACATAATCCTTAAAACATATAGCCTTAACTTGAATCCCTCTATTTAACTCAATTTCCAACTCCAATGTGCAAAAAGGACAAAGTCAACTTCCACAAAACATTGGAAATAAACTCAATTAAATTGTCTATACAACCAAATTAAATGTACTTCTCAGACATTTCAGTTCACAGTCTTTGCCCCTTTAAAGTTTGCTGTTTTTTCAGTTGAGTTCCTTTAATGTCGGAAATGTCCTTCAACTTAATTGTTCCCTTTTTAAGCTGCTTCACAGCATCAGTCTGTGCTTCTTTAAAACAGGGTATCAGTTGTTAATGTGAGTTTGGGCCCATAAAAAAATAACAGATCTCAGAAGGGAAAAAAAGTCAAATAAAATTAGAAATCCTCTCAGTCAAATTCCAGGTCACATGCTTCCTACCGCCCCATTGGAAAGGCACACATCTGCATCCAGGTGAGGCCACAGCACCCAGGAGCAGCGAAGGTCTTGACTGCCATTGAATCCTCCCTAAGAGAAAAACCAGCCTGCACACAAGTGTGTAGAGCAGTTACTCTTCAGTTCTAAAGTCTCTTTTCACTTAATCATTGAAATTAAATGATAGCTTACAATAAACATTTCTGAAGTTGAACTGTCTTTAGTGTCTTTCTTCCAACTCTCAACCTTCTCAATTTCAAAAAAACACACATTCACATATTACAGTGCATACATACCAGCTTTAAACATGGTAAATACACACAATAACCTCATGAGCTTTACCTGAGCTACAGCAGCGGCTCTGAATGTAGCACTAGACCGCAATTAAGCCGACAACGTGGGCGGCTAAAAAGCTCATCAGTATAAACCACAGCATACACAACACCTCTCTTACACACAATATCCTGACTGGTTTTGCTCTATGACTCTTAGAAAATAAAAGTAACACAATACTTAACAGTTTCACAACGAAATGTTGATGCTAGTCAGCTAACTCATGAAGCTAACTCACCAGGATATCCACCTTAATTGGAGACAACGTCAGTCGGAGTTTCTCTTGCTGTCAACAATTATTCGGCAACTCGGTAGTTTCCCTCTCTTGGCAACACTACCGGCTCCTCTCAGTTTCACCTCAACTTTCCGAACTTAATTATGAAGTTGTTTTGCGTCCTCCAAGTCTAACACCATTCACCTGTCCTAACTGTATGCACTGCGGTGGCCATGGGGGGTTGCGTTTTTTTAATGAAGAAACTCGCTAGCCTGTGCGCAGCCGCTAACGAGGTAACTTTCAAGTGATGCATTTATGGAACATTCGTAACTCTGTAAACTGCAGAAAATAACCTGGGTTGCACACGCATTAACAAAATCAACACAAATTTAGAGATGTTTGTTGATGTACAGAAATAAACAGTATTAAATTGACATATTTCTCAAATTGATGAAAACATGCCCCCGACAACTACTGCCTGAGATTGTGAGATGGTTTAAATGACATCGCTGGGATGACTAACCCTGACACTCCTCCCTCCCAACAGGAAATTGACCAATATGAACATAACATCAGGCTGATGAATCCAGTGAAAAGATTATCAGCTGAGATAATCTGCAATGTTGCTCTTGTCTTCCCATTATGGTGATCAGACAAAGAAAAGAGAGGCCAAATATAGCCCAGGGGTGAATGTAGTATCCAGGCAACCAGAAAACCAAAGTGAGCCAAACCCACTTGCCCAGGTAACTTTTGAGAGAACTGATGGATGTGGTGCGGTCGGACAGAAACTGTGGCAGATGATCAGAATTGTAGCGAAGGTTAGAATATACAGCAAGCTAAATAACCAGGTTTCTCTATTTGTGTGTCTGTACATTTTGCTTGCCAAACTCTGAGCTACTTATCGAAAGCCATCAGCAAAGTTATGATGGATTTGCGACATTTGTGGCAGCCTGTTTACCGTGCACCACTGGCACGCTACTTTGTCTGGCACTAGCAGAAGTGATTAAAGGGCAGCTGTCAGGAGATGTGATTTTATCTCCCCCCAACAGGAGTAGAGCAGAGCTGACAGCAGCAACACTTACACCTCGCATGGGATGGGCTCGACCAAGACAAATGGAATTATGTCTTTCTTCCATTTTGTCAAGCCCCTTATCTGTCTGAATCGATGCAGCTTTCTCCTACCCGGGGGGAGCAGGAGGAAATGTGAGTGCAGTCATTGCAGGTAAATAGTAATTGGACTCTTTCCACTCTCCTTTTAAGTCTGGAACAAAGTGAAACTTCTTCCTGACTGGAAGAAAATCTAGCATAGAGGGAGCGGCAGAGATAACAGTAAGGCAGCTGAGTCTTAAGCTCTACATCAACAGTGTTAGTGTATGCGGTTTTCACTCCGTCAATGACAAAATGTCACTTTAAATCTGAAATCTGTCTGTGTTGATATAGTTGAGCTGTCTGTGTGTGCTTGGAAACTTGTAACATAATCACATAATCATATAACTCTTGCACAGTATCTGCTGTATATGAGAGCGGTGGGCCAAGTGAGTGTTTAAACACACAGATTAAGATACAATAGAGGTTCAAGTGATGCATATTCATGAGAGGAAAGGAGGGAAAGAAGAAATATGCAAGGAATATCAATTAGTTACTAACTTTAGAATGATATTTAATTTGAACATGTAAGAATTGGCCGCCTGTCAAATTCGTAGTCTACACTGTAAACAAATTGGTGGGAGTATATTACCAGGAAGTCGGGATGTCCATCCCTCTGGTAAGAAAAAAGGAAATGAACAGTCCCTCCCATAGAGAGGTGAGGTCCCTCTCTTTGAAGTATCCCCGAAGGACCCTATTTCTGAAAAACATATGATGTTTGTCGATTCAAAAGTTAGTTTCCCAAGTTAAGAAAGTCACAGTTTTGCAATATTACCAAAAGGTGAAAATCACAACAAGGCTAGCAGTATTGACAGAAATTCTTCAGGAGAGTTCTGTGAGCTAGCTATTATGCAGAACCAACTCCACAAGGTTTTGTTCAAGGGTTTTGATGAGCGAAGGCATCAGTTATACAACTGCTGGGTGTATAGTCTTTCTAATTACTTATTTTCCCAGTCTTGCACTTTAAGGACAAACTGCAACTTTCTCGAGTTAAAAGAATCATGTGTAATTCACAGCATAAATTCCTCTGAAATAAGGTCCCATCGTGATTCACCAGAAGTAGAGGGACTTTGCCTCTCTATTGGACCTCATAAGCTTTTGCTTAATGACCCAATGTTAGTATTAAGAGCTGTTTACTTACAAGTTAAGAGGAAAGGTTGCCAGTTCAGCATCAGCAACTTCATCTCTTTACACGCCAAGAGCTATCTCCAGCAGTGGAAAACAGCACCAATGTTGATTCTTGTTCTGCTTTCATTTTTGTCTCTTCTTTTCATTGCCACTGAATGTGGTTTCTTTCCAGGAGTGGGTGGTGTGGTGGTGATAATGATCGCTTGCCAAGAGCTTCGGCCATTGATATGTTTACTGTTTAATTCATTGACTGCCTTTATGTCAATAGTTGAGGGCAATACTTTCAATATGATTGACAAGAGGTTAGAATATACCTTCAGGACAGTGCTACTCTTTCATCCTCTTATGTTGCACTGAGGGCAGAGTGGATGCTACGGTGAGTCACTATTGCCGCTTAAGGTACAAAGGGAAGGGCTATTTTGATAAGCACGGTAATTTAAGTGGATATCTTTGCAACACAATGCAGACGTCTTTGACATAAAATTTAAAACTGTTATTTCTTGACCTTGAGTCCAGTGCAGAGCCAGATCTTCTGGAGGAATCAACATCTGGGATCATGTTGGATTTTGCTCTGTTTCAGTGCCATATACTGAGAGTTATATACTGTAGAAGGGCAATTATTTTTTTACTTTCAGAATTACAAAATGGACTTAATTTCACTCCAGTTTATCAACATGGCTGCAGCAGTGATTCACAGATTCTGAAGTATGCCTACTTCACTCCTCAATGATGGCTTAAGTTAAAATTTTTATTTTTAGTGTCAAATTCAATCAAAATTGCCAAAACAGAGTGTACTTAATCTGTCTGAGTGTGAAAGTTCAGTATTGAGCATGGACAAGAGATCAAGGCCCACTTCCTAGTTTTTTTTCCTGGGCTTTTATTACCACTAAGTCTCCGTGAGAACTGAACAAACTCAATCTGCTGATGACAACCATCAGGAAAGGTTGGCTGTGGTAAAAAGCTAGCAAAGTGAACATTGAATAAAGATTATTCTGTCAGGAATGTATCTCTAACTTGCTGGGATGGCCTTAACTAATGAAGTGATCTACCTCTGCATTTGTAAATCCAGCTGAAATCAACACATCCCTCTGCTGAGTGAAATCTCAGGTCTCCTAAGAAAACAAAACAAAAAAAACATTTGGAATATGAAATATGAGTTAGTTTTAGGAATGTTCACTGTGAATGTATATTTTTTTCCATACAATTTCAGCTCCTGGCAATGTAAGCGTGACTAATATTTTAATGACCATGACTTGGCAGATCAGAACACCTCATTAAGGTCACAGAAGGATCATGGTCTTTGGCTAATAGTTAACTCTTGAAGTACAAGGTAGGAAGCGGTGAAGGTGATCCCCTAACCTCAACAAGGCCTTTCATAGCTCAGTCCTGAAAACATGTGGGATGTGGAATATAAACCTCCATCTCTGACGTCAAAATCCTGTAGATAGGAGGTCTGGATGGAGGCCTGGGTGAACTTTAACTTCTGTGCAGTAAAAGGACACATTGGTACTATTTCAGGAGATTGTGTAGGAGATAAAGGTTAGAATTCATGATCTCTACTTTTCTCTGTTTTTTCTGGAAACTACAGATGAAATCTACTGACCTTTTACAAAAATTTCTCTTATTTCCTCTTTCAGCCCTCCTAGGCTTAAAGTGCCCAATTTGGCGATCCTGAAATCCTTTTAAGCAAGGAAGTATATAAATATAATTACACAATCAAACAGCAAACATTAATCGTAGATGCTGGGAGTCCTTTGAATGTCAAATGCAAAACAGAAATGTGCATAACTTTCTATTTAAATTATGTTAGCAGAAGCACTTTTATTTACTGTATAATCATAGCGTTATCAGGCTCCAACCATGAACTCCTCTGCCATTTGGTTTGCCCTTTATATTTGCCAGAACTTCTCGCCTTTTTAAATGCAGAGTGAAGATGAGCAACCCCAGTGTGTGTGCGTAACACAGCACAGGCACAAGCACACATTCTCACCTCATTCATTCACATTAGCTGCTTTTCACCCTGCTTATGCAGAAAGCCTCCATTTCCAGGTGTAAATTTTTTTCATTACAAGGGGAATTGAAAAGGAGATGGGGACTTCTTTTTTGCCTTTCTCCCAGTGATGAGTTCATGCATTTGAAGAGGAGCTTTGTCACCCGGGAATTAGCACTCTGTGCATGCACCATCTCTGCTCTCTCAGACGGCCTTTACATCATTCGAGCCTGAGAGAGCTGGGAGGAGAGCGCGCTTCATGCTCAGAGAAGGAGAAATAAAGAATTAAGGCAAAAAGAAAAAGGAATCCTGTCACTGACATATGTGTGTGTGCGCAACATGAAATACAACTAATATTCTTTATGTAGATAAATCTTTGCTCGACCAGCGCAAATCCATACTGAGTGAGGTGTTTGTCAACATACATGACTTTCATTCATCCCGTTTCAATAAGATTGGTCATATTTAACGGCCAGGCTATCTCGGGAGCTCTTAGAGTACCTGGAAGACAGCACCTCGACTGAATTTAACACCCTGCAGGCTGCACTGTTCCTCCCACACATGTCAGCTATGGCAGACAGCCTGTATTATAATAAATGAAATAAATAAATACAGCATCGGAGATGAAACTTCATATGTGTGAGCACATGTGAATGTGTGTATGAATTTTGCGTGCACTGCATTCGAACGAGTGTGTGTTCTGCTTGTGCTGGTGTGTGTTTACATCATGTGGCTGAATATGTGTGCGAGTGTGTCCGTAGCAGATACAGTAGGTGTTAAAGCCAGCTGCTTGCTTATGATGGCACTGCTCATTAGTTGGCTTTTAGGGCTATTCTGACTCTGAACTCTGAAGGGCCGAATACTTAGGAGGATTTCACAGTTGGCAAGTAACTGGTGAGACTCCTGGCGTCGCCGGTATGCACGTGTGTGTGTGTGTGTGTGTGTGTGTGTGTGTGTGTGTGTGTGTGTGTGTGTGTGTGTGTGTGTGTGTGTGCGTGCGCGTGCGTGTACATGTATGTGTGTGACAGTGCCAGTACAAAAAGGAGGCCTTCTGTGGCGACACATCAAAGTATTCTCCCATAGGACTCCTTCTTTTCATGTTGTGAGCAAAAATCTCTGATTAAGCCTTTTGAAGATGTTTTTTTTCTTCACATCGCCATCATATAAAGCTTTTGAAAAAGGGTTTTGAATCATCAAACCGCTGCATAATAATACTGTATTGTCATCTAAACAATCAGATACCCTTTTCACTTTTTGTCAGTGTAATTAGCAAGCATGATCCGACATGAATGTTCAGATTATTGGGCTCCTGAACTCACAATTCCTCATTATTGGGCAGAGGCATCATTTACAGAGCATTTAAAAAAGTTCAAATTCAGAAAAGTACATTAAATAAGGAGAAGCATTCTTTTTTCCCCTTTTTCTATTGAATGCTTCTTTGCTGCCAGTGTGGACCCTTATATCAACTTTGCTAAGTCTAATCTATTGATGCAGGGTGGTTTTACATTCATCTGGCATTGACATTATGCTTGTGAAAAGCAGGGAGCGCTTTGTGGATTTATCTTCGACTCCCACGCAGTTCTTGGCTTCTAATTTTCTGATAACGGCAGAACACGAGTTCCCCCCCCCCCTCTCCAAAAGACACAACTTGAAACTCGAATGTGCAATTACAGCAGAATGAAAGTCTGGGGCTCTTCCATAACATAAGACCACAATGGAAGCTCTGAAAAATCCCACTGCTGTTTTGTGCAACTGCATTTCTTGTTACAGGATTGTATGTGGAGGAAATAGATGTGGTGTTGATTTTGGGAATTATTTTTCAGTCGCTGTTATGTGTGAAACTCTTCCCTGAACCACAGTGGCTCAACCTCCAAATCCTCCGAAAGCGTGCTGCTAGAGTCGGTTCCTGCCCTGACTAGCCCTTATCTTAGGATACAGGCTGTTCTAACGTCTGACAAAATCCAGACAGATTAGCCCTGACTAGGAGTTAAACGAGTCACCTTCAAAGCCTCAAAGTCTATTATCTGTTACCACTGAGCAAAAGGTCCTCGAGAGCGCAAGCTGTGTAGTCCACGATTTTTGGAGAGAGATCACAATTTAGATGCAATATTTTTCTGCAATGAAAATGACGGATAGGTTACTGATAAAATACAGACAGGGGATTCAGAGAATGACAATGTTCAAAAACCAGGAGGTTATATACAGCCCGTTTTTATTTTACTCAAAATATCAGCTGATATCCTTGTTTCATACACGTTATCACTGCTGCAATGACAAACACTGTTTTTGTTGTTAGTAAAAAGCAACTCACATCACAGTGTTGGAGGATTCAAGCCTGTAGAACTAACGTCCACACCCAACATCACAGGAAGACGTTGGCTCTGTTGATTTTTTTTTTACGACATTCAATCAAAGAGCAATCGCACTACTTGGAAGAACAGATTATCTAAAGCAGGGGAGCCAGGACTTTTTCTCCTGGAGGGCCAAACCTTAAAATTAATGACGGACCATGGGCCAAAAGCATTGTCAATAGCACCTATTGTCTTGTTAAGAAAAGGTATGATATGGACGCCCTAAAAGGCAAGGGGATAAAAAAAAAAAAATCTGGTGATCCATTGTCTAAATCTTATCCAAACCACTCTCCCTCATGTTTTAATGGCAGGTGAAGAATCTTTTTCCAGGATAGTCTTTAACATTTTCTTTGATCTCTGATAGTCTGTGATAAACTTGTGGATGATGCGTTTACCATTAACTTCATGTCGTTATCAAATGTAACTGTTGCTGTGGAGTAAAAGGTTAATCAGGTTTCTTTGTTCGTTGAATGATTAAAAACTGTAGTTTTTGTTCCATCTTTTGAGACATGTCCTCTGGCATCTTGTGATAAGGTTTGTTTGTCTCCTATATTGTAATTACAATATAATCTACTTATACCCTTTCAGTCTCTTCAGTGTGTTCAGAGTTCTGTTCAGACATTTTCCACAACATGTTCTGGAGTGTTGTGACAAGTGATTAAATCACGTAAAAATACAAAAATAAATGCTTGAAGACAACATCTGTCACAACTCTACCTCCATGCTTTCTTGTGAACATAAAAGACACGTCATGAATAAATAATTGATGCTGTTGTTTAAATGTAAAAGACGTTTGTTAATTAAAAAACATTGTCAGAAATCTGTAAACGCACGTTGACATGCTCTTTTCTTAACTGCTGAGAGCAGCTTGCTCTTAAGCCGCTGATAGATGTTAACTCATTTTTATTCTTTTCCAGCCTGCCATGCCTGTTCTTATTCCTAAATGATGACCATCTCTCCCAAAATAAATCGATTGCTTCAGTAATTGTGTTGTTAATTACACTAGACCAGAGGAGCCTCCCGCTCATTTCCCCATAACCATGAGGAATTACAGAATTTGGAATTTGATTGATGTTGGTCGCCATCAGCTCCTTAATCCTGCATAGTGCTCCTCAACTGTATCGCACTGAATTACAAATTGCCCGTGTGCTAATGAAGGATCATGAATAATCCAGAAGAATGAGTCCTCGACAGTGAGTCCTTGTGCGCATAAACATGAGCCAGACCTCCCATTTATGAATGTGTGAAACCCCAGTTGAAAAATACCAGGAGAAAAGTGTCTCATGTAGCGATCACCATTACTTAAAGACTTCCCCCTTGCTCTGGAACATTTTAATCACTGGTAAACATGTTGCAAGCAATCGGAAAATAATGAAGATTAAGGCAGGAAGAAATTGAGCAGGATTTAAATTAAGCTGCTGACACTCCTGCATTATGGTGACATAGAACATTAATTATTACAATATAAAAATGCCCTGAAGCCTGCTAAACACTTTATCTTTGTTGCCTGCAATGCTTCCATCTCAACATGGTGCAACGCTAATTTAGCAAGAACCCAGAAGGCCTTGGAACAGCCTGTTCACTAATGAATGCAAAATAATTGCCTAGCACCACCTTCTCCTGTTCAAATTATTGCCTTTTTTGTGTTGGGAAGTGTGTGTGTGTCTGGGTGTGTGTGTCACCTACTCATTGATTAGATTCCTGGCTGCGTTTCTTTTAATGACTTTTAATGAAAACCTTTATACACTTCATCATGATCACCTGATATATAAAAGAACAGTAAAAGATTTAAGGAGTATCATAGTTACCACTGGCATGATAATTTCATTAATTACAATAACGTGATTTATTGTGTTTCAGAGCGAGGAGAGGGCAGCCAAGACTTCATTTGGAAAAGCTCTTCCACTGGAAATGAATGGGAGACGGAGCCTGGTTAGCCGAACACTGCCTTTGCAAGGTTTCCCACTCAATTGGACTATATTTAACAGATGTGATGGCAGCTTAAATGTGCACCGCAGAAATACAGCCTTACTCACAAGCACCTTTTTGCACTTTTGCCAGTCGCTACTGTGAGCCAATGCTGCCTTTAAGTATCCATTAAAGTATACTGAACAGGTTAGTTCTGTCTAAACTGAGCAGAGCATTTAATGTGCTCAGTATGTGAGGACACTCTGCCTTTTAGGACTGTCGTCAGGATATTAGAAATACTGGTGATGTGAGCTCAAATGCCTCCTTAGCGTAACTGATCGTACAACTGCATTTTTGGCCATCAAAATTTGGCCTCCATTTTTTGCTCGTGTTTATTTTATTTTTTATTTTTTTTACATGTATTAATTAATTAAGTCAGTCAGGATGAATGTTTAATTTTTCACATGGATTCATCTTGGCCTCAAGAGACAATTTGTGTAATTTACACTTTATATGCACGCGTACCACCTCTAAAATTCACTTTGCACTCAAATAACTTGAATATTTAAAAAGATGTTTGAGATGTTATTATAGTCTGAAAGCAGTTTCAAAGCCTCGTCCTTACTGCCATGTATTAAAGTAGTTCTTGTGGATCGTACTAATTGCTTATCTTATTATATCATTAGCAAAAGTGTAATCACTCCACTGTCAGTACTGAGTTTATTAGAGATGCAGTGTCTCCATCTTGGACGAGGCATCAGATTCACAATATTAAACAACAGCTAGAGCCACAGGCTGCAACAACCAATCAACAAGGGATCCTAATTTAAAAAACCTGAGAAAATTAACACATTAATAATTAATAATCCTTAAAGTGGGACAATTTATAATTATACAACAATCCACTGAAATGGAAAAAATTTAAATTAAAAAATATACTTTCACTGAATTAACACATTAATGATTAATAATAACATCAAATTATGAATATATGAGGATTAATCGAATACAAATTAAAATAAAATAAGAAATAAGGTCCCATTGAGCACATCACCTCAGTGTCCTCAATTTTTTCTTGAGGATTAAAAAAAAGGTTTCCACTAAAAATGTCTTGGTTTCCATGTCCATTCCAACATCCAGTCCACAAACTCTACTGTGTACTGTTTTTTCCACCTGACGAAGTTCAATATTCACTCATTTTTTAGTTTTAGTTCGGTGTCGATCATCATTTGTCTCTTTAGCCACTAATTCCTCATTGTTAGTCACTAACTTTGTCTGCTGTTTGGTACTGTACAGGTAGCGCACAGATTTACAAGAGCTTTATTTGCTGCAAATTGTTGCCTGCTGCTACACAAAATTGCCCTGATGAGACCGAACCCCATACAGCAGATGTGTCTTGAAACCAAAATAATGGGCAAAGACGAGCTACACAACTCAATATAGCTACAGAATAGGTGATAATTCTCCATGTTTTACATATTTAATATGAAAATTCATAATAATTAGAGTTTTGCTGGATTATGAGAGTGGGATACGGTTGCCAGATTGCACTGAAGAGTGCATAAAACTGATTCATTTTGAGAAACATTACGTGCAACATTCCTGTCTCCGTCTGACAGGCGTTTTCTCAGATTTGTTCTGAGTATTCTGAGGCTCCAAAGTTCCTGACTGCAGGCATTACACTAAAAGCAAACCCATGTTTTTTAAAGTCATTTTCCTAACCCCACCACATAAATTTAATAATTTGCCCTCTTGGTTGACGTGCTTTCAAGCAGTCATGCGTGCCATATGACCCCCGGCAATAACTCCAAGAGGGCTGGAAAGGTGACCTCTGTGAATTGCATGCATACGACTAGGCATTGTCAGTAAGAGGCGATAATAGTATGCACAGTTGAATTCCCCATCATACCCAGAGGTATGTATGTGACAAATGGGATATGTTTCATGGCGGGAAGGGAAAATGGCAACGGTTTGGGGACATGCAGTGTGCCCTCTTCAAAATACCTGACAAATCTCATTGCATTTAATTAGATTAATGTGACACTCTAAACAACCACGAGAGCGACAACTTGTTGCTGATGAACGTTGCCCACCGCACACTTGATTAAAGCCGTTTATTGTTAAATAATCGTAATTAGACCTGACAGACAACATGGCTGTAACTCATTAGTGGGCGAACACAAGATAACTGCATACTAATGGATGCCTCTTTCCAGTATTTTACATGAGACATTTTGCAATCAAACTGGTGTCCATGTTGTTTTAAACAACACTGAGATTGTTTGAGTCATAAAAACAAAAGAATGTCAAATGTAATGAGGTTTGCTTTAGAACAATGCTCTTGATGCTTGCCTTTGTTTAATCAAGGATGCCCTGCTCAACACTCACACTTAAGAGCTGTACAGTTCTCCCACAGTCCTTAACTGTAGGCCAGTGAACAGAGCTCTGACTTTGAATTCCTCTCTTTCTTCTTCTCAGTTGAAATAAATACTGCTTATTTGATGATTGTAGAAAGACGGTTGTGATTCAGTAAAAAGATCTCGAAGCAAGAAATCCTTGGCATGCCTTAATAGATAAATGCATTCTATTTGCAACGTGTGTCAAGAATGAATTTTGCTATGTAAGGAACCTGGAAAAAAAAAAAAAAAAAAAGGAATGTACTGTACCGATAAAACCCAACTAATCTCTTTTGTATGACCTTTGATGAAGAATTGCCTCTACAAAAAGAAAGATCACACTTCAGCAAAGAAACAGGTTTTGTCAAATGGGTGCATTCATTTATTTACTGTTGGTCTTCAATTCCACACATGATTCCAGACTTTGCAGAGCTCAATTCCAGTCCAATTAAAATACTCACCATGGTAAATAAAGGAGTCACAAGTGAAGTGTCCCTTGAAAATGTTACAGAATCTGAATTCTTCATTCTTCCTGTCTTTTTATTCCATCGGAGGCTGCTTTACAGTGATTGACAGCACTAATAATAGCTAATGTTATGAGAATATCAAGTATTCAAATGAAACATTTACAAAACTCCCCTGAATATCAATTGTGCTATAAACTGGCATTTAGCTATAAGACGACTAAGATATACATTGTGCTAATTAGAAATGTGTAGAAAAACTTTTTAACAACAGAGTTAGTTTAGTTAGGGCATTATCACTTTACTGTGAGTTTACTGCCTAATCTAGTCTATGTTAACCTCAATCAGAAGCCCCAGTCCATTATAAATCTAGCACAAGATCAATGTAACCTGCATGCAAAGAAATCATTGAATTAACATAGAAATCAAACCTTGAAAACACATGAAAGATTAGCTAAATGACACCACCCCGAAATACAGGTGCCTCCATCACCCAGATTGATAACCTGTGAAACTGAGAGGGGGAAAATGAAGGAGTTGTCTGTTGTTTCACTGCGATAAACATATGAAAAACTACAAAAATGTTCACCAGTTAACTTGAAAAGCTCTATTTGGAAATAATAAATCATTAGACTGAGTGATTGGGATGATTTTGCATGCACACACTGCAATGTTGATGCTGAAGCGATATATTGTGCTGCCCCAGCAAGAGCTTTCAAGTCTGGAACCATCGACTGATGAGCCTTCCTTCTTTTATAAGGTCCTTGTTGATATGCTCAAAGTAATGTGCTTTACATTCTTGCCAGCAGCCATTCTGTTTTGTACACATTTGTTTTTAAAATCAATAGGAGAAGGATGGATGAATTAGTACGAGTGGAAACTATGCCACCTTCAAAACCACTTTAAAATAAGATCCAAGGGGAAATATATTACTGGCAACATTTTTGTTATTGACAAGTGATCTGAGTCAAAACGCTCCTCTTGAGTATTTACTGTCAGATTCATCATACCGGCCAACGTGATCTTGTCCATTAAGACAGCATTTCAAGATGACAGAATTAGAGCTGGACTCCTTTGAAGCATAACTTGTGTAGTGATCCTGTGTGTACATAAAAAGTGGCAGCAATTTCCTCCTGATCCTTCACTGAGGTTACAGTGTCCTTGGTGCAATAATCCATTCAGCTGTTAAAGAGTCCTTATCAGCCATGCATACTCGATTGGTACATGGTGTTCCAGACCAGAGTCAAAATGTGACAGAATGCCTCTCTTTTTTTCTTTTCATTTTTTTCCATTGAAACATTGCTTTTCGAGCTTCATAAAGAGTCATCGGTACCAGTGAAAACAAACACCGCAGCAGGGCAGAGTGCATCTCTCTGAGGTAGGTTGCACTAATAGTGGCTTGACAAGAACTGGAATGAGTCAGTGACCATGACACAGGCCCCGTGGCTGTTAGACTATAGGAACTTCACAGGAAATTGCAGAGATATTGCAAAACAATACCTGACAGTCCAGTCAACATTACTGAACTTCAGCAACTCTCACAAAGCCAGGAAACACAGAACCAACAAACTTGAAATTCTGTAGTCATCAAAATGTGGAGAAAATCCCACTATTTCACTCTATAATGCTGTCGTTCTGTAGATTTAACCACTTCTACCTTGCATTTCCCAGTCCATTTTGTTATTTGGAGGTGCATTTTCCTATTTCTGAGACTAAGCATCTAAATCTAGCCATGGTGCAGAACTAAAACATTTCTACACCCAGTAAAATAATGTTTGATGAGTGAAATGGGTTTGACAGTCTGAACATCCTCAGAACTGTAAAATGGCGTCTCACCATTTTGCATGTTCACCAGTCATTCAGGGAGAAATCCATCACGGTTGAGGAACAAAAAACATTTTCTGCACTAGAAGTAGCCTCAACAGGCCAGACTGCAAAGCCACCCACCAGACATCTGAGTAAGATACATGGCTCATTTTGTGACAGGCAACTCTCTTGCTGATTGCTAGATTGCTCCTTTTTTCACCTAAATGTACAGTGAAAATCTATTGGTCAGCCCAGCTAAGATTTTTGGGGGGTTTCTGAAAGACATTTTAGAAAATATAAGAAATCAGCAAGTGAGCTGGAGGCGAGAGAGGTGGCGGAAAAAGTGGACAGCCTTGCAGCAAAAATGTAAATTGAACAGGGAGACCATTTCTAACACTTACGGTCGGAAAATCAGTCAGCGAGCCCTGGTGCCGCTATAAATTCCAGGCCCCTTGACAACGGCTCACTCAGGGTCTTGAAACACTAGATTTCTATAATCCAGCTCAGACTCCCTGAATCATTTGGGGTTTTCCTCCCCTTCTGCACTCTTGTCGGCAAAACGGGTTAGTTAAACAGTGTTTCTCGTAAGCAGAAGTGAGGTTTTCAGATGAAGTCAATATTTAGGGTGCAATTACCACAACCATAACTGCTTAACTGTGCATCATGTAGCTACACGATAATCAAAATGTGCTAAACATATTAAAATGCAAATTTTTCATGCCACAGGATTCTTGAGATTCCATGGCAAACTGGGTATGTTACCTGTGTTGAACTCACAAAAATAGATGAAAAGCATGCATTTATCAATATGTTAAATTGATAGATTGTTTATTCTACATGTATAGAAATGGAAAATTAGACTTTGTGGTTCAATGACCAGCTAGCTTACACACTGGATGTATTTACTATTTACTGGCCACCAACAGCTGGAAAAGGTGAGAGCTTTCTTTAGCTCCAACCAGCCTTTTATTTCCCCACTGGACACACACTACAGTCTTGTAACAACAGAGAAATATTACATCTCTCACAGCCAGCTTTGGTGGCGTGAAGCTTTATTACATACACAAAGGGCAGAGGGTAAAAGATAGAGTTTACTGCAGCGGATACAGCAGGCTGTATCTTCTACCAGGTCAACAGTTAGTGTCAAGAAATGCATCAGGAAACAGTCTGGTTTGGTCGTCCAACAGTCTTTTTCAAGCTCAAGGATCCACATACAGTATTTGGAGATAACACATGTAACTAGTAAATTAAGTTGGAGTATTGACAAAAAATTGCATTGTACTGCGTGTTATGTTCAATAAATAGCTTAAATGATTTATGGTTGGTTTGGCATCTTTTTGCAACGCAAGAATGCCTTTTTTTCATATTTTCTGGACTACATGGGTCAACAAATTTAAGAGCAACACCATCAAGGGTAGAATGGCGTAAAAGGAGTAGTGTGCGGTCAAATGCTGAGTGCTGTTGGATTGGTTCTCTTGTTTGAATTTCAGCCCGTCCTCATGAGAAGAACAACCAAATAGGTCAACTGTGAACGCAGCTTATTACTGATGTTTCTTGTTAGGCGGTGACCTTTATGGGCCATGGTAATTATTATGGCAGTAAAGGAGGAAGTCAGTATAAAGGGTGAGAAAGTCTGTATAGGGAGAAGGATGGGTATAAATGGTTGGGTCAAACAAGCACAGGACTTTTACAAAGGAGACCACTGTTTGGGTCCAGTGTAAAACCAAAGGTAAACGCTGAGGTGTTATTTTATTTACTTACATCGTGAAGTTACTTCATATAAAGTGTAACTGCAGTTACGTACGTATATAGCATAGGTATGTTCATAATTGAAGTCACGGAAGCAATGGTAGTTATTTTAACCCAACCCACTTTGTTTTCCTAAACCTAACCAAGAAGTGTTAGAGCCCTTTCTTGCCTTAACCCAACCAAACAACAAGCACATGATGAAGGTTCGTTACGTTTGTCACTGGTATGCTGAAGTCATGTTGTTTTGGGAACGGCAATATATGTCAAGAGTTAATAGCAATCGACCCATTCAGTCATTCCGGTATGATAATGCGTTGTAGACTTGTCAAGGCCTCTTGTTTGTCAATGAAATCAGTGCACATTGGTCTATGCAAGTCTATCATCCATGTGACCCACTGACCATGCCAAGGTTGATGGCCATGTCGTCGGACAAGAACACCTTTCAGTGCAGTACTATTTGCCTATCTGAAGAAACATCCTTCAATTGTCTGTTGTAGAGGTCATCTTGTCTCTGGTAAAAATCTTGGTCTCTGCTCAGTCAAGTCTGAGTCACTGCACATATTCATCAAAGTCCACCCACTGTTCATCAAGAAATGTGTGAAATGTGTCATGTTGACAGGTAGTAGTTTTACCAAACATCAATTGGAACATAGCCAGTTGTCTCTTTGCCTATGTGTCACTGTAGGAGAAGCTGAAGGACTCGAAAGAACTGCTCAGAAGTTCTATGTTAATACAACCCATTTTACATTCAGTAGGAAAGTAGAAAGTAGTCTTACATTCTGCCATAAAAGAAAGTTTTAAGATGGAGCTCAGGGTGGTTTGTATGGGTGTACAAAAAGATTCAAGAATTGCATGGTCTTTATTTTCAAGGTTGTAAATGCCTGAGAGAGAAGTTTATCTCTCATCTCCCACCAACAGCTAAAATATTTTTTCGTACATTTATTTCTGATGTTTTCACAATCATTATAACCTTTTTTGTTGTTAAGGTATGATGAAAAATTCATCAGCTCACACTGAAGCTGCTGGCTCCGCTATGTTGTAAATCTGAACAAAATCCAAAGGATTCATGGATGTAGTGCGTTAAGATGGACTTTGACTGTGGCTTACATCAAATTAAAAGTGAGACTTCAAATAGATGACTATACTAATCCGTTGCACAAAGTTGGCAAGTTCCTGACTATCTTAAGGACTAATTTGCCATAAATGAATGAAGCCACATCAAACCACTCAGCTCTTGTCATACCAGGGGTAACTCTGTGCCTTTTGGAAGAATTTAACAGTCACAAGGACATAGTACTCAGGGATTTGAGTCAGCAGTAACACATACAGAAAAACTTCCAGTAGCATAAAATCAAAATGCAGTGCAGATCAGACATTATATATCAGGGCCAGTGCTGTAGTACTTCTGCTAATTTGTCAGTCAGGTTCAGAATAGTTTCTTGTGTGATGCATATTATCCAACAAAGTTTCTAAACCTATTCAAGGGAGTTTCACTGAGACCAATGCTGTCTTTATCAGGAACACACTTAACACATTCACACAGTTACACATTAACACATGGAAGCTGCTCAGTACAGCCTCAGTCTGATCTGCTGTCCACTGAGCTGCTCCACCCAGAGAGAAAGACAGTCAGCAAAAGAGACTAAACGTAATATGAATAAAACTAAGTAATCACCTCGTCAGTGAACATTTGTGCCTGAGTCACGTCAGATAGATTTTCATCAGCAATGATGGTTGTTTAATGGTGTCTTCACCAACAGGAAAGCAAGTTTGACCTTGAGATCATTTGTGTTTATGTGCGTTACTCACAAGAGTACTGATTATTTTTTTGTCGTAACATAACGCGTCAATTCTGCAATTCAAGTTATCCATTATTTAGTTAGTTTTTCATAAAAGTAATTGTTAATTTTCCTTTCCTTTTTTTGCCACAAAAATAAAAGTTAATCCCTGAAGCATTTGCACCGTTTAAGTTTCTCTCCTGCTGCTCAGCAGGTGGCTGCATATGTAGCTAGTTAATTCAATGTAGCGAGATTGCAGAGAGGACAGCATGAAGTTTGTGGAAGTATTCACATTGTTTTGGATTTTCGGGCGACAAGGACAAGAACAACATCACTGTGAAATGTAAGTTGTGCCTGGAGGATAAGTGCTTGTTGTGTGGTTTTCATTGAAACAGCTGTGCCTAATGCTGTATGCCTCTGCTCAGTCCGCTGTCAGATTGTCAGCTAAATAAAGAGCTGTAAATGTTATATAGCATCTGTCATTCCTATTATTAAGCTGTGGAGTTACCGAAGTCGCAAAGGGCATTTACTGTAATTATTGGTAGCGCTAAAGTAATATATAGAAGCTATGTGGCATAGCTCTGGCATCAGGGACTAAGGACGGAAAGTAGCTAGTAAGCTAAATCCGGTACAAAGCATCTTCTTTCATCTCGAGACTCATGTTATTTTGTACATTGTCCCTGATACAAATAAACTTATTAAATTAAGTTAAGCATGTCCGAGTTATTGTTATTCAAATATAACTATTATGGATGAGGACAACAAAAAATGTTTTTGAGTCATGTTTGAACTGATGTAGTTTTGGTTATGTTAAAGCCATATGCTACATTGTGCATTTCCAAACACTAGAAGTTATTACCGTTCAAATGAAGTATCACACTTGCACTTTGACCTTACAGTTCTTCTGTTAAAAGCTATTCCAATCGGCTATGCATAATAGGAAATTCCTGTAAGACCCGTCCGGCACTACAAACCAGTATGAAATGTCTTTGTGGAACAAGCCCAATGAAAAGTTTTCTTGCTAACAAAACGCAACATGTAATTAGGACATACAGTATTTTCTCCTTATTGATCCTACTTACTACTACTTACTCTTCAGGAAATGAAAATCAAACTGAAATCAATATCCTCACTGAACTCCTGAAAGCAACCAACCCAAGAGGATTCAATTGTTGATAGTACTATCTTGTGTGTGGAGAATGACCTTACTATTGAGTTCAATGTGCCTGAATATTTGCTATTGGTGTTGGAAATATGAGCACCTCTTTTGCCAACAAAACTCTGATATTTATTGACAGTAGGGCTGCTTTTACACATTAAGTCAATGAATCATCCCACCAAGGTCAAAGTGCATATCAGCAAGTGCATACATCAGCAGAAAAGTCAAGCGTTTAACATAGACATGGTAGAATAGCTTCACTAACAGCATCCTCTGTATGAGCCTAATTACCATTCATATATGTACAGATGGTACAGTCTATACAGCCAAAGAATAGTGGGATAAGAAGGGGGAGTACATTAGCACTTGACATATGCATTTCCCTTTTGTAGTTCTAGATGCAATCGGTGAAGCAAATCTAAACTTATATTATCTCAATGTAAATGTCATCAACAACCCATGAAAGAGTAAATGCTAATAGAAAATGCATAAACAGACTAATAGCAGTAGTTCGCTGAACACTACAGGCATCGAGATAGCTGTGTATCCATAGCGTATTTATAAATGCAGGGCCATTTTACTGCCTTCTTTCCGGCATACACACCAGTTAATAAACAAACACTCATTAATCATCTTCATGCAGCGGAGTTCAGAGTGTGAGAGGAAAATATAATGACAGTCATGGCACCTGCCGTAATTCCAATATCCTTTATAATTTACCTTGACCAGACTGTTTTGAGCAGAGAATCTGTTCCAGTCATGAAGTTGCACCACCATGAAACAGCTTCAAATTAGGATTCATGGGGAGTTCATCCGTATTTTTTTGTGCTGAGGAGGTGATAATCAGAAATTCAAGATGCATATTCTGTGTTTGTTCCTTTGACAGAAAACAATTGTCCTGCTGTGCTCCCTGCGTTTGGAAAGCAGCCGTCTTTGGTAGACAGGATTTGAACTCTCTCCCTTTCAATCTCTTGTCTCGCCACACACACACGCAGTCACACAGGCTCACCACAATAATCTGTACAGTACATCACAACGGAAAACCAATCCCTCCCTCACCAGATTCGGCGTGATAACAAACCTGCAAGCTGCTCGTCATGACATCAAATGGATAAAGATTACCAGCCGGCAAAGGAGCAAAACAGAGAGGAAGGATACAGTAAAGACAAACAAACATAACACGAGAGCGAACCTCAAGCCTGGGGGGTAATAAATCATGGCAAAGAGGATAGTCTGACTTCCTCTCCTCCCTTACAGGGGACTGCTGCTAAAAATGCTGGCGAGGCTATTCCCAGCAGGAGGAAACTTCTGGAGATTACTGTGTAATAAGCCTGAAACGGGCTGCGGTTGAATTGAGACAGAGCGTTCACCCTTCTCCCAGGGTCACAGGACTCATTCTCTCAGGAACAGCCACTTGTCTACCAATCTCTGGTCAGATGTATTAGTGGTGAAGTGGAAAAGAGAAAAGGAGAGAGGAGGTCATTTATGGGCCTTCAGGCCGTTTGCCTGCCACTACTCAATCGACATATTTCAATCATCTGATGTCGACCTAGAACTGATGGATTTAGAGCTAATTTTAATTTTAAATATGTGTCAGAGCTTGACAGCTCCTCATTCATGCCAATAAGATGATTTTTTTAATTGGACTGTTTTTGCTTAGACTCTGCTCACATCACCAAATCTGCAGTGATCATTAGCTTTATTTTAAAAGTTAATTTTTTCAACACAACTTTGGATGTTTCCCACTCAGGTATGTTTGAGAAACAATTGTTACATTAGATATTAAACATTTTTTCCTAATATTTTTGACATGCTTATTTATTTATTTGGAAAAGAAATTCTTGAAAATCACCACACAAGCTACAGCTTTCATAATGACCACATCACCATCAAGTTTCATAGTATCTCATAACGGACTTTCATTTATTTGTATGGGCAGAGGTCCACATTTACTCCTGGTTTTACCATGGGATCTGTATCTTGTTATGTTATGCAGATAATGACATTTAATCACTGGCCTTTCTATCTACACCTAGTATTAAGCATGCCTCTTAACTCAAATCTGCCCTGATCTGCTCAAATCTTTATGCAAATCAGGTCGGCAGAGCTGGAGGAGTGCATGACCATACATGACCCAGGTCAGAGAAAGTAGAAGAAGAAGAAGAAGAGGAAGACTACTTTACTGTCAGTGTACACAAGGCAATTAAAATTTGTCTTTTGACATATCCCTACTAGTTACATGTACATACAATCCCCCACACATACGTATATGCATTTCATCAGGTTAGGGCAGCAGATGTTGCTCTTCGGGCTCTACTTAGTTTTCCTTTACAGAGGAAGAGGTGTTGTGCTGCCCATGCAGCTTGAGATGGCAGGAAGAGGCAGTGTTAGATGATCTTCCAACTTGTATACTTTTTTTTTAGGCATGTAGCTTAAATGTATAGATGGCATGTGTACCAAGATGGTTGAAAAACATATTATTTGACTATTTATCTACATCCTATTCTCAGGCCAAGCAGCTCAAGCCATAGTATTGGTTGGCAGCCTGACAAAGAATCCGCGGCACTCTGATAATGATTAAAGTCCTTTATTGGAAAAAAAAATAATTAGAAGAAACCTAGGAATTTTGAGTCTGAAGAGTCTTTATCAGGGCACTAAAATACAATGAAAGAAGGTGCTGAATACATTTTTTTTAAAACTCCTCAAGTTATTAAGTCTACAATATAATCGGCAATATGAACAACATACCCTATCACAGAGAGAAGACATAAAACTGCAAAACATAGAATAGGAAATATACTTATTACGTATCACATGACATGTAAGTTGTAGACTTTCTACCACTCACAATAACAACATTACCATGAGTAGCAATACAAAAGCACAAAAATATACATATAAATACTTAGATTAGCTATCACTGGACATGTGATATCTACCACTTTGTATCTCTTGCCAAACAAAGCTATATACCACCAAAAATGGCAGTGCAAATGCACAATGTACAACAATATTGCACATATATAGATATATAGAGTTTATCTCACATATGCAGTGACTTGAAAGAGCAAGCAAACAATTGCTGAAGACATATGCTTAATTTGTAAAATGAAGATATAATGACGGATGGATTAAATGCTATTCACCAGATCTGATGGAATGCAATCGTTGCCCCTGGAAATTTGCCACCAGGATTAGATTTAAAGCTTTTATGGACATTTTCTCCCGGGCGCCACTTAAGCTCGTTGTATGGATTATCGTTGCCGGAGGGTACCCCCACGGGTCTCCAGCTGCACTTTGAGGAATAAGAAACTACACCGGACTTATCACTAGCATGTGGGTGAGTCAATAATGACTGAATTTTGTTTTGGAGTGAACTATTCCTTTAAGCTACCTGCTTAGAGATCTACTTTCACCTTGTCCACATTTCTTATATCTCTACAAGATGAAGAGAGCATAGCATGACCCATAGAGTGGCAACAATTATGTTTAAAATAACTAACAACACGGACTGTATCCATAAAGTAATGTACAAATGATTCTGCACAAGTGATGGAACCAGTATATATCATTCAACAGCAACGAGGGACGCTGTCAAAATTTCACTGAGTAAATGATGCAACTTTCTCTCTCTGTGCCCTCTTGTGTTTACAGTCAACTGGATGTTGCTTGTCTTCAGTTATTCTCACTGCACTTCATTCCTTGTGCCTGCTTTTTGCCTGAGCAGTAACTTTATTCTCCCTCTGTCTGTCTGCCTGCCTGTCTCAGTTTAAATCTCTGGCTTTCACTACCTCTCACTTTCTCCCTGTACAGTATATATCATGTCAAACCAAACAATCCCCAGCCAGGGGTGGTTTGAGCGTACTCCTTGACAGATTCTCCGTTATAAGGTAGGTTTCCTGGTCACAGCGGTTGATATTACAGAGATTCTTTATGGTTTACTCTCTGCTCTCTGGCTCTTATTGCCTCTATTGTCAGTTGCTTTCCTGAGTGCAGTTGAATAAGGTGTTGAAGTTTTCAGAGCACAGAGCAAATACTGTAAATGTCCTCACAAACACTGAATAAGTAGCTTTATCTACTCAGCTTTTCTCTGTGCAATCATGGTACTGACTTTCATTATTGGGGAACAGTCTGAGGGACTCATTGACATTTTGGCAAAAGCTAACAGGCAAGTTGGAAATAGAAATCTAAATTGAATACTTCAAAGAGAGTGAGGTAATAAATCCGAGAGGAAAAAAAAACGGATTTGTTACAGTGTGGCAAACAACGCTGACGCAGTTTGACGAGCAAAACCTTCACTGGAGCTGATAATGGCTTTTCTTGAAAAGAACAGTCAGAGCTAAAAAGAGTGGTTGATTTTCCTTTAAGACATCTTCATTGTAGATGCATGAACTGACACCAACAAAAACTACTGGACAAACAGCTTCTCCTCAAGGTGACAATCAATGACATATTTGGTTTTCTTTATGTTGGTGAAACCTTTACTGATGCTGCTGTCACTGTTTTAGTGTACTGCGCTGCATTTCCCAGTGATCGCTTGTCAGAGTGTCACCAGTGGTTTGACGCCGCTGGATTGACAGCAGCTCCCAAAACCCCAAACAAGCATGTTTTAGCTGCTCCATAGAGACCAGAGACTGCAGAATAACAGATATTCAGACAGAGCAGGAAAGTGATGATGATCAGAGAGATGGTAATTTGTGCACTATTGAACTATATCAAGAAAGTAACAGTATTACAGCGTATTATTTACAATCAGTTGCAGCAAGCAGATCACAACCAGTAATACAATTACATTGAAGACAATAACTCATTAAACTATACGTGTTTAAACAATAACACCAACACCACATCATCATACTGAATTAAAATTCAAATGTGCTGAACAGATTGAGACCAAGTTTGTGTTGTGGCATTCTTACCTGCACTTTGACCAAAGCCAATTGTGTGTCAAAAGTTGACAAACTTGCAACTTAATATAGACACTTGCATAACTAAAATCATACACTAAATAAACACACATAAGCTCATAAAATCCATCCTCATGATCCTTTGACATTATGAAGTATTTAACATGTTATTGGATGACAATGTGAACATGTGCTGTCGATCAGTGATCGTCAGCTAGCGGCCTGCGTGCCAAATGCAGCCCATCAAAGCTTCCCATCCAGCATGCAAAATATGAATGAATTAAGAAAATGTGCATGGTGATTGTCAATTAGCTTGCCAAGCCTGGCAGGGATCCCAAAAGTCCTTAATTTATAGTTCAAACATTTTGCAGAACCGGATTATTCTCCAACTCCATCCTCTCTACTCTGTGGACCAACCATCAAACTGGCCGGCTCAAAGACCGGCCAGTCCCTGGAGCCCACAGCAGTGCACTATGGGCGGTAACTCCTGGGTTGTAGGAGAATCACCAAGCTGGTTTGCTACATGCAAGAGTCATCACTTTTGTTGCCCAACTGTTGTGTTGAGTCAAAAACAGAGTCTTTTTCAATCCAAAGAGGTTTGTTTGTTGAGATAAAGACTCATTCATTGTTAGTTTAACTGTCGCCTTTGTATTGAGCACGGACTGCCTCCTTGACGGACGTCTGAGGGCATTTTCTAGTTAAATAAGCTACAGATTTATTGTTATGGATTTCCCTTTTCTGTTCACAGTGATATAAGCTAATAAAAATAACATTCATCTTGTAAGAAAGTGAAATTATTTAACAATAATAGGCTTATTAGGAAATTAGGACTGTTTGTCCTGAAAGTCAGCCACACTTTGTTCGCTTACAACAAATTCTCGCCCTTGGGCAAATGTAATTGATGACTTCTGTTCTAGATGATACATTATAACCTTTGTCTGCCCTTTCAGCCATGGCTGCCATCATTGGACATGCCAACTACGCTGAAATGTTTATACCGAAAACAAAACAATAAAAAAAATGAAACATATGAACATATCTATATATATATATATAAAGTATAAAATATGCCTATGACATTACTTATCACCCTCCTACAATGCAGTACTGAGTTCCCTCCCCAGACAGCTTAACAACCATTCACACCTGGGCTCACCTAGCCCTAGCGGCCCACATGAGGGCCGGTTGGGTCATCGACCCACAAGTGGCCCTAACGACTCTGAAACTCAGAGCTCACACGTGTCCTTAACGACTCTGTAAGGACACTCCCACACAGAGTTTAAAAGCCTGCAACTCCCCTCCAGTTAGTTAGAACTGAATAAGCCTCTTGGATGAGAGGTGAAACATCTTCAAAAAACTGAAACAAGTCCAGTTGCCTACGATATAGCATCTAGAACAACCATGACCTGGATGACTGAGAACCTTCATCAACATATGAACATATCACTTTCTGTGGATGTTAATTGTTGTCTTTCTGTTTAACACTTCCTTTTTTGAAACAAAAATGCTTGTTCACTGGGTTTTTTTAATCATCAACTGGCAAAAATATGCAATACTCCAATTGTTGGACATCACTGCAGGAAAGCAGTTGCGACACCGTTCACCAAGTATGGATGAAAACAACCCTTTAACTAGAGCAAAGAGTTGGTATCTTCTCATTGTCACTTTAATATTTCAAATGTAAAATGCTTGCAAAGAAAGCAAAATCATGTGTGAATGTCAAAATATTTGCAGACTGCATAGTGCAAATGAACCTAGGTGAATGTAATTTGCCTGTAAATAGACCAGCAAGAACGTCCAATGTCTACGCCTTATAATTACAGCCCAAAGAGGAGTCTTGCAATCACAATTATCAGTTTAATTATGTCTGATAGCTATCAGGCCCTGCGGCTTTATCAAAATGATCTGCATTTAGAGGAGTGGTGGAGGATTGGCTTAATGAATTTCACATTTGTGGCTCGAGCAAATTATTAGCAGTGACATCCTAACATCTAATAATCCCTTCTAACAAATGGAGCTAAAGAATGAACAACACAGAACATATCTGATCGATTAACTCACAGGTACTACTGTATTAGCTTTACATGGTATCGGCCTCCATAAAACATGATGGGCAAACCCATTCCTTCTTGTAATTGAAGTGTCTTGATATGCTGATGACTGATTACTGGCTTCAGGGCATTTCAAGTCGTCCTGTAAAACCCCTCCACTGTGAGCACCACCTCCACCATCTCATGCATGCTTTCAACACGTTTTGCCCAGAAGCAAGACTCATAGGAAAACAAAATGAGAGCAGGTTTTGTAGCATCATCAATATTCCTCACACATCCCTGTTGCACCTCATAAAAACATTTTTATTAAGTGAACTCTTGGCAAGAAAACAAATCATGTCAATCAAAGTGTATGCTAATCACCCAAGTTATATGTAAGATGTAGGACTTTCTCCACCCCACAGACACATTCAGCTAGTTGGCAGTGGTTATGTTGTACTGCAGAGGAAAAACAGCAGATTGGTTCAGGGCTCTCCCATGCATGAGTTGTTCATGCACTTTATATGAACAGAATTCTATGTTGAATGTAATTTTGGGATTTAAACAGATAAGGCTGGATCTCTGTCCTTGTGGGAATGACTGTGAGCAGGAGAAGTATAGTACTTGGCTCCAGGTTTAACTGGTGGAAAATGTCAAGATTATCCGGTTTTGTTGCCATTAACACTCCTCGGAAATGTCTTAAGATGTCGGGACATTTTCCAGATGTGTCAGTGGCAACGAAACTGGATATTTTTGACAAGACACTGACATTTTGACACTTTGTTGTTTAAATCTAACACAGATGCAAAAAAAAGCCCTGATATTTTTGACGAGATGTCAGGGCATTTTCCAGCTAACACAGGTGGAAAATGTCCCAAAGTCTCATCAAAAATATCTGGTTTTATGGCTACTAACTTTGCTGGAAAATGTCCCAACGTCTCCTGTAAAATATCCAGCAAATTCAGGTTAACAAATATTGAAACGCTATCTGGAACAGCAGTATCCTGCTTGGCAATTGTCTTGCTCAGATGTCACGCCACCATCATCCACTCCACTCCTAGCCTGAAAGTCAGCTTATATACATGTTATCACATATAATGTATATAGCACAATTATGATGTTAACATGATATGACACTTATCGTAGAAACGTTGATATTATACGCATGAAACATACAAATTTGAACACATCTATGGTTTGCAGAAACATTAAATGCCAACATTGTATTCTGGTTCCTGGGCAGCCCATGTTAAATTCTGGATTTTGGATTCACATACAAGACACAATTACTTCCGTTTCTCATCCAAACTCTTTATTCAGAGTGGCCACTCTGCCACTCATCGCCTTTTGGGAAGTCGACAACTCTCGCTTGGCCATCAGCACAGATACCAGCATGGACGTTTAGGAGATTTTGTCATTTCTTTCAAAAAAAGCTTTGTAGTTTTAAAGCCAACTGTCAGCCTGAAGCTAGAGTAGGCAGAGTAACACTATGGCATAAAATCCTGGTCACTGCTTAATTAAAAACATCTCCAAAGGGAAACATGACCTGCTCTATTTTATTAAATCTTAACAGGGTTATATCATGAATAATTAAAAGGCTTTCCTCTAACACATAGCAGTTTTTTTGTTTTTTTTTCCTTTTGGTGACAATTTGGTTACTGAAATTCTACATTTGCTGTTAAAAAACAGACATGATTACATATTTAGCAACATAAATGGATAAACATCTGTGGTCATGCAGGAGTGCAGGGTCATTTGTGGCACCTGCTGATAATCAGCTGATCTCCCGGAGGACCAGCTACTCATGCATTAACATGAGAAAGCCGCCCATTCAAACACCCAGCTGGATACATTTAACTGCTTGTGTATTATTGAACAGAGCACGCACCACCTAACACTAACTCAGGTTTTTAAATTTCATCAGATTCATGGACTGTTTAATTAATATTGGTACCTCTGTACCTTTGAATCAGCCTCCCAGATGTTGTTATGTGTGTTTACATAGTATTAAGCCTGGAACTGTTTTCTGTATTCCCAGGTGGCTTCAGAACTGAGTTGATTTTATAAACCGTCAAAAGCACATCTCATCTCATCTTCAATGGCACATATCCCTTTTTGTATTTTAAGTTTTTCATTTAGTAGTGACTGGTTATTGTTGGGACATTAATGTGCAAAATGTATGGTCAATTAGCTGTAAATGGAGATAATTTGAGACATATCCAGTGGTCCAGTGGTTTAAAGAGCAAACAGCACCCCTCACTAGTAGCAGAGGGCAAAATCAATATCCTTTGAACATCAAACATCTCAAAACATCTCGGTCTTAAGGGCCATCCACACCCACAATAACAATATTAATGTGAGCATCCACACTGATGAAGGATAACGCACTGAAAGTGGTCCCAACGTTATCTTTCACCTCTGCAGCTGTCATCGTATAGTTGTAGTAAGAACTTCATTCATTCATTTGAGTTAGAAGGATTTTTAAAATCATCTTTTTAGTAAGGGTTAAAGTTATCGTTCTTGGTGTGGATGCACCTCAAGGAAAAGAAGGCTAGCGAGAAATACATTTGCTTTGTATGGACAGCAAAGGCTCTTTTTCTAAGCTTGAAATGCTCAATGTACTGCAAGTTATTATGGTCCAGTAATGCTCCTGTTGACCATGATCAAAGTGCATTTGCTCTTTGCAATTTCTTTTATATATATATATATATATATATATATATATATATCACTTTTCTAACCCCAAGTTACAAAGTGCTTTACTTTACATCAAAACAATATACATTTAAATAATGTATAATAAGAGAAATACCGAGCACGGCGTACATGCAATACAAAACATATTCACCATCAAGGGCACAGATTCTCTAACCGGCAGGGGTTAAAAACGATTAAATGATTGGAAACTAATGAATATTGGTTTATGCCACAAAAATGTAAGCCTTTCTGGCAGTGTGCTTATCATTTTTTTTAGTTTTGCCACCAGAAACAAAATCTCACTCCGATTATTTAAAAACCCTGCTTTGGTTTCGAAATCCTTCCTATTTTCTATTCCCATTTTCCTATTACTAGGGTAGCATCTTGCACTGTTCACTTGTCAGCTGTTTCAAGAAGTATACCAGTAGAGGTATAAAAGAATATAAAAATTACTTAACTTAACAGTAACCTTTTCAGAGGTACTAGAACAATTTCATTAAAGTTCTTTATGCTGAATTAAAAAACGTCTTTTCAATTCTCTGAATAGCACCCTGCTCCCTTCTTTGGCTGAGAATACAGTCTGTCCAATGCACAAACAAAAGAATGTATCTTTAATATCTTGTATTGAGTACTGCAACTCTGTGGCTGAAATGAGTTGTTTTTCTGTTCAAGTACCTTAAAGAGATCTTGATAAGAAAGGGATGATGAAGCCAAAACTCTTAATCATGTCAAAGGGTCAGGAGTCAGACAGTCGAGCCTCTAAAGTATTACTTACTGAGTTAATTGGCAGTGGGTTGCGCTTAATTTTCAATCCATACTGAGGTGTAATTAGCTGCCAAGCTATAGAATTTCAATATGTTGTCATCTTTTACTTATCACTGTGACAAAGTGGCAGTACTGATCCTACCCACAGGCTAGTTAGTTCCTGAAGGATCAATTTCCACTTGTGTTATACATCTCCTGCTCCTTAAAAGACAGTTTGGAAAGCTTTAACCCAGTCCTTATTTTTCTTAGTGTTCTAACTGTGACAACAGATATTCTTAAATATTTAATTTCATTACACTGTAGAGCATCATTATTTCTCCACTTTGGCAGCAGCACTGCTCTCTAATACACACCCAGGGGCAAACCCAAAATCTCCAGCAGTTTAACCTAAAAGCAAGTAAATGTTGTTTAACCAACTGGGCACAGATTCTCTAACAGACAGGGGCTAAAAATGATTAAATGAGTGGAAACTGATGAATATTGGTTTATACAGGATGCCGATGGGGCATCAAAAGGGGAGAATCAAAATTCAAAATTCAAAGTAAATAGCAAAAGTCACCAGAGTGCAGGAAGCAAAGTCTCTGAAACTCAAATCTGTCAGGGAGGCGACCCTCGGAGCCCTGCGTTTTGGTTGCAGTGCCTTCCTATTGTTGAGGTCTAACGGTTGGCAAGTATGACTGTATTAACAGAAGATATTTATAATTTATAAAAACCCATTTTTTCATGTACTTTTGTTGCAATGATGGCACTACTTTTATTTTCACACCCCAGGGTTGTGAGTTTGTGTTGGCAACTGACAAAGTTGGTGGTAGTGAGTTGATCGGTACAGTTCACTTCAATCCCAATAGCCACAAAGAAAGGTAACCAGCTCGACATGGTGCACATTAAACCGTGCTGTAATTTGAATCAAATCAAGTGCTGAGGTTATGGGACTAGCTGCTGCTATTAGCTCCATTCTATGATATGGGACACCACACTAAATGTGCAGGAGCTTGTCAGTGGTTCTCAGTATTTAAAAAAACATCAACATATAGTAATGTTAGAGTGCTAACAGCTTAATCCCAGCAGATTACAAACTTGAATCCCAGATGGCTGAAACTATGTGGATTTGTCGAAAATGGGTAAAAAAAAAAAAAAGGTTTCCATCATCATTCATTGGATAGGTATGATGTTCTCCAGTCAGTGGGCACCAGAAACATTGCCAATCAGTGCCGGGTACCATTGGAAAAGCCCAGAGACTTTGACGGTAAATGTTTTTACTACAAATACGCCTTAAAACTGAGGAGGTTTGTGTGCTGTGTTCCTCTGTTATCTGTCTGTGAAAGTCTTTGAAGCTGTGTGCATTCTGTATCTAGTCCTCTGGGGTTGGATCAGCCAGACTTTGTAGTCTGACATATATTTTTGGAACTCATTATCTTATGTAAAATGGTAATGTATGTTTATAGTTTTGTACAGTGGAATTGTGGTAGCTATTGCCTATTGTTGTTGACTCTTTGAAATGCATTTGTATTGTGCAATGTGACCTTGCCTCTCCGCTGATTAGCACCGATTATTTACACCTGCTGGCAATTAGGCGAGGAGCAAATCTGATGAAGCAACATGTGAAAGGTGTAGTTCGCTCTTTGTTTTTAATGTCATTGGTAATAGAATAGTGTCAGTCGTATCCTGGTGTTTGATGGAATATTGATTTTTTTGTTATGCCTAAAAACTGCTTAACTTCTGAAAAATGAAAAACACTGTAAATATATTATTTTAATTATTATTCTTCCAGCCAACTCTCTGGACAAAACACTTCTCTACCACAGTACTCTTCTTCATTCCTTTGCCTTTAAAGAGAACATATTCAGGTAATGGAAGGTCTTATTAAAGCAGACAAGTTCATTTGTTTAAGTCATTTAGGGCACATAGGTCCCTAATGGCTAATGATTTATTACAGGAAAGAATTCAGCATACAGGCATCCTTGGACCTACCAACCCTGCCAACGACAGAGATGTCATGTTAGGAAATTAGTGTCAGAGGAAGTTACTGTTTTGGACTTGTGAATTAATCACACTGAGGAGACAGTGAAGGAGGAGTGGAAGGTTCTGTCACACCGCTCTCCTGCACTCAAGGTATGCCAATTTCTGGAGAATACATCAAAGAGTGAATAAAGAAAGGTGCGGGCCATGAGAGTTGGCAGCCTGGAGAGGAGTGCAGTGGGAATGGCAGGTCTGCAGAGTTGAAGGGTGATTAAGAAGGGTGCCCTGACAGAGAGGGGGAGGAGAGGAGGAGATATAGAAAAGACGTTGTACTACAGCGCTCATCTCCAACTTTGGACTCATTACAGCAGCTCTGTACAAGTCCTTTGAAATTTCACTTTTCAAACAATTCGCTGAAAGTTGCCAGTGTCTCTGCAGAATGAATCTTTGATTACCATTACAAAAGACGAAGATAGGAGAGTAGTAAGACACAAAGACAATGTGAGAGCTTACGTCGCCTCTTGGCTCGCCATACGTCATAGGAGCAGATGGGCCGTGTAGCTTTTATTTGGTGCCCTTGTTCAGAGCGTTGCTTTTCAATATTCATGTTTCACTAAGTCAAAGTCAGATTGGCCATTTTACTTCGGCAAAGTCAAAAAGTCATATGATCATTTGTCATGAGCTTGTAGGAGAGTCGCCGGCTGGGTCAGCAGATTGTGCATAACACTGTAAGTCCTTGGCGTTGCTGTTTTCTTAATCTTTCAAGTAGAGCAAGTCTTCATCAGGCTTAATTCATATTTCGGTTTAAAAATTTTCATCACAGTTTGTCACTATGAGCTGAATTTAAGGTCAACACTTGGGAAGGTGTTTGAATTAGCGCCAGCATTTCCATTGAGGCATGTAGGGAGATGATATCTTTTTAATTAATTTCAACTTCGTTTTTTTCAAAGGAAAATATCCCCTTAACTTTCTGTCCGCCTCGCTCGCTCATTCACTCACTCACTCACTCACTCCCCAGCTCCAACTTACATAAGTGCACTCATGCAATATTCAATTTATCATTTACTGGCAAAGTACAGAGTCACAGATGTGACGCCGAAAATTTGAAAATCACTCGGCAGGAAGGTTCTCACATGCAGGCACGGAGAAAACACAGTGCCAGAGATCTCTCCTCTCCTAGAGGTGATGTTCTATGAAAATTTGATTTGTGAAGCGGCAGGGCTGTTTAATGTATAAAAGACGCAGTCACACTTATGGGGCCCTTCTTGCTGGTGTCTCAGTAGAACCTGACCAGGGCTCAGAGATTTGTAAATTAGGTGAGCTATGAAAGTTTGATCAGAATTCAATGGCTCGTTAAAAGGATTGGATAATTCAGGGGAAAGGCAGAGCTGATTGGACTGGGTTTAGTGGGACAGCTCTGAGAGCACATTATCCCCTGTCACTCAAGAATACACACATATTCATGCATGCTGGCATATATAATATGCTCCAACACTTAGACACAGAGTTCTCCTACAGTATATTCTAACTATGAGCAGCAGTTTATTCCAGGCGCTGGTTTGCCCCCTGCTGTGTGCAGGCTCGAGCTGCTTCAAGAGTCTCTCTGCTGCCTGGATATCACTGTATACCTCTGTGCAAAGTCATACAATTATCCAAAAGAGTGAAATGACACCGTATTTGGAGAGATGCTCTAATGACATTTCCCTCCACCCTTAAAAAAGGGAAGAAAGGTTCCCTTTGTTGTCAGGATAATCATTTAAAAAATATAATAATTTTCCCTTAATTTAACATTTAAGGGAAATGTGATGAAAGTTGTATGTAAAGATGTGGTTTTGTCCCTCTTGGCAACATGAGTGAATTATGACTTTATTCTATGCCAATGTGATCTCTCATTTATGGAGGATACAGCAGTCAGAGTGCAGGACTTGAGTAGTGAGCAGCTAAATGGTAAACCAACACTGCCACCCTTAGGCCAAATGAGAATAGCACACAAACAACACCAAACTCCAGTGGAGAATTGATGACTTTTTATGCACTGCATATCCAAACTACAGTTTGCCTTTAGACATATAGAAATACAAGCGTAACATGAAACCAGTCAACATGATAAAATCCAGTACTCCAGGAACCAGGCAGTTTTTGCAGAAGCTTGTATCCAAACTATGCGAGTAATTACAAAATTGATAAATGAATGAGGCTGGATACATCTTTGTTACTGTATTAGAACATAAATCTCAGTAGTTACTTCATTTATCAACAATTTGATCCCATTGCTGCCAAAGACGTAAAAAAACAGTAGAATAGAACAGAATGCAGTGGCATATTTGAAGGACAGGTTTGCTGTGAGAAAGAAAGATTGACAGGGTTGATTTAACAGTCAGAGTAAATATTTAGAGTGCCTCACTCCAACATTTTCTTAGAGCTGAATGTCTGAATGTCAGAGTCACTCCAAGTGTTAGAAGTGTTCGAATCAGGACACAGCGTTAGGAGAGTCATGTGGTACCCTCTGTGGACTGACAGTTTTCATTATTCTCTCTCGCCCCCCGCCCCATTACTCACTGTCTTTCAGCCTCCCTCCATCTCTCTCTCTTCCTCTTTCTCACACACCAACACACACACACCCTGACACACACACACACACACACACACACACTCAGGGTCCAGAGACATAAACAGATTGTAGCAGCTGACCCGAGGGCATCTTGGGATGCTGAGAGTAATGACACCCGATGCCATGATCAGCAAGGTGAATGTGTGTGTGGTGTGTGTGTGTGTGTGTGTGTGTGTGTGTGTGTGTGTGTGTGTGTGTGTGTGTGTGTGTGTGTGCTGAGAGTGATATCCTACTCAAGATGCTGCATTTTCTTTAACCTATAGGCTGATTGTATTTTGTTGGTCAGATCTCACAGTTTTTAAATAATAATAGGTCGGCCAATAGGTCTCATTTTTAAAGGTTAACTCCACAAATTGTCTACATTAAAGTTGTTACGCCCCAGACTAGGGGATCAGAGGCGCAACATAAATGAGGCAGAGGGTGATGTTTGTAACAAAACAAATGATAATTTATTGTTATCAGTTTAGGATGAACAATGATGTTACACTAGGTTTGACAAAGCCAAAAACCAAATATTACATAGAAAACAAAACGAAGCTTCTCTTCGGGGTGCACCGAGGCCAAAACAACAAACAAAAGTAACTATCTTCTCGACCAGTCTTACTTGCCCTGGGAGGAAACAAAAGAACAAACAAAATTACAATCACTAACCTAACTCCCTAAATTAACAAAAAACAGGAGAAAAAGGGGGATCAAAATAAATGGCGGTTACACCCTTACTGCTTCTCAACCAACGAAAAATTACAAGTGCAGAAAGTGCTATTTACAAAGTTTGAGTTAATGAAAAATAAGTGCCGAGGCACAGCAAAAAGATAGCACAACTATAAGACTACAACCAGAAGTTGTCTACACAGGATTTGAAACCAAGCTCAGAACAAAGGCACGAGGAGGAGAGTCACACTGCACAGTGACTTCCCCTCATGCTGTCTGAAAACACCGGTATATGAGCTGGATTTCATGTTGCCAGGTGTCAGGCTCACTGGCTGCAGCTGCGGGGGACCAATGGCTGGCGGCAGGAGGCGGGACCTGTTGCTATAAATCGGGGTCAAAATTGGGTCATAGAACGAAAACCTTCAATAAATGATTGGCATGAGTTTGATATTTCAGTATTACAGTCCACCTGCATTGAGAAAACACTGGAAGCTTTTCACATATCTGCTCAACCTGGTTTGATAACACAAGGGACAGTGCACTTGCATGTATGGTAGAGTAAACCGTTTCTTTTTTTTTCAGTGGCAGCCCTTGTGGAACCTGACAGATGGTTAAGTAGATTCAGGAGTTTAACCCACAGCAATTAGAGCAGCATCCCAGTGTTCCCCGTCTGTTTCCCTTGAAACCAATACAACAAAAGCAAAGTCCGATTTTGAATGAAAATATGTCATCTTTATAGATTAGAATATGGAAGATGTGAACATTTTTGGCACTGAAATGAATCCTGACTTTCTCTGTTCTTCCTTTTTGTTTTGACCACCATTTAGTTTTCACCACATGACTCTGCTGTGTTGTCCTCTTCTACCCCCCTGGTCAATCCTCAGGAGAGTTCCAGGCTAACAGTGGGTGAATCAGTCCATGCCTTTGACTGCCCTCCATGTTACAAAGCTCCTTCACAGAGTGTGCTGGCAAATCGATAGCTGTGTTCTCCCCATAGCATACACAACTTTGACAGGTGTCCTTCCACACTCGCTGTCATACAGGGCCTTCTCTCACTGCTTCCTGAGCTGTGCTCTGCCAGTCTGGTTTAGCATTCTCCTCAGTGCACTGTGGACAGGATTATCCGCCAATAGCACCGCTCTTGGAGGTCAAACCTGTGTGAAAAAGTCTTTGCAGTGGTCAGCCTAAATCTTTATGTGGGACTTTAAATTCTGACCTTGGTTGGCGCCGCTGTAGCTCCTTTTTTGTTCTGCAAATTCCATCCACATTTTGTAAACCCCAGAGTGACAAAATGGCCAAAATAAATATTTCTTTTTACAGATGAATCACAGTATTTGCAGAGCAATCCAAATGTAGCTTTTGTTTTAGGACGGTCCCATTAGTGTTGGGCATGTCAGGCAGCATCATGCTACCTGACACTATGTAAACCAACCCTCCTCCCAGGGATGAGCCGTCTAACTTGGGTCAGCTCCAAATCTTCTGGCTCACGGGGCCCAGTGTCTCACACCTCTCCCTGCCGCGATATGTCATCTGCTGGCTCTGACAGGCTGGTGGTCAGGCTGCTTTTACCGTAGGGAGGCTTTGCTTTCTGGCAGCTCCTGTGTCACTAACTACAGGCAACTCCTTTCGTTACAGCGTCAGCACTGCAGTGAGTAAAATATTTACAATAAATGAGAAATGCATAAAGGAAAGCTGTGCTATAGCGAGGAGTGCAGGGAGTTTGGTCCTTGTTAAGGTCAAGAGGGCTGCCAGAGTGAGTGCTATATCTCATTCAGCACATTGAGGCCCCCGTACCAGTGTTTTGGCACCAAGGAGCCTTGCACACTGAGTGGGGACATTGTTACCTCTCAGTGAGTCATAATTCATTCATCATAATGAGAAAATGCAAGTGACCCTGTCAAGCACAGAGCTGAAATACAGGGCGTGGAGGTTGCATGCGAGTGTTTTCGTGTAGAGCAATGGTTTTCATTGAAGCCACTCTGATAATGGACTGCAGAATAAAGATGAGTTTACTCACATTGAAAAGCCCTTTGGAGAGGGTGGGCTCTTTTTCTCTCTTGGGTCTCATGGCTGTGAAGCCACATGTTTCATCCTTCAATCAGCGCCTGCAGCCCTCACACACATACACCACGTTACGCTGATTGAAAAGATGAAGATTGAAAGGTCTTTTTTCTCCACGTAGAAATCGCTGAAGCACTTGTCGCATAATCACAAGCTTGGTGAGGATCTGCCTCTTTTCAAATACTTGGGCCTCTTTATGTGACCTGCTTGACTTTCTCTTCCAGATTTTATTCAATAGGCCTCCGCAAAAGGAAAACAAAGGTCATTTGGGAATATATTGCGACATTGTGTCCAATTGTGGCAGATTGATTTGCCTTGAAGACAGACAACAGAGGAGATCAATGGTCATTTTAGTGATAAGAATAGATTGAGAATTGGCTTCCCATTATGCAGCCAGTGTCACCCTCATTAGCAGCCATGGCAACAAAATCTGTTTAATCTTGAAAAACCTTTCACATCTTAGACCCCATGCAGGGAGGCTTTTATTACAAGTCCTAGAAGGTCGCAATGCACTCGCTCATTAATTACATTCCATATCAAAGATAATAATAAACACACTGGTGGGCTGGACCGATTGCACCTTATGCTGTGTTCAAGGACGGCCCAACATGAAGTCAACTTTAGATGGATGGAGATCTGCAGGCGAGCCAAGAGCACCGGGGCTTGGCTTGTTTGTTTGTTTGGCTTTTTTAAGCTTTTCCCTGTGTTTTGTTTGCTCCTTTACCATGACAATGAGAACAGATGAAAGGAGCGGAAGGAAGGCAGAATGGGGCAGAGGAAGAGTAGAAAATGAGTGTTTTTCTATCCACCTACTTCGCACGTCAGGAGGAGTCTGGAGTGAACACACAGCTAATGGCAGATTTTGTCTTTAATTACAGCGACTGTTTGAAAATATGAGGACCGCCTCACTGGCTGTTTTGTCAGATGCCATCACACTCCGTCCTTGGTGATGATACAGAGGAGCCTAGCTCTGAAAATAACAGCTTTGGTTTGCTGATCCGCCACTTGGCTAATTGTTAGCAGGCCGCCAAAGACACAGCATGAGCCCTGTCGCATCATTGTCTTTTTTTTCATTATTGTGTGGGTTGTAAGTAGAAGCTGTGAGCAGTGTGTATGCAGTGACACAAGCATGTCGCAAATTGTTATTTTTCTGTAATAGATGGTGTGTGTGTGTGTGTGTGTGTGTGTGTGTGTGTGTGTGTGTGTGTGTGTGTAAATCCAAGTGCGTGCGTGTGCTCTTCTGTGTGCTCATCCGAGCTTGTGTGGATGTGCTGTGCATGCAGAATGAGAACAGTGCGTGCACACATGGACAAGTGTCATCTCTTTTTTGTCAACAAACACCTGGTTGTTCTCTGTTAATTAATTGTTTAACATAGTTTCAATTTGTCAAGCAGTTTGCTCTTGGCAAAATTAGCTTGCTAGCTTGCTGACGCTAGCTAGCACACCCCCTAATCAGTGTCCAGATGAATTATAAGCATTGACGTGGCCAGATGTTGCTCCACCATACATCCTGTAGAATATAAATAATAAATGACATCTGCTTATTTAGCATGATGTAACCACACAGATGAGCAGAAAAGAAGAGGATGCAAGATTATTGTTACATGGGATTTGAAGATTACAGAAAACTCAGAAAAATTAAAATCTACACTACTTTTATATTACTATTAATAATACTAACAATTAACAAGTTCATGTTCTTAATGAGCTGCTGTTTTTTTTTTATATCTTAGGTTTTCATAATTCAGTGCAAAAGTGTTGAGATATTGAGTCTGTTGTCATAATAACAGTGAATACTGTGTTGTCCCAGAGAGGGGCACTGCAGCAATGCATACAGCTCTGACTGTTAAACCAGCACTGCATCAGTATACAGCACATACATAATATAAATGGAGCTTTCTTCAGCGTGAGAGATCCAGACTGGAACATCAACAACACTTGAGCTGCGAAAAACAATCTGCCATGAACACTGAATAGCTGTTAAATAATGTACAATGAATTGAAATAACCATCTGCTTGTTCTAGTAAATTTTAATATGAGACTACAAGAAGGGCCCAATGGCAAGCAACTCTTCAAATGGGATTATTTCTAGTGAAATCAGAGACGTAAGAGCATTCAAACATTCTGTGTCACGTTAGTTGAATACCAGAAGGCAATATTATGACACGGCACTTAGCAATCCTGAGTTTTTTCTCTGACCACTCTCTCTCTCATTATCAGGTATCACTGACAAACATGATGGCTGCGTTGACAATGACGACGAAGCTCTCTGAGTCCATTAGCGACTGCGTCCCTCCATCAGTCAGAGTCGGTTAGTCTTTTGTCTTGGCTGCAGCATTCAGGTGTCATCCTTTAATGGCACAGTGCTCACCTCAGCTGTAAACAGTATCAAACACCAATTACATTTAGGTTTTTTTTTTTTTTTTTAAATATTCCAGCTTATTCATGTGAGTCACCCTAAAGGAAAGTGCTTTTGATAATGACAGATCTGTCATTGTCGTTGTCTTGTTAATATAATTCTGTTACAGTCTGCAAGGCGTACTGTGCAGCTTTGAAATACAAACGTGTCCGACTCACAATAAGGATAGACTATTGTGCCGCAGAAAATAAAAGCGGTATTATAATGTTTTTCGAACAATACATACAGTATGATTTATTTATTTATTAATTTATGTATTTGTTTATTTATTTATTTAGTTGTGTTCTATTTAAAGTTATTCTTTCCAGATGGTTAGTGTCTCAAAGTTTCATTCCCATCAGTAATGAGTGCTGAGCTTTGTTGCCCAGGGGACTCCTGCCCACTGTTTGAATAGTGCTTCCACAACAATCGCTTTATCAAGAAAGACAAAAACACACTGTGAGAGGGAGATTAAAACAAGACACTTTCTGATGTTACTTTGCCTCAAACACATATCCCGTGTGTTCCGTACATAATGTAGCTTTTTCAGCTTGGTCACAAAAGATCAAACATTTCCCTTGTTCTTCAATCGGAAATGAATATACCAAAGTTCAAACTATGTTCATCTGCTTGTTAAAATACAAGAATTCGTGCATCCCTTTAAGGGTTGCCATAGGTGTTTCAGTTTGTAAGAGGTTTACAGGGCTCAAAGGACACTTGGAGTCAGCAGCTCTACAGTGACATATTTTCATAATAGAGATCAGCAAGCTGTATAATGAGTAATTATGAGTATCTGTTCGTAGATGCCTCCTTCTGCATGTACTCAAATGTATGGACATATAGAACTGTATGTGGGCATAACATGTGTGCCTTAAATGTAATGCAAACTGATACAAGACCACAAACATCTCAAACATTACCATAGTTTTAAAATGACGGCCAAGTCACCAGGATGAAATGTTGGCAGGTAATGTTTCCGCAAACTACTTAAACATTCACATTTGTACGCATGATAAGCAACATACCATTTAGGCGTTTCTACTATACGTGCCATATAAAATTCAGATGACATGTTCACGAGCTGACTTTCATTTTCGGGTGTGGAGAGGCAGCAAGTTCTCACATCCAACAAGTCAAATACAGCAGCTTGGTCAGTGGCTCTACAATCTCCTCTAGCATTACTTCTGCATGTGAAGGGGTTTGGGGTCAAGTTGTCAATAATACATCATATGCAACATCTGGTTAACTTTCAGAATAATGCTTGCTGACAAACAGTTCACATATTGTGACCTTTGGATTATTATTGACATTATCAAACTGCACCGTTTTGTTAGGTTTGGGTGCAAAACTACTTTGTTAGGTTTAGGCACAAAATGACTAAGTTATGTGCAGGCACAAAAACTGCTTGGTTACATTTAGGGACAAAATTACTAGGTTAGGTTTAGGTACAAAAATACTTGGTAATGTCAGGCACAAAAAATAATTGGTTTTGAGAATGGGCTGGAAGGAGATGGTGGTGGAGATAAGAGAGAAGGCTGCCAAGCAAGTGACCACAGTTTGAAACTACATTTCAACATTTCAGGACAATTTCCAGTCATGTTTGCAGTGACCAAAGCAGGTATTTTAAGCCAAAATATCTTTTTCTCAAATTAACCAAATGTTTTTTGTGGCCAAACCTAAGCAGAAAATAAGCACAGCACTGTCACAACATAAACTGTAATTTATAGCCTAAAGAAATGCAAATTTGCAACCATAAAGAAATATAAATTTTCAGCATATCTGTTGTTTGCAGAAACAAACATAGTCTACATTTATGCTGCTGACTGGCTTGTTAATAGACACATCTATCACTGTGGACTATTTTAGTTTATATCCAGGTCCCTGACATTGTATACACTGAGTGAATATCAGTTTAACAATACAGTGTTTTTTTGCATACACACAAAAACTACAACTACAACTACATTTGTTGCCACAGTATTTGCCTCCTCTAAGCAGCATTTGTGTACTTTCAAGGGAATCTGAGTTCTTGTTACAACATTGAAGCTGTGTCCATATACAGTATATATATATATATATATATTAGGGCCGGGACTCGATGAAAAAAATTAATCTAATTAATTAGAGGCTTTGTAATTATTTAATCGAAATTAATCGCATTTTTAATCGCATATAAATATTTGACCTGAGAACAGTGAGAAGCAATTTCTATCATATGGGTTTTAGTATACCATTGAATAATGACTGAATACATAAGCTTAAGCAACAAAACATTGTTTATTTTTTTTCAAGGTGGTACTTAACCAAGACCAACAGACTAGGGATGCAGATTATCGATTAATTCATTAATCGTTAGTTGATGGACCTTATCAATTACCTTATAAGATGCGATTTTCCTGAGAACCTAAATTTAAGGGGAAAATTTAAGCTGAACATTCCTTATACAGGACTCTACACTAGTTTGTTAGTTTATTTTTAGAGCACAGCACAATGAAAAATGTTTAAGTAACACGTTATTTGGTAAATGGTCTTTCCTGCCACTACACTATGTTGATTACTGTATTTAACTACTTAAATCACAGTAGCATAAACTGATTTGTTGAACTCAGCCTGATGTAAACATTAATAAAACACAGGCAGCTCTATGTTTTCCCTATGTGATGTTCAGGGACAGGTCAGGACAGTCTGAAGACAGAGAGCTCTGAGGTTGAAGTCTTATGCACCGTGAGACGGTGACAGGTCTGTAGGCTACCTACGTCTTGACCACATGTCAGCTGTTCAGCTGCAGCAGAGGAAACTCTGCTGTTCTCAGCTCCACTGCGACGAGTGCTTTTTAAACAGTAGCGACTGGCTAAACTACGGGAGGATACTGTAAACTGGCGAGGATCCGGTGTGTTTATCAAAGCTTGGTCGCAGTGCTGAGGCACCAGGTCGGTTTGAGCTGCGTTCAGGCTACATTAAAACTTTATAGATCCATGGGCAGTGATCAGTGTCGGCGGCTTTTTAACTCGTTAAATAATTGTGCTCCAGTATAATCGGTACGCCTGAAACTCATCCAGTGAGAAACGTTCCGCGGTGCAAAAATAAGTGCGATTAAAATGCGTTAATTTTTTTAATTAATTAATCTTAATTAACGCGTTAAAGTCCCGGCCCTATATAAAGTCCCGGCCATATATATGTATATATATATATATATATATATATATATATATATATATATATTTATATATAATAGTAATTGTGTACTAACAACACTTTTTGTCATCTGTAATCAGTCAGTATAAATCATGGTTGTGTGTCAATATAATAGCCAAAATATATGTAGTCACCGCTGTGTTGTTGAAAAAGTTTTGCGTTTGTTTGATTATATTGATCCACAAAGGTGATAGCTGTAATATACAATTTATTTTGGCAACAGGAAGTGGACAAAGAATAGAAAGAGACTGTTTTATACTGTTTTTAAGTTTCAGTACTGACAGCCTGAAAACACAAGTGTGGATGGAATGCTGTTCCACATGTAAACACCATTTTTATCTTCTATTAGTGTGGACATGGCATGAGAGCAAAGTAGAAAGCCTTTTCTGAAAGCCATAAATCTGAGCAGCGTGCTCAGTAATTCTTGAGTCGGTGGTACTGATCAATAATCTTATGAATCCTTTAACCATTTATCATGATCTTTTTTGTTAGCAGATGATAAAGAATCATATGTATTGTACTATTAAGACCATCTGAGATGACGGCAGAAAAGCAATAATAAAACACACTTTCTTTATGACTTTTATTTCCCGTTTTTTTCATACAGTACATATGATGCACTTGCTCAGCTTGATAGCTTCTGGGAAAATCTGAAGAAAAGAAAATCACTGGCATGAGATGATACACCTCTTGACCAGCAGAGAATCAGCATATTATTGATGCTTCTTGTGTCAAACAGTGTGTGTGAACGGCACAGCAAGCATCGCTCGAGTGTAGAAATAAAAGCCAAGGTCATAATCATCCAAGTTTGCCCCACGTATTAGAGTACAAAAAAAGCATGATACCTGTGATTAAACACCAAATTCAGATTAAAGTCAAATGTAATACTTGAATGTCAGGGAGGATAAGATACAGAATTAATGATGGGGAGATTGTGTGAAAGGTGTGTGTGTGTGTGTGTGTATATATATATATATATATATATATATATATATATATATATATATATATATATATATATATATATGTATATATATACATATATATATAGCCATTTTTGATGTGACTTTATCAATTATTAGTATAAACTCCAGATTATAAACCCTTTGACAAGTTTTTATCAGGCCACTAGCGAGCCAGAGCATTACATATTTGCTTATTTGATAGTATCCGTGAATGGATGTAAGCTGTTGAGTGGAATTAATTTTCTAAATGCTAAATATGTACTTGTTTCTCACAAAAAAGTTAATTACAATGTACCAACCGAGCCTCCGTATGTTCCCTTTTAATTGTTTCAGAACATGGCAACATGGTGATATCAGGTCCAGGTCCAAAGGGGTAAAACCTGCCCGTCCTCGTCAAAAAAAAAACACCATATAGGCCAACAGTGCAAGAAATTCATCACGACCCATATTGTACAGTGGCGGTCTCTAATGGCTGTAGCAATTGTTTCGACAATAAAGGAGGAAGTCAGGTGAAGTGGTGTAAAGAGCGCCAATGTCAGCAGGGGAAGGAGGGATGGATCAAGAACCGGATTTTCATCCAGGAGACCACCTTTTGTGTCCAGCGTTCAGGCAAAAGTCAACGGTGAGTTATATGAACTAAATATTTTAACTATTTAAACATATTTACATTCATAACTGAAGAAACATAAAAAATGTGAAACCGTGATGTTTTCCTGAACCATACCAAGTAGTTTTCTTTTCATAAACCCTTGCACCCGTTAACTGCGTGGTTATGATGATGCTATGCCTGTCGCTGGTCGTGTTGTTGTGGGAACGATTTTGGGAGTCAACAGTCAGTGACCTATTTAGGTGTTTAGGTATGAGGACATATTGGGCAAAAACACACAAATCAAAATGGCTGAGTGATGAGGGTTTATTTGTGGCGTGCGTTAAAATAAAATAGCAGCCAATCTGTCAAAATGGTCACCTTGTTTACAAACTGCATGATCGTCTGGCAGCTTGTGATTTTGCCCTGAGGAGTATTGCCTCAGCAATTACATTTTGGTGAGAACAGTGTTATAACCAATCAAAAGAATGGCAAGGGCTACAAAAATAAAAATCCAAGTGGTAATCAACCTTAGTTTTCTTTTAACTATGAATCACAATGTTGCTCCAGACGACCTGAAATGTTGTGAGCATTGAACCAGATGATCTCATGACATACTGTAGCCTTTGTCATTTGAGTATGAGGTTGGGAGTCAGGCTATGAAGCTTGATTATCAGCAAATGCATATACATTTCCTCACACACACACACACACACACACACACACACACACACACACACAGAATGATCTAATGAGGTTACATGGGACAAGCTTGCATGAATTAGTTGTTACACTGAAAGGTTGAGGAGCACACGGGTCAAAATGTTAATTACAAATTGTCTCAGTTCATAGAGAGTAAAGATTGTAATTAATCCTGGTTGGGACGCATTCACATTAATGTACCTGTGTGGCCCACAAACAGTGTCTCACACATTTCTCAAGAGCATAATTAAAAAAGTTATTCACCCCAGATTAATGTTAAAGCCAAAGGTGAAAAAATAATAAAACATGACTTCATCTATGACTGCATCCAGATTAGGCACAACATTACATGATTATGTTATTTTTTACATTAAAAGCAGAAGTACTCCAGGAATTAATAATAAGAAATCAGAGAATGTTGAGAGTTCCTCTAGATTTATAGTACCAACATTTATCAAAATACAACACTTTGTTGAGCATTTATTAGTACAACACATCCTCATACCTAAATGACAGAATTGGTCATTTGCCAGTGACTCCAAAACATCATATATGGCCCTGACAGCGTTACCGTATTTAACTATGTGAAGCATTCAAAGTTTGGTTACATTACATTACACTACTTTATGTTATGTGACAACCACCTTTGCTGCTAGAAGGAGGAGGTTTGTGTCCGGTCAAGAAGGCATGGGACTTTCATCCAGGAGACCACTGTTAGGTCTAGTTAGGTTCTTTTAACTTACCAACATAGTTACAAATCGATAATCAATAATTAGCGTCATGTCAGTTACTTAGGTAAGGTAGGTACGTTTGTAACATAGATTGTAAAGTGATTTTAACCCAAACCGTGGTGTTTTCCTAAACCTTACCAAGTAGTTTACTTGCCTGAACCTAACCGAACTGCGACCTTACGACGGAGTGTATCACTGTTATGCTGCAACGGTCCTGTTGTTTTGGAAGAAGCTGACAATCGACCTATTCAGTTGTTTAGGTATGAGAACATGCTGGTAGAAACATTTGCTGACTTCCTTCCTCACTCTCTGACGTATCAGCGGATATTTTCCCTGATGTTATGACGACAGGTGACCAAATGAAACACACCGTTAGCTTGACGAAACCTGTAGATTTCTCTGGGTTTGAACATTGTTGGAAACTTTTGGGATAATGTGAGTACAAAACTCAGCAAAATATATAACAAGGGTCTAGTTGTTTGTACACATGATAATGCAAAAATGTTACGTACAATTCTCTAGGTATATTACTCAAAGTTTATGATAAGTCAACATTTACTTTGGCTTCATATGCACCGGACACGAACAGCAGTCTCCTGGGTCAGAGTCCTGTGTTTGACCCGTTCCATCTCTCTACACACTCACTCTTTTACTACATCATCTGATTTGCCCCTTCGCTCCCGGCAGTCGCCCATGATTTTGGGGAGGACAGCCTTGTTAGTATGCAGGTTTTCAGTCCAGTGTCAGTCCAAACATGCACAATATAACACTGTGAGAAATCATATTGAAACAGCTTTGAAAACTGTTTGAACAGATATTAGAAAGATAGCAGCATCTATGGATGATGACGTTCATCTTGGAGCTATATTTACACAGCTTTTTGGCACAGAGCATTGGATCATCCTCTCAATATCTTTTCTTTTTGCCCGTTCTTTCATCGCGGGGCACTTTAACAGCCTTCACTCTAGAAAGCCAAGACTTCTGGATCAGCACCACTGACTATGAATTGAACTTTAAAATTTTGGAGGTTCCATAGTTTGTCTGCGCTCTTACATCCAAGTGACCTTTTTTTCTTTTCATCTCAGAAAAGGAAATCGTTCCCTCCCATATCCACCACAGGAAATACCCTGGAGACTGTCAGTGCTCACAATGTGGGTCTCCCACACAAGGTCAGTGATGCTGCTCTAAAAGGTGTCTCTTCTCCAGTTGTAGCTAGGACACAGACTCATAGATCACAAATTCAGACTGTTGACTCCAGACACACTTACACCTAATATACTGTATCATATCTAATCACCCTTGAAGAAACACGCAGTCATTCGAGAAAGAAAGCCCTGCCTTACAGCTGTATGGTGGAGCTGGAAGGGAGCTAATTTTTGGTGACCTTCAAAGTTGCAGCTTCCCAGCGTAAAAGCATAATGACTGTAATTATTACAAGGCAAGACATCATTGCGAAATGACTAATGTGACCATTAGAGCTAACAGCGCGTATAGTGCTCTTCAAGGCAAGCCTACGCAGACGTCAAAGTCTCACAATGCAGCAAAACAGCTAATTAATACAGAGCAGAGTAAATGAGTACACAAGAACCAGCTTCATCCAGGCCAGCGTTAATTGAAAGGGTTCTCATTTTCCGTGCCGGCCCTCTCAAGGTGACGGAGCATGTTGTGGTTAGATTAAATATTTATTGAGGGGTGTCATTACATTGCCATTATCATTTAGATCAGTTCATTAAACAACAAGATACACCAATGATGAGACAATTACGGTTGTTAAATAAAACAGGATGAAAAGAGATAAAAAATAAGACTGCTGCAACTGAACGCACGCACTCTCAGTGCAGATGTGTGTGATGTACACAAACATGAACATGTTCTACTCACTCTGGAGGTCACTGAGCTGGATCCCAAGGTAATCGTTGAACAGTAGTTCTCGGTAATGCTTGGAAAGCAATGACTTTGATAATCATTAACCCGTGCTGGGAAGTCTAAGCAAAACAATAAACTGATGACACACTGGGTTTGCACACTATGTGACTCACGTATGGTTTTATACAATATTTACAAATTCTTTGAACCTCGCACATTGCTGTTTATGATTACCTAGTGACACAGTGATGGGGGCGCTTATAGAATTCAAATTATACTGACAGCATCAGATTTACGACAATGACTCATCCATCTACTGTGAGTCATTTGAAATGTAAAAGAATCATCTGCGTATTTATCCAAGCCTTTAAAATACATTTCTTTTCCCCCGGCTACAATGTGGTTTAAAAAAAAAGTATCTCGTACTAAAAACATAGCAGTAACTAAAGTAAATGGACTGCATTTATATAGTCCTTTTCTGGTCTTAGCAACCATTCAAAGCACTTTACAGCACAAGCCAGCATTCACCCATTCACACACACATTCATACACTGGTGACACAGGCTAGAATGCAAGGTGCCACCTGCTAAATAACAGTTTATACACACACACTGAAGCATCAACATGAAGAATGCAGGGGCACGGGATCGAACCGCCGACCCTCCATCGAGTGGACGACCGCTACACCACCTGAGCCACAGCAGTCCACATAATTCGAAATATGTTGGAGTTGCTTTTTCTTCTGATGAACAAAAACGTATCTGAGACTTCAACTGCTGTCACTACTGCTCTCAGAGTATTTACATACATAGTATTTCATTAATACTGTAAAACCCAGATGGTCCAGCCTGTGCTTGGCAGTAATTCAAGCGCATTCTGGGAAATATTGGAGACTGCTCTTGTTCACTGCAGGTAATGTAAATCTTTATCATTTTTTATCTGACCCACATCAGAAGAATTTTGTCAAAAAATATACATAAATTACAAAGACTGACACTCTGAACGTAAGCTCTTGATGACGCACTCTGTTTTCCGGCTGTATGACTCACGTATGTTTAATGCAATATTTACAAATTCTTTTAACCTTGAAAAATTGCTGTGGTATTCTCTTCATGATTACCTGGTGACACAGGGATGACACGCTATAGAATTTTAATTTATTTGACAGCATCAGATTTATGGCACTGACTCATCTAAGTCATTTCAAATCCAAAGAGTCATTAGCTGTGTGTTTAACAACACGTTATCTTCCCTGCATAGCTACAACATGTTTTTTTAAAAAAACAAGCAACTCATCTTATTAAAAGCCTACAGTATATGTAATCAGTAACCTTCGGGCTTTGGTGTCAGTCAGTATCAATCAGGCTACACTAATACTAGCCTGAATAGAACAGAACATATTTCAAAAAGTGTTGGGGTTGGAGTGTTTTACTTCTTCTTATGAATAAAAAAATATCTGGGGCTTCTGCTGCTCTCACATCCTTTACCTACAGATTATAATACAGTACATGTCCTATCCATAGTAAGACCCAGATGGCCCAGCCTGTTCTTTGTGGTTATTCAAACGCATCCTGGGAAATATAGGCGATTTCTCATGTTCACCGCAGGTGAGCCGGGTCGAAAGAAAAGTAGGCACACCAGAGAAGTCTTTTTTTTTTTTTTCATATCCATGAATTCCCTCAGAAGAGGTAAAAACTTGACATAGTTTGCCTGCATGCTATAGAATTCCATTGTTGTACAACATCTTAAACATCTGAAAAACTTAATAATTAAGTATTAAGAGAGTAAAAAAGTGAAAAGCAAAATATCCTTGATTATTCAAGTTTCTTCAAAAGTTGTTAATAATGAAAAAGATAAAGTGTCAGCCTTATCCTGTAAACAAAAAGTAACCTCACATCACATATTAATGAATTATAGCGCTGTGAAAATATCTGAGTGTGATATTTCTTGTAAAGCAACACACACAATAGACACTGCTTTCTCGCTGAATGCCTCTGGCTTGCTGGTGGATGTCATGTTCCCTGTTCGCTTGTGTGTTTGATCTCTTGCAGTTATAAATGAAAAGGTGGCATTCACTGGCAGATTAAGCAGTGAAGGATTTCTTCTGTGAGAGCTCGAGCTCGCTGGTGAATGCACAAAAAAAATCGCAATGATCTACGGATGTGGCCCTTAGAAAAAGAGACTGAAAGATGCCCTCTGCTGTGTGTGACAAGTGCTTAATGTGAATGATTGCGTAGCCATGTCCAATGGATCTCCAGCAAGGGCCCTATTTTTAGAAAAGTACTTCTAAATGTCCACCAGCTTGATGTACATCTCCTACAGAGTGTGAGGGAACAGAGCACTTTATCTTGATAAGTGCAGCAGTTTGATGGAAGCTGCAAAATGTAACACATACGCACATCTGTTTGGCACAGGTAAAATATATGAGATCGTGCAGATGTCTCACAATTAGAATGATGCCTGAGAAGTAAACAGTTTTATTTATAAGCAAAGAAAGTGAGACCTACTGTAGAAAATATGTCACGCAGAGGTCCAGGTTTGTAATCATCTTGTTGGGTCTGACTTTTATTTCTTTTTGTGTTATACACTAATTAAATTCTGTGATTAACTTTTGTTTTTTATTATTATTTTGACCTTTATTGAGGCCTCTGTTAGATTCATTTATTTGTCTGTTTGCATCTATTATTCCAGCCTGTCCTCATCAGAAAAATGACCACATGAAAGCCGCTTATTACAACTCATATTTCAAATTTTTTTAAAATTTTTAAAATTTAAGACATTTTCGCCAGGACTGAATTTCCTATTTGAGTTGAGAGTGCTTGAGAGGTTGGACAGAAACTGATGGTATTTTACCCCATCTCCGCTTTAGAATTTGATAATCACAATCTTTTCCGAAAGTGAGGCCATTTTGGTCAGCCATCAGTTTGAACTATGAGAGTGAGGACTTTATGACATGCGGATATTAGGAAATGAGAGGAGGCTGCCGCTCACTGAGTTTTGAGTGGATAGCAAGGTTGTTTTTTTTTTTTTTGAAAGTGAGGATGTTTTTTTTTGCAGAATGCTGTTTGGAGGTGGAGACGTGGTTTTGTAGAAAGTTGGGGTTTGATATGTTGTCCTAGTTAAGGTTGGAGTTAAGGATCACAGAATACATTACCTCAGTGCAGGTTGAGGTAGTGCTTCCAGCTTCAAAAGTATCTGCGTTTCCTTCAAACAATAAACAACATATTCAAGGTCAGTTGAACCAGGCCCAATGTTACATTATGATTATTCTAGTGTATGTGAAATTTGCAGCAACATAACTTTGCATAATGACTGCAGTCCAGGGCCAATTGCCGAGCAAATGCACAAAATTAGCATGAGAGATGCATATGTTTAATTATTTTGCATCTGAGCTCTTTGAAAACACACAGGCATTTCCATTCAGCCTCTGAATCCAAAAGCGCGGATTAAGACCATGCTGGGAAATATTCATAAATTACAGTAGGCTTAATTACTTTTAGTCATAGAGGTTCTAATGAGAAAAATGAAAAGAATGTACGTTTTAAAAAAGGAACAAATTATTCACCTGTTGAACAAAAAAAAGAAACAAAATCATATTCAGGATGTGCTGCTGCCGTTCGAGGAGCCAGACGTGTTGAGCCCGCGGGGCAGCAGAGTGGTGCTGCTGTCACTGACTGTTTTTATTTGGGCAGATTGGGGAGTTTATGACCATATTCAAGGTGATATTGCAGTTTAGCGTCAGTCCAGTTTTCCATAACACAGGCATGATTTGTTTTCATTTTAATGACCCATTACAGTGAGTGACCCACAATGAGTGAGCAAACAATAGGCTAAAATGAACACTGTACACTTGAGTAACTATATTTTTTGTTGTGTGAAGGTCACAACTTGTCCCTTCAAAAAAAAAAAAAAAAACATAACAGCTTTCCAAAAAGCTTTTTGAGGTAACAGTAAAGTGGAGAAGGTGATCTTGACACTTTTTACACATTCCTCAAAAGCTGCAAGCTCAGAGGGAGACTAGATATCATTTGTTCAGAGTGAGAAGTGCTCAGAAGGGTTTCTCTGCGAAGGATGGGGAGCAGGGATTCTTCCGTGCTCTGGCCAGTCTCCTTCTGATTTAGATATGTGGTCATTGGAGGCTTCTCTGACCCAAATGGGTTTTCAGAGGCATTCTGGGCATGAAGATGTAAGCCCGACCAGGTAAAGAGGATCTGTAATTGGACTAACTTTAACAAGGCTGTTACTTTGCCATAAATCATGACAAGTGAAAGTCCTGTGCCCTCTATTCAGTGCCCTGAAATAGTGCTGGAGGAAAAAATTAACTGTGCTCTGCTACAACTTTCCTCTTCAATCCAGTGGGGGTTTATTGGATTTTATCCTGCTGGGCTTACAGTGTAGTGTGTGCTTTGTAGTAACGCCACGAGTCTCTGTGGTGAAACCCTCACTTTTCCTATATAAAAGGGAAAAAAGCACATTTATACGGGTACAGTATAACAAGATTTAAAGAAAAAGTTAAGCAGGCTCAACAATTTTTTTTATTTTATTTTGCATACTCATTTAATTGAAACGTTGACTCCAGTTGGTTCTGACTGACAGCACTTAACTGACTTCTAACGAAGACACTGTCACATCTTTTATTTCGGCTGAGTGCTTAAATTTAAAAAATGTTGTGTTTGGAAATGTCACTCAATTTCAGAGAGTCTGGTAACTATCCAACAGTTATTTCTGAACGCACTCCATGTTGAGAAAGTGTCTACACCCAGCGCTTTGAAAGAAGAGATGGTGTTGTCTGACAGTACGGGTTCAACATGTTAACATGCACACAAGAGTTCCCAATTTTATTATTTACATGATACATGAAAAACATAGTTATCAGGTTTTTTCCACTTTATCCTCGCCTACTTGTGAGCGGCTGACGAACGAGTAATGACAACACAGCTCGCTTACCATCAGCCTGCAGCTGGTCTTTAAGACACTTAACCTTTGTGCACGAAGACAATCAACTGACTGGTACTGGAAGTACCTGGAAGAAAGGAACAGATTGTGCAACCAAACATTTTAACAAACTGAAATATCTATCTTTTGTTGTTAATTGTTGAATCGGGTGGTATTTTTTTGTTGAATCTTTATATATATGAACTCGCTTGACCCTACAGGGTGAAGTCGGGCTGTTGTTGTATCCTTTTAAAGAAGAATTTGAAAATGTACAGTACATGACAGTTTTCAGGGCAATACAAAACTGATCTTATCTAATGATCTTTACAAACCCAGATGCCATAGGTGAACAATGGCATGGCCGTCAGTGCTGAAAAATAGGGTTACACTGAAAGTCAAGAATCATGACACCCCTACCTATAACTGGTGTCAGACTTTCTTACATAATTTATTATCATATTAATGTCATAACTGTGGTACATGCCACAGTCTTGCCCCAGCATATGTATATTCAGATTTCTTAAACTGAGGGTCTCTGCAACCAAGATATGATGTTTATATAAGCAAACAGAACAGAGATGGTTAAAAAAACACTTCTAGAGTGTGCACATAAAGACTCATTCTGTCTGTTCTGACAATGATGCATTATTTATATTTGAACAGTAACAATGATTGCAGGGGATCAGGCCATAGAAGGTGTCAAACAAAAGGGCCACAGAAACTAGAATAATGTGATGACATGCAGGGTCTGTACAGTATCGACAAGACAATAAGATGAGGTGCGCAAAGAGCGATCGCGTCAGAGGAGCGAGCTCGTCTGTACGATCCATCTTCTACAAATTATGAATGAACCTTTAACATGAATCTTTTAGTGTGAGGCTGACAAGACAATGAGTACCAGTGAAAACATGCACTAAAAATAAAAGAAACAGAAAGAAGAAGCAGAAACACAGCTGAGCAAAAGTGGCAGTAATGACTGAGCTGCACATTTCTTGTTAAGTGAAGTGTTATATTAAATCTTAATAACTATAATAAAATGATGGGTGTGATACTGTAATTGATAAGTTGGGGTGAGCGATCCAGCTGGAAGCAGGAGTGCAGAGTTTCAGTTTACTTAATAAATACCCTTTTAACTAAACTACTCTTTTTTACTCTTATTAGCATCACTGAGAGCTTCATCCTCACGCTGGGCTATAAAGCATCTGCAAATAAAATGTTGAATGCCTGATAATTATGACCTTTTCATGAAGGAGTAACTTGCCAGCATGAGGCATTTGTGCCCCAAGAGCCTTATTTATTGAAGCATATTCAAACCAATTCCGGTTTATATATAAACACAATGCTGCAAATGCAGAAATCCATGGAAACCTAATTATTTGTGAACTTTGAAGCCACGCATCAAACATAGCAAACTAGCTGGAAATTTCTAACTTTTGTGGTGCCAGAGCTCGGGCTTGTTTATCACCTCAATACCATCTGCACTAATTACTACAGGCACTGACTACGATTCTGTAAATATATGTGTACAGATTTATATATTCATTCTTTGCGGAAACTTTTGCACACACACATTGCTGTATTCTACACAAGTAGCTGAGAAACACAGCCCTCCTCCAACAGTGAAATGACACAGCTCTGTGAGAACTAATGCAGAGTGACTACCTCATTCACACTCCATTAGTCTGATTATGAAATTTAATAGGGTTGATGATGAAATTAGTTCCATGAAGATGTAATAATTGTAATCACAGAGGCTTATTAATTAATTGGTTAAACAAGGACGCTTGGAAACTGCTCAGTCATGATGTGTCAAACAGTTCAGTGTTTCTTTTTTCACGAGAAGAAATAATGATAAATAAATGGTGAATCAGGCACAAGTTCATACATAAATACATAAATTTAGCCAGGTGGACGCACATGTAGGTGAAGTTTAGTGTACGTTCTCAGCACATTCTCACTCCTAACTATGACGCTCTATCTCCTCCTCTAGTGTCAGTTTTGCATGTGAAGGGCTCGATCAAGTTAATATGTAATAAGCAACGTCCAGTCAAACTTTCAAAATAAAGCTTACGTCACATATTTTGACATACTTTGACTTTTTGTCTGTTAATAGAGTTGTTAAATTGTCGCAGGTCAGTTGTGTTTAGAGTTTAAAGTTTAGAGAAAGAACATACTTTGTGTTAAAATAACTCAGTTCAGTATTTACATCACTTACATTTTGTGACATAAATAGTATATTTGTACACCTATTTTTGTGTGAAAGAGGGACGTTTGGTTCCGTAGTCTATTTCGCACCTGTACATTTGCATACGAATGTGTTCTTTAAGTGATATCCATAACGATGATGCTCAATATAGATAAACATGGAAACCTTGAGGTTAATGTGACAATACTTGCAGCACCCTCATCAGCTCATCATACTTATAACCCTAACTGCCCCTTACATATAAGAACACTTTCTTAATACTTACTGACTATTCACAGTGCAGTGGATGCACTAATTGTTAATCAGTCTATTTTTTTCTTTTTAATTAAAAATTAATTATTCTCTGTTGCTACAGAGAACCAATCAAAGGCACAAATTAGAACTGCACTATATGTAAAACACTTGATTACTGCAATATGGAATAAGAGACTGCACCATTGTGTTGAATTAATTTAAAGCATAGAATAGACAGTATTTCTTACTGAGCCACGGAGAGGCCGATGTCTTGACCTATTAAGGCTACCAGCAGTGGTGGACTCAGGATGTTTGAGGGGCAGGGGCGAAATAAAAAAGGGCACCATGTGGGGGCACTATGGCAATTGCCAGTTGAAATTAATTGGATTTTTATTTCTGGGTGCCTGATATCCCAAACTAACCTGATGTTGATGTACAGAAACAAACAAAAAAACAGATTAAGCGTAATTTTTGGTGTCTTTTTACAATACTTAGTTTAATGCCAAGCAACTAGTAACATATTGACAATGATGACTATGTTATTTGTATATTATTTTTGCCATAAATGTTCATCAGTTCACAGCGTCTGCGCAAAAAGAATCTGAACTCAATTTGTGGCAAGTTGAGCAGTTCACAGTATGTTGATACAAATAGAAGGCAGTGAATCCTCCACCCCCTGAGCCTGCCTGCAGACCATAAAGCTGCATCTGTAGACCGGTTTAATGAGCCATCATGTGTCGCAAGATGAGGGCCTTATCTCCGAAGCAATAAAAAAATTCTTCTCATAGTGCTCCTCTCTTTCCAAGCCGAACCTTTGAAATGCTAAGACCTTTCTTTTCCTCATCTTATTATTTCCTCTAAGGTCACGACGAGTGTAGTCTTCACCAGAAAGAATGCTCTGTAATTGCAATCATGATTTCACAACAACTTACAGTACCCTATAATTTTTGCCCTTTCCAAGAGAATAAGACACATTATAGATATTCAGCATTAGAGTTCCCCTGGCTCCTAGGCTGGAAAAATAATTAGAAACTCAGTGGGAGGTGGCACCTAATACAGCAATTACCTTATCCAATACCTTGATTATCATTGAAAGGTTCCTGCAAGTTCAGAGAGAACGCTGCAGCTGAGAGCAGCTCCAACAAAAAGACCATTACTGATTAAAAAAGTAAAATTAATAGTCACACAGTTGATCTCCACTGTTTCTCATATTCCTTGAAATATGATGCTCTCTTGTTTAGATTAAACTAATATTCTTGCTACAGAGGAATATGAAGATGTGGAGAATCTGTGTTCTTTCAGGGAATCTTTGATTTAGAATAAAAAGTGCCATAAATAAAACTATCAACTTCAATGTTGTCCTCATAATCCAGGAGGCCTTTTTCTTCTCCTCAAGTTCTATTATTGTGCTTTTTACTTTTCTCTTTCTCTCACTTTTTATCTTTCAAAGTGTCTCGACGCAACTACTAAAATTCCTTGGAGAGCCATAGAAAATGGCCCGTAGAATTAATGATTTACTTATTGCAGATGTCACTCATAAAACAGCCTTGAAACATATCGGCGCTATTGTCACTAACTCCTTTGTGGTTTGGTGCGATATTGAACCTTTTTAATCAATAAATAAATGCATTTAATGATCAGTCCCCCTGTGGAACAACCTCATTCTAGGATCTGTGCCTTTTACACACTCAGACTGGGCAACAAATATAATGTCTCTTTTTATCTAGGAAAGGGCAAAAATGATAAAGTAAGTTGTTGTGAAATCTTGATTGCAGAGCGTTCTCTGTGGTGAAGTCCAGGTGTTTGCAGTAATGCTCCCTGGTTTTATTACCAACATTATTAAACAGATGTTAAGAAGTTAAGGTTTATGACACATTTCACTCAAGGTGAATGTTGAGGATCAAATGCTGCACAAATATGGCAGAATCTCCACAGGTGATTATTACTTAATATTGAAATCAGCCCTTCTTAACTATAGTGATATTTTATTGCATGTCTGTCAATGATTTAGATTATTTTTTCCCCCATGTATCAAACAGCAATCATTCAAAAGTAATATAAAGTTAATGTTTGTGGGGGTAAATACAATACACATGCTTCTACACAACTCAATTTAACTGCTTTGTTAATTACTCCCTTAAGCCATCGTGGCTCCTACTTATTTGTTCTTTATGCGGAAATAAAATAAAACTAAGACTGCATTTGCGATCAATAGAGCCATGTGTTTGCCTGACAGACGAGATAGCACCATTAAGTCCCAAAGTGCTCTGTATAACTTCCACATGCCTCCAGTCTTAACAGGCACTTCTGGCAGTCAGTGGATATCGCACAAGAAGGCACTTGACTGCTTGCAAATACCGCATTGGGGCAGAGTCAGTGTTCCAGCTGCTTGCTCGTCCACTGGCCAAACATGACACACATTCACACAGTCACTTTCATTAACTTTGTCTTACGTAACAACAGTGAGTTCTCCCACTCAACATTCTCAGTTTGGCTGGTGTGACTGACTTTCTATAACTTTTCAGTAATGGCATAAGCTTTTGACCATGAGCCTCATTACAGAGGTTCCTCAGTCCTCCTCTTAACTTTAGGATGGCATTTAAGATTTTTGGTAAAACTTTCCTAACTAAATTTAGTGTAAAAAACTCAATCTTTGGATAGGAAGTTAGCTAGCTATTACAGAACTGTCCTAACTGAGCAACTTATGTTGGCATAGGCTAGACCCTGTCCTAAATATAACTGCCAAAAATGGCAGCACTGTTGTTGGGTTTGTAGGCTATAGCAATGAATAGGGGAACAACATGAACAAGCCTGCAAACTCCCTTCCAGTAAGTTAGAACTGATGATGGAGGTGAAACGTCTTCAAGAAACTGAAACAAGTCCAGTTGTCTACGATACGGCACTTAGAATTACCAAGACCTGGATGACTGAGAACCTTCATCAACATATATGATGAAAACGTTACTCAAACCGTAGTTGTTGGAGAAGCTCACACTGATGCTAGGGTGCGTTCCATATACCTTCGAAGTTAGCAGTCAGAGTTGTTCATGACGTCATACCAATTTACAGTACAAGAAGTCGGAAAGCCAGTTCTAGTCAGGTTAGCCACTGTTAGCCATTGTTAGCAAAATCTTTTGATAACAACACCTGAAGCAGTATTTTGTGCCCACAAATACTGAGGCAACACGTCCACAGATAGAAGATGGATGGTACTCTGTGTAAGACTGACTTAATGAGATGAATAAGACAGAATTGCTCATAAACAATATGTTCTACAGTTTTCAAAGCTGTTGATGCACGGAGCAGCCATCTTGTATTTTGAGGTTGGAGTTGGTGAGGTGCATCCAACTTTCTGTGTTAGAAACCGAACTTCAGGGTCCATTCTAGTCCAAATTGCCAACTTGGAGAAGCTAACAATGATGTCAGCCTGCTGGAGAAGCAAACATGGATGTTAGCCTGTTTGTGAAGCTAACACTGCTGTTAGTCTGCTATCCCTAAATTTCCTGTACCATGTAGGCTATTAATGGACATAAAGTATAGCCTCTCCTCCACCGACAAGATTATTGTCTCCAACTCAAAGCTAAAATTGAGCGTGCGTTTTTTCATGTCCATTACACCAAGCTAGCTAGCCAGTGACAAGTGAAGTGAGACAGCTGTTGTAATGGATACAGGCAGTCTTGTGCACATTAAACACAGATACAAGCATGACAAGTGCCAGAGTGTACAGTTCTTGTTAGGATATCTTTTGGGAGTTTGGGAAATGCTTCCGTAATAAGAGGATGTGATTTTTCCTATCTGTGAAACTTAGACCATTATGCTTAGACCAGTGGCATCAGCCAAGGAGAAATGGCTTTGACTTTGTGTGTCATGAGCAGTGCTTTTGAACAACCCACTAATATAATATTGTGATATATATATATATTTTTTATTTAATTGTAGTCCATTTTTGTTCTAGCATGACTATTAACTCCCCCAGACACAAAATCATTATCACTTTTTGACAAAGGAACAAGGCGGTGTCACTTTTGTGCAGTGTTAAACCACTTGAATGTCAAGAATATCATGTAATTGCCTTCCCAGGTTGAAAATATTACCTCACAGGGTTTCCTTTCTCATAGTGCCAAAGGGAAATAATGTGTAGGAGCTAACCTGACACATTAGGTATATATAGCGACATTCATTATACGACCTAACCCAATTTGTCACAAGCGATCACAGCCATGTGACGTTCTGCTTTAGACCTTTAGCATGTGTTTGAGCAACGCTGGTGTAAAGCTTAAAACTAAGAGAGTGAGATGGTTAACTACAGCAACAGGGATTATCATGTCCTACCACTTTTTTTCCCAAAGGGACTATTAGAAAATGTTTCAATGTTTCACAGCAGCAGGCTGCAAGAATAGAGAAGACGTAGAGCATATGTTCATTATAAATGTGTGGCATTGGATAGTGGTGGCGCTTTCAGTTCGTCACCGTCAAAAAAGTCCAAAAGGACCAAACTGTTGTGGAAGTTTCTGTCTTGTGAAACATGTAAGATAATGAAAAAAGTCTCTTTATTGTGGTGCAGAAAATGAGCGAGCCCAGCATGCCAAAATCTCATGTTGGTGGAATTCATCAAAGAGAGCAGCAAGCAGCTTTTCCCTGCTGTACAATCGTGAGACATGACCTGCGGGACATTTCTGTTTGCTCTGTCAGACCTGAATGCAATGTGACAGGCTGTAGGATCAAAGACAGGCCCAGTTGGACTCCTTGCACAAGTTTTTATGACTTATATGACTAATAACACCAGGAATCTGACAAATAGTTGATGGAGAGTTGGTAAAGAAAGTTAAATCAGCTAGTTCATGCAGAAACCTTCCTTTCATTTGTTGATATTATCACCGGAAACAAACTGGAAGAGCTCAGGAATCTATTTGCTGTCTAAAGGAGACTCCAACAAAATCTCTGCGGCATAATTAATATTTGGTTCATCTGTTGTCACGAATAGTTCAAGCAACACACTCTACATTTGTCAGTTAATATGAAGAGAGTCTTGTGGCACTGATATCTGTTTTTGTTGAAACATTCTCCGCAGTGTACCCTGCAGGTCGATTCATCCCATAGTTTGTAGTATTAAACGATAGCCCTTTAAAGTCTGTTTTTAACGCACGCAGCATTTTGTCTTTATATTTATACGCATCTGTCTCAGAGTAAACAAGTCCTTCAGTAAGCCTCCATAATGAGCTCCTCTTTTTATTCTTTTATTTTCTTTCAAATGTCTCTAGCTGCTACAATTAATTTATCCCAGCACAGCGTTTATGATAAGAGATGACTACAGACTCCAGCATTTATCATGTGCTTTCCCTCAGTGCCCCCCAGTTATAGGTCCCTGTTAGATTTATAGATCTGATATCTATAACATCGCAGTCCCCGAGGTCCTGCTGTTTTCTACGCTAATGATTAATCGACAGGTTAGCCATTTGGTGTGTGCGTTGAGGGTGTTTTTGCATTTGAAGTGTACCTGTGAAAGGCAACTTGTGTGCTTTTGTCGAAGGGACAACAATTTTGCAGTGCAGCATCTTCTCGATAATTATAACCATTTATAAACAGTCCAGGTTTCCTGCAGGCTAGATCTGCAAGACAATTAGCATCTAAAATACACAAGCTCTGAATGTGTGAGGCTGCTTTAGCTCCTGTCAATGTCTTAGCATTGCTATGGGAAAAATAATGGAGAAGGGATTTAATTTTGCAATATCATCCATTAAAATTCAATTTAGTAATCCTGGTAGTAAGCATCACTGTCACAATATTAAGCTTGACGAGTCTAACCTGAAATACCCACTTCATACCTGCAATGAAACACTGAATTTGAATAGCATTCAGCAGTCTTTCTGAAAAGCTCTCGGGGAAGAAGTATGATAATCTGGATTAGAGAAAAATCATTTTTGACTTGTTTGTTTGGTTGTTTCATTTTCTCCACGCACACACACACACACACACACACACACACACAAAAAGAGAACTTTAAAACTTTCTCTATTACGTTTGACTGTGACTGCAAGTAAATCGTACATATTATCCTTGTAATATTAATGCTAAGAGTAATCATTAAATCAAGCCAAGCCACAATGTATTAAAAATTAAGCGTGTCTGACCTTTAATTTCCTATTGTAGCCTATATTTAATCATCTCTCCAATAGATGAGTGTGTGTCTGCAGCAACCGTCTAGGATTGTTATTACTTAGTAATTAGTTTTGTACCTCAGCGGGACACACATTACTGAGCAGAAGGCAAATGCTCTTATAAGTTGTCCCGCTCTCACTGTCCCATTCACTCAGCATGTGTCCAGTCAAGGAGCGAGCTGAAGATACATGATAAATTAAACCTCTGCATCATCTACAGGAGGTCATGAATCATGAGTAACGGCTGTATCAAGCACAAAAGAAAATAAAAAGACATATAGTGCTTGCTTTTTTGGATTTATGCGACGTTCACATGATAGGATGAACAGTGTGAGTGCTGTAGCCATTTGTATGCTTTGGCAATGGCAGCACATGGAGATTCAGCGGCTGGGCTCTCCTCATAATTATGCTACATTTGGATTTGGATTAAGAGCAACAGACTTTGAGATCCTCAGGGTCCATGGCATCTTTCAACCATTCTGACCAGCCAGACCACCCCAGGGAAGAAGAGAGTCAAAATAAAAGTCATGCTTAGCCAGCATGGTTTAAGGATCCTGGCCAGTGTCGGCTTGCAGGAAACAAAAATGGACAAATGGGACTCAAGCTGGCCAAACAGAGACCCGTCTCCACCACAACATCACGGATCGAGCTATTGCGCTCGACTGCAAGACTGTGTTCCATGCCGGCAGAGCGCAGGACAACAGCGGGACGAGGACAGGTAGATTCTGTGCTCACGGCATTAATGCTTGGTGCTCAAACCCAGTCAAAGCGAGTGGACAGTGTTTCCCTGATGTCAAACTTTTGATGTAAAGATGCAGATCATATTATCATCATCATTATGCTGCTGTTTACAATTACCCCAATCCTCAAAAACAAACAAAACAAACAAGAATTTTGAACCTGGATTCATATTCAGATGTCTTTTCTGGAAGTGATTGCAAAATGAGTGCATTGTTAAGCAGATATTTGAACACAACATTTCAGAAAACTCGCCCTTTTGTGCCCTTCATCAGCTTTTGCATTAATAAAATACAAATGCAAAAACAGAATTTGTAATGAAACGACTATATTCAAATTTTTTTTTAAAGTGAAAGAAGAAGACAGGCTAACCTCTGTCAAATGTGCTGCTGGTATTTGAATTGTATCCTGATAACAGAGGTTATCTTCCTCTTCTTCTGCGCCTCTAAACAAGTGTGAAGCTGTTGCTGGACCACAGTGATGGGAGGCTTATTGGAGTCTGGGCTAGAGCTGCTTCAGTTCCGCTCTAATCAACACTTCACCAAACAGGAAATCTGGATGAATGAAATAGTACAAACCTGCACCACTGTCTGGAGCTCCTTCACTGAATTAACTGTGAAATTGAACTGGAAAGCAAAAGGCCAGCCGAGGCTACACTTGCTCGGACTGTGCCGCAGCTCTGAATCTTATTTTGAGGCAGTATGGAAATATATTGATGACAAAAAGATTTGAGAGAGCACAAAATAAATTTGATGTCTGCGAGTCAGCCTTTGAGAATGTGCAGGCATGGACCTTTGAGAATGTGCAGGCATGGACCTGGCATGGAGAAAAGAGTTAGATTTGTGTGTGAGGAAGGAGAAACACATGAGCGTAACATTATTTGCTCACTTTTGCTCATGTCTGAATCCCCTGAGAGCAAACCTGTTCAAATGGACCACCAGAGGGAAACAAAGCAGTTTCTGGTACAGGATTATGCAATTACCGTTATTAAGTCAATCAGGCCTGCTATTGAAATATCACAGTGGCCCTGTTAGCTGCATGTTAACTTTTTATTTCCAGTGTAATTTTCTGTACCAGTCCATGATTGCTATTCAGGACACTGAACAGCAATCAGAATCAGAATTACTTTATTGATCACCGAGGGGAAAAAGGCCACACTTGGTAGAATAGAAACATTTTAGTATAGAGACATTATAAGAAAAAAAAAAAAGAAATACGAGTAAAAAAGGAAATAGAAATGTACAAAGATGTGAATTAAACTACAAATGTTTATCATTTAATATCAACTTTACATGTAGAAATATGTAAATGTGTAATAGTGTGGATAATAGTGAGTTATATTGGAATAGGTACTGCCACAGGGGGAGAAAAATGTAATTGGTCAACAAGAAATATCATGAAAGCATCAAGTTATGACCCTCAGACTCACAATTTTCAGGGCTAAGCTGCGGATCTCCACTGACCCTGCAACTGTCCCTGGTCTGTGGTGCAAAATGTGGCCCAGTTCATCCAGACAGCTGCTGGATGTGAGCTTAAACTTTTCCTCCTGCTTTTAAAATCCTCTGTGGTGAGCCATCACGGTTACAGTGCCGAGGTGCAGACAGTCGACAGGGTCAGTCACAGGGGGACGTGAGCTCACACGACTCATATTTTATCCACAGACAGACATTCTGCAGCTCTCCGTGCTTTCACTTTCTCTTGAATGTGTCTCATCCTTTTACATCCGTCTTTTTAATGTTTGATGATGTGCTTTTATTTTGTATTGTTTATTCCTTATGTAAACTTCGACTGCCTTTGTGCAGAAATGTGCTACATAAATGAGCAAACTCTGCTTGCGTTGCCTTTTGAAGCTGTCCCATAAATCTTTGTGACATAAATTCATGGTGTGCTCGTTGTGACTCAAGGGTTTTTAAAGGCAGATTTTGTAGACTCATTATCTCATATATTAGGCCAAAAGCAGAAGTATTGCTCCAGTATTTCCACATCATAATGTTATTCCTGGCAGGATGGAGAAGGCTCTGAAGCAGCACATTGGGGCATGCTGCTGCAAATGTAAATAAATAAAAAGAAATACAGTACGTAAAAATAATGAATAAATATTGTTTGCATGTTTGGTCAGGGAGGATCCTCCATTGTGAGCAGTGAATGCAGTACTATATGAGACATTTTGAAATGCAGGCCTGCAGTATGTCAGATCCAGTGTCTTCACATGAGCAGTTTTTAATGTGGTTGAGAGAAAATTGCATGACGTAACATCAATAAAACAGAGCAGAGTTGTACAATATACTCAACCATCTATTGTTTTAATATGCCTACCTTCTTGGCTTCCGTTTAAAAAATGTAGTATAAGTAACAATGCATTTTGAAGAACACTATTAGACATTTTTTTCTTCCACGAAGCAGTTTTCCACAAAACTATAAATGCAACTATGAATCATGAAAGTGAGGCTGACTCATCATTGTGTGAAATGCGCTGTACATATGCAGTCTTCTAAAGAGGTTTGCATCTTAAAAAATGATCATCTAATCATAGGACCAATATGTATCTAATCAAGGCAGATCAAAACCCCTTCTTCCTGTTCAAAGTGTGTCTGCGTGCTGCATAGGCTGCTGGTTTAGATCAGTGATTCTCTAACCTGTCAGGACCTCCTGACTGACACGGATTAGACCACGGACACCCATTTGGTGATGGGTGGAATAATAGTGAAAATGGATAATTTCCCTTTTTGCTGGGGACCTCCTGGAATCCCCTGAAGGACCACTGTGGGTCCCTGGACCCCACTTTGAGTACTCCTGGTTTAGAGTACAAGCTTTTTTATTTCAAGCATTGCTGTCAGCTGTATATTTACCCACAGTATGTATTTTGGTATTTGGGCATTATTGCATAATGGTTTTGAATAGGTCTTAAACAAAGTGGATATGAATGATTTTACAGTTGTATGTATCTTCCTCTTTAATGTGTGTTTCAAGAAGTGTTTGAAAGACTATAACTGCCAATAATCAGGGCTTTATACTTGTTTTTACTTATTACTTGATATGTTTAAAAAGGATGCCTCTTGTTGCTGACTATCCCCACTGACACAAAAGACATTCATTTTCAACGAGATGCAAGTAAGTCTTATCGGCAAATCCGATTTCTACTGTCACAATGAATATGTAGCTCATAATGCGATGTCTTGCTTCTCTCTTTCTGTCGAGTTTGGCCACAATCCTCCTATTGCATGCTGATCAGCACACCAGGCATAATGAACCTCATTTGTATCGTGATTATTCCTGGATCTGATTACCAATGCAATTTTGGTTCTTGTTTTTGCATATCCACCTGCTTAGACCAGCACTCACTGCAAGTGCAACAGCAACAAACACTTTTGCAAAGTAGCAACCTCTGCTATATCTAAAAAAAAAACTTTATGTTGTCTTTGACAGACATTCATCTAGTCCAGATTTTAATCCATTTTAAAGTACATTTTTAATGTGATTAGGGGTCTGTATTGAGTTTAATTAACAATGGTCAGTAATTCACAAGTCAGTCGGATGTTTAAGGTAATTACCTCTTAGTCAGTTAAGTATCTATTGTCATCATACATCAGCGGGAATAATGTGTGTTCCGTCTGCAGTCTCTAATTTGAGGGATGTTCTTTGTACGCACAGGTCAAAGAACTACAGTGCCTCCATTTAATCATTTAATCTTCCAAAACGGCAACAGGATGTAATAAAATTAGGTACACGACCTTCTCTTCTCTTGGCACTAAAATGGAAAACTCTTCTACACAGACTCAGTGTTTATAGTGAAGAAATATTCAGAGACATCCATCGTCAGGACATTCTTTATTTAAGCAGAAGTCACAAACTCATGTAAGTAACCACACACAACTAACGCAGTCAGTTGTGAGCAAATGAAACCAAATATGACGAAACAAATGCAGCCAGTTTAATCATTTGTGATAATCAAATCAAAACAAACACATTTGTTGGAGCACATGTTACTTGTTAATTTCCTATAATTGTAGGCAAAGAGCTCAGATTGCCACAAGCGCTGTCCAGAGTGCTGATTCTGGAGCTGTCCAGGCTATTATTTGCATTGGCAAGCTGGAATCCTGCTGGCGGGGACGGATGGTTTTGAAGACTGAAGACAGGATTCATACAGAGTGGTGTGTTTTCAGCACCAGGGTCCTATTCAGCAACATTACCGACAACACTGTCTTCTAAAATATCTAAATTCCCATCAGTGACTAATGGTTTGCTCAGTGTCAATTAAAAAGAAAATCTGCCTTCAAAATGGGCATCACATACCCTTCGAATCATATTTGGGGTGCTGTATATTTGTGCCTTCCAGAATCTGTTCCCTCCTCAGCAGCGGCTTCTTACCCTGGCTCATTAGCAACTGTCTGCTGCTTTTAAAGGGGATGAGAGGAGCCTCTGTGATTGCTCATTAGCGATCGTGGGGAATTGTCCCATGCTGTATATCGCTAAGTCAAACAGTCAGCCCTGCTGAAATCACTTTTCCAGGGTGGGTTGAGTTTTTTCATGTGAAAATGTATCCTCCAGTTTCTGCACACGCCTACAGCGTCTCAGCTCAGTCTTTGCATGGGGCTGCCAAATCTCTGACATTAAGAACGCACACGGTGTTGTGACACCATTTCACCTGGATTATGTCAAGAGACGTATGATATTGAGAGGGCAAAAATATGCACTTTACTGCATGTAGGTTGGTTAATTTAGAGACTCTGAGTTGTGTGTAGGCGAGAATATGAATGCAATGGAGCGTACAAGTATTGAAGCCTGAACAATATGACATTTTAGGACCGATGCCGATATCAGTATTAGGGAAAAGAACAGGGTATAACATATACGCCGAGTCCGATACATCTTTGTTAGGCCAATATCGGCTGATAATGTCTGCCAACCGATACCCCTAATAATCATATTGTATTTTCCTGAACTGAATAAGGGGTTTATCAAAATGGATGGCTAACATTAAGGTGTTTTATTTGTTGCTGCACAATGTTCAGCACACACTGCGGAAAGTTAAATCACCTTCATTAATAAGGGCTATTCTGTGTGATGTTAATGAATAGAAGTGAGCTGAACAAATGGGCTCACATCTCTTTGTTAGTAAAGTGTTGAATGTTCAGATCATTGCAGGTCACGTTAAACTTCAAGATGAATTATTTTGTGGAAAACTTCTACAAACTGCTTAAAATATATGTATTTTTTATCTTGTCCTTAGGTAACACAATGATGATTGAGCCTATGGCCTACTGACGAAAGCTCTTGCACTTGCTATAATACCAAAGATGTACACTGGGTGTCGGTGGCGACTTCCTCGGAAAATATCACAAGCAGCGCACAGTGAGTGATGTGTTCGCCCAGCAGTGGTTGGTCGGCCAGAGAGAGTAGGTGGTTCACATCATAATGACTAGCCAACTAATAATTAGCCTAATGTTAGACAGTGAATAAGCATATATTAGGGTTGGGCCAATGAAAAACGCCATCATTCGTCGCTGATGGCTGACAGCCATGGACTACTAATCCCTGACCATCGTAACATCGTGATGTAAAAGGCTCCCCACCAGAGAGCGCAATGACGTGGTGTGTCCCCTCAGAGTTGCCGTAGGACGAGTTGTTGTTGTTTGTGATGTGATCAGAGGAAATGAAAAGAAGTATGTTGTTGCTCAGTGCACTAACATCACATCTCCATGTCCCGTTTATTATTTTCTGATTAAACCAGCTCAGTTAGGCGAACCCAAGACCTCAGATTGCCTCAGATTCATAAAAAACGATGTCATCGCCCAACCCTATGTATGTAACGTTACTTTTATAGCAACCATTATTTATTCAGTAAATCGTAAGTGTTATAATTACCGTCTCAGAAGACATCATTCCCTTTTCACTTTCATGTGGTGTTGTTATGGAGGCGTGGCAAAGCTGCCAACCGACAACTGACTGAAGTCACACAGGCGGCACTGGATCTCCAGGAAGCAGTGAGGTCCAAAAATACACCTGCAATTGCCGTTTCTGGAAAGTGGAACCTCTATTGATGTAGTCACAATAAGGACAGTCACTTTGTAGCCTACAGTTGTTGTGAAGAAATGAGTGAAATAAGTGAAAGTTTTTCCGTCATAGATGCTGGGATATTGGAACTACTGGTGTGTGTGTGTGTTTTCTGAACTCATAATCTTACAGTGTCTGGTGAGGCCTGTGTTTTTATATTGATCGAATGCTATAATTTGTCTAATATTTCTGTTTCATAAGTAAAAACTGTCATGAATGTAAATGAATAAAATGAAATCTCTGTTGTTGTTTTTTTTTATTTAGGCACTGCAGGGATGTTTAAGCAAAGAGCCCACACAATTGCAGCTACAGTTGGCCAATACTAGCTATGTACAGTAATACAAAATAATGAATGAAAACACCTGTAGTGAACAGTAATAACTTGACATTTTACAAACAGGTATACAGATGGATCTGCGCACACAGCCAGAGGGTCCAATATTGAGAATGCATAAATGAGCCTGTATGAAATTGTGCAATTTTTCCTGCACCAGCCGAGTTGTTATGACAGCAGAGACTCCTGTTCTAATTTGACCTCAGGTCAGCCATTTTCATACCGATTTACTTTAATGACAGTTTCACTTTCAGGCCATCCTAACAGCACTTTTCTTACTTTAAATGTCATCTACAGCTACGCATTTTCACTCTGGCTGATCAGACCTCTGTTCAGTTTCTCGGCAGGCAGAGCCACACAGGGTGCATCATGGGGTGATCAGACTAATGATTAAGGTCTGATTTGTAGCACGCTAGCAGGGACAACAAAGCTGAGAGGAGAAAAAGGAGGAGGTGTGAATTGAAACCTGAACATGAATGCCTGCCTGACATTGAATCAGCTAAAATGAAGTGAGATATCCTGTGTCGATGCACCATGGGTGTTCATGGCTGAATATTTCTCCCAGAATATACATACTATTAATTTGTTTAGCCAGTAATATGTTCAAGGGGAACAGAAATGCTGGCTCTGCCCATGTTTACTGGCAATGTTTTACCAGTGAAGGAAGTGCTATGTTTTAGTAGCATGTCAGAAACCAGGCCATCCTCAGCAGAAAAGCAGCCATATACAGTAGTTCAACTGTCAAAGCAGCCAATATATACGACTACGACCAATTTATTGTGAGGCAGAAATCTCTACGTGGTCATATTAATTATTATAGCGACCAAGGAGGAAGTCAGAAGAAGTATAAAAAGTCTGTAAAACCCAACCATCCATCTCGATTTCATCCTAATGCAAACACAGAACTCGCATCCATTCATTCACATGAAACCAAACATCAATGAGGTTTATTTTAACTTACCAAAACCCCTATTCCACTGGTCAAAAATCACACTTAAACCCACTTGTTTGCACTCGGCATTTACATCCGGGTCAATTGACTCTGCAGTAGACCCGGGTTGATATCACCTCGGCTCGGCTTTGATCTATATGGGTGAACACACTAAATTCCACCGTGTGAAGTGATGACGTGTTATCAACATCCAGTGGTAAATAAAGAAGGAATTTGGGATGGGGACGTTTTATTTCTGGACACAGTGTTGGAGGTAGTGCCCCGTTCATTCCTATGAAAGCTGCTCAGTGGTGTTTTGAAGCATAAAAAGCTCGACTTCCCGGCTATGAAAACACCTGGCTCAAATTATGACAGGGAAACGAGTCATTTCGCGGTGTGGCGCTCAATTAATTTGTCCACCGTTTTACAGATGCTTCTTTCACAATGGCTCTGTTGTTGTTTTCTCTTCTGTCACAACTGTTTCCAGCGCATTCGTGTGATGTGAAACATGACGCCAGAGAAGTACTCAGATGAAAATCAAATGAGTCAATATGTGATTTTTAGCGGGTGTACCCGCATTTGTTTTTTGCATGTTGTTTTGCGAGTCTCTGGCAATTCAGTTGTTTAGGTATTAGAATGTCTTGCAAACACAAAGTGTTTGATAAAGACTTTGATATCAGGAATCTAGATTCACATCATCCTGAGTCCTGAATGCTTAGGTTTAGGAATCATGACCACATGGGAAAGACAGTGGTTTTGGCTGATTATTAAGCTAAAACCACTGATCATTAAGTTGCTTATCTAAGGAACTGTATTCTACTGTATGGTATGGTAGGGTATGTCTGTCAGGCCATAATGTTTTGTGAAATTATACTAGTAGACTACAAGTGTTTGTTCAAACAAAGAAAACACAATTTTCTTTCCTTAATCCTGTTCAGAAACACTTTTTGTTATACTGGGTGAAATGGTCTTCCCATCCTGAGAGTAGTCCATTCATAATGTGTTCAGGAAAAGGAACGAAAAAAATCAGACCTCTGTGGCAGCTGCAGGCCTGTAAAAACTCTGACCAATCCCTCCCTCTCGGTCTGAGTGGAAAGAACCAATCAGATGCTTTCATGTCTCGTCCTGCCCACGCCCCCCTCTGTCCCTCCCTCCTCCCTGCGCGCACTCATCACGTGTCACTGTTGCCGGATATATTCAGCACACTGCATATGGAGTTAGCAGGAGATACACACTCCAGGTCAGAAGGTGGCGGTAATGCACACCTAAAAGTTGTTTGCCAACAGCCATAAAACAACAGCAGAAGAAGAAGAAGCAGAGTTACAGTAGCAAGAGAGAACAATGGCAGAGAAAATGCAGCCAAAAGTAGCACTTCCAGCGTTACTTGTAACGGCTCGCCCCGCTAAACGGGCTAAGAAAAGAAAGCCGGAGGCAGAAAAGGCTGCAACGAAAAAGGCTTTGGATAAAGCCAGAGGGAAAACCAGAGTCAACATTGGTTCAGCTTTTGAACGGTGGAGACAACTGAGGGAGCTGAAGGGCCTAAGAAGTGATGCAGAGGTTGCTGTCTTTCTGTTGGACAGGTAATTATTTGTTTTGCTTCGGGGGGATTTGTTATTTTCCTGAAATATGTAACGTTAGCCAACTTAGCTACTTTTGTAGCTCGTATTAGCCCAATGCTAACATTAGCTTCTCTGTCAGTGTAAGCCAACCTGCCCTGCTGACTCCTACTGTCAGAAGCTCGTTCAAGTTTGTGGGGGCGTGGCTTTGGACGGAGCACCGACGGGAGGGGGAGGAGCTTAGAGGATTTGCAAGGTCCTTAATAATAAAAGTTGTAAGTCTGACTGATTTGGATATTAACAAGACATCGTCACTGTTACGACCAGAATATTACCCATGTTTGTTTTGTGTGATACTTACCGTGATGTTAGTCAAGTATTAATGTATTACTATTTTGGTAACGAGCTCTCTTGTCATTCAGAAGAGTGGCGCAAATAGGACATGTTGTTCCCAAATGTGGCTAAGTTTCCATCACTACATGAGTCATTCATATATGCAAAATATATACCCACAATTTATACAAACTTCTGCAGCCAACTTTGTCAGCTGCTCTGAAGCAGAAATTTATCATAGTCTAGTGCAAAACTGGCAGGACTTTAAATATAGCTTGCTACGTAGATCTCTGTGGCTCCGACTGGTAAAAGAAAAGAAAACAAATACATATCAGCAGCAGCACTCTGAGGATTGCATCTGCAGAGGACCTCATGATTTAAAAAGAGAGAATCAAGATGCAGTATTGTTTTTATTTGATAAACCAAATTGAGTTGTTTACCCATGTGTGATAGTCTTTGAGGGGTAAAAACATATTTCTGCCATAAATTACAAAAAGTCATATTATGCTTCACCATGCACCGTGACAAGGTATACAGCTTAGAAAAATATCATTCAAGCTCGGCATTTAAATAACACATGGTCAATAAAACAGCCACAAACACCAGGAAATAATCACATCTACTTCAGTGGATTTTATAATTGCTTTTGAGAGGAGTGAACCTACAGTGCCCATAGGCAGCAGTTCAGTTGCAGTTGTATATCTCTTCAATGCTCAAATGACCTTGGGATACAATTCAATCTACAATTCAATCTCTTCCTCTGCTTTTTGAGCTTCAATTAGACTTAAGGCACACAAGCGCAAAGTAAATGTGACTGGCTGGAGAAGAAAAAGAAGAACCCAATCTAAAACGTCCTTCTGTGCTTCATGAACATGTGACGTGTTTTCTCTCCCTTGGCTCTGCGTCTTATCGCTGACACTGAGCTCAACCAATAAATCAATTATATACTGTACTGTGATGCATTAACAGGCATGTTAAACAGCATGTAAATTATATGATAGGACTTGAATTTTGAGATAGAACAACTCAACTGACAATGCAGATTCTCTTGTGATATCATGTTTGCTGTAAAATAACGAGTGATCTGGGGAGTGGTTACTCTCACCATACACGATTATTTCTCTGAGCATCTTGCCAGGTAACTTAATGAGATATTGAGACCACAGTGAAGACCTCAGCATATGCCTGAGTGTCACTTCTGTTTAGGGATTCAATCAGTTTCGAATAGGGGAAGGTCTCAACTTGGGTTCCATACAAGATTTTCAGGAAGTTAGCCATATTAATATGAATAAAAAACATATATTTCTGTACGTAGAGTAAGAGCATTTCTGTATTAGGTTATGGACATTATATGTGTGTATTGATGGCCAGTGCACAATCAATGGTAAAATAAGGAATATCCTGGAAAGTCATAATTATTACAACCACAATGGGATACAAATACGTTTCAATATAATTGCTCTACAGTTAATACTTCTCTCACAAAGATATTCACTTAAAGCTGGTAATGAAAGATGTTATTTCACCATCCAGAACAAGATCTGATGAGAAAAAAGTAAGATGCAGTCGAATTACTGCAAATAAATCAGACACAGTCTCCAATCAGACATCATACTGTGAAGTCATTCTTGAGAACTGGTCAACTTGTTAACCGAAGAAGGTTCAGAAGAATTGGATGTATTACTCCTAAACAGTGATTGAAGCTTAAATGATGAGAATAGGGATAAGCATTACGAGTGAGACACCCGTGTAGTGCCAGACCACCTTTGTAGGCCACTTCCCGAATAGGGTGTACCAGAACCTTGTCTATATGTATGTAAGATTTATATTGGATATTGGAATCTAAAAAAGAAACTATGTTTACCTATCCTCAGTCACGTTGTGTGATCCACAGGTCACATGTAATACAATTTAATAGGAGACAGTCTGTCTGTAAGAGTCTGAGTACATCATAACTTTTGGCCTTGGTTGCCCTGGAGACAAAAGGGGCATTATCAGGACAGCTGCCCTAATCAGTCATCCTTAGGAGACACAGAGGTGAACTAGCTCCAAAAGAGGCTGTGATTATTTACCTTTAGCCAAAAGGAAAATGCTTTTATGCACCCATATAATGTTTTATTCTAAATATATTGTAGGGAAATTTTAGCTCAAATCAAAGAGAAATGTGATGTTAATAGAGTTTAACAGCTATTCATATAATAGTGCATTCCTCATTCATTTTTTTAAAATAATATTTGTAAAATAAAAAAAGAAATAAAATAATTTACAAAGGATTTTACATTTTTGAGTTGTAATGGAAATAAGCTTGCTACTAACCAGAATGAAAACCTGACCCTGACATATAGCACATTGTGTTCTAGCTCCACTGAAACCCACAAAGATAACCATTATGTTATACGACAACAAAGAGGAGTATTTATAACTGCATTATATTGAATGACAACAGAGACAGGATCCTTCAGACAGTAAATGTCCTCTAAATGATAGATAATATCTTTTTAAATGGAAAATTCCTTATATCAAGAAATATTAATCGCTCAGAGAAATCAGCAAATGAAAAAAAAAATTTAACAGAAAAAAACACTTATCAGGCAAAGACAGGAGGAACGTCAGCACTGTTTCTCATTCTGTGGAGTAGCTTATTAATCTAAAAAAATGTATTAGCAATACATTTTCTTTCCAACACTTTTTTGTCTATATCTCAGTTTTCAGTCCAGTTCTGTTAAATTGTGTTGCTGTAACTCCATTGAGCAAGAAAAAATGCCGGAGGTGTATTCAGGGACATTTACATAGCTTGTCTCTGGGGTGCTGGTGAGAGGACAGCACTATATGAATGTACTGTGTGCATCTGGGCCCAGTCAGGAGTCCTCTTCACTATCCCCTGCATGATGAAGATTAAGATGAGCGGGAAATGAACCTCATCTCTCAGTGTGATTAATGTCCACCAAGTGTAATTAAAGACTTTTAGTTAATTCCCCTGTCCCAGCTCCTCGCTAACCATTTTTAATCATTTCCTCCCATTGGCTCTCTGTAATTGAATGTCTTTATTATATGGACTACAGCAGTTGGAATTAATGTATATATAAAGTTATGTAAGAGGTTATATTTTACTCTGCTTACATTTTCAGAATTGAACTGGCTTCATTGGAAACCAATAAAAACTCAGTGTTTTTAACAAAGTTAACGCACATTTGAAGTGGCATTCTGACAAGCTGTCTTGAAATGGAACTTTTCAGTCCAGTCACCAGAAAACTATGTTGTCATTGTACTTTTCTGCAACCACTGCTACCTTATGCCTGGACTACACGAATACGATATATTCCTAAACGCACATTTTTCTGTCCAGTTGGGCCTCTCAACCACACGAACATGGCGATTTCACCCGCATAAACGGAGATATTTTTAAACGGATAAAAAAGTGGAGAAATAAAAAAATATCCGATTGAGTGGATCCGTGTAGCGATGTTAAATGGAGCTGGTGTTGACGCGATGACGTCAAGCGCCTGGCAAAAAGCCGTTCGCACATGCGCATTGAAGCAAAACGGTTGTCAACAACAATGGCCGACATGTACTGGGCTATCTATGTGTGCTTTGCACTTTTAGGTCTCATCTCAGCTCTACACATGAACGTAACGTTGTTGCAACAACTCCACTTCATCGTCGGTCCACACAAAAGATTCTATTTTCGTTTTCTTCGCCATAACTTCTTACCCTAACTGCCGCCGTTTGACTGCTTCTTCTGGACCGTTTGACTGTGCATGCTCATAACGTTCTTCTTCTGTGGTATTTTACATTTGGCTAATCACCACCTATCGGCCGGGCATGGCATTGCAGGCTTCAGAGGCGATCGTTTTCGTTTTGCCTCTTCGTATGGACAGATATTTCTGTGGTGTGCACAGAGTTTTTTTTTAAAACGAGGACGAAAATATCCGCTTAAAAAAATATCCGTATTCGTGTAGTCCAGGCCTTAGATTTATACAATATTCTAATATTACATGATCTTTTCCTGACGTAAGTATTTTTGTGCCCAAACCTAACTAAACCATATGCACAGCGTTGTCACAATATATAATGCTAACATGCTAAACTAAGATTGTGGACATGGTTAAAACATAAAAACATAAAACATAAAATCTGCTAGCATGGCTCTTGACAGCAGAATCAGAATGACTTTATTGATTTATGTTACAGTTGCTCCTTTTAGAGAAGAATGTCACAGTTTAGAGAAATTATGAAATAAAATATATATGATGTAAATAAGGAATGAGTATGTATGAATAACATATATAAATAAAAAATAAAATAAAATGTAAAAATATGTGCGTTTCACTATAATCATTGACAACTATATAGACAGAAATACTACTAGAAATAGCAATATGGAAAGATATGTGTTTCATACTATGCTGTACAGTAACTACAGTGTAGATAATAGAGTACTATTGAACAGGTAATACTCTACAATCATTTAAATTTAATTTAAAGTAATTGCACAGTTGAAGAATTGTTGAAACAACTGCAGAATAATTTCGGATGATAAATTGTTACAGGCTCGTCACATTTAATGACCTTAGAGCTTTCGCAACATTTTTACACATTAACTTGTGAATACCACATAAGTGGGTTGTTCAGATTGACTTGTCATGTAAATCTGGCAAATACAATGCCACTTGAAGGCACCACAAAGCTCTATATTGAAACCTGCATCCTAACATTACTGTAGGGTCGGCAACAGGGGAGGTTGACCCACCCCACCTTTACAGCATAAAAGGAACTTCAAGGCTGCAGGTCTTTACTTGCTTTCAATAACATCATGCATGTGCTGTAACAACAAAAGGACAATGTCACAATTTTATGGAAGACCAAGCCCTATAGGTCTAACCCAAGTGCCTGTATGTTTAAAAAACAACATATAGCAATGGAGAAAACTGAATATCATACCATATATACCATCAATACAGTGTTGAATCGGTGTACACTAAGCAAAGTGAATGCAGATGCTTGATGAACAGAAGGGGTTATATAAAGAAAAACATCCATTAATGTTCATTCAGGATATGTCAGTATGTATTGATGGCTGTCTACTCATGTTCACATGGTCAGACAGTTTAGTGACATCGCATGTCAACAGCCAAATACGTGGTGGTAGTGCAATAGTGCTGTTTGGGTGTACTGTAACAACATTGTCTGTAGTTGGAATTTGTGACTGGCGAGTTAATTTGAAGCAGGTGCCAATGGTCTGAATCCAGCCTGAAATATAGAGTATTATCCACTGAGGCTGCCAAAGTGGTAACAACAGCATGGTCGTGCCCTTCATGTTCTGTACGGAACAAAGGACAAAGCATTTTTTTTCTTATTTTGTCACGAGAGCTGTTCAGTTTATTGTGAACATATTTGGAGTATATTTTATTAATTAAGACCACTGAACTGTTTTAACTTTGGTCTTGATAACATTATTTCTGTCGTGGCAATCGCAAAATCAACATCATGTACAACATCAAACATCAAATCAAAAACATGTTGAACTTTGCTGGTACTGAAAGCCATTCAACTTTTCTAACTGTATGTCTTCAGCGGTTTAACATACTAACCCTGCATGAATGTCATTGTTGCCTTTCAAAACTAACATGTTTGAGTGGTATAAGAGACATTATCATCTTCTAAACAGCCACAAGACAGAAGTTTCCTTACACAATTGTTGTTGTAACACTTTTTATTGTTAATTATCAGTCAATAACAGTGTTTTCACTTCCACTGCTGACAGATTATCATCCATTTTCACTTGGGCTCACTGGCCTGTTTTATACTGGACTGTACCTGCTCAGACTTGTCCTCAACCGTCCTCCGATTGTTAATATGAATTTAATATTTCATGATCAACACTTCACAGCCTCGCAGCTCTCTCATTAGGAGGACAGTTCCTGAGCCCTGGTGAGAAGTAGAACGACCAATCAGCATTGGCTACCTTTTCTCCAGCTGGGCAAATTACCACATGAAAAGTATTAGGCCCAAGTTAATTACATTCAGCTCACAGCTGTAAGGCTATTTCTGCGACAGTCACAAAAGTAATGGCCAGGAGGTCTTTTTCTTCTCTTAGACTTCAACTGCATTATTGCACAGGGTGTTGAGATTGACTCTTTGTTTGCTATTGAATCATTTAATTGACATATTAGTCTCTTTGGTACGCAGCTCCCTACAGTTTCTGTGTGACAAATCCTTGCTCTTTTGGCAAATCACGTTGTCTTATTTATTTAAAATTCTTTAATTTGTTTTCATTTTCTCTCCAAAAATCAAGTTTGTATGCAATTATAATGTTTTCCTCAGTTCAACCTCTCAGAAATCTGTTGCAATGACAAACACATTTGCATCAAATCTCACCAGGAACATGTTTATCACCAGGAACAGTGTTTATCACAGGCACACACCGTTGTATCTCTCAGTCTCTAAGCGTTTTCTCCAGGATGACTAATTCCCCAGTTTATTTCACCTGTCAAACGACTGGCATTACCATTATGTTGGATTAGTTTCACCCAACTTTCTGTTGTCGTCTGACAAAAAAGTAAATCTTGTGTAAGCTGTGCATGCAGGTCTCAGAGACAGTTGACTAATTAAAGTGAAATGGGGCAGATAATGGCTTTTAAAAACATTTCAGCCATTTAATGAGCTTATTATTTACTATGAAAGGAACGCATCACCACCACCTCCACCACTAGCGAGAGCTGCCACCCACTCTAATTCCATCCTGCTGTGCTTTGACTTGCCATCCATAAATTTCAGCGACTAAAGAAATATTATCACAACTAATGAAATAATGCTTAGCCTACTCTAACACCCAGAGGACCCCTCTGGGCAAATTGTCTTAAGTCATTCTAGGAAGATGGTAATTAAAAGACAAACTACAGCTCGGATAAAATGATCATTTGCGGAGCCAAGGTCCTTCGCAGAATGCAAATTTAATTTAAAAAAAAGTAAGTTATTACAGTTTTATGATGGTGTCAGGCTTTTCGTATGGCATTGATGTTTTTTTGTTTTGTTTTTTTCCATTAGGCGTTTGAAATGATGTACCACTGTGGGGTCAGTCATGCATTGGCTTATTGGTTCTAAAGGCTCTCTGTAGCCTGTCAGTGCTGAAGCACTGCTCATTTACATTCAAGTACCGAGAGGATGTCGATGATGTTGATTTAATGAATTATGTCTGTGCGCTGCATCAGTATAACAATAAATTAACCCCTTTATTTTGACCTTCTCGGCCAATGATTTGTTTTCATTGCATTAGGTAATCACATTAATTTTCTGTTTGCAATCCACCTGATCTGTACATCAGGTGATTACAGAAAGGAAGCATAAGAACTGACAATGAAAAATATTCTTCTGCAGTTGTGATAGCCCAGACCCTTAAATCGTCCTTTTTCAATGTCTTAAGTCGAGCAGTTTACAGATAACTGGAGGAGAATACCATATGTCCTCGCTAATGAGAAGGTTCAGGTCATTCTGAATGCAGCTAGCTGAACCTCAGAGATCGGGGATGCTTGGAGATTTTTTTTAGGTGATTTATGAACTGAAAAGTGCCAATTAGCACAGGACAAACCGGTAACATTATAGACGGTGGGAGCAGAGGTTGCAACAGTGAACTTGACTGTTGATGGCTCCATCGATCAAGAAAGGATTTCAGTCTCAGAATGAATTATGCCGTCACCGTGTTTGCCACCAGAGCGTAGGAGAACTGGGTCAACTGGATGACTGAGTGTGTGTGGCACTGGGCTGGCTTTTGAGGCTTTTGATAGGTCGAAGCAGATCACTGTCATTGTTGTGTACCATCTCTGTTTTGATCCCTGACTTCAAAATGACAAGAGAAGCAGAGAATCAGACATAATGCACAATCAATCTGTCCCCCTGTGACAGTTGGAAGAAAGTTGCAGTTGAGCAGAAACAAAGGGCTGTACACAGGATATATATATGCTTTATCTGAGTGGTGTTGCCTGAGAGATGAAAAAAATCATCAGAAAAATATATATCTTCATCAGTGCCAGGCAACACAACCTGACCTTGTCACTTTGAGGGCAAGCCAGCAACCAAGTCTGGAGGTGTCGCCCACTGACAGCCTTACCACAGATTAAACTTTCCCACTTATTTTTTTCTAACACCCACCCTCTGCCGACCACCTTTCAGCTCCCTGTAACCCCAAAACACCCACTCCCCCTCATTTGAATTTATCATCTGGTACTTATTTCATATTTTCTCCTGTTTTCACTGACACATACAAAAAATAAGGTCTGCTTTGGAGCAATTAATGCTGCCATGTTGCTCCCCTTCTTTGCTATGCACATTGTGTATGAATACTAAAGGTCAGTGGAGGCATTTATGGGCCTGTTCCTCCATTACTCATTCTAAGTGTGTAGTTTGACACTTGTGTCCCTCGTGGGGTCCCCTGAGAGTCATTTTTCTCTCCAAAGAGATGCATGGATGCAAACCTGCAGCAGGGCAGGACTTTTACTACAATCCAAGTGTTTCCATTATAGGAAGTCAGCGGTGTCTTCTTGTGTGCCTATTGATGCAATTCGTCATGAAGAGTTGCGTCTTGTGAGGGCAGATGGCAGGTGGTGTTGATCAAGTTGGCAGCAAAGATCTGGGTCTGTGCTTCTCTATTTAGTTCACAGACGGGTGGCCACTGACACTTACATTTTACGACAGATACAAAATGAGCACTTGAATCAAGGATACAAGAGCCACTTAATTAAAGGATAAAGGCGAAGGTTTGTTTTCACTGTCAGCAAATCCAGAACACAATGTTACTCTGACCAACTTTCTAGTTTCCCCACCCTGTCTCTAGCTCTCAACCTCAATGTGGTTTTGTTCCTGCAAGGACAAGAACTGCAATTTTATTTTGGTTAGTTTGGTTTTGGATGGCACAGACAAATAATGTCAACGTGAGGACAGAGGCATCACATCAGAAAACAGATCATCCGAGAGGACACGGACAAATTACATATTTTGCTGTGAAATTTGGAGGACTTGATGGACCCAGTGCAACAACGTGGGTTATTGTTGTGTTTTTAATTATTTTTTTAAACAATGGAGGTCCATGAGACAGCGGAATAGGCTCTATCAGTCTTTGGCTACACAGACAATAGTTGTTATTTCATCAGACTTAACTTTTAATATGAGTAACACAGCTGACATATCTGAACTACAAATTGAATTGCCAAACCACTGGGACTCATCTACTTTCTGCGATACATATCAATTGAGTGTTGTTTGAATTTATTTTAACCCACCTGACACAATCACCAGAATAAATGCTTGCAGTGTATATTTTTCTAGACCACATTATATGCCACTTTTACGTTTATTTACCTTCCATTTTCAATTGCATGTTGTGTCAACACTGTGCTTATGGTCAGGTTAGGTTTTAGGCAAAAAAACACTTGGTTAGGGTTAGGAAAAGATCATGTTTTGGTTTAAATGGTTCTGTTGCCACAAACATGGCTGGAAATTGTCCAAATGTCCCGTCAAAAATATTGCTGTTTTTTGTCACTAAAATAGCTGGGAAATGTTAATAAATATCCACTGGTCTCACACATAATCACCATCTCACACAGCAGTGTCTGACTTGGTGGCCAGGTTGCCATCTCCTTGTGAGCTCATACAGTATACATGTCATCTGAATGTGAATGTGTCAGTACACATAACACCTTTATGGAATATTTTGCATGTTTCATGTTATTTTTTCTTTGGTAAATGATAATGTTCAGATTAAAAACCCAATGCTATATTAACAGACCCATGGGAAATGATCATTAGTGGGGCTAATTGTTATCTTACAAACACCAACATAAACAACATCAAACAAAAATGGAGAAAAAAGGGAATAATTGATTTTTATTTTAGAACTAATTCATTAAATTTGATCAAAAATGAAGATCCCGAACTGAATAGGCAATCAAACATTTGGCTACCAACTTACATTAAACATTAAAGAAGGTAAAAAGGACCACATAGTAGAGAATATGTTATGTGGCAGTGGGCTGCTTGGTATTCGTCAAAAAGTGGGGTTGCTGTGAGCGCAACATGTTCTTTTCAGTGTTGGGTGTTAGAATCGTGGCATGGTAATTCCTCTTCATTTGCGCTGCATAAATTACATTTTCACTGTGACAGCAGAGCTCGCCCTGCACGGCAGCCCATAGCCAGTCCAACAATTAATTTAATATCTGAGAACGCAGTTCATTTGTTTGGTTGTGAGGGAATTGAATTCCTAATGAAACGGCTCCTCTTGAAAAGAAGTCTCTGAATTATGCCACAGTATGGGCAGTGGGTTCCCGCTGGTTTTTACAGATGAAATGGGCTTACCTGCAGGACCAGGTGATGATTCTTTGGCCTGAAGCACAGTTTTAATAACACAACCTACAGTAAGCGATGTTTTTTTTTTATTGCAATTAGGCGACAATGATGATAAACAACAGACATTCATCCACGGAGCTGTACACATGATGATTAATGTTGCCAGGCGGAACAGCAACTATGCAAATAAGCAATTGTAAAGGGATTACATGAATCCATCATTCTATATGCCAGAAATCCTTACACTGTCAACACAATAGATAACAAATCCATGAGGAGTCGGTAAGGGACAAGAGGTAGAGATTGGCTTGTTTGTGTCACTGCACAAGTGGGATCAGGGATGTCATCCACACAGTAAAGCTACGGAAATCACAGCCCAGAGGTGACAGATGAAAGACAGTCCAATACAATTCCACCCAAGACCAACTCGCACCACCATGACAAAGAGAGAGTTGGTTTTGAGTTGCTTTGACTTCACACAAACACAATATTTTTTGTATGATATGAGGACTCCAGTTTTAATTAGTCCTGGTTAAAACCACCAAATTTAAACAGAAGAATAAAGTTGCCAAGAGTAAACAATTAAAGGCGTTGTAGGGCACTGGGGATTGCTGAAGCACAAGGAGTTTTGTTTCTAACATCACATCACCACCGTGATTGCTTTTGTATGATGGACTCTGCCCTTCGCTTTTAACTATTTGTATCCATTTGTTTGACATTGTTTTGTCACCATGAGCACCAACCTGGGGATGCTAGCCCTCAGACTTTGTATAGATGAGCTTAATAATGGTGATGTCCCTGCTGAGCAAGGAGAATGTGGCTCGATAACACAATCCATTAGAGACGAGAATATGGTGAATATCTTCACCTTGTCCACGATTATTTAAGCACTTTCTAAACGAGGTTACAAAGTGCTTCACAGGAAATGAAAAGACAGAAAACACAGCAGATGAATAACTGCGGATAGAAAACTGAATAAAAATAACATAAAACATTGCGGGATAAAATACAGTTGTATACAGTGTTACATGGCAAGAGGAAAATTATAAAACCCAGTAACTTATTCAAGAATTCACAAATTGCTTTCTATAAAAGACAGTTTTAAGAGAGGATTTGGAAGTATAAGAACACAGACAACGATCAAGGAGACAATCAACTGATTTGTGCTGTTGACATCTAATATATGATTATTTTACTGAAATTGAACGACAGTGACAACACCAGCGCATTTCTGAAAAGTTCAGAGATCTTCTACTAGAGGCACTTACGTTGCCAGCACAAAAGAAGGTGGCGTGCATTTAAAAAACAAAACGCTGGGGAAAACACACTCTAGGTAACTGCATGCATCTGCATATGTTCTCTCCTCATTGGGAAGAGCACCAAAAAAGGCATTGGCATTCCGGAAAAGACACAGCCCCTTAAGCTTCATTGCTACCTTGCTGTGGAATGTGCCCTTATAAAAGACAAATGAAGTCAGTAAATTGGCAGTGCCAACGAACACGACCACACACGTAGCCTGTTCTCTCTCCCAACATGCCAAATATGGCAGCCCGGCCATTCGCCGTACGCTTAGAAGTTCTGCTCTCTAGGCACCCCTTTAGCATCCCTTCTTGAAGCTCCCCCTTAGTGCAGTAGTGTAAGGAACAAGAAGAATCCTAGTTTGGGGCTGGTTAGATGGGTCAAACACTGGACTTTCTCTCTGAAGACTGCAGTTTGCTTCCTGTTTATAACCAAGAGCCAAACGTGATCTGATTTTAAATTACGTTTTGTAAGTAAGGTAATGTATGTAAATGACGTATCAAAATTAAAATTGACTTGACACCTTATGTGGTTCATATTGAGACACACCTGAAAATGATCATGCTTATCCCGAAGTTAAAAATGCACGAGAGAAAGCTGGAGAAAAACAACAAAGAACTTGAAGCGTTTTGATCTGGAGTTTCTGGATCATGCTGAGTCTGAGCTTTCATGCTGTATATAGGACAACTCTGTAAACACATGCTTTCACTGTTGAAGCAAATGAACACTAGATTGAGAACATCAGTTGTGTTGCGTAAGTGTTTCAGACACTTGACATGTGTGCTGTGTGTCGCCTTTGGTGTTTAAATATCACTGCATTAACCTTTTTCATTAAGATAAACAGCCAAATAAATGCTAGCGGGCCCTCTGCGACTCTGTTGTAAACACTCGACTGCTGTGCAAGAGCTGCTGGAGCCATTAGCCTCCCAGTCAGATCTATCTTCAGCCATCAAGGGACCAGCAGACACTCGCTGTCAGAGGCCAGAGCAAAATTGATCCATTGTAATTGCATCCTCTGTGAAGTTAATGACTTTTTAAGGCAAAGTGGCCACCATTGTTCCGTATTCTGACAGATATATGTAAATGACCTTGACATGCACATATGCTAATTGCGGGTCAGACAGCTGTCTTTATGGATGAGCTCAACATCCATACATGTCTGAAATAAGGCTGTAGCCTGTAAGCTTGCAGAGGTGAATAGACCATACTGCATATGAAAAATTCCTTTATGTCTCTGTGTTTGGGTGCATTCCAATGTACTGTGATTACATTTATGTTTTTCATGTTTGTGAACTTTGTACTTTCCTTGATTGCGAAAAACACAAACAAACATTATTATCGGTGTTGATTGCCATCTGTGATCATTCAACTGAAAAGGGTGGATGTCATATGTTTGCATTCATGCAGCGCAGCAATAAAAACCCCTAACCCTAACCTTTATGTGCAGCCCCCCCAAAACAAAGTGTGCTGCATGTCCACATCAGTTATGTTGGATAGTTAAAACAATGTGGTCTGCCTGGCTGTGGTTCATACTGAGCAATGTGACCAACATTAGAACTGGGAGTTCAATAATTTCCTGTGAACACGGCTGTTTTTCACAGTCAAAGCTGGTCAACAGCCAATTCAACGTGCGTGCTTCTATATTTTTCAGATAATATTTCTGTCATTAATTGTAGGTTTATCTTGAATAAGACACAAAGTGCTTTAATATAGTCTTTGAAACATCCTCCCACATCATCAATTTAACTTAAAGTTGTCAAGGAATATATCTTAAAGCGTGTATTTCACAATGGCTGTAGCTGCCAGAAGATAATAAAGACTGCATTTATTTAATTGACTTAAGTCTTGTTGTGGAGTGATGCTTCCTGCATTTAACATTATTAATTCTGCCCTACAAAGGCAAACCACAGCCTTTTCTGACAGTCCAGCCAAATGTGTTATAGGTAGAACAGTGGTTATGGACTGGCTTAAAAATAATGACCAATAATTTAACCTATGATCTTAAAAATGCAGTCAGCAAACGTCAAAATAAAACAAAGCAGGATTTTTCTGTTTATGTATTCTGTATAATCCAGTTGTAAATATTTCTGATCACCTCATCAAAAAAAGGGTAACACTTAATAATAACCATCTTTAATGAATAATAAATTAATAAATGTGCACAAAGCATGTAATTGCCTGTTAACTAAAGTTTAATTAACTATAAATTTGCCATTTGTAAATGATGGTTATAATGTTGTTGCCAACAAAAACAGAGTAATATTGTGGCAGCTTCATGAAAATATTCAACACTGTCTGTTATATTGTGTTATTTCATGTATATTGATATGAAGAATGTGCAAAACATCACTTTTGCTCAGCTCCTGGTTCTGTGAAATATGATCCCTGTCATCCTCATTTGACCAAAACAGCAAATATTAATTATTTATTAGACAACTTGAAGCTAAAACAAAACTTTTGTAACTTGCAGCATGCAGACACATGCTAATGTGAAACACTGAGACGAGAGTATGTGACTTTCTTCATGATAAGGCGAGATTTTAGCATTTAAGTGGCGTTCCAGATTAGCTAGAGGTCGTCTTTGAAGGTGTCTGAGAAAATGTCATCAGTCATTAGGACACAGTCCATGAAACACAATGCTCCATTTCAGCTGGAGTGCTTCCTTCAGGGAATCACAAGGATCGTTCAAGTTGACTGGATCCAGCAGACAACAGTAAATTGTTTGCCCTGAGAAATGAATCAGCAGGAGCGGGATGTTCTTTAGGCTTTTGACTGAGAGAAATGTCACCAAAACTCTGCATCCTCTGATTTGGAAGGTGGAATTAGGCAGCTTCACAGACATGAGACTTTGCTGAAGGCTTCGAGTTCCACAGTTAGTAGGTCGAAGTCATGGACTGTTTGCTAATAAAAAATTATGCAGCACATGGAAGGCCAGATGCAAGCCTCGGAGACATTAATTTTAAAACTGATAGTCTTTGAAGAAAAAATAGCTTGATGTTCAAGTCTTTAAAATAATCTCATTTTCATAGTCACCCTGGCCATGACTCCGTGCTTGGCACAAATACATTTACTTGGGGAACCCTCTGGACATTAAAAAGTTATGAAACCACATTTGTGAAGTTCTTTTAGAGGACATGGTCTTTGATTCTCAGAAAAAAATATTGTGTTCTGAATATAACAGTACACTGACGTCTTTTATAATATAAATTATAACAAATCTCAGACTCCATCAAAGTGAAATTGTGTGAATCTACAGTACTGATTTTTTGTTCTGTTTTCTACACTTATAATGGCTCAGAAAGATTAGGTTTTTATATTTCTCCATTGCCAAAACTGATATTAAGGGAATTTGGTATTTATCCAGTTTGTCCTTCTAGAGATTTGTCTAATTGCACCTGCGCTCTGGTTGTTGGAACACTATTTTTTCCTCCTGGTTAAAATGTACGCTTGCCCATGTTACCCATCTCCAGGGTCCGAGTGTTATATTAGTGCCATCTCAATACTTCCAGGTCCAGTCCCTGCCAAGGTCACTTGGCCTGAGCTGCCTGACGGCTCCCAGTCAGCCAGACCAGATGGTCCCCTTTGCACACATTACCTTCTGCTGATACCACTCTGAAGGTGAGGACATCACAAGTGACATTCAGGTGCCAAGTATTCCGAGCTTTAGCTGTCAGTGGTAGATGTGGAACACTGAAACAACTGTGACCAATGCCGTTTTTCCACGAACATTTTTGGCCACGGCCAGTCAAACTGGGCCGCACGGATTTGCTTTTCCATCACCAGTTTTACTGCGGCAAGTTGAGCCGAGCCGCACCGGAGATGGACCTGGACCCGGAGCAGGGCCAAGCTGCGGCTGCCCTGCCTCCAAGCGAGTCGCAGTGACATCTCACGACTGCAGCCAATCCATGACAAGCACCCGTCTCCTCCTAAAATCGATACTGAACTCATGTCTGTGCAGAGAGTCTATTTAAAAGTCAGTGTGTTCAGCTCTCAGTACTTTTGTAGCTTCTAACTGAATCTGCTATGTTTTACTGTTTCATCGTGTTCACTTTCAGCTGTCTCAGGAGTCATGTTTAGTTACTGCTGCGGAAAACACAATGTTTCCTGTGATGCTGCTTCATAATAAAAGCTTTGAAATGACTAAATAATGGGGGGGGGGCTTTTATTCTGAAGAAGTCATAGTGAATGAAATGTGTTTGTAAATGAATTAGCGGAGCCACTTTGTTAGCTGTGATTCTTTGTTAGTTCTGCTGGCATTGGGACAAGTGTGTCATCACTTTAAGACACACCTTCAAGCAGGCAGCCCAGTTGTGCTGGAAAAGCAAAACCTCAGCAGTGGCGAGCTGCTGCACCAAGTCAAACAGGGTAGAGCCAGGCTGGCAGATGTAATGGAAAAACGGCACAAAAGTAATGAAAAGGATAGATGTTTTCCTTACTAAGCCCCTAAAATATCCATTCGTGTCTGACTGATGCTTCACTAAATGAGCATTTTGAGGAATTTTTGACAACATAATCACTTGTGTCTGCTGTAAGTTGAAGGCTAATTGTGCTACTTTATGTTTTGCTGCTTTAACAATTGGTTTAGTGGTCTAAAGTGGTCCAGCAAGGCATTTTCAGTCCGGTGGTAAAAGTATTTTTCAATGAATATAATCTTCTTGTCTAAAAGTTCATATCAGGCATTGTACTGCACCACTTTATCTTGGATTTTCTTTGTCTAAACTTCACAATTGTCCATGCTTTTAACTCATTCTCTGTGCTCTTCCTGTGAAAATGTCAAATATGCAGTTCATTGCATACAACATACGCAAAATGGTACCGTTCTGTAGAAGTGTAAGAGCAGCTGGTTGTACAAATGCATCCTCCTACAGCTGGCATTGGAAGTATCACAGAAAGTGACATTTGGCTGAGTCACAAGCTCCGACCCATGTGTTCAGCTAAGCCTTTGACAGCGATGCTAACATCCCTGCGTCTGGGCTGCTCATGATGTCTGTGCTACTCCAGCCTCAGATTTACGGCAACTGTGGCTGTGCGCCCAGACAGGTGAGGACTGCAATCTTTATTCACTCAGAATGACTAAACAGGCCTATTGTTCTTACACTGAGGTGAAAAAAAAATGTCAAGATAAAAGATGTAACCAATCATCTAGGACTGGAACAAAAAAAAGGAAATTCAAGTCACTTCTGACTGATTACATCTAGAAATAGACCAATATTAACACCTAAAAGATGATGATGACAGTTTCAATTAACTGTTTTGTTCTAATTAAACTGAAAAGGCTATTCAGAAATACTGCATAAACTACTGAATCACCATGAATGACACAATAATGCCATTAAAGGTGACCCGGCCCATGATGTCTGGGCACCTCAGCTGTGGACCTTCCTGCCTTGGAGTCTCAGCTCAGCTTTTAAATTTCTCTTTTTTAAACATGTTTATCTTATGATTTGACTAAAATAAACACGCACTCCAAATTAAGCAAGCACAAACATTCATAATTGCCCTCCAGGCACATACCAGTGTTTTGTGAGGTGACCTTTATTGGTAGGATGATTTAATGTGGCAGTGCCTATAAAAACGTAACACCATTGCTAAAATAAAACTGAACTGATCAGACACAATTCTAAATGATATTTTATCTTGGCAGATCACATGACAACCTGTATGTGAAAGGGGTCGCTCAAACGGATGTACTCACAGACCATTATCACCCAACTGTGCTGTTCTCTTGAGCTTTAGCGTCTTTCAGCTCACTGTTTTTGGTTGTCTTGCTTCCAACTTTGTTGGTCTTGTTCATTTTCTTCACTCTCATCATGTTTGGCTTAAGAAAGTATTGTTTATAGCAAAAAAAAAAAAAGCCCTGATAAAGCCATTGTTCACTTCCTACCCAGAACTAAGTTGCAGACAGAGTAAGATAAGCTCAGTAGTGGATAGTGGAACATTTACCAAACTAAACAACCACATTTTTCTCAGGTGTTGGCGAAGACCAAAACAACATTCATCAAACGACCAGAAACAGAGCTCCAAACGAATGCCAATGTTGCTCTGTGTCAACTGAATGTGAGAATCAGCACCCTTTTGTTAACTAGTTCAGCACATCAACTTTAAAGATGATAATGTCTTTTTGCTTACATCTTGTTGCCCCCAAGTTATTGCAGTTTCAAAACCGTTATCACAGTTTTATTCCTAAACATCTTAAAATGAAATTACTATACAAAAAATCTCTGAACCCATCTGCTATCGCCTGATAGTGATTTAGCCTCTGAGGGAACGGCCAATATTTTGCGCCTCCGGAGTAGCCAGTAGATATTCAGCTGACGGATATCCAGGCTAAGATTTTGTGTGCACAGGTGATTGTTAACAGTCCGAGTAGTAGCTTGAGGTGTGAGTCATTTTGACATTTTGGCTAATCTCTACAAACATATCTGCATATTTACGTAGATAAATAAAAAAGAAGCTAATGAGTCAGATGATAGCTGATGGTGTCTGAGATTGCATTTCCATATTCCGCCTTTAATGCTCTCACGCAGACTGTTTACCTACATGCAGCCAAAGCCCACTTACACATGTTTTGATCACTCCGACTACATATGGAAACCAGAACACTTCTCATAACCTTTCCCATTCCTTGCCTAGAGATATCTTTTAATAGAGATTAATTCTGGATTCTAGAATATTTGGGGGTTGATGAGGCCCTGCTGCTCACGTTTGCCCCTGGACCCTCTAGCATCTTAACACAGTCATGATGGGGTGCATTTTTTTTTATTATTACTGTGATTCTTTTCATTTTTGTTTGTACTTTTGTCATTTTTATTTCTGTTTTACAATGCACTTGTCATAAATCAACACACCCCCTGCTTGTTTACCACTCCTCATGCTTTCACATTTGTGACACCAAGTAGGAGATATTAAAGTGTACAAAGCCAAAATGTGCAAAAAAAAACAATGCAGCAGCTTTAATTGAATCTGTGAAGATCAAGGACATGGTAATGGGGTATATGAAAGAAATGCATCTTGGGGTGTCGTCTGAGGTCTCAGCTCATTATGTCTTGATCTCTGAAAGCTATATGCTGTCGTAGTCAGAAAACGAAGCCTCCAGTGTGCTCTGTTTAAATGACCATTCTCTATGTCTGCTCTGTCTCTGCCGCTTTGGTCAAGAAAAGAGATGGGATGTGCTTTTGAAAGTCATATAATTACCACGGAGTAATCAGCCCATTTAACATTCGTCTTTCTTTTGTCCAACATGTACAAAGGCTTAAGGATGGCTAATTGGGCAAGAGGACTTGGTGAAGACTTAGGAAGAAAAGTGGCTTTCAACATAGGAAGATATGAAGGGGCTTACGTCCTGTACTGAGTAATTTTCTGATAACATTGAGACCACTCTTTTAGTTTTTGGAGAAAGGCTGCAGAAAGGAAAACCTGGCTGAGCGCAGCTTGCAGCCACTGTGCCGCTTTGTGAGGAAAGACTGCCTGCAGCCCCAGATAAAATGACGGGAGGTGACAAATTCATAACGGCTTTGTGCTCATACAATTCAGAGGGATTCTGGGGTTGGCCGGGAATAAGGTGACACGGCTGACAGGGATTTCATCTGGCTGAACTTGCCACACACAGCAGCAAGGAGACAATCCTCGACAAGATGCGTCTTGGAAAGTCAAACAGTTTTTTTTTCTTTTGTCCACTGACTCAACTGAAGATAATTCAAGCAGCATGGTGAATGTTTAAAAGAGCTATTAGAAACAAGAGGTGGATAAAATACATAACAAGCTCAATATGTCACCAGTGAAACCATCACTAAATTTCACTTAAAATTACAGAGGTACAGTGGTATATCTAACAGCAGACATTGTAAAATGATGTAAAGTAACGAGCATGTTATTTCAAGTCTCCAGCTGTAATTTCTAGGTTTCAATGGGGGGAAACTACTGCCGCTTTTCAGGAATCACTTTTGTTAGCTTAGTTAATTTTACTGAAATTATTTTAATTAATACTGAATATATTCTTCAAATAACAATTTCAGTGACTAACCCTAATTCTACCAAATTCTGTGGATGGTATGAAAGACAAATACATAATAAAAAAGCTACTACCTAAACATTAATATAAAACCTAAATGTTCAGTCAAATTGGTAGACGATGAGCAGCAGCTGCGTAACGTTCTGTGTTAGGGTGATTGCACTGCCACAACACTTGGCTTCAGTTAGGACCAGGACCTCAGCCCAGACGCCAGTTTAAACAAGCCAACCACACATAAAAAGGAATCCAAAAAGTAGAAGTCGCTGAAATGGGGCCACTTTTCCTTAATCTGTTGGTTTGTGGACCAGCCTCAAGATCAAGTTTGGCATTTTGGTCGTCACCGTCTTGGTTGTCGGAGCCAGAAGTGACTGTATTTGGATAAGTGGGTAAATCTGGTGAGGAGCGAGGGGTGGCTCTGACTGAGATATACAACAAGATGGCCAAGCCCTAAAGCTTGACCTGCTTTTTTATGTATTTTATTCTAAATGGGATCAAAAATGAACAATGTGTTGTATTAAAGAAGACTTGAAAATACCAATTAGGACTATAAACTCATTAGGAAACTGTTCACTGAGGTGGTATATCAAGTGAGAAGTAGGGTCATTTTCTCATAAGCTTACATACAATTGGACTTCTTTTCTCCTTTTTTAAACCAGTGGATTTGCCCCCTGTTGGCCATTAGAAAGAAAGCAGATTCATTGGTTCTTCTGCACTGGCTAAATGGGGATCGTGGACTTGTATTTGTATTCAGAAATTTCAGATTTAAACAAGTTGCTGCAGAAATTGCCATGTTAACACCAGGATGCTTTTGGTTTATTCTGGGTGAATGTGAGCTTTATTAGTGTGTGTCCTCACTTTCTTTAAAGCTCCTCTTCCATCAGTCACTGCACCTGCCAGCATCACTTTTGATGATACCAACAAAGAAACATTTCCAAATGCCAGCAATTGTGCAGCTTCCTGGGATAAATGCTTTGAAGATTTAAAAAAAAAGGATACAAAAACACATTCTCCAACCCTCAGCCCCTAATGCCACCATCTCCCGCCTTCCAGGTCGCCCTACCATGAGCCGCTCCTACCCACATGCATATTCATTTCATCATACAGGTTTGTGTGTGAGCCAGAATGATTCATCATAGAGGGGGCTGTGAGGGGTAGGTGGTGATGTTGGGGGAACATTCTACATCCATCTTCGGCAGCGACATATGAATTTTTGTAAACACGTCTCATCATCCGTTGTTGCTCATAAGTAAGATTCTGTTACATTCAGCTGCAGGTAAATGCATCTCTCCACCTGTCATCTGTCCTGTGTGAGGACAGGAGAAACTTTATAATGCACGTTCCCTTTCCGAGACATACTATAATAATGTACTATAAATAGACCTCAACAATGGATTCACCTGATGTATGTGCCTGTGGTGAATCATCACATAAGAATGGTTTTATCACTTTGATTCACAAACCCCTTCTAATGCACAACACTGTAAAACTGACATAGAAATATAAAACCAATGTTTAAAAAAAAGTAAGGGAGGAAAAATATGAATTTGCGATTTGTGGTAGTGAAAAGCAAGACACTAAATGATTGACTAGGTGGTAAAAATTAAAAATGTATTTCAAAGATACAGCAAAGAAACACTTGGATACAGACATATGGATCATTATTGATCCATGTTGCGCATTTGAGGGATTGTTAGACAAAATATATATATATATATATTTTTTTTTTTCAAAGGTAAAGAAGGATACATTTGAATAATTTGTTTTGATCAAAGTTGATTGAGGAATACAATACTGAATGATGTAATCAAAACCCAGTCAGGTCAGTTTTGTGGTGTCTTTTGCTGTTTCCCTCCTGTTTTCTTGCACTCCGTGTCAGCCTGATTTTCCCTCCACACCTGCACTGCATCTCCTTTGTTTGCCCTGCCATGTTCCCAGTGTTTTTCCAGCCTGTCCGCTCCTTCCTCTCACCTGTGTCTCTGCTTTTCTTCACCTGCAGCTCACCCCCTCCCCAGTTCGTATTTGAATCCAGTTTATAGTTCATCAAATCAAATCAAATCAAATTTCATTTGTATAGCCCAAATTCACAAATCACAGTTTGCCTCAGAGGGCTTTACAATCTGTACAGAGACGACACCCTCTGTCCTTCGACCCTCGATTCGAGTGAGGAAAAACTTGCCCCAAAAAAAAGCCCTTTTAACAGGGAAAAAAAATGCGGAACAAACCTCAGGGAGAGCCACAGAGGAGGGATCCCTCTCCCAGGACGGACAGACGTGCAATAGATGTCGCATGTACAGAGCAGATCAACGAGATCACAATGTATTCAATTATAAGCGATGGTTGACAGGAGTGAAAGTACATAAAGATGTATTACAGCAATAATAATGAAATGCACATGGAAATGTGATTACTAGTGATAACAGTAGTAGTGATTAATGGTAAGGATAGTATGTAGTAATGCATTACAATAATAGTAGTGGAACGTATGTAACAGAGATGTGACTAATATAGTTCTAATAGTTCATCTGTTGAGTTTCCCTGATTGTGCTGTTGCGTTTGCCTGTTTCTTGTGTTGCCTTGATCTTGCATTAAAAAAAATAATTTTCGTTTATTTTCCTGCCATCTACTGCATTTGGGTCCACCTTATTTGCTCCAGTGTGACAGATGTAATGATATTAATCGGGACTGTAACATTCATATTACATACAGTGGCAGATAAAAAAAAAAATGGAACCCCTGTAATCAAGCATTGCAATATCCTGAGCTAATTAACAAAATACAGTTCATTTCTGTCAGTGAAATATGTTTAATACATTCAAATAAATAGCTTCTATCTCATATCTAATGTATTTTAAATGGGCTCTGTGTAACTTCATGTATGATTGCTAAATAATTACATGATTTAAAATTAAAATCAAGTCCGTTTCTCATATTGTCGAAACAGACAAACAAAGTTAAGCTCCAGCGATTGTAATCCTATTAGACCAAATTAGACTTCAAACTGCATTTGATTTCATTATTTACAAATTACTCAAGAGTAATAGCCTTGTTGTTTTGCTCTCCTTGTCAGCCAATCAAATTTTCTAACTTTGAGCTTGTACACATTCATTGATTCATTGTTTCAGCGGCAGTGGGGTGTCGCACTCCAAACACAAAAGGCCGACTGTGTGACTTTATTAGCTCGCTCTGGAGGACAATCACTTACATCACTCAAGGTTCATCAGATTGCTCGAGCTCAGACTCTTTTGAGCAGCGGCTCTTTTTTCCCTCCTTTTTCTTTTATTCCCCCTTCCTTTCCCGTCATTACATTTGAAGGACAGCTTTTTTTCCCCAATTGTCACTGTGAGCTGTCCTTATAAAATCATGGGGCCATGTGGGGGTTCACTGCAGATGGGTCACCTGTCTCCTTGGCCACCTGGAGGGAGGTGAGAGAACACAGTGGGCTGTCAATCAGGCCTCAGAGCAGAGCGGAGGAGGGAAGAATCGCAGAAGAAAAAGAAATGAGTGTTAATGGGGGAGGGGTGCACCGTGACATTTCTGTGGGTGTTGTAAAAAAAAAAAAGAGAAAAGAGCACAAAGACCTGTCTTGATGCATCTGTGATCCTTAACCCCATCCTCCCACACATAAACACGCTTACAGCGCATCTGTGATTTACTTGAGGTTTCAGATTACATTCACATCATCATGCTTTTATATTTTATAAAAGTCTTTTAGTAGACATAATACTCCCTGAGCGAGTAGTATTATCGAGAAAGTCCTCAGCAGACTTCAAAATTATGCCAGTTGAAGCACATCTTTCACAATGGTCGAAGTCACAGTGATGGACTCTAAGTATATATACTCATGCACTGTACTTGAGTACAATTTTAGGTACTTTTACTTTTGAAAATTTGTATTTTCTGCAACTGCATACTTCTATTCCCACTAAGAGGCAAAAATTGCACTTTTTACTCTCCTACATTAACTACCTCCTACAAGGAGGAGGATCCCTGTGTCCTCTGGATTGTTGGTTGGTTTGTCACAAGGATTATACAAAAACTGCTGAATGGATTTCCACAAAACTCAGGTGGAAGATGATGGGTCGCCCAGAATAAACCCTGTTAATTTTTGGTGTAGAATTAAAAACAGATAAAGGGACAGATGCATTAATTTTTTCTCACTTACTTTAACATTGCTAGATAGGGTATGTTTTGTTTGTGTGTTTGTTTTGTTGTTGTTTGTTTGTTCTTTACATTTTTGTTAATTTCTCAGGGAATAATATGGATCTTGATTTTAAAAAAATAGGGCATATTTAGGTGGTTGCATGATATCGCTGAGTAAGAAGAAAAAAGGACCAATGAGCCTTGGTGTGGTATGCACTATACTGAGTGACATTATAGTCTGGTAACTGTAGTTAGTAGTTACTTTTCATGCATGCTGCATCAGCAAAGAAATGCATTTATAGATCATTTTTTATAGCGCCTATCAAATATAAAAATCACCGATTCCGATAAATTAAAAAAAATGCTGACCATCGGATCCAATCAGTCAACCCATAGTGTATAGTTTCTACATATATGTATAATTTACTCTTACTTGTACTTTTGACACGCAAGTACATTTAATATCAGCTAATTTAAGATTTATTATATTTTTATATAATATTATATTATATTCTTATGGTTGACCTTCACTTTTACCACAGTTATATTTAAGCATGATATCTTTACTTTTACTCAAGTATAACGTGGCATTGCAAGTAAACTGATATGCAGGATAGTAAACCTATTTCGAGGGTCATGGGGCTGGTAAAGTGCAGACACAACATATAAAGTGCGATAGATGTTTGAAAGGGATATTTGAAAATACAGCAACTGTAGGCAGGCAGTCGTATTCATGTGAAAGAAGTTTTATCATCAGAACACTGAAGGGGTTGGTTGCATTGTTACATACCAATGCATTTTTGATCAAAGTAGACCTGGTAAATCTCATCTGAATGGGAGAGGAGCTCACAAAGCTGAGACTCTCTCAAGGCAGTCCACATTCCAAGCCTGGAGAAAACAAAATGTCAGCAGGCAGCTGGGTGCTGGCAAACAAGTAGAGACCTGGACCCTGTTGGAAAGAACAACGGTGGTACCACTGTCCAATGTGGTTCTCTCTGAGGCCTCGAGACAATGTGCTTTCAGAGATGGAAGCGCTGATTGATAACAGCCGCTGCCTACTATTCATCATTTTTTCTCCTAATTCAATCCCATTTACCACTGTGCCACAGTGGGACGACAGGTGGGCCTCTGCTTTGGTTTTGTTATAAAAATCCATCACTTGCACCTGTTTGTGACTCAAAAGATATGTGACATGATTAAGGATTTAAGAACGTCTAACCTGACATGTTAAAAGTCCCTAGATATCAAAAACATAGCTTGTGATAATTAACAGTTAATGTCGGGTTTATATTACAATACTTTGGGTCATCAGAGTTCATATTTCAGTCAACTTAAAGTCACAACTATACAGCCACGGACCGCAGCCACGCCCCATTAAGGTTGGGGCTGCAAAAACACAAGCAGAGCTGATGCAGTAACATGGTGGGCAAAACCTGCTCAGGCCTGTGACAGCTGACCAATCAGAGCAGACTGGGCTTTTTTAGAAGGGGGGCCTTAAAGAGATAAGTACTAAAACAGAGCAATTAGACAGAGGGTGAAATGTTGCAGCAATGTACAGTTTCAGAACCTGAAAATGGGCATAATATGGGATCTTTTATAAGGCTTAAAATTTAATGCATATGATTTGGCCAGAATTTTGGCTTAAAACATAAAAAAACTAACTATCAACAGAATGTGAGGGAACGACAGCATTGACATTATGTCAAAGAGGTTTATGTACTGTGTTGCAGAGATATCTACTGAAGTTAGCATGCCAACCAGCAACCGGCGTCGTTGTGGCGAAAACGCAGGTTTCCCCATTCATTTTAATGAGAATAGTCCAATTTCGGTTCAGTCTTGTCCCACAGTTTAAAACCCGACAATGATCTGCCTCATCCTGGTTGTTTACTGTTATTTTTAATCCGTTGATGAGGACAAACAATCTCTAGTAGGACTAGGATGCCAGTAGCATAACAACTTAGCATCTATGCCTTTCAGCAAAATGATCGGCGGGGGTTCCCAACATGTCACACACACGGACCATGGAGCGACACTCCCACACTGCCACACCAACCTGTGACATTTCACCGCACAACCGGATTAGGTCTGAATGTACCCTTACCATGGTGATATGCTGCCTCCTATATTTTTGGAGCTACCTTGCCATAGTTTACAAATTACACCTTTTGTAAAAGCCCTAGACGATGTAGAGTAGATGTGAAAGGTGACAATAATACAATCAGAGCTTATGTACTGACTGATCTGCAGAAAGTGCAGGACATTTTATTGTTTTGTACAAACATTGTAAGCCCCAAAGCAGAGCTTAAATGAGTCTGTCCTCGCCAGACAAATCACTTATTCTTTCCTCAAACACTATAAATGACATGTACTAACATTTTCCTGACAAACCACATCATTTAAGTGTGAGGACTTGCTTACTTCAAAATACTGTAATTGTTTTTTTCACCCTAACCAGTTATGGTTTGTTCATATTTAATTGTGGCATTATCATAGACTGTTCATTCTGGTCCAACCAAATATTGAAGCAAGACTGAACTGTCCATGTGATTTATTTCTGTTATGCAATAGAACTGACTTATACTATCACACACCCAGAGCTGTAATTATGATAAGTACATGGTGTGCATGCAAATACAAACAATTTGGTGCTATTTCCATCAACCCTCTGCAATGTATTGATGTCAGAGGCAGCACACTACATGTCAACACATTAATAGATTATTGTGCACTACACTGCTGGGTCTGAGATGCTAGAAGCGTGAGAAATAAACACACAGAAATGGGGCTTAATTAGACCCTTCTCTGATAAGGGCTCAATATATATTGAGTAAGCGAAGGTCTTCCAATAAATTCTAGGCTGTTTCGAATGAGGTGGCAGGAAGCAGACGCACATCTGATATAGTCAATCAAGTGCAATTAATCTCAGTTGTGGGTGAAGGTATGGGTTGGTTGTAAAGTGCCTCACACCCCTGGCATCATTACACACTTGGATGCCTGTCGCCTTTTAAGAGGTGTGCCACGGTGGTCTATTTGTGCATCGGACCGTGCAGTGTACAAGCAAGGCCAGGGACATTACCCTCGCTGTGTGTCGCGACACTGTAGCCCCATCAAGGTAACCTGCAGGGAGGCAATCTGTGAATGGAGTTTATTATGCTCTAATCCAAATGCCACTTCCTTTACATTACTTTCCTTTGGCAGAGGCTTTTGTCTAACACAACTCACCATTTTCACATAGTAAAATACAGAAATACTACTTCCTATCTCTTATATGTCTAAGTAAACCATGTGAATGTGTATCATATCCCAATGATTGGATCTTTACTTTTTAAAGTTTCTTCAGCCTGGAGTATGCTACCCATCAACATAAAATTAACATAATTATTTATTTAATTTCTGTAATGTTTGGGATTTGTTTTTCATTCTTCTAATTTCTTTTGAATCATGTTTTCCATTTCATTTGGAAAGTTAGTTGATATATTGTTTTTTTATTTCCTATTTTTATTTAAATTGGTTTAATCAATATGTCAATACGTTATCTTTAATGAACAATGTTTGATTTAAAATTGCTAACAATTTCTATTTTTTGTGGAGCCCAGGATGACTGACAACCACTTTGTGGAAGCTAAAGGTGCTCTGAATAAGGTAAGTAAAAATACTCATTAGACAGATTTGCCCTCCGGCCCTTGTCTTAACATAGATATCATTTCTTGTGGAAGATTATTACTGCTGCAGTAACAGCTGAGCAGCCTGTAAATATTTGGATGTAGTTAAGATAAAAAAATATTTTATCTCGATCTTTTAGCCTATCATTATCTCAGATGATCACATGTAGTAAAACATGAAAAGTACTATAACTAACTATAGGTAACTATAATGAGAGAATCCACTGCACAGAAATCATTCTGTTAGCAGCAACAACTATTGAAACAGCTCCACTGCATTGTAACTGTCAATGTTGCTCCTTGTTGGGCTATTGTATCAGTTTTAAATTAATTTACTGTTAAGTGTTGTGTATTTAATTCTTTTTTACTTTTACCCTAGTCAGCAGAATGTTTATTAAATTCATTCTATCATACTAGATGTTTTTCTTTCACGTCTTTCTTCTTGACATCAGGGACAGTAAACTCTTTATCATCTCATCTTTTTCTGACATGTAGTTATTTTATTTTCAGCTTGTTGTGACTTAATCAGTACTGTTTCGTAAGTTTCACAATTGCTTGTAGTGAAAACTCAAACTTAATTGGAAATATGAGTTTTGCTGCCTACACAGACGCGGGCAGAGCGGACAAGTAAATGCAGTGGAATAAAAAACAATCTCATATTTTCCCTTAAAATATTGTATTAAGTAGCATACTATATAGTGTCAATATTCAAGTAAATTAAAGTACTACATTAGAGCTGCAGTTATTTTTCACTACTGTGGTCTGTGGTCATGTCTTCAGGATTTCAGAACCTTTTCAACTTTAAGTTAGACTGAGATTTGTTCTTTGGGTTTGTGTGCTCTAAAAATAAATTATCATATTAATTCCTTAATTCCATGGGCAGCTGTAGCTCAGGAGGTAGAGCGGGTCGTCTAGTGATGGGAAGGTCACTGGTTCAAATCCCGGCTCCCCCCAGCTACATGTCGAAGTATCTATTACGGCTAACTGAGACCAATAAATAAAACAATCCGCCACGGTGGGCTGAACACGGGAGAAATTGTTGACGCACACTCTTTGCTTTATTCTTGCTCTCAAAGTGCCTTTATTTCCATATCACGGCAGCACACAGAAGCTCCAACTGCTTACAAACGTCCGTGCAAGGTTAATAAGGTAAAGGGAAGCACAATGTGATGTGATAGCGCAGCGGTCAACAGAAAATTTCACCCCCGTGGCTCACCCCACGCCATGTTCAAACGCCAACTGATGAGACCAGGTGAGTGCAATCACAAGTAAGCACGGATCACACGCCCACAGTGACACACCCCTACCCACGCACCAATGCAGTGTCCACATCCACAAACCAAGCACACACACAGACTTACATACGGCTCCTACAGTATCCTTGAGCAAGATACTGAACCCCAAATTGCTCCTGATGAGCAGTTGGTGCCCTGCATGGCAGCCTCCGGCATCAGTGTATGAATGTGTGTGTGAATGGGTGAATGTGGCATGTATTGTAAAGTGCTTTGAGCTGTCCGAGAGGACTGGAAAAGCGCTATATAAATGCAGTCCATTTACCATGTAGTCTACTGTGTTGCAATTCAACCGGGTATCACTCCAAACCCTGTAATAGACCTGCGGGTTCACCGTGCATGCAACATCCAGTTATAATAAGGGCACCGAAACTACTTTCCTTTTGGAAAACATCATCATACTACTATATGTATTTGTATGTAGTACATTTATTGTGTCATACTTTTTTCATTACTTTCTTCCGGGCATGAGTGACAATAAACTTGTGTTTGCAACATCTCATCTTCTTCTGACATGTAGTTATTTTAATTTTCAATTTGTGGGGTACTTTCTCAGTTTTAGGAAATGCTTGAAGTGAAAAGCCAAATCCTGTACTTATTTGCATAGCTGTGTAGTGGGCAGAAAAGTAAAAGTCATTTACTTCTCTAAAATTTGAATAAAGAAGTACTGCATGTAATCATTTTTCACCACTGGTCTTGTGGTCATGTTTTCAAGATTTCAGGACCTTTAACTATCTTAGAGTACTGCATAAGGTCAGAGAGGTATGTTTTGGGGTTTATTGTGCTCTAGAAAATGGCTTTTATATCATCAATTTCCTGTATTCAGTTTAATACGTGTATATTCTAATGAGCTGGAGTCTTATTTTGTTCAGGAATATGTCAAGCATTCACATGACAGAGCCAAACAATTTGTAGTTTTTCCTCTTAATGAATCCTCCGATGTTATTAGACGGCCCAGTGCGTTCAGCTTAGCAAACATCCAAAAAGTCACCATGGTACATTTATAGTTATTAGACTCTTGCATGGACGAGAGGAAATCCTTCCCTTTTTTTGTAGTGCAATGTATATTAATCTGTTCATCCATAAAATCAGATCAAGGATTATAAGAAATGCTGAATCCAATGCTTTTCATGATACATTAACCTCATATGTACTTATCCCAAATGGTGTTTGCATCATCAGCAACAGTGAGAGCAAACAAAACCACGGGGGAGACAACAATAGGCAGAGATTAGACTCCCTTCTTTTTGCATTTTCAAGCCCTCTTCCTCCTCCTCTGTCTTTTAGACTGTATTTTCTATTCATACAATGATTACACCTAAACATAACAATGGCAGGAGCAAAAATAGAGTATTACTGCTGATATGAAAAGCCACTTTGACTTTCAGGATTTCACAATTGTCAAATCAGTCACCTTTGATATTTCATTCCTTATGAGGAAGTGCAATTACTCCGGAGGACATCAGTCTTGTATTCTTGTCAAATGAGAAGCAGCAGACAGTGTGACCCCATCAGCAGACAGGTTCAGACCTCATGTTAACAGTCTGACATCTTTTACAATAGTCTCACCACTCATCACAGACACTTCTGCTCATTGACCGTTTATGCGGCAATGTAGCTGCCCTACGAATACCATCACATATGACATGAAACATATTTCCATGTCTTTTTGAAGACCCAGGATTCCTCCGTGGACATCTGCATGATGCAATTGCACATTTTAAAGCTTCCCTTTCCTCTGGTCTGCCCCTCTGAGAGTCAACGTACATCCATGACCAGAAGGACAAGTGATATCAGTTCTCTGAGGCAGCCAGAAGCAGGGGAATGAGCAAGTGTTTGGGCAGGTGTCAGGGGAATTCGGATCAGAAGCAGAGGTCCTCGCAGGCCCAGGGAGAAGAATGGATGGAGAGAGCTGAGGTGGGAGGGAAGGTGATGGAGGGCCGGAGGCTGAGAGCCCAGGGAGATGAAGAAGTGAGTGTAGTGGGCGGAAGGGTCAGAACTCAGAGAAGGAACGGGAAAAGTGTTATGTGTGTGTGGAGAGTTCACCCTCACACTTCCTTCTGTTGGGGGAGGATGCAGAGATCACTCAAGGTTTGTGGGAGCGGCTGAGAAGAAGAAGCATGTTGCCATATATGTGTTCGCATAATGTATAACTACCTATAGTAATAGATTTTGCTATAATATTTAAATTACATTTGTTTTATATCTTTATTCTGTGATTTGCGACTAATTTTAACTGAATATCACATCAACTCATGAGGGGAGCGTCCAACAGGAACTTGAAGAATGTTGTTAGAGAACAGCCTGCTATACATTAAAGCACAAGTTCACCCAAGAATGAAAATTTAGTCATCATCTGGTCATTCCCATGTCACTGGAAACTGGATTGAAGTTTTGTAGACCACAAAACATTTCTGGAGCTTCACGGCAAACAGTACTGCAGAAATCTCAAACAAACAAAACAGAAAAACACAAAAAATGGCTCCATACAGCAGTAATCAGGCATAGCCAGGCTTAGTCCATGTCTCTGGAAGCCCCTAGATCCAAAATTGATTTGAGAAGACATCATTTATCGCTCAAGGTGAGTACACTGATCGGAAAAATAAAAAATAAATACAATAAACATATGGTAAAAATAAAAGAAAATGAGTATCAGTCAAATTGCATTCACAAAAGAAAAGACTAACTGTCACATAAGGTACACTGCACATCAAGTAGGCTACCAATATCACAAGTGACAGACCAACATGATGTCCCCAAAAAAATATGAGACAGTAATTATGCACATAAGAAGAAAAAAAGAGAAAAAGAAAATTTGAAAATAAATGGCAAGATACACTAAGACCAGCACTATCCACCTCATTCCCAGCCCCCATGACACCTTGTGCTAATAATGGGAGCGACCTCGGGAGCGTCCAGTACCTTAACTGGAACCAGCATTTTTCATGGTAACGGGACATTAATCCTCTTTTCTTAGAGCATCTGGCACAGCGTATCATTCATTAAGATCTAGGTTAGTGACTTTATAGAGTGAACACTACCCAACACTATTATTATTGCTCAGCCCACTTAGGTAATGCTTCTAAAGCCTTGAAACCCACCGGTGCATCAGTTATGATATTTTGTCATGAAGTAATATTCATTTCTCCAGTAACCTCCCCAATAACCTCCCCAGGAAGCTCCTGGATGTGTAGGAATCTTATAATATCAACTGATAAGCCCCAGACTGGTGTGAAAAAACAAACTAACAAATCAACAATTGCAAAACAGCTGTAATACAACAGTGCCTATACAGATATGGTCTGCCAGGAGCATTTGGAGATAAAAGATGCCTGTGATTATTTGTTTTGTAGCTCAGATCTGACAAAATATCTGATATTCACAGCTGTGGAACTGTAATGTTTGCTACCAGCAACAGAATGTCCATCTAGCATCTGGAGGTTAACTGCACAATGGTAATGTGTTCAGTTACTGTAGAGAGAAGGATATTCAAAATGTTGTAACTAGATGATGAAAAATGTCAGTGAATGTAGGATTGTCTGATAAAAAATAAATCTAGTTACTTGGTCCTTTTCTGTTACTTTTCTTCTTTCTTTTGTCCTTTTTCTTTGTTCAGTTTTGGGCCAAACAACCCACGTCAAATTCAGAATAAAGTTAACTGACTGTTTGAAATGAATATGAGTTTAATAGAAAAAGGCTTGATCCCAAATTTCCCTACTTATTAAACCCCTCAAGTAAACAAGGCTGCTCAGATGTAACAAGTACTTTTTTTGATTGCATGTCCTTTGTTCTGTGACTGTACCTAATGTTTATTAAATAATTAATTAATTTATTATTTTTTATTTTTTTTATTTATTATTTATTATTTTTTATGTTTGGAATAATGATCCTAAAATGCTCTCATCTATACAAAGCGGGTAGTATGTTGTTAATTGTTTGATACTTTAGATGTCTTTCACGATTGGGGAGTATGCTCCTCTTTTTTTTAAAAAAAAGATCTGTTTTCTGAATTTCATTTATTTTTAATGTTACTTTTCAAATTGTGTGTAATTTGGCGAAACAACCAACCAAGTCAGTTCCCCAACTGAACTAACCTGTTCTTATGAGTTTGGAAGAAAAAGCAAAACACCAAATATTAATCTGTAATATATTTCTGAATAATAAAGCAAACAATGTTATTTTAATAATGCAAGAAAGATCACAATAAACTTGTTAGAGAGATCCCTTCACTGAATGTATTTGTATTCTTCTTTCTTTTTTTTTTTTTTGCGCTACTTTTGAATTTGTTGTGTTTTATTTGGCCAAACAATCTAAATTGTAGTCTCAGTTTAACTATTGCTGCCTATCATTACCTTTATGCTTTCGAGCAAAAATCCAAATATCCATTTATGCATTTTCAATGACGAGCCTGAAAAAAAAGGCATTTATGTCAACAAGGCTGTTTTCATGAAACTAGAGCAACAGTTTTGAAAATGATATTCATATTTGCTTTTTGCCTGACCTTCACTGGCACCAAGACCACATTTTTCTCCATCACAGAACAGAAAAAAAAATCTGACATGTTTGCCTGAGGACCATCCCATTTCAAAGGTGGATTTTGTATGTAGACAACAACCTAGTAATTTCCCTCGGCACGGCAGCTGAGCACACTCATCTGTGCGATGACAAACGGAAAGGGTTATCCGGTCCCTTCAGAATTCCTCACAAACATCGCTCAGATAAACCTAATTTTGCCCAAGGCTCTCTTCACCTGCTTGAAAAGTAGAGCAATAAATTTGCAAATATCTTCAAGAGTTCCCACTTCTCAAAACCTGCAGGAACGATACCTCCACAGGGGCATGTCACTTTCCCTTGAGGACTTTGGGAAATATCGTTGAGGCCTTCAATCTTTTTTATTTATTTTTTTTTATTTTTCTCTGTGTGTAACAATTACAAATGTCATGGAAGAGAAATCACAAGCTCCATCAGGGGCCCTGTAGCACTTTTTGGGGGGTGACATTGCCAAATGTGTTGGCTTTTTATTTATTTAATTTCTTTTATTATTCATGAATATTAATGTTGCCTCATGGTGGGAACTGTTTGCAGTACTCAGTGGGCTGGAAGAGGCCGTGAAACAAAGCTGGGAAAAATCATACTCGCTAATGTGTAGAGGGAGTTGTGGGCTTTCGGTGCAGTGGATCAGTCACTGAAATAACGGCTAACTAGCAAATTTCATATTTTTATATAGTACTAAATAGATCCAGGGGGAAAGGAGAAAATTCATAGAGCCGGCCAAAAATGCCTGCTCAATATCTGACATAATTTTTCTCCAACTTTCCAAAGAGCTGTCCAAGAAAAGCTTCACACCATTTTCCAAAAATAAGTCATATGGGAGGTGCGGACTGACCTATAGTGGGTCTTTACCCCAATGCTAGAGCTGCTTTTAGAACAGACAGCCAAACTTCAGGTCAGCAGGGATTAATTAGCTTTTTGAAACCCACCCAGCAGATGTCAAGGTAATCTTGGGATGTGGGCTGCAGAGGTCAATGCAATATCTCAGAGCAGAGGGAGTGAGAGCTCATCTCACTAGTGTACAACACTTGGCCATGCCAGGCGTCAGTCCCAAATAGGCTGAGATCGCCAAGTGCCAACCTCCAGCCCTCATTCAGGCCCCATTAATGGCAAAGTTTATAACTGGGTCACACATTTCATGCCTGCGGGAAACCCCCTTAACTTTTTACAGCGCATTTCAAACCACCAGTGAGTAATTGTATAGAGTATTCATGAAAGTTTACATGGACAAAACCTGAGACTTTCTGATCTCTTTGGATAAATTAAGCTTTCACACATGCGATGAGCAGTTTTTCCCCTGTCCTTTTTTATCTGGGTGAACAGAGTCACACATTGCCAGAGCAACCTCGACTATTCTGGAGCTCTGTGCCAGCATAGGAGGAATCTCTGGCCAAACCCATTATTATTCTGCGAAAGGTGAGAAAACACCCAGGGTTGAGGGGTATTGAGATCAGAATTGTCAAGGGCCGGCCTAAACTGTGCTGACCTTGCTGGTGCTTTCACAAAAGTATGCCAGGGGCAACAATTACTGTGGAGCATTTGGGGACAGTACCAACACTTCAGTATTTTCAGGTTATAACTGGATGTGTTTGCTAGAGCATAACAATGCTTTAGATTGTTAACCACTCTACACACATTAAATAGCTTTTCAAATGTAATAGGAAATAATACAGAGTATGACTAAACAATCAAGGCCCATCATTACATATTCTCAAATATTTTTAATCATTTGCATTCAGCAATTATCTTTTAATTTCTGCTACGAGTAACCGTAAAGCAAAACAGATCAACCCTGACCTCCTCCCTATACAGATTTTTCGCTCTTTATAAAACTTCACATCACTCCCTCCCTTCCACTGTAATAATTACTACAGCTGCTAGAGGCTGCCATCTAACAACAGGTATAAATATGGGCTGTAGCGCTGCTTTTATTTTCACCTATATGACCACTTTCTGATTAAGACTGGCTCCAAAAATCACTTGGGTAGGGTTAGGAAAAGATCATGTTTTGGCTTAAAATACCTGGTTCTCTTGCCACAAACATGACTGGAAACTGTCTTGATATGCCATCAAAATATCCAGTTTTGTGCCTCTAACAAGGCTGGAAGGTGTTGAGGCACAAAAAACACTTTGTTAGGAAAAGTTTAAATTTTGCATGTCTGGTTCTGTCACCTCAAACACAACTGGAAACAGCTGGATAATAAAAAATGGCCTGATGACTTGTCAAAAACATCCACTGGTTTCACACTTACAGAATAGTGGGCTCTGGCACAGCTTTGCTTTAATGGAAATGCTAACAAAATGCTGCTGTTCAGCAGGTATAATGTCTTATATTTTCACCATTTTAGTATAGCATGTAAAACACGTTATTTAGCACCAAATACAATGTTAAGTTAAGACTGATACCAATGTCATATTTGCAGGTAGTCAAAAAACAAATCATTAGAAAACGAGATAAAAAAATTGCCATGGCAACTGATGTAAAAGTTTATCAAGACATTTCACTCAAAACCACAAAGGTTAACCTTATTGTAGACTAGAGGAGTAGTCAGGTCGTAAACATAATTAGAATTCATCCTTGGAGAACCACGACTGTCTGTTTGTGTGAAATTTCTTGCCAGCTCCATTTCATAGTTAAGATCTGTCATTCTGACCCTGCTACTGTGGCTGAAAATCGACAGACGGATCCAACCAGGCTTACACTTGCACAGTCCAAGCCTCCATCATTAGCATGTAGAATTTTAGCTTGAGCATATGTCATTATTGTTGCTTAGGACAGGAGAGAGGCCTGGCAAAAACCGGCTCAGTCTGTGATTGGGGAAATCAATGTTGGCAGGCGGGCATTATCTACACTTAGCCAATGTTATTGTGCAACAATTTGCACATGCATAATTAAACATTTGCCATACTCAGTCCTGTCTGTTTTAAACGGAAGTTCAATGCATTTTTGAAAGATAATTTACCTACTCAGTCAAACAGATCTGTGTAGGATCGACAATATTCTCCCATCATCAGAATATTGATCATTTAGATAATAAGTTTCTATATAGACGTGGGGATTTAGACGTGTTAATGCAGGTGAGAGTATTCAGTATCTATAGTGTACTGGTGGTTGCAGTGGTGGGTCTGATGAATTAGGCTGTAACGGAAATGCACAGCTTTTCTGCATGAAGAGGAAATAAAATAAGAGGTGAAAGGAGGAAAACAAAAAAAGCTCACGGTATTTTCATAGTGGCTGAGAATATCTCCGTTCCCTTTGTTTCTGGTTGACCCCACTGCTGGGAATTGGCGACCCGCCCTGCAGTGGCACAGCGTTAATGACTCAGAAAATGCAGCCAGGCAGCAAACTTCCATGGGAGTTTCAGTATGGCCACCATACTGCTGGATGTGGAACGTATTTTAATAAGCAGGTGCAAAGCTCGAATGTAGGTCTCATCAAATCCAGCAATTAATATGTTGAGAGCAACGCTGATGGTGAGCATTTATTTCACTAACAGCCCAATGGAGAGCACTGAGTTCAAAGTGGTTCATATAAATACTGCTTTCTCTATCTATCTTTATATTTGTGCAGGTGTGCCTGGTTATAATTCATTCTTTATAACAGAATGCTATTTTTCAATGCACCAGGTTCATCTCTGAGATCCTACCTATATTTCTTCAGAGTTAGTGCTGAATACAGCAAAGCTTTGTGGGAGAACCTGCAGCCTGAAGGCTCCTGTTCTCCCATAAGGAACAGCTGAACTCATGACTGGTGCAGTGAGCACAGACTCCCTTTCTGATTGATGATGCTAACATTTTTTACTAAAATTTCAAAGAATCAGCTGCTTGAATGAATTTTACATGAGTCGACAATGACAATAGTCGGATCATGATCTGGCTTTGCTGGTTGTGTGATGTTGGACAGGTAGAGTGCAACACGGAGACTCAATAAATTCAGGGATCACAAAACTATCAACATAATTTGTCTAGAAAATTAAGTCAGCAATTGACAACTGACTACAAACACACTGGCTGGAGACACACCAGCCTGTTACTTCAGTTCTTACTGCCACAATAACTTGATGCAATTCATTTGAGGGAACAAATTAATTAATTTGTGTGCACAAATTGCATATTAGAGTGTATGTATTACTCATTTGTGCTCCCAATTTAGTTACTCAAGCATCCAAATTAATAACTCCTTACACACAAATTAGTAGTTTGAGGTTAGCATTCACTAATGATGATAAATCTAGCCCCTGATACCTGCTGGGCTCTATACTAAAGGAACCATACAAGTGTTTAGCTTCTTTGGTGACCCTATTGGTAGGAGAACGATGCACCAGCGGGACTCATGCTAAGCGGGTTCAGTGGTTGGAAAATGCTAGACTGTCCAGATGGAACCCATAAACCACAATCTCACTTTGTACAACGATCCATCAACCTGCATTACTCTTTATAGCAGTATAATGGTATAATAACTGATGCATGTCATTTTCCTTTTGTATGGAGGTGTATTGTGTCTATACTGTCTAGTAACTCAGTGAATTCAATGAAAAAAAGGACCATCTTGTGATAGAATCACACCAGCTGCAACGCCAACGTCAACATTTTGATGTTCCGACCCGTTAGTACTCAGTGGTCATTGTTGGGACCACCGATCTTTGAACTCGGCCCTTATTTTGATCTCAACTACACACCTGTAAAGTTTTGTGACTGCATCTCTTGCACAGACAGACAAGGTGGAAACAATAATAGCTGGAGTGGACGGGAATGATTGAAACTTCTGAATGACTGATCTGCCACTTAATACAAATGTAGGGGTAGGGACACCAAGTGACTGCTACCTACGTCCTACCCCCCTACTTGCGGTGCCTTTGCTCGGACAACATCCGTCTTCCAGCTCAGCCTTCATTTTCATCTCAAGTCTTATGACTGTCACTTGCACGGTTGTGACGCTTTTGCGCTGACGAAATGTATCCGCCGACAGACAGACGCATAAAACAACTGGCAACTTAAACAATTTTGGCATGATGACGTGGTGGTGGTAACATACTACACACTACATTATTGTACACAGTGAAGGTTCAGAAACACCTCAGCAATGAGGACTTCTTTACTGTTGCATTCAGCGCATTTAGGCTTTGGCAACTCTAAACTCACTTTTGAAAGCTGCTTTAGCATACCATCAATCTGTCATGAAGTAGTTTGGATTCCAAGTTGATTGTTTTGGTCTTGGATTTAAAAAAAATGTGCCTGCAAAAGGCAAAAGTCAGTGAAGTTATCAAGTGGAAATATACTGGCAGAAAATATGAATACACAGAAACACACAAACTTCCAAGACTCCTACTGATAACATCTCTTTTCATCATCTTAATTTGTTTTTACCACCCACAGCATCTGATTTTTTTTTTACTTTGCATTAATGAGCAATTACAATCCTGTATTTCTTCAGAACTGTGTCAGAGTTTCCTCATTAAATCAAAGTACATTTGATATTTAAACAGTGTTTTGCAGGACATTCTGTTTGGGTTGTTGATGCTGTGTCTTACATTGATTTGCAATGTATTTCATCCAAATAAACAGCGTTCTACAGAATCAAATCAAATAAATTTTATTTATATAGCCCAGTGGGCTTTACAATCTGTACAGTGAACAACATCCTCTGTCCTTAGACCCTCGATTTGAGTGAGGAAAAACTTGCCATATTGAGAAAAAAAACCCTTTAACATGGAGGAAACCACAGAGGAGGAAACCATAGGGAAGGGATCCCTCTCCCAGGATGGACAGACATGTAATAGATGTCATGCATTTTTAAATGTTTTAACTTTTTTTAACTGAAACCACAAAATGTTTTTCCTTTGCTTAATATGCTCTCATCATTTCAATTTCCATTATCTTGTTGACTTGAACTGTAGTAAGAAGGTGATTTTCCAATATGGCCAAATGTGAATGCATGGAGAGGGTGCATGAGATGAGAGGGATCGAGTATTTCTTGCTTGCAAGAAACATTTTTTTTATTTTTCCACTAGGCTGCCAGGGCTTGAGGTCATCAGCAGAAAAGTCACCCAGGATATAGAGTACAGAAATTCACTGTCTTGCTTGAGGACACTTCAAGGTCCTGTAGAGTTGAAAGAGTTTCCCTGCTCACTGTGAGACTCTGATGCCCCACACTTGTGATGAACACGGACAAAGGTCAGAAAGAGCAGAAGAAAATCCTCTGTGCCATTAATATTCCAAGTGCAATCACAATGCTCGGTGAAACTGAGTTAATCTAGAACACATATTTAGTCTTTTCTCTCCCATCTGTGATTAAAGAATGTAGCACTCATCCAACTGAGAAGTTTCAGGGGAATCTGTTAAATTCTCAGTGACTACAGCGTATCACTTACTCAGTGGAGATGGATGAAATTTAAATTGGTTAGGTCAAGCTTTCTGTCTGCTAGACTTTAATCAAACCATCAGACTTTTTCAGAATGGTAATTGTGTGCAGAGAATCTTTGACTTCAAATGAGGAAATATGGTCAAATAAGATATTTAATACAAATCTAAATATTCAATAGACTTAGTATTATTCATGTTTCTTGTAGAAGCTTTTTTACTTAAAGTTGACACTTTTGCTTTTTCATCAACACTACGCAACGTTAGTATACAGGATAAAAATGGGAATTTATCATATGGGGGGCATGAATGTTGGAGGCTTGGTGGGGGGTGGTCTTGTTCAGTGTCCAAAATTAACTTTTTAACCCACTAGCAAGGAGACTGCTAGATTAATTTCATTGGCCAAAATGATTTTAGTATTCAATTATTTAAAACATGCTGCAGCAGAACACCTTTAAAATGAACACAGAGCTACTTGGGGACCTGTTGTAGCCTAAAGGAATTAGAGTTGGCTGATTTTTAAAATATATATATTTTTTTTATCTGCCTATGTACAAATTAAAATTGTGGGATTGTTGTGATTTAAGCATCTAGTTATTCAAAATGCTGTTGTGAAAGAAGAAGAAAGGAATAGCAGATGTAGGCTTATGTAATTCAATAAAGGAAAATAATTTAAATAAATTAATAACTGAATTGACCGTCAAGTCCCTTTCCTTGTGTATGTGTGTGAAACTCTGTAACAGACGGACAGCAGAGAGGACAGAAGACTGTGCCGGTAAATTACACCAAAATGCAGTGTAGATTCTCAGCATGGTGCAAAATCTAAGTGGGTTGATGATGTCTTCTGTGCGCTGCGGGAGTGTAGGATGGAAGTAAGCCTGCCGCAGCTGAGCCCCGACAGCCCTGGCCCTATTTAACCTTCACTTAGATTTGGTCCTAATTATTTTGTTTTCTCAATGGCTTTCAACTCATGTGATATTAACGCATGTTTTAAAGATGCAATGTGTAAGAATTTTATTTGGACACTTTCAAAAATTAACTAAAATGCTCAGTGTGCAGAAATAACAGTCATGACGCTGTTACATCTATTTATCTGTGTAAACACCAACACTCCCTTGCTCTTTGAGCACTCAGACAGGACTGCTAGCTGCACAGCTAACTTAGCTCACTAGCTACTGACAGCTACAGTTAGCAGCAGTTAGTGGTTATGCTGCCCCCTATTTCTTTTGAGTATGAATTTGACAGCTGGCCAGTTCATACATATAGAATCCTTCAGCTGTATTTACTTGTGTCTTGTGTTTCATCATAACTCTATTGACATTTTTTGTGTCTGCATTATCGGTGGTAGCTCACACTCTGTTGTGCTTCGACCTGGAATGAAATGTGCTATGTGAAAAGTTAAGTTTTGCTTGCTTGCTAATTATGCCACATTATGTAACTGACATACATGCCTTTTTTTTAAACTCTGGTCATTGTGGACTTTTCTCATTGTGGACATTTCTCTGTGTGCTGTTCTAGCACTATAGGAAATGGTGTAGTCAGGCCTGATCCTGCAAGAATAGACCTGTCACGACTATTAATCCATCTATAGAGTGTGTAAAAAAAATGCATAATTCAAAGTCATATTACCTTTCACTGCAGCATTACAATCAGTTAGAGACCTTCTTTGAAAATCAGTAGCGACCTCCTGGAAATTAGACTCTCTTTGAAATATGGTTTAACCAGTGAGTTTTCAGGCAAAAAATCTGTAAACCTTCCTTTAGCTTTCCTAATTGTCAGTCTGCCTACAATCAAAACATTAACATCACGTAGAAGAAAAAAATAACTTTTTAGGGACAATGTCGGTAAATGAGGAGAGAATGATTAAAAAAAAAAAAAAACTCTCTGAGGAGTATATGAGCAATGTGGCTTTATTATTCCTAATTATCTTTTAAAGCCAGCAAAGGCGTCACTGTAGCTGGGTTTTGTTCCCCATGAGGGACTATTTACCTCCGACTGCATGTCTTTGTTTTTCCTAATTCTTTGCAAGTTGGAGAACACTTTGTCTTTGTTGTTCATGAATGCTACATCAGAGGGAGGTGTTTAATTTACAAATGGAACAATATTCACCTCAAAGAAATAAACATTTTGTACATACCAAAATAACACGATAAATTCATGAAACACAAAGGCAGAGTCATAGTGCATGATCCCATCTTCTTCTTAATTTTCAATCTCTTGTCTTTGGTATAAATATTTGAATTTTTCACGAGGTCAAGGTCCCGGAAAAAAATGATCCCAGAAGCGTTTTACTTGCCTGTGCTATCAGCCCTGTGGTTGTTAATACAGATTATGCTGTCTCTTCTCTTTAAGAAAAAAATAAAGTAGCAGCTATTATCTTACATAGTGGAATTTAATTGAGTGGATATTATTGTAAGAGACATAACACTGGTGAAAATGTTCACATGAATTCAGAGCAGAGAATAGAGGACACAGCCTCTGAATGTTTAATGACCGTCAGACTACCCCCAGACTAATCAAATGATCAGCTTTGCACTTGTTTTTATTCACACAGTGTCTGCATTATGCACTGTCCTTATGCAAGCGAGGGGATCTTCCAGAAATTTGCATGAATCCTCAGAGCAGAGCTGAGAATGTTTAAGAGGACTAGGACAGGAATGGATCTTTGTCTGCGAGAGATTCAAGGGAAAACAAGAATAAGAAACACCCACTCCGACCAACCTGTACCATGTATTTTTAGGTCATTACCTTTAAACGTTAAATGATCTCTCTCCTGAACACTGTAATGCTTCCAGGCTCAAGGAGAGATTATGTGGGTTTTCTGCAGTTTATCACCAGTTCCCGCTGAGTACCTCTCAAGAACATAGTGATCAAAACATGATGGATAGCTTTCACATTAGCCTTCATCTGCAATCCCTCTTGGCAGCACCCACAGAGGTATTCATTCACAGTCGGCTATGTGGGCGTAAAAGTGAATATACTTAGCCATGCAATCTGTCATGCTTGGTCATAGCACGTTGGGGAGCAATTAACTTTAATCAGGCTTCAACTGGGTCAGTAATTCCAAAAGCAATCACAATACTCCAGTTTGACATTAAATGTAGACTTGGCACTGAATTTGTTCTCAATAGATCTGGTACATGTTTGTTTCCTGTGATGCTTTTCACTAGAAGTGAAACACAAGTGCTAAATAAATTAGACATATTATGCTCATTTCCCAAGTTTCACCCGCTAGGCATCAATTATGCAAATGTGTGACATGGTGACGTAGTGTGATGTCACAGAGTCGCAGAATTAAAGGTGAGACTACTGACGAGGCATTTCAGGAGCAGTGTTTTGTGTGGGCGAGAGGAGCTTCTGTTGGTATGGACCTCAAGGAGCTTTTATATGCACATGAGCATATATAAAATATATATATATGTGACAACTGATTAGCTGATCAACAAAAATGTAAAAAATTCTGACAACTGTCTAATCATGTAAGTCATTTATAAGGAGGGACAGTTCCAGGAATTTGGGGAACTTGCAAAAGAAAGTTTTTAAATGAAGAAAATCGATGCAGTGACATTTCAGCCAAGTAGGATTCTGCCCTTAATGTCTAATGCCAACGTCAGATCTAATGTGGCAAGTCTGGTCCTTTTTATGTGAAGAGGAGGAAAGTTTTGCGGAGGTCAAACAAAGAGGGGTGTTTTTCCCTGTTGGTGTGGATGTAGTGTGCAGGACACTGGAGTCAACCACTCATGGACCTGCAATCACCTTTTCACATTTCATCAAGCTTACTGGATCTTTCCCTAACTTTGAACATATAAGAACGAGTTCTTAACTGGTTATGAAACAGACTCAATTTAATACCGACGCATCTACTGTATATAACTTAATAAGCAAAACAACACCATCAGTGAGTAGACTGGCTATTTCTGTATAGCTACTACAGGTAATCTTAGGGAACACTCAAACTTGGCCCAGTTGCTCCGTGCCATGCTGAAGAACGATGTTCCCTCCTCCCCAGTCCCCCGCTGGCCCGCACTCACATTGCTCCGGCCACAACCGGGCCTGAGCCATCACTTTACTTTTTTGTGGTTTATTTTGTGTTGTTATGGTCATGGCCCTCTCACATTCCTGGATTTCTTGATTATGCAAGGTGGCGTAATACACATGATTATACTTCATCAAACAACACACCCTTAATGCCTGTCACCAGATTGGATTCTGACTTATCTATAAGTCATAAAATTAAAAACTTCTTTTTAAATGGCAGATTGCTGAGGATGAATTGAGAAAATAAGCTGCTCTGTAGTCTGCACTGAAACAAAGATTAGTTGGTTGGTTTCACCATCATATTATAGTTATTAATCTTACATAGTCACAAATGTATATACCTCATCACCATGCAATAGTATTAGTAATAGTATTAAAAATATGTTGTGTCTTTTAGTCACCTCCAAAACAAGTGCATGAGCTAGAAGATCTTTACGTGAGATGGTGGTGCTCATATTGCTTTTGTCCACAGGGGCCGCCAGAATCAACAAAAAATAAAAGTTCCTTGGAGCTGCTAAGTGTTGTTAACCACACTGAACTCAAATATTATCAGTGATAACCACAATTTTCCTGTAGTTGTCTATCACAGATATTGTAGAAAAAGAGAATTTTGAAACCACTGGCATTGAACATAATCCATGACGTTCCTAAGAAATGTAATATCAATGTTCTTGTCTGGTGGTAAGGTTGGGCTTTTCATCCCTAGTAAGGGTCAATTTCCAAAATGCTTGATTTCTACATTTCCCCCATTTCCTATCCCTTCAATTGGCTCTCTATACATGATCAGCTGTAGAACGAATAAAAGATAGAACAGGCCTTCGTTGTCCTACACAGTGAAAACCACGCCTACTACTGAATTTTACATCTCACCAAAATTAAATCAGATTCAACCATGACCTTCTCTGTCAAAGTGGAACAAGAGATATGACAGGTTCAGTACATAAATTGACTTGTTATGAATAAATAGCTCATTCTGTGTTTCCTTGTGTTGTCATCAGTTTACTGTCTTCTTCACTGAAAGGCTACCAACTGCTCTAAAATAAATGCTTCAGTAGAATCAGTGGAGTTTCCCCTTTCAGCCAAAATACCATTTGCTGCTTCAGGTTCTCAAATTAAGGGTTTGGACTTTTGGTCCACTAAAAAAAAAAAAAAATAATAAGGAAATGTTACCTCTGGCTTTTGGCTTATATGATGCTTATTCTCCCTTTTTCTAATTTTTTGGCAATTATTTTATGGATAAAAGAAAAAATAAATCATCAGAGTTTTTTGACTAAGAGAATAATCATTAGTTGCAGCCCAAAAGTAAAACATAATTCTCCATGTATCCATGGACATCCTGAAGGGCTTTTTCTTTGTAGATTTGAGCTGTGTGCGTGTGTGTGTGCACATACTGTATGTGTGTGTGAAGTCCTTGTTTACATCTGTTCCAGTGCGCCGGGTTCATTGTGAGTGAGCATTTATTCGATAAAGGCTTAGAGGGATTTGAGATGAATCTTGTTTCTCTGTCGTTTTTTGCCCTCTGTTTGATTTTGGTATGAAAGCTGAAGCTGAAGATTAAAAAGAGCCTGTTCAACCTAAAAAGGTTGTGTTGGGGCCATCTCTGACCTCTCCACTGATTCATTTATGACTCAATCTGACCCTGTGACTATTCAGATTCAAGGGTGATATGTCTATAATCGCTCTAAATTAACTTACATGCGGTATCAAAATCTTATCAAGTTCTGACCCTAATGCTATCTGAGACATTTTGATGGTTCTTTATTCAACATGATCCTACTGGCCTCCTTCACAAGAATGTCACCTTGAGCTGAAAGCCTCACATCAAGAAAGGTTGAACAAAATCCAGCTTTCATGTCTCACATTCAAAACAACTTCGTTCTTTTGAAAGGACTCCATTATTTAACGAGCAGAAGAAAAACCAGTGAATCATCCTGTTAAAATAAAGAAAAGGTTTGGTCTGTGAATGGACCTTTGAGCTCACATCTCGACTCGCATCTCTCACTGACCGACACCTGAATGTGAATGCTGTGCCCACACAGATACCTAAAAATCAATACAGACTGTGAACGTTGCATTGTGAGGCCTGCTGTAACCTGGCACGGAAATGCCAGGGCTTGAAAGTAAAGTCTCTTTGGCGCAAATAGGATGTAATTTAAGCAGATTTGTCATGTGAGGATTTGTAGGATTCCCAGCGGGAAGACAAATGCTGTACCTGTTTGTGTCAGATTGATAGTTATGACATAAGTTACATGATATCCTGCTGCCGGGCGTATCTGATGGAACTGCAAGCTGACACATTACCACGAACACTGCTGTCCTTATCAATATTCACTCTGCGTCCTGAACCGCTACCAAACAGATGGCTATGCTGCTCTTTTTACATAAACCCACAAGAAATTGTTACATCTCTTGCATACAGAACACAACGTAGGCTCAAATAATGGGGTGTCACTCTGCATAATGTCCATATTTCTGATGGATTTGGGCTCATAATGGATTCTTAATTAATGCTTGTACGTTTTGAAAGGCGACGGTGCCTGCGCAAATGATAAGGCTCTCTAACCATCCCACACTCACTTCTTTTTTGATTCGGTGGACGTGAACGTGATGATGGTGATGATGATAACAGCTCTATTTAGATTCCTGTGTGTCTGCGCTGGCACTAGTCTGCCATACATCCATCTGTGGTTTTCTAATATTCTAGTACGTGGGCTGAGAGCGTCATTTGTCTTAAGTGTCAAAGGCACTTGACATTACTGGTCCTCCAGCTCGCATCTCAAAGAGAGGTTGACAGGGATCTGCCAGGCGATTGGGAGCCATCTGAGACAGGGCTGATCTGTCAGAAGTCTCCTCTTCATGCACTTTAAAAGTTAACCACTGAGATGACTTTCGGGAAACTTGAGTCGAGTCCTGAGACTAAACCTCGGCTGTATGGAGGAAGGCAGACGCCAGCAGCATGCTGGTATAAGGAGATGAGCGAATTATTCACTGAGTACTGCAGCATGATGGGCTTTGGGCAATTTAGCAATTTATCCGAAGTCGTTGGACAGACGATTGGAGGCAGAGAAGCACTTGAATTGTTTCTGTGTGAAACTCTTCTCATAGATCTAAAATGACCTAACTCTGAATACTTTCTCCACCACATAATTTCTAGATTTTTATGTGTCAGAATTGGTTTTGAGAAAATAGAAATTGATGTAAATTGCATTCAAGTGTCCACTCACTCCCTTCCTGGTCAAACCATTCTGGGAGAGAAACTTGCACTGCTGCTATGTCTGATAAATGTCTCAGCAATGATTTATTTCTGCCAGATACCCATAACGTCACTGCACTGTCAAATTCATTCACTCTGATCAAGGAGCAATTTCAGCACATACACTAGAAAGGCTTTTTTTGATTTAGTTTTTGACATTTTTGCCAATGTGTCTGACATGCAATATATGCAAATTGAACTTCTCTAATAAGCATCTTCTTTGGTTCAATTGGTTCAGACCTTTTTTCTCTCATCTGACAGTCTGCGCGTCTAATTTTGGTCATGAAAATAGCCTTATTATTTTCCTGATAAGGGCATGCCTATTGAGATGTCACTATTCTATTCTCATAGAGCAATCACCCCATCCATTCAATTTGGATTCAAAATATCACTTGCACTTCTCAGGGGAGATTGTTACCTCTCCACAGCATGTAGGTGCATGCACAGATGCATGCGTACACACACATCCGAGCACCTCATCATTGTCACCTCAAATAAGATTTGAATGATGGATGGTTTTGCGATGTGTTCAAGGCCAAATAGGAACGCTGAGTTCTCTCACCCAGCTCCTCCAATTTCTTGCTCTCTGCTCTGCCAGGAGGCAGAGCAAAAAAAATTGCCGCCGGTGTGTGTTGTTGGTGTTTTTCCTCATCTGAAGATAAAACAACGGGTGGTTTGAGTTAGGGGGTCAGCGGACTCACATTAACTACCTTTGGAGGAACGGGATCAAAGATATACAGGTATATAACCGCGCCTTCTGCCCCTGGGAGGGTCTGATTCCACCCTGCACAGTCCCTGCACTCCCTCTATGGGTGGGTCCCCCCCCCGAGAGGTTGAATAATGGTCGGCACCAAAGCAGATCTGAAGAACTGTTGCCGAGCAGCTGCACTGTGAAATTGATATTAATTGAAATTGATTATTCAATCTGGGAGACATGGGTCATTAATTTCTAATCTCTCCCCTCAATCAATAATATATATCCCTCTCTCTAAAGCGCCTTTTACAGCTTTTAACTCTTGTTTATGAATAAAAATGATTACAATGATAGCATTCCTTAATTAAAGCCAAGCCTTCTCTGCCTCGTCATTATTTTACTGAATTTCATGCCTCTACGAGAGGAAAAAAAAAAGCAATTACGCTAAAAGAAAAGACAGATTAGGAGTAGGAGAAACTCCTTGGTTGAACCCCCTCCCTTGCATCAAAATGTTAGCACTTAACACCAAAATTGTGCTTTACCCGTTCGGTGTCGATGACAAATGTGTTGTCTAATATATGGGTCTGTATTTTTCTTATAGGCGTACTGGCCTTTTTATCTATATAGAGCTGGGAGGGAACAATGCAGTCCATGAGATGATACATGGAAGGCTGTCAGGTAATTTTAAACACCCTTTTGGCAGCCATGTGGAGGCTTAGTCTGTAGATCAATTTGACAATATTCACAAGTGGGTGATCTGATGAGGCTCGATGCCTAAGAACACGATTTTTTGTCGATTGATTTCTAAAAATAACTAAAAGGACTAAACACCATCTTGAAGCTCCACAACGACACCAGACACAGCCAGCCTGTATCCCAATGCCATTCTATATATCAGTAGTATATGAAATACACCGTGTATGTACGATTTGTCACTGTAACTGTTTATAATCAAACTGTGACTTTGGGGTGATTCGATGAACTTTGCGAAAGAAAACAACATTCATCAAAGATTATTATATTTTAGTTGTTGTTGTTTTGCAAGTATTTTTACATAGATTAGAAACTCCATACTGTTGACAGCATACTCAAAAATCAAGAAGACTGTCTCGTTGACATCTTTGATTTTACCTTCTTAAAATATAGCATGGAATTTGCTCCTTTTTAAAACATTTTTTGACAGAATATACATAAATATGACAATTTTGCTAACTTTAGACGCATAACAATGTGTTTGATTTTACAGATTGTGGGAGGGTGGTGGTTGTGACTGACCCTCTGTAAAAAACTTCACTTTGCAAGAGTCAACCTAAAACAAAGGATGTGTCTGACATTTTTATTTACTTCTACCTCTCAACAGTAAAAACACATTTACAGCTCCAGACAGACTGCCTTTTGTTTGGTCCATTACCTCAGGGTTAAATCTTGTGTCAACACGGTTGTCTTTATTGGTACTTAGCAGAGGCTTAAGTTATTTTCCTTTTGATTATCAAGTACGATTTAATATTAGTCATCAGTGTTTCCTTAATTTAGTACAATGGTACTATTTCCCCATTCAGGAATTGCCCTTGAGAAATGTTCCTATTTCCTGTCTATTGTCCAACATTGACATGAAGTATCTGCCCTTTGTTCAGTGGGGTGTAACTTGAACGTGTTGTTTAATAAAAGGCTTATGAGCTTTTTCCAGAGCTTTCATCCTCCATGAATTGGCATAGTTGCCATTCGGGTAGCACGGGTATCAAACGGCCCAAGTATGGAAAGTATGATAACAGGCAGTTATTGTCTCATGCTAATGAGCATGGGGCAACAGGTGGAGTGACGTGTTATGTATTGTGTTCACAGCTCCCACAGTTGATTAGTGAATTGCATTGTGGGACAATAGTGTTTTGTTTTTGTTTCCATGTATTTAATTTTTGTTTTTGTTTCCAGTGTGAACACAAATGCTGCTTTGAATGGATATTTATGTAGTCTGGAAATTGGGACACTACTAGGGTCTAACTTTATGACAAAACTGCGAAACCTCTAAACATTTCATGTTCATGAGGTTTCTTCACTACAAAATACTGATTTGAATGAAACACTTTACGTGGATACAGAAAATTAACACAGGCTTCTTCAGGCAGAGTTGTTTGCCACAATACAGCCTGATTGGGTGTTGATTATGTTTGTTGGTTCAACCTTAATTATCCTGGCTGTTTGGAACGCATCTTCTCCCTCTGATTGCTGACGCATATTACCATGAAGTTGCGAGAAGCAGCATCCTGAGCGAGTCAACAGCGACATTTCAAGAGCCACTGAGGTTCCTAATGATCGTTTGCAAGCACTCCAGGCTGCTCGGGATTTGATTTGGAGTGTGTATGTCATTGGACGGTGAGCTTTTTCAACAAACACACAAGTGTGTATTGCTTTTTCATGAACTTGCCTATTCTTGAATCATCATCCTTGAGGATGTAAAGACCTGTTTGCCCCTGAAGTGATTGCATAACCTCTTCTCTGTTTTTTTAATTTAACATAAGAAGGATTTCTGCTTATTCACAAACATGCACAAACACTTGAAATGGAAATTTGGTATATTGTAACTTGTAATATACGTGAAATTTATAGCAATTATTGCATTAAAATAATTTCTCGAAAGTAAACATTTATCACGAGTGTCCTCTTACCTATGTATCAGAACGATGGATAGATAGATGGTGATGTCCTTTGTGTGTTTGTCAAATCAACAGGAATCTTGACCGATCACTGCCTACCAATAACATTTGTGATAGCAGACAAGAAAAACCTTATAGAATCTGACCATCTGATTGGAATGTGTTATTGATTTTTAGGGTTTTTCAAGTAAAGTGTTGTGGAATGAGGAATAGGTAAACCAGGGGCAAGATAAAAAACTGCTGTCTTGTAACACCAGAAGGATGCGATCAACATGTGATATTAACCTTGATATGTCTCAAGCAAAACAGCATCTCCATATGAATCATATTACAGACCATTTTCCTGATAAAGTGGCTGTCACTGTAGCTTGAAACACGTGAAGGCTTTGTAACAATGATTTTTTGTGATGTTTTTTTTTATGTATGAAGACACACATGGATGCCCACGAGTATGCAGGGTACAAGACACACAGTGATAGACTCACCTTATCAACAGGTGGCAGTAATTGCTGCTAGTAAAGAAGATAATTCACATATTACATTTTGACATAAAAAGCATATAATCATTGGTAAAATATAGTAAATACAAAATATACTTTATATCACTTTATATCTATATCACTCTCATGAATACCGTTTCCAAGGTCAAGAATGAACTTTAAATCTCAACTTTTCAGACAACACGGACAGGCCAAGAAAGGAGGTTTAACTCCTGCTGAGAAAGACTGTGTGATATGATTGAAAGCTTGAAAACAACTACACAAAATTCTGTTGTTGTTGTGACAAATCCTAATGAACAAAAATTATATCATATTAAAAAAACGAAAACAGTCTTTTAATGGCACAGGACAAGTATTACCATTTATTTAGAAATTACCGGCCCGCATTTGTGTGTCCTATGGCGTGTTCGCACAGGATACGCGTTGTCTGTATTTTACTCGTATGTCTGCTATAACATCTATGCCTCCTCAGCAGTCACATTATTAATAGTTTTGAGGTGAATTGCCTGCTTTCTACATGTGTTATAAGCATAAATACATTCATTTGGATCAAGTAGCAGATGCTCTGTGGCTGCGCTTGAATATGACAACCTTTTGTTGCTCCTAACCTACTTTGTCACTTTTGAATGTCAACATAACTGATCTCAAAGCACAACTTGTGACTGCTGCAAAACATTATGAGCCACAATCAGATTTCATTAATTCTGTCTGACAACAGAAAACAGGTGCTTACCACTATAACGATTCACACGGGACAGATACAATCACATAATGGTACAGTAGGGTATTGTTACTCTACAAATTATGGACATGGCAGATTTGCACCAACAGTTTCCACAATTAAGAAATTACTAGAGGTCTTACACTTACTTATTGCTCGGGTGGTAAATGGTAAATGGACTTGCTTTTCTATAGTACTTTTCCAGTCCACTGACCGCTCAAAGCTCCACAACACTTGTAACATTCACCCATTCACACACACATTCATACACTGATAGCAGAGGCTGCCATGTAAGGTGCCAACTGCTCATCAGGAGTGTTGCAGCACATCCTAGCCAAAGCAACCCAAAGTATTTTTATGCTCAGTCACTCACACATCAGCTCACACACCAATGGAACAACCACTGAGAGCAGTTTGGGTTTCAGTATCTTGCCCACGACCGTCGAATTAGTGGATGACCGACTCTACCTCTTGAGCCACAGCTGGTCTGTTTTGATGTGATGGTTCCATTTTTTCTGCCAACTCTGTGTGTGCACCATAAAATAAAAATAAAAAGGGGTAAATGTTGCAAGGTGTAAGCAGGAAAGCAGGATGTAAAGATAATAATAAAGAAAATCTTTCTTCAAACCAGCGACCTTTCCATTACTAGACGACCCGCTCTACTCCTGAGCTACAGCCGCCCACAGGGGTTGAATGTGAGCCCACAGCTCATTTTTGCCCTGGAGCCACCTAGCTGTTTAATCTGGCCTCAGTGTTCCTACTTTTGCTTGAGTAAAGGATATGAATATCTCTCCCACCACTGCCATTGTATGAAAATGACCTCCATCAGACAGTAACAGGTGTAGCATCTGTGTTAAGATACATACATTCTAATAGAAAAGTGAAAAGCCATTTCATTTTCATATTCGTTTCACAGCTGATTTCCTGCTTTATACACAGTGTATGTTGGTATTCCTAACCATGTACATTACCTTCGTGAAATATTACATAATGAGCCCTATTTAAATGACCCCATTACCATTATCTGAGGGCAAGTGTAATGTTTGATGAGCATTAAGTAGGCGAGTAATACTTAACTCAAGCATCGCAGCACTGTCGGGCCTCAGCTATCCAGAGAAGAATAAGTGCTGAGTTCACAGTCCATTCACTAACACACACACACACACACACACACACACAGACTCAGACATCGACTGTGGAGCAGCGTATTCGTAAAAAATGTGACACAAATCCAAATAATTCATAAATGACCTTGTCTAGCGCCAGTGCCTCAATCCTCTGATGAGTACATGTCACAGCAAAGGATTGTCTAATAAGTGATGCATTGGAGAGCCTGGCCAGAGGATCCCTAAAGCAATTCTTTTGTAATTGATGTTGCAGCATAAAATGGCTCTCAGCGGGCCCAGCTGATTAGGTTGGTTTTTTGTTGCCGTCTAGCCGCTCGCCTCTCACAGTCACATACAACACTCACTCACCAGGTGGAATGACGGTTTCACATCCAATTATCCCATTAACCACGATCACATTCTTTTCTGTCCTGCCGGTTGTCTCTCATTTCTAACTGCGTGTTTGCAGACCAGAAGGGTCTGCATATAAATATTAAAGTCTGATTATCGACCGCCACATGCATTGATGGACGGGAGTAAAAACAAACAGATAAGATGTTGGAGTTCATTTAGGACTACTGAATACAATCTATAATTTATGTGGATGAATGTGCTGGAAAAAATTCTTCATTTTTTATCCCCGGCTCCCCCTCTGTATCATTGTCCTTGTTTTATTTTCTGTATTCACTGCCACATGGACTCTGGGGACTCAATGCAAATGTCCTAGTGCTCCACTTACTCCTCGATCCAACAGGGTTCATCAAATCTAATCAGCTGCGTGCTCCGTTGAGTCCCTGTCCTCGTAACAGACACAGAGAAAAGAACAGAAGTACGTCTTTGTGTATGCAATAATTTCTCCAAGCACTTCAGTGCACTCTGAGGCAGATGAGCATTAATCTATAAGCATCAGATGGCTAAAATTTGTGTACTGCGCAATATTGCACATTATGATAATATAATATATATAATGTATGATATATTATGAATATTGTGTAAGATTAACATGCAGCTGCCTCACAGTACTAAACCCAGTGGCCCGAACATGAAGCGAGATATATATCACATACGTCTGACAATTACGATAATGCTTTAAAATGAGCTCACATTAAGCTTTTGATGCCTTGTGAGCTCACTCAAGCATGGCACATTTGTGTTCTGTTGTGGTTTTGAACAGTGTTGGTGCGTAGTATTCACTAGCAGTGGTACTATGGTGTGGTGTGTGACTTATGAAAGGATGTTTCCATGAAAAAAGTCGAAGCAGTTTTCAAGTCAGTCTCTCATCATCCACGCCTATGATGTTGTCCTCAACTGTGTGCTTTCACATACAAGGACATTTTTTTCTGGTGCTTTCAAAGACACATTGTCTCTGTGTATAGAGACAAACAGGTTAAAATCAAGTTGTTGTTTTTTTTACTTCTGTAAGTGAGTGCAAGTGCTTGATTGTTAAGTGCTTAAATGGTTATAAAAAAAGTTATTTTCAAATCAGTGATGCTGTGTTGGTAACATAAGCTGCATGCATCAGAGATAGTCCTATAATAAATATCTAATGACAAAACATTTTGAGGTGACCCATTGCCCATTTTACTTCAGATGCTTTAGTAAATATATTTTTATGTAGCAGCCTACAGGAATATTCATAGATCTTGAAATACTGAATATTCATAAATTCCCTCTCCTGTATCCTCGATGTTAGCAACATAAGCATGCACAGCAATTAGATAATATGACAAAGTAGTTCAAATGTAACTTTAGATCATATACATGTAGCAACATAAGTACTTTAACATAGCCTATGTGTATCTATTCAGGCCTTCCTCACCAGAAACAAGCTTATGTCGTCCGTGTAAACGGCTTATTACGACCCATTTTTTCGTTTTTTGCGGTGACCTCTAGTGGCTAAAGTGTTTATTATGGCAGTGAAGAAGGAACTCAGATGAGGAATAAAGGTCAATGTTATTTTAACTTAGTAATGTAGTTAACTAACGTAACAAAGCTAAACTTAATTTACATACCTATACACATGTTATGTACGTTACTTAAGTTACATTGGTAATGTATAAATTTGAACCCAAACAAAAAACATGATCTTTTCCTACACCTAACCAACATCTAACCTTAGTTGGATAGGTGTAAGCTCATGGTTTTAGTGGCTAAACTGAACCAAACTGCAACCGTAGCTCTGGTATGCCTGATGCTATGCTGAACTAGTCATGTTGTTTTGGGAACAGGGATATATGTCGTTGTGGGAGAAACTGGTTATCAAACAATTCAGTTGTTTCTGTATCTATCTCTTTTTTATTGTCAAAATGAGGAAGCTTTATTTATATATATATATATATATAATTTATATTTTGTAATCTATTATAATGAATCCTACACATATTATCCAATTTAACTTCAGTTCACTTGAAAAACCAAAGTGGTTTTCTTTCAAAACGTCTTCACTCACTCTCTCTTTCTCTCTCTTTTATTCTCTGCACATCCACAGTCGATGCAACCTTACTTCCTAATGAATGGCATTCATCTGGCACCCTGAGTAATGTCATTTTACAATGCATCATAGCAGCTAATAAACTCAGGATTGATTTGTGCTTATACAAAAACACATCAGGCGGAAACCATCACATCGGTAATAAATTGATGCTGATCTGGTCGTGGGGACAGAGCAGCCAAATGCCAGGAGAATTTTATTTATTTATATTTTTTTCTTATTGGAGGCTCCTCGGCGGTGCAATCGATCTCGGTGCAGAGCCTTTTGTTCTCTGAAGTAATAAAGGAGCGTATTGATTTATTGGCGGGCGACAGTTACCTTTTGCCTCCTCCTCCTGTTCTCTGTTTCGTTCCGCTGTCGGGTCCCCAGGGGAGGAAAAGTTTGGTCTGTATGGAAGCTGAAGGCTGCACTTTGCTACAGCACAATGCACATCCATACTGACACTGAGATTTATCCCTGGGAAAATACAATGCCAAAGGTATAGATCTGGACAAGTAGATTTTGTTCTGGAATGGGTGTTAGTCAGGACTGGGGGCTTTATCATCATGTACAAATGTGACTGTTGATTTTCTGAATGATAAAACAGGCCCAGTGCTAATTTCCACTCAGGGATAAATTATCTCCTCCAGTTGTCATAATAAGTGTGAGCATCCATAATTGTGTAAATGTGAGCAGGAATTAATGCAGGAAACAAAGTGGCAGATGTGAGAGCAGAAGCTACCTGACTCAGCTAGATAACACGCTCACCAGCGCCACTATTCCAGAGGGCTAATGTCCAATCCTTTGTTTTCATATAAACTGTAACCATAAAGGAAGAGTTCACCCGAAATACATTTAAAACAGCTCCTACTTCTTGTTCTAGGATGACATTTAAAATAAGCCTCACATTTTACTTGTCTGTATTATCATTTTCTCTCATTTAACCAACTAGAATTGCAACTGCATTGGAAATGCATTAATGAATCATTGGATTCATTGGATACCAACATGTCCTCAGGCGGCTCTGTCTCATCATTTGGGTTTGGGCAACAAAAGCATTTTGGTTAAGGATAAGGAGAAATTGTGGTTTTGAAAACATGTAAGAACCACATTTTGTTTGGAACCTAAAATACTCACCATTAATCATTAAAACAGCAGAAATTACCATTTTATTTTTTGTTGCCTAAATAGACGATATCCTGATTCATAATGAAAACCTCCTCTCCTGAAAATGGTATGAGTCATTTTTGCATGCAAGGTCAAAAGTGCAATACAGGCAGCCAGCCACATGACCTGATACATTTTCTGATCTAAACTAACTACTAGGTAATGGTTGAGTGAATTTCCTTGCTATGGCAGCCCCTTACTTTAATTGGGGTGCCAGAAATAAGAAGAATAGAATATAAGAAGAAGAAGAGGGAGCTGGCTCACCACCTGTGAGCATGAGGATGATCTCGATAAAAGCATGTATTACTGTAGAAGAGAGAGCATGGGCGCAACTGGATAAGAGTAAATCAGACATGAGTACATCAGATTTGGGGTGGATTTGCATTTCGGTGAGTATCACAGAATGTAAAAATAAGGTTTTTTTCTATTCACAAGAGAAACTTCAAAGGGCCCTTTAACCAGATCATTCTACAGTTAGTGGACGTGGATATTGTAGGAAAACAATAGAAATACGTCATCAGTAAACATTTCAAATTAATTCAGTATCGACACTTTGCAGCTTGGTAGAGAGGTCCATTAACAATGTTTCCTCATTATGTTGATTACAAAATGCAGTCCGGCTTTCTATTGTAATGCATTTGCTGTTGCAAATGAGTATCTCAGTATATAAATGCCATTTCTAGGAGGGAGGGTTCCCTAAGGATGAAACTTCCACAAAGTTCTTGCACACCATAGAGGCTTACTGACAGGTGTGTTGAATCAGCTCTGTTAACTGAGATGGAACCAGACATCGGGCACACTCTTGTGCATTGTAGTCACTTTACTGGAGAAAGATATTTGTTATCTGATGGCATCTTGTCATGAAAACATTAAATCACTTGTATGTGGTGCCAAAAATAAAAACTTTAAATTAACTGTCCGTCTTTGCTTTCTGTTGTTGAATTAAAAGTGACAGGAGCATCATAAATGTCACCTAAACTGACATCCTGACAATGTGTCAGTCAGCCTATTACCGCATCAATCTAAGGCAACAATAGAAAATAGAGATCCAAATTTGAATTAAAAGTACTCCCATCTCTACTGAGAAGAACTTCTGCAATGAGCTTGTCCTTTTCTCAGTTTTTATTTTAGTCAGTTGTATACAGCATTCTAAAAATTCTTTCTTCATGAATTTGCCTTCCCTGTCTGGTTTCCAGCTTTGAATGAAAGTTGTTCATGTTGCTGAATTTTGAATATTTAAGCCCTCCAAGGTCATGATCAATATAAGTATTCTGCTTTTGGGTAGAAATTCTCTACAGAAGAAAAATGAAGTTAGAGAAATCATCTTCAGTAAATCACAAACAGAGAATTTAATCAAACAGATTTACAGTGAATCAGAAGGGGCTTTTCTTGCCTCTGATACTTGATTGACAGAGTCATAAAGGTCAAAGCATCTCTGATCAAAGCTCGCCTCTTGCCACCCACTCACAATGTCATAAGGGAGGCTGCACGGACACACCGGTCGAATAAAAAATTGAGCTATTTACAAGCTCACGGTAATGTATTATGGTTAACTGCCTCTGCAGGATGGGTTTTTAGATCCGAGTTGGATAATTGCACAATGAGCAGAGTGCTCGGGATCTTTTATTTTGCTGGAGGAGGAACACGTACTATTGGGAGGGCAGAATTATTTTCTAGTCCTCCATTTCCATTTTTCTTTGAAAAACACCATCCATATCCCTAATTACTCTGACTGTGCGGATGTTTAATACATTTTTGGTGAGGATGAGTAAAATGTGTTAGTGGTCTTCTCCTGTAGTTTCCTGTTTCCTGATGCCTTTCCCTCCTGTGCATATAAAGCGGCTTGACTACCTAGTGTAAGGGTTTGCTGAGCAACTGTGACTGTTCATTTCAACTTTAAGGTCACTGAATGTCCAAAGTCGCCACAGACCCCCAAACACAACCAGAGGTGCTGTCTCTCATCCTTCCAGACCTGCTCTTTTTACGCCGCGGTGGAGCACTCATTTCCTCCTCGTAATTGACACGGCAGTATCCAGGAAAAGACGTGCTGACATTTAGTAATACATTCCACCACTCACACATCTCATCAAACACTACTCATCCATGTACAGCCGTCAGCCAGCGTAGCTTTTGACATGAGTTGGTGTTGGTAGGAGGAGCAGACAAATTGAGGTGATGGCTGTTAACCTTTACAGGCGCTTGACTTCTCTTTGGTCTGCGAGGTCACTAAAACACGCACGTTAACAGATTAGTGGTGGCATCTTAAACCTGGCATAAATAATACAGACAGAATCTTTGACCGACAGTACAGAGGCACAACAGCGTTTGATCAGTGCCTGAACTTAGAGCCTGTATCTCTTTAACATCAATAAATCATTTTTAATCCAGAGACATCAGTGTCATTAATGTTAAGAAATAAAGGAAAACACCTGAGCCCGCCCATGACTGAAACAGAGCCTACACTGCTAAGTCTGGCTTTACAGTATGCTCCTATCACTTGCCAAATACAAGTGGAGTTCACTTTAAACATTAATTGGCAGTGTTTGCGAGTAATGAACTACTTGTAAGTAAACTAGTAGTATTACTTTATTTTTCAGTACGATTCCAGAATTTCTTTTGACAATTTTGTGTCGTTAACTACTGATACTTCAAACAATTTTAAGTCATAAAAAGGAAGGAATACTTTCAAATGCGTCTGTGTCATAGGTACCATATTGACATTTGTACAATACCTGTCATATCATGTTCACATTACATGTGTATGAGCTGAGTAGCATGTCAGTTGTTGGAGGGGCCAAGTCAGTAACTGCATTTTGAGCATGTGTTTCAACATTTGTAAGCGTGACACCTCTGTATATTTTCGAGGAGACCTTGTGACAGTTTCTAACAGTGTCTATGGAGACAAAAAATGGATATTTTTGGCACGACGTCAGCAAAAACGGGTATCTTAAGCCGAAAGAAGATCTTTTCCTAAACCTAACCAAGTGGCTTTTGTGCTTAAACCTAACTAGGTCATAAGCACAGCTCTAGCACAACATACAATTGAAAATTTAACCTACAGAAAGGTAAAGTTGCAACATAAAGGAATGTAAAGTTTCAACATATCTGTTGTTCGCAGAAACACACATTGCCAGCATTGTATTGATGCAGCAGCTTCCACTGCACTGTTAAAAAGACCTTTTGTTGACTGAAACCCAATTGCAACCTGCTGTTATGATGTAGGCTGCAACCTGCCACCATTTTCAGACATAGTAAGTCACAATGAAAAAGTCTCTCATTAACGAAATGCTAACGGCCAACTTGCTAATTAGCTTGCTTGCTTATAAACTTGCAGCATGGCAGCGCACTTTGTTGGGTCTCAAATAGAAATATTGGTATATTTTCATTCTTCTTGAATTGAAAAGTGTGGTGATGATGTGACTGTGGGGGATATTAAGCGAAAGATGATCTCAAACTGTCTTATCAAACGTCTGCCTTCAAATAAAATGCATTATTATTATTATTATTATTGATTGTCCCCAAAAGAATATCCCTAAAATATTAGTTCTTCCACTTAAGGGTACGGACGGATAGTAGACCTGGCAAATTAATTGGCACTCTGGTTGTTATGGTGGCCTGCATTCAGCTTATACAATTTGTGGAGGGTTAAGGAAAGATTGTGGTCATGCATAGATATAAAAAACAAACAAAAAAGCACTGTACAAGATGTTCTCTGAAGTTAAATGTAAAACTCTTCCTCTTCTTCACAGCGTGCCTCATCCCATTGATACAACCACATAAAAACTGTCTTGCAAGCACCGTTTAACAATGGTTTGGTGAGCTGCCACACTCTTGGGTTGGACAGAAAGTGCTGTGTGCTGCCTGAGCTTAATTGGTATTTGGTACCATCACCTTGTCTGAAGCGGCCATGCAGGGGAAGCAGCATGTCAGCAGCACAATAGCAGCAGCTGCTGTCCTCTGTCAGTGTCTACACTGGATCTGTTCAGCCCCAGTACTGTTGTGCACTCAAGACATGTTTGACAAAGCTCGCAGGCCCAATACACGAGCGTATCTGTTTGTGTACAGTAAGTGATAAAAAAAAAAGAGTGCTTCAGGTCACAGATGCATAGTGCAAATGAGGCACATGCCACTACACAGCTGGTATAGTCAGCTGCATTAGTAAAAATGCAATGTATTTGTTCAGTCACACAGAAGACTGAAAACAAAACATTGCGCGAACACGTCCAATCTCTGCAGGATGTTACTTGCAAAATACATCAGAGAGATATACTGAACGATGTAGAGTGAAAGTAGCAGACAGACCTACAGTATTTCTCGCTCACAATAAACGCTTAATGGTCAAATTCTCAAACCTGGCACAAGAACCCGAAACTCAAGAATTCTGGAACCTGGACTCAAGTCATGTACTGTGGCTGACCTCTGACATTTACTCACGTCCATGCTGCTTTTCATTTTATGGTCCAATGTATTCAATTTGGAGAGAAAAAAGAATATTATGGTTTTCCAGCATCATTGAATAAAATTTTAATAATACACAGTTTCTTTTTACTATTCAAATTGCATGGTTTCAATTTTACACAAGCTTGTCTCATTGGATTCCACAGGGTGTTTAGCTTAAGAAAGGGCTTTCATTGGTTCTTAAAGAGAGGGGAGAACAAATAGGTTCCATTGCAATAGAACAGGTATGCCTTCAGCAATCTATCTATTTTTTGCACTACCTCTACCAAGATGAGTGGCAGTTTATAGACTGATGTTTGAGCTTGTGTAATCACATGCCGAGCATTCTGCAACACTTCAGATCTTGGGATGTTTGTGCTCAGAACAAAATTTTCTTGGTGAATGTCTGTAAGTGAAGCGAGCAGAAAATGTTGAGACACATGAAAGTGATTGCGGAAAAGAAGGAATCCAAACAAAACTATGTGGTTGTTACATTTCCTTAGAGCCAATTCATTTACCTTGACTATAATTTATCAAAACCAGAAGAAAGAAAGTTCAAAGTATCATGAAAAATATTCCAACAGCTGGAATCTGTTATAACTTTAATGTTTTAATATCAATTTATCTACAAAATCTTGACTGACACCACTGTATTCTGGTCTTCATGGAAAGTGCACTGTCACTGAAGCAAAAGGAACATATAAAAATTACAAACAAACAGACTGTACCATTTTTACCATAAAATGTCCATTCATTTGGCGTTGGTACTTACAGTATAAATGAGCAGTCATATTGAAACAGGATGGTTCAACTTTTATATAGCGGTATTTGAATTTCTACTGTAGAATTCTTTCGTTCGTTTGTTCAGTTGTGCATTTTCTCGCTGATCCACCTCTTTCTTTATGATATAGCACTGAGGGTAGTTGCCACAAAACAGAAAACAACCAGATGTGTACATTCTTTCTGATTTCTCTCCTGATTTAGCATACAGTTTGGTAATCCATAGAGACTGTAAGCATCTGCCCCACAATGGGCACAATTCTTCTGTCAAGGAGTTCTCCTTGAGTCCATTTACAGTCCAGATCTTCCATCAAGCATCTGTTAACTGCACAACTTGGTGGTCTCGTAATCCATCGAATTGGGCAGACGTGAGCTGAAGGCCTGTAAAGAGGCATGAATGCGAACCACCTCGCTGGCAGTCAGTTTGAGCCGGTGCCGCAGAAGACAGGCAAACAGGTCCAACCTCTGTTGACCTGGCGGGGACAAACGGTTCACCCGGTCTCGTATTTCCAAGAGCTGAAGCATGGCCGTATCTTGGGAACCTTGCGTGTACGGATAGTCCAGCTGCAGAATCAAGTCACGGATCGCCTCCGGGTCAAAGTGCATGCTGTAGCCAAAGACCTGGATGCTGTTGATCTTCATGTAGCCCAGGTTTCGAGCGGGCTCTGTCATTTCTAAAGGCTCATAATACATGCTGTCATTCAGTCCATCTTGAGTCTTTATCCTGCTCCGAAGGTAGATATGAATGGTTTCAAAGAACGTCTTCCACTTGTTGCCCAGCGTCAGAGTCCAGTTATAGCACTCGAAGGGTAGGTCCAGCTTGGTGGCCTGCCAGTCTGGAAAACTGTTCTCGTTGACAGGGATGTACCAGCTCTCCGAGTGGCTCCCTCCAAAGGGATTGATGTAGAGAGTAAGGACAGGCTCCAGGGTGCTGTTCTTTGTAAGGCAGATCTGGAGGGATATTCCCAGCAGCATGTGGACCATGTTAGACTTGTACTTGTTGCTCTTCAGAGTCAGCAGCATTCTCTTTCTCCACGATGGGTCAAACCAGCTGTTCAGTCGCATGTCATTGCTGATGAAGATTGCGTGGACCTGTAAGACATACAGAAAACCTTAAGTACATACATGCGGTGGAAATTTTCGTCTTGTGTCAGTGAGTGGGAGGCTCAAATACTGGGATAATGGTATGCTGCTGTGTCCAAGTCTTTAAGTCGTATAATCGAAGGGAATCCAATAAAACATTATCATTTTATCACATCCTGATGGATCAGCAACTTAAAATATGGCCCCATGTTGGTCCACAGTATCACTATCATTCATCTTTTAAGGTAAAACAAAATATTTGATAACCAGTTATCTAATGTTAGCATTCAACTACTTCTAGCTAATGTTACTGTTTGATTATATCCAGTGTGTTTTACGTCCCAGTTTAAATAAATGTCTCCAAGTTGTATGTCGATATTTTAGAATTAATTTACCCCTTTTCTTCAGACATAATGTTAGCTAGGAAGTTGTGAATGCTAACGTTAGGTTTTGAGATCATGTTAGGTAGTAGGTTCAAATATGACTTAATTTCCCTGTGGATTTTCACTATCTTTTGTCTTTTCTGTTGCTGATCAATCAGAGAGCAGTGAAATGATAGCAATTTGTCAGATTCCCTTCATCATTACTGTCCACCAATAGGCGGGTCCGCGGTTTGATCCCTGACCTCTGCAGCCTACATGTCATGCCTTGGGCAAGACACTGAACCCAAAACACTAGAAAAGCACTATATAAATACAGTCCATTCACCATTTCCATTTATGGAACTCGCAACCTGGAACACAGAGGTACAACATTTAAGCTTGTGTGAAATGTCCTCTGATCTTTTGTTTTTTGTGTAGTGCTTTTTTGGGCGGTTTCGCAGAAGGGAACCGACATGCAGCAAAGGTACCCGGCTCAAACAGGCATATTGTGGTCATAAGAAGTATGTATCCTGGGCAACATGTTATAACAATAGCAGACCAAGTGACCTGCTCAGGCCCAAAAGGACTTTTTCTCCCACACACAAAGAAGCCGCTGTTAGATTTTAGACTTTTTTTGAGCACCACAAACAATTCAATGCTCATGTTCTGTGCCAAAGAAGTGAAAGCCTGAGGAACTCTTTTGCTGTCCAGAGAGCAACCTTCAATGAAATGACTGGGGTGCAATCTTGCAACATGTTTTCCTGTTTCTTGATACATCCATGGGCCGATTTGGCAATCACAGTTATGTTTTAGAGCCAAAATTTACAGAAAGAAAAAAGCAATGGATCAAGGAAGGGAAAGGGATAACTTAAAATGCTTGACAGTAAGTATTAGGTTTCTTCTTCCATTTGAACGCCTAAACATACAGTCTTACTTGTTGTTTCAAAGCTTTAAACAGCATCCCATGGCCAAGGAAGACCATGTGAATGCCGTTTCCAAGGTCAAAAATGACCCATCGAGCTGACCTGTTTTCATTTATAAAACTCTCATTGTGTTGGGTCAAAATATTAGGTTACTTCTTCTTCACTTCTCACTGCCTGGCCAGGTTTCGTCAAACACTGCCTGTTGCCTCGGACAAACAGAACATCTAAAACATGGTATAGTACAACAAAATACAAGGAAAACACTGGATAACTACGAAGTTCCTCAGGAGTCAGAAGGGCAAGACTTTGTAATGCTGAGCAGCTCCCATGAGTCAGTATATCCTCCCTAGGCTACTGCTGAGAAGGACAGCTCAGCTCTCTCTCAGTCTGACTGATTAAACAAAAGCTAAAAGAAAAATACCTCTAGCCTGCGGTCAGCTCTCTGCAGTAGGTAGCCCAGCTCCAAATCCTGGAGGTCCGTCTCGAATCCCAGGTAGTTCTCCGTAGAGTCTGCCACCATGGGCCTGCAGGCCCCCTGCATCAGAGTGAAGCCTGGGTTGCAGCTCCCACAGCGGGTGTGGTTGTCTGGTGCACATGCCGCACAAAGAGAGCCTTCCCCAATGGAGCAGGGCGGTGGCAGCTGACAGGGGCTGTGCTCGTATCGACAGCTGCAGCTGTGGAGCTCCTCGGAGAACGCACCAAGCTGGTTGTTCTCTGAGCAATACAGGAGAGACTGGAAATGACTCAGCCAGTAGGACTGAGGCCTGCACAGGAGAAAGAAGAAAAAAGAAGAAGAGAAGAGGGTGGCGGAGAGGGAATAATTATTGAACAGGACTTATAGGACGAGCTGGTTTAATAGGTAGCTGCTTTATTGGGTCCAGGACACCTGTCTGGGTGTGCCGACAGCTTGCTCGTTAAAATTATAAAGCATAATCAGCATAATGTAAAGTATGCAGACAGACCCGACAGGATTCAAGCAAGCGTGGTTAAGGTAATTTGCAGGTCAAAAGACCTTTGTGAAAGTTTTTTTTAGATGCTTCTTTACAGGTCTCAGGGATTTTATCTTGAGCTTTGAGTGTACGCATGCTCTTTCATTGTCTGTTGCGTTGACCTTATTTTCCTTTGGCCTTGTTTGTAAAGCACTATGGTCAGCTCATGGTGTTTAAAATTTGCTATTGATATAAATTTGACCTAACTTTACATGTCTAGGTTACATAACCATTATTTCAATTGTATTTCAGTCACTATATTTCAATGCATGATTTGGACCTGCTACACAACAAAATACTGTTTCTCTGACTATAAAGGAAGGAATCCTTGTCTGTCTGTCTGTCTGTCTGCCTGTTTGTCTGTCTGTCTGTCTGACTGTCATTCTTCTTCACACTTGGTGGGTGTATTGCTGGAGACCAAAGGGTGTGCATTGTTGAGTCTGAAGTTGTTTGGTTGAGAAATTCCAAATATATTACTATATTTAGTGGATCCATTATCCATTAAGGCAGCCACACAGATAATCAGGTATTGTTTTTTCTCAACAACCATTCATCTGAGTGATGGTGGGTGTGCTACTGAGGACTCAAGAAAGTCTAGTGTTGAGTGTGGAGTTGTTTGAATATGCAACATGTTAAACAAACTTTGGTAAAACAAACGAACAGCTAGACACTCCACTTGCAGTGCAGCAGGGACTGTTTGAAAAACACACAGTCGTATCCCAGCAGGGTGGGGCTTCAGGGCTCAGACTAGCTGAGGGCGACAAAGGCACGTACCCCTCTCAGCTAAACTGCCAGAGAGGGAAAAACAAGTGCATCCGGGACATAAAACGAGTGTCCCTATCATGTTAAAGAGAAACTTCTGCACCGTGGTTGTAATTCTTCCATTTTATGAGCAATCTCCATCACTGATGAAGGCCACAGGGTATGACTGAAAGTAGCAATTTCCACATTCAAGCTCGAGTTGCATCTTAAATGTTTTTGCTGAGTGTGATCACCGTTGCCAGTCAACATAAAATGACTGTCCTAGGATTACAGGCATTACAAGGTGTAGAGTTTATTCTGATGTCAAAGCTATAGACCCATAGTCATTCTACAGCTGGTTTTAGCAGAATAATGATGTCCAGATTGTACAGAAATACAAAAAACTTTTTTTTATGGAGTCAAGCTGGCCTGAGATCCTTGTGTAGTACACTAATTTTCATGCTTTTCTTGTCCTAATGTGCCCCATGATGAGAGTAGGTTACACATGCAAAGAATATGAGCACAAACAGCGGCATTTGAAAAGGAAGAGAAAGCGAGATACAGAGACGAAGAGAAAGTTGTCTTTGATCAGTTTGTGACATAAATATTAGACGTGCGCTGCAGCCGCAGGATAACTGACTCTCAGATGCACATATAATTCCCCTATGTGGGCCGGAGTTTGATTCCCGTCTGTAGCACTTTCTCGACTGTGATCCCTTTATGCCTCTTATCCTCTTTGCGCGCAGAAAAGAAGAAATGCATAGCACATACCGCCGGCTTTCCTTTCAGAAAACCAAATATAAAAAGCGTTTTCTTTGATGAGGGTGTATTGTGGTAAACTTTATGCTAATCTGAAAATGTTTGCCGGATTACATTTGGGGCATCCTTCCTGTGTATCCCAATCTCATTGTGTGCTTGACAGTGGGAAGTAAGTCTGAGTTCAGAAAATCACAGATTTGAATATCAAGACCCCCTAATGGAAAAAAGCAGTGATGGGAAATGAACCAAAGGGGCTCCTTCTTTCCATCACCCGCTACCTGTGGACAAGGTATTTCCCCTCCAACAGCTTCAGCAGAGCAAAGCAGTGGCCAAGACAAGAATGCAGTTGTACTGTTAGTTCCCTGGTGTGAATATGTACAGCCTTCCTGCTCCCTGCTACTCTTCCTCCAAAACACTGCCGTAAATCACAATGTCTTCTAACTTCGGTGCCACTTTCAAAGGAGCAGGCGACACTGTGTTTGGAGAATGAGTTCAGCCTAATATACAGTTGTTGGCTTTTGGGAAAACCCTGCAACACCCAGTGATTAAAAAGACACTTGCGCTCTGTTTCTGTTGATAATATTTTCAATAATGGAAGGACTCAGGGTCTTTGAAAAGATCAAGGGATTTCCTGGAGATTTGTGGAATTGTACCCATATTGGATTCCATGACACAGAACTAGTATGCACTTTAACCTATAGAGCTTTGGAGTAATACAAGTAATACATGGCGAAAAGTACGTGGATGTCCAAATATTACATTACATGTCGTTCTCAATCCACTGGCATTGATCCGCTGCAATGACCTGCACTCCTCTGGTTTCAAGATTTTGAAAACTGGCTGAATGGATTCTCTCCCATTGAGCCGCAACTGCTTTAGTGCGGTCCTACACTGATGCTAGCAGATCTGGCTCACAGTCTGCATTCCAGTTCATCCCAAAGGTGTTGGACAGGTTGAGGTCATGGCTCTGTGCAGGCCAGTCAAGTTCTTCCACTCCAAATTGGGAAAACCTTTAGTGAACTTGGTTTTGTGCATTCTCATGTCAACACAGAAAAAGCCCTTCTCAAAACAGTTGCAATAAAGATTGTTGTCTTAACTATCACTGTATTCTACAATATAAAATGGCACCATTCACCCTATTACAAGACAGTGCACCATCAAAATTATTTGGAGGCTATTATTTTGAGGTAAAAAGTCCCATAATGTTGCTTTAAAAATATAAATTGTGGTATTTTCTTTTTTGTTGCATGGTTGTGTCTCAGATCCTGTAAGAGAAAACGTTCAATAAATTCCAATGAATACATGTGTATGCTGTAGCATTAGGATTTCATGTTTAAGTGGAATTAATTAATCAAAAGTTTACACCTTTTTATTTTTATTTCATGCATTTGATGGTACATACAGAAAAGATTAAGTAAGTTGGCAGAAAAAATTTAATCATCACATCAAAACATCATGATATGTTTTATACTGTCTTATATGGGGCGGTTGCGGCTCAAGAGGTAGAGCTGGTCATCCACTAATTTGAGGGTTGTGGGCAAGAAACTGAACTGGCAAATTGCTCCTGATGGCTGTCCCATCTGTGTGTGAGCTGATGTGTGAGTGACTGAACATAAAAATACTTTGGGTTGCTTTGGTTGTTGTGCCGCAACGCTCCTAATGAGCAGATCCACACCTTGCATCAGTGCCATCAGTGTAAGGATGTGTGTGTGTGAATGGGTGAATGTGGCATGTGTTGTAAAGAGCTTTGAGTGGTTCAGAAACCAGAAAAGCAAGTTCATTTACCATATTTATAGTTTTCTACTGTCAATAGAGGCTCCTCAAAGGAGCACAATTGTGCTTATTTTCAGAAGCTTTCTTATCAACTCACATTTATCTTCTGTCAGAGGTACTGTTTATATGCTATTTAGAGAAAATTGGCAAACCAGCAGATTTCCCAGTAAATCCTCAGGGAAGCTTACAAAAGCAATCAATATGAAGAATGTAAGGGAAGAAAAGACCGGTGTCATGATATGCAATAATCACAACTTCTGGCCATTTTTCCTGTGAGATTTAATGTGATTGAAACAGTGTGAAACTGCAAAGATGAAACTGGTCTGATCCACTGAATGTCTTGAAAAGTTCATTAAAAAGCTATTCAACACTTTAGACTCAAATCTTAATTGCGCTCTCTTAGTAGTCAAACAAAGATGAGAGTACTCTTCCGGACAAGACCTTGTTTTCGTGAAGAAATCCGGCACCTTTTTTGGGGGAGAAGGCCGTGCATTAGAAAGACGTTTTCTAAGCTGATTAAAGCAGAAGTCCTGAAAACATCACTTGAATGACAATGTGCATCATTATGCCTGATGGCGAAAGTTTGAGCATAAAGTGTACTGTGTAGTCTTATCATTACCCAGCTAATAAAAGGCAAGCTGACTGCTGCTTCGACTGGCTTATTTGCTCATAATTGTCAGCGTGGTGGAAAAGTAGCCCCCAGGAAGCAAAATCAATCACATATCTCTCATCTATCTCGAGTGCCTCAAACGGGATGTTGAAGGGAGAGTGAGGGGTTTTTCAAGAGCTTCCTTTTCTCTCCCAGGCAAACTGACAAACATCCCATTTTCAATCTCTTTCCACTGAGTATGGAGATTTCTGTGAAGACAGAAATGAAAGGGGAAGCTTCACATTTGACGCAACGGTAATAACATAGATAAACACTGACTGGATGAGGGCGAGGACGCTCCCACACCTTTTCTTGGCAAGCGGGTGGGAATATCAGCTGCATAGATCAGTGGTTAATGTATGTTTTGGCAATGTGGTGGAGAAAACAAGACAGGGGTGAACGCGAAGAGAGATAAAAAAGAAAGACGGAAAGAAAGCAAGAGAGAGACAGAGTGCACTGTCTAGTGTCACCACCATTACTGTGGAAGCTCAGTCGATCTGAATGCTGTGTGGCTGCCAGTGTCGGTTAGATTCTAATTGAACACGAGCCTAAAACTCGGAGACTGTCCTCAACAGAGAACATTGGACAGACATTTAAAATGACCTAGGTCCATGACAAGTGACCTCCTGCTGGCATATGAATAATGACTGTCCTCTCTCAGCAGCAAAGGAATGATGTTATAACTTTCAAAAAAGTCATGGAGGAGGTCAAAGTGTAGGTTGTACAAAACATCCAACTTTGGTACTGGAGACCGTTACTTTCTTTCTGTGTCCAAACCACCTAGACAGTGATCTCCTATGTAACCAAACACTTTTAGTTGCCTAAACTAAACCCTGACGATACATGTTGTACTGTAGATCAGAACACAATGAGGCATTTTTGGAACTGCCATAAGAGTCACAGTGGACTACAAAAACAAAGCAAAACAAGCAGTCAAACAAAATCAATATTTCACCGCACACCAGGACAAGACTGTCACTATTTTCAATTTTTTGGGGGGATAATGCATAGCAGTGCATAGTTTAGTGCATAGTGCATAGTCACATTGGACATCGCCGAGGTGCTTTGCAAATAGAGCTTTATCTATTTTCATTTATTAATCAGAGCATTCACAATAATCACTCAAAATCAGTGGAGAGGCGTGTAGAAACTGTTCCTTCACTTCCATGTTGTTTCCCTTCTGTCTGTGAATTGCTCCAATGGGGAAAATGGAAGTAGGACAATATCATTTATTTACAACTGTGAAAAGCAGGCAGACAGCACCGGAACTCAGTGACGTGTTCTGTCTGTCTTTACGTCTATTGATTGATCTCCTCTGCTCCATTTCAAAACAATGGACAGCGCCGCGCTTACACAGGCACCTCCTAATTTAGCCATACTCATCATTTCACAGCACAAATGCCCACTTGCTTGTGGGGTTTACAGTAATCATATGCCAAAAATGTAGATACCAAAAGGAATTAAAACTCCCCCTCTCTCTTTTTTAAAAATTAGATTTAAAATGCAATTGACAAGTGACCGCGATAGGAAATAAAAGAATGACAGAATAGATAACATCAAATATTGAGAGTAACAAAGGAGTCAGATCCAATCAAATAGCTGCCAGTCCTGATCGGACAGATCCCAGATCCTGTTCCATCAGGATCTGTGACAAATTAAGCCAATTTAGGAAATACTAACACAAAACTAAGGTATAAGAAAGAGCATCAGTAAGTCTCTTTAGACTGGTTCTGAAACATAATTAGGAAGAAAAACCAGTGGTAACACTTCTGATAAATGTTAACAGAACAGGTGCCAATTGCTCTTACTTAAATTAATTTGCAAACATATTATAATTGGGCTATGAATCAACACATGTTCATTCCCCTTTTCAAAATTTCATCTGATTTTGTGAGTTAAATATAGAATTTTATAAACCTCTGACACTGACACAGAAATACCATTACAAATGTTGAATTTTCTTCCTTTCAGCCATAAAACCTACGCAAAGTATCTGGTTTCAGAGGGATTTCATCTGGTGAAATGAAATGATGATTTCATCCAGATTCATGAGGCTCAATAAATAATAAATGCAGCAGTGACTTGTGAAGTTGAAGTTTACAGCTGGAGCAACTGATAACAACAAAATGAGGCAGGTAAACTCATTTATGGTGATCTTCAGAAGGAACGATGTGTGTTTATAAAAACTGTGTTGAAAAATTGTACTGTTCTGTAGATGTCAGGCTTGTTCAAATGGCATTTTAGTGTGTAGCAGGATGTACTTGGTGAAAGCTATACAAAAGAGATAAAAATGAAATCCTTTGCAGTCACCAAAGGGGTGTTGTGAGGGTATACAAGTGAAATGCCACCACAGTGTGGCAGCTTGTTTGCTTCCACCTACGTCCCTGGATTAGTCTATGGAGAGCACTGCAGCCTGTGACTCCATCTACAGTAGCTTCGGGCATAAAAATGGAACAACCTTGCATCTACCATGAGGGTGGAGATCAAACAGAAAGCGAAAGAAAAGTACATTATGAGAAGACTGCTTTAATGTAAAAATGTTGCTGTAGGTTTACTCAGCGTCGTAGACTAAAGGCTATGAAAAGGATTGTGAAACTGTTAAAACAATTCATCAGATTTACATAGTTAACAAACACATGGAGAGAATGAAATTTTGTGTTACAGCAGCTGTGCTCACCGTTCTCGTGGTAGGCGGACTTGGGGCTGTCGGTGACATCTTTTACTGAGACTGAAGAGCTTGAAAATGACTCTCTGGGCTCGTCTGGAGAGGACCCGCATGCTGTTCTCCAGCTGCTCGTACCGCCACTGGAACAAGTTGTCCATCGACCACAGGTGTTGGATGGTTGACACGTTCAGGAAATAGTTCTGGGGCAGCCTCGCATAAAAGGCCTTGAATTCATCTGTAACAGAAAAGACACATGAAATGGATTATCGTAGCATTTTTAACATCAATGCAAAAATGCTTTGTTTATTTCCTAAAGGATTGCTAACACCTCATACCTAGTCTGTGAAACATGAGGCACAACCATGACAAATGGTGTTTAACACTAGGCATGCCACGGTGTGCATTTTCGACATTGGTTAACAGCTGATCAGTTTGAAATATTGCAGGGAGTAATGGAACAAGAAGGAGCAGCCACAGTGAGGTGTTACGCCCGGGCCACATTGCCTGCGAGGGCAGCTCGTATGTGTAGTAGGTAGTTACGTGTTGTGGACCCATGCAAAAAGGTTAAAGCAGCCATAGTCTGTATGAGTAGTGTCCGGAAGCTTGCCCTTTTTTTTCCCGTATCACGCATGTGGTTTAAAACATAGACCTGGAAGTGATCAGTGGATAGTCATATCAACACACCAGGTGAAAGGCAGTATTTTTTTTAGTGTGATCACACCTCTCTCTGTCTTTCTTAACGAGGATAAAGGAAAATCATCATTATTGATCACTTTCAAAAGTGAAGCCCATGTTGAAAAATATTGCAAACAGTAGCAGTGCCGCATCCATCATGCCTTGATGTGGCTCAGGCCTTACTTGAGGGGCTGCAGGCGACAGTCTGCACACCTCAATCTTCTCAGTGAGGTAACCAACCTATTTTCCTCATTTTGTTTTCCCAGTAGCCATGTGATGTATGTACTTATGCTACTCCGCTAGATAACTCCTGGGTCTGTTTATACTAGATTATAGTTGTGGCATTTCACTTCAACACATGATGGACAACTGGCATGTTAACACTTAATATATCTATGTGGCCTGTGTTTACAAGATGCCTTGGTTGCTAACAAGAAGACATTTATGTTTATGCGTATTAACATCCTTCAGTGACTTTTTCATGGGTCTAGATCATATAATATATTTATGGTCAATAATGACCACTTAAAACAAAATACCTCGTAAATACAATATGGTCAGGTGATATTTCTTGTCTTTATGACTTGACAAGCATAAGCTCACCGCTCCATTAAACAATTGACCAGTGCACACTGGATTGTGGGATGCGGTAAAACACAGAGGGTGCACCAGCCATGTCCTCCAGTTTGAGGCATTGAGGCAGTCTGAGATGGCTCAGTCGTATTTGAGGGAGCCTTTGATATTGGTTAGACCTTGGCAGCCTGTTTTATTTGAGCTAGGAATGCAGGCATTGGAGTATCTGAATTGGGGCACAGCATCTGACAGGTGGTGCTTTAAAAAGTCACCTCCAACATTTTGATCATATTCAGTAAAGCAAAAAGGGAATGAAAATCATCCAGAATTACAATAAAGATAGTAAAAAATGAGAAAGGGTCCACTTTGAAAGCAGAAAGCAAAATCTTTACTCCGTTGGCACGTCAAGACGGAGTAAACTGTGCCTTGTATCATAATTATTCCGAGCATGACACTGTATATTGATTAAAAAGGCTAAATATAGAATCCCTGATATAGTATTACAGCTGCAGCAATCTGTGCTACTACTGCTAATAAAAGTATCACTATCATGATCATCATATTCATCCGCTGAAAGGTGAACCTCCTTTATGCACTAGTTTACACCGACCTATTTTATTTGTATGTGTTTTGTGGATATCTCTACATGAATTTAAAACATATATAATATTTAGAAAAATATGATAACTTTTTTTACACTGATCATCTTCACTTTATGAGTGTCCACTATATTGGCCACTATATACTGTATATCAATATACATAAAACTAGCTGTACCCTCCAGGGCTAAAAAAATTAAGCCAATGCAGAAGTACCAAATGCTGCAGTACCCAGAGTGGCCGGTTGAGACGGCTCCAAAAGCATCAACTCAAGACAGCATGTAAAAATGCCCAACTTTATATGCACATTCACGGCCATGGCTGCTTTGAGTGACAGCTAGCTGTGGGCTGTTTGTTGGAACTTTTTTAAAGCAATCATTGGACAATGATGTGGCCTGTTGTGTGATTAATTGTATGAACAGTGGAGGGACAGATGCTGGGGAGCGACCCTGTTTGTGTTAATTGGCAGACAGCTGTGAAACAGCCGTGGGCAGAGCCGAGAGCTTCTTGGAGAATAAACACCCGGAGTTGAGAGCATAGAGGTTTTTTTTTTTGGTTTTTTTTGAAGGTACTGGCTTTTCAGGGCAAAGAAACCAGCTGCAAAATATGACATCATTTGCTTCTCTGCATGTGTGAAAACAGATAGCTCTTTAGCCTTAACTAGCTTGGTAGTTTTCAGCTAGTTGGGCGTGTTTCAATAGGCAGACTTTGAGCTTAATTCTGGCTGTTCAGAAACCTGTGGGTGACGTCACAGTGGTTCCATCTGCTAGGTATTACAGTCAGTGACTACAGTCAATAAGTAAGTAAATTATGTTTATTCTGAATGCAAACGCCACTTACTAACTATACTTTAAAGACTGTGGTAACAATAAGGGTCCTGCCTAAAACAACAGGTAACCTTTCTGATTCTGTTTTGTCCTTTTTTATCACAATTTTGTTTCCAGGTTAACAACAGTAGTGGTTCTAGGGAGAAGTATTTCCTCCATTTCCATCAGTAGTTTGTCCTGGCCTCTTCCTCTGCTGATAAAACAGAGCAGTAGAGATCTGTATATCCCTTACTGAAGGACACATTTATGACAATTGTGCGTGTCGGCATTCTGAGCACACTCCTGCCCTCACTTCACACCCAGCTATTAAAACATAAACTTTGAAAGTAATTGCACTTAGGGATATTTGAGCCAAATCTGAGGAGTGGAAAAAAAAGACATCCATTTTGATTTCACCTGAGTAATAATCACCACGGCAGGGTGACTGAGCACAGCAATAATAACCAAACATTATGCTAGGAGCTTCCACTCAAGCTCTGTTTCCCCGGTGATATGAAAAGCCGGACTCGCAATAAATGGGTTTTATAGCTGATTAATCTGCTCCCGACATATTGTAAACTACCTGAGCCGAAAGCTGTTGATTTTTTTTTAACCCGGTGCTGTCGGCTTGTTAATTTGCTTTATGCAGATAGTGTGCCGGGGCCTAGGATTCACAACCAGCTATTATAGTTCACCTATAAATCATAGAACAGGGAGGGAGATACATATAGGATCTTCAGTCAGATTTAACGGTGCAGATAAAACACTGGAATTCACCCCAACTCCCTCTCATATGAATGATTTATGTTCTTAAAGTTTGATTTTCCTGCATTAAGATGAGGTATGCGATGTGAAAAGGAAGAGAGAATTCATTATTTTCCACAGGGCTTTGTTACCTGATTCCTCAAACTCTTTATAGAAGATATCCCACGTCTCTGTGATCCTCTCCAGGCTCTCCTCCATGGCTTGGATGTCCATATAAGGGCAGTTGCACTCAGGGAACTTGGGGTCACAGTTGCACCAGCAGTCATTGTCCTTGCAGCCAAATTCACCCTCTCCATTGCAGGCTATGTAGCTGAGAGCAGCCTGCACAAAACTTTCTCTCAAGTAGTCCGGAAGGATCACCTGCAAGCCTGTAAAACGAAGCTGGGTTTAGTACCGTCATCAAACTGCAAACTCTGGGAGTGACAGTGAAAGTGTGGTGGCAGTATCATGCTGGCTGAGCTTATAACTTACTTAATAAAAACCATAAAACTGTGTATTTGTGCGTTGTTTTTTTTATCCCTTGGCATATGCCTTTTAGAAGAATGTTTGATCTTCAAACAACATAACATGACAATCATAGTAAAATTAGTTAAAATCAGACAAACCTTGCAGCTGGACTTTATTTTCAGGGCTCTGCACCAGCACAGAGCTAACGGAGTCAAGGTTGTCATAGTTACTGCATCCGAGAGGACCTGTTCGGGTTTCTGTCACCTGGGCAACAACAAATAAAAAAACTCACATATAAATTCTCTGAAGCATCCATTTTAGAACACACACACACACAAAAAAAAAAAATCTACTTGAAGGGTACATCTGAATTACAAATATAAAATTAGAGGGAAGCCAATTAAATGTGCCTTGTGTAACATAAAAGCCTGTCTCTGTTCTATTAAAGTAGTTTCTACATAATCGATTGTACTTGTGAATGTGAAAGAAACAGAAAGAAAGTGGGGTAAGCTCATTTAGAGTCTTCTAAATTGCTGTAAGAGTACTTTGCTGCACTCATTTTTCTGCTAGAATGCTAAAACGTTTCTTTTTTTCGGTCCAGTCGCTGATTGAAGATGTTTCGATTGACCTTTGCCACAAAGCAGCTCCAGCAAAGCATCCTTTTTCACTTCATTTGCAAGAAGAGCTCTTATTTCAGCACTCTCCTTTTTCTTGCTGTGGCACGGCAGGGAGCATGTAACGGATTCTCATTTTTCTCTCTTTGTGGTTCGGGGACACCATATTTTGTTTGGCGATTTGTCCTGGTCAGGCTTGTCAGAGGACAGTTGGTGTAAAGTGACAGATGGATGAGGCGAGACAATGAGGGTCAGTCGATCAGTAACACAATCATAGAGGGCTGAAGGGCTTGGGAACTCATATTGAGGCCGGAGCTGCAGGGAAGTGAAAACCCAGTGTGGGGCTCTTTAATCAAAAGCCTAATCCAGAAGAAAGGGGTTTGTGAGCGGAAGAATAAATATCCTCTCTGAATGGGAAAAGGAAAATGAAGATAATTTCATTGCAATTCTTCGACTATAATATTTATATCACATTATAAATCCCTTGTTTCCCTCATGAGGGATTTTAATCCTGATATGAATGTGAGGAAATGAGATACAATGCTGGGTTTCACACCACATGAATATTGAATCCATATAAGGAATTATTTGATATGCCATATGATATGCCATATGGCAAAACATTGACTGATGAGCAGAGTATTCAATTTCCGCTTCACATAGCAGCTGCTATTCACTGTAGATGCATTCTGGTATATTAAAAATACTTAATAGGACATTATTGGCCACCTGTATCTTGACACATGGCTATATGAGGGAATGAAGCGAAGGCTGGTGCGCTGTGGGAGTTTTTTTTGTCTTTCATTGGTATATTTTTATGATGTGAACTAAAGTTCAGGTGCTTAAGGTATTTCACTGACTCATTCCAACAGCAGAGTGGGAGGAAGAGAAGCATAGGAAGAGGAAGGCTTTGATCATCGCCACATACAGAGCATTATTATTCTATAGCAAATTTCTGAATAACAGCAAACCTTTAATGCAGCCTGGCACACAAATGTTTACAATGTATGGTCATGGTTCTTGAAATAGTCTGCCAGAGGAGCTGAGATGCTCCAACTTTAACTTGGATGCTTTGAAAGATTTTTGGCCACTAGAGAGCAGTACACACACTGCCAGACATACTGCATGCTATACAGTTGTTACAGTTAACACGGTGACTGCCGGCAAAGATTTGCGCCAACGCTTTCAATTTACCATTTTAAATGATTAAAATGGTAAGTTAATCAAACTTTAGTTAATAGTCATTTCATTTTTTACAAACTTTTTGTTGTTAGGTTACTGCCTTTTGGCGCAAGGACTAAATGGGAATGAAACTGTTGAGTGAATATTTATGACAATAGTTGAAGAACATAGAAAATATATATTTTTCAAATTAAAATCTCAAAGGTACAAGCTTGTCTTTGTATATTTACAAAATAAGGTAGACGTTAACTAAAACACAGTGATAAGAAATGTCCAATCAACGATCTTAAAATTCTGTTGTGTGGGCTGCTAGCAATAATCTTGAGTTTTAATACATTTTCTTAAGAAACATTGAGGATGTCATTGAATGCGCAATAAGTATTTTCTGCCGCTACCCAGTGAGCAAAGAGTGGTCTAGATCACGTCTTTTAGACGTCATTTAAGGACATCCAAGACGTTTAAAAGACGTCCTCTGGGGAGCCAGAATGAAAGTTTTTATACGTCTTTTCTGGACGTTGTATAGACGTGTATATAGGTTGTTTATCGACTAATTCTGGGTATGGGGTGTCTCAAATCAAAACAAAAGACCAAGTGTTGTGTAGGGGGTGCCTGGCGGAGCAGGGGGTCGGGATGGGGCGAGCTGGCTGCAGATCCAGCCCTTCTGGGGTAATAAACACCCAAAGTCACATCGGATTCTTACTGTTTAACTTCTGGGTATAAGAGCTAGATTTATCTTCACTCCTGTTTAACAACCTGACTGCAGCAGTGATCCACAGAGATGACCGCCATGGTTGGGTGTTCATGTACTCTAATGTTGACAACCAACCGGAGCTGGAGCGGGAACGTACTTTGCTTTATGAATGTACTGTAATGTCACAGAGAGGAGAGGGAGTAAAAGAAGAGGGAGAACCGGAGTCTGTGGCTGGTGAGTGCTGAGTTAAGTGAGAGGTTGAACTGGATTCAAACACACAGACACACATACCCTTTATACATGCTGCTGCTTGCTAGCTTACAGCTAATGTAGGGTAAACTAATCTGGCTGTTTGGGACTAATATATACTCCTGCATGCAACACGAATAAACATGAATGATCCCAACCGTCAAATTCGGGTACAAAGGTAATGTTTTAAAGTATTACTCACGTTGTGTTCATTCTTATTTGCCGAGGTTTGATATGATTGAAATATAAGACGAGCTAGTTATTATCACGTCACATATTCATTTGATTCAATGTTCAATGCAGCTTTGAGCCATTATTCATGGTTTATGTGTGTCAGTATGTGGATACTTGATATACCAAGTCTGTTTTTCTGTCTAAAATATATTGCTCAGTAGTCTGAAACTACTTTTTGTCATGTCTCTATTTGGTGCCCTTATGCCAGCAAAATGCTGTAAAAATGAAGTTTGTCTTGACTCTGATCATAGATGATCGAGTTAGCCGTCTATCTACCCTGTGATAATCCACACAACAATCGATTGAGTCAGGGAACACAAAAAAGTATTTCTCTCCCATAATGAGAACACTATACAACCGTGAGGCTGTCCACAAGATGAAAATATGAAGCCAGACATCCCCGCAGTTTCCTCCTCCAAGTCTGTCCGCACGCATTGATGAACAAGCCGACAGCATGGCAAATATGGCCTGAGTCAATCGGGGATATCGCCATCAGGTCAGTCTAGGAAAATTCTCAAATTTAACAAAAATGATCCCTGACGCTCCTGAACAACTTGAGTCATTATTCATTGTAGAAACAAGCTGATATGATCATAGACTCTGCTCTGCACCATGGCTTTTTTAAAAGAGTCCAAATTTCCACACACACCACAACAGTAACAAGCTTTTCCTCCAAAATGAGCTTCAATTTCCCCTTTGCATGCAGACAGCAGGGGGGCCTTGCCTTGCCAGCCCTTTTTCATTCATTCCTCAAGTCATTCGATTACAAATTCATGCAGAGGAGTTGTATCTGTTCCACTGCTGCGTGGGTCAACGCCCTGTGGCAAATGATGCACATGTGTGGAAGAATGTGTCACTCCTTTGGCTCACTTTCTACCAGTGATGGAGGTGAGTCTCTCCTCTTTCCACTTCCTACCTGTCAGTTACGCCCGCTGACTGCCTTTGGAGCATGAAAGCACACTCTCTTCCTTTCTGTAGCTACAGAAAAACCCTAATTCCCAAGAAATGAAACACACAAAAGCATCTGCCTCTGCACCTCCGATGTGCCCACCTTAGCTGCAAAAGAAATACCCAGCCCTCCCTGAACACAATGTAGTGCGAGGACAGAGCTTTGATATAAGTGCAGGGAGCCTGATTCATGTTCTGCTATAGCAGAGAAAGCCACACTTCACAAGCCGACTACCACTGTGTTCAGAGGAATAAAAAAGGCAGAAAGGAGGGTCATCCGCCTCTCCACAGCCCTATTAACCCCACGCTACCTGAAGGTGACAACCGGAGGCAGAAACCTGTCACGAGCTGTGTTTCACAAGATTCATTTATCTTCCCCTCACCATATGTGCACATCACAGAGCTTCCTCCAGCCTCGATGTGCTCGCGGCGGCTCAAGATCATATCTCATCGCGGGCAGGCTGATAAAAAGCATCATTTTCCACTTCACCGTCAATCATTGTGTTATAACAGGAAATCACACCCAAAACTACATGTATGACTTTTAGAGACGCAGATTTTTAATTTGCAAATGAGACTTGGAAGCGGCAGACAAATTTAAATCTTGCGGTTTAAATTGGAGTCTGTGATTGTTTCTAATGAACAGTGTGTGCACTTTACATAGAGATTAACGGGTATGAAGAGATCAAGTGGAAAATGAGTTTACATATTTTTAAATGTACCTATTTATTTAGAGACTCTATATTCATTTAGCACAGTATTCTTTCATGGTATTTAACTTACCGGTACATCTCTAATTTGTTTGACTTTCTATCTTGTTATATGATGAATATATGCAGAACTTTTATATGTAGTGTTCTTATTATCTCTGAATGTGAGCTGAGCAATTAATCAAAGTTGAATTATGGTGCAACATTTAAATCTACTGTGATATTTTGAGAAAGGTAAACTGTGTAACAATATACCATTATAAATTAAGTATTATGGTGCTACAGAGTTGCCCCTGCTTACAAACCATACTCTCCAGACCAGCCCACTCACCAGGATATAATGTTTACCACAGATACGTCCAAGGATGACATGTTTTAATAACAGGGCATAATCCTGTTCACATTACTGTATATGACTTTCACATCAGGAGGTGGAGGGACGGAGGCGGTGTTATTACAGCCAACAAGGCTGCCAAATTGCCGACCGCTGTTCAAGTCACAGCAGTGGATATGTATTTGTAAGCACATCTGAGGATATTTCTAGCCTTTTTTTTGTCTTTGGCTATTTTTCACAGGAAGTTTGACTACCACCATTTGTGATCATGGCGACCAAAACAGCTTATTAAGCCGGATCATGATGTTTTCCTCACCTTAACCAAGTCATTTTTTGTGAGGAAAGCATAAGCGCACACTGGAAAAAATGCAACATGAAAAATAAGTGAATAACAAGGAAAACATGGTGTTTCTCACTTGTAATAATATATCTGCCAACTAAAATTAAGTCCTGTTAAGCACACTGAAATGATCATTTCTAGGCATTTATATCTTATATTAAGTGTAATGAGATCGGTTGTGTAGAAATTAGACAAATGTACCGAGTAAGATTGAGTTTTTACAGTGTTGTGACAAGAGAGAAACAGAAAATTGAAACTAAACATACTGATTGGGTAAGAGAACATGCTTATTTAGACACCAGCACAAATTTAAAATTACCATTCCCCGTAGACTCATGACTCACATCGACAGGACTTCTTTTTGCATGTTGTTCAACCCTTCTCTTCATAAATAATCACTTGCTAGTATTTGCAATGTAATTCTGTTGTCTGAGACAAAAACAATAAAAGTCCCTTGAATGTTTCAATGCTGTCATTAAGTCCAAATAGTTCCTGGTGAACTCTCTCATTTTGATAAAGCCTAAGACATCATGTGTTGGAAAGTTTCTCACTGAAAGAATAAAGTTAGTAAAGGAGATGATATCATATCACTTCCAATTTTGGTAAACATGCTTTGCTTTCACTCAAAGAAGGGCTTTTACAAGAAGCTTCTCTGGGCAGCATCCCATTTTATAGCAGCTCCAGATGGCAGTAAGAGGTAAACCTTAAAACCTAAAATCCTGAAATCATGTACTGTGATTTTGGGCAAACTCAATGTTTACAATCAAAGCCAGTCTGATGCTTTACAACAAAGGAACAAAAAATAATGGAAGAAAAGGGAGTGCAAGGTCTAATGTTAGTGATTCAAGTCTTAGCAGAGCTCTCTGCTGCTGAAGAAAACACTTTTGTTTCAGTTTTTTATATGATTTTCGCTTAGCTTAGTCTTGGCTACACAACATAGTTTACAAAGTTAGAATGCAAACACAGGGAGACGGTTTCAGACATGTTGTTTTACAGATACTGTAGGAAAAGCGACAACAAAGGTTTCCAAAGAAATAGGATAGACAGCTTATTGTTATCTAATATGATACTGACTGAAGAAGGATGGCATATTTGACAATCAGTGCACTTGTCTGACAATGTGCCTCAAGGATTCAACAATAGAGATACGAGGGCGTTACCTTGATGGCAGTGGAGGCGATCTGGATGTGGTGCAGCTTGCGCAGAGTGCTCTCCCTGTCAATGAAGTAGGAGGCAGCCAGCTGGTGCAGAGCTTCCAGAGTCACAGTGGAGGAGTTACCCGAGTAATCGCTCACTTCTGCTTTCTTACTCAGTTTCCTCTTGTCCACAAATATCGTTAAGGCCTCTTCTCCTGCACAGAGACATAACAATTATTAATAGAAATAATTAAAGGGGTAGGGTGTGCACATTATCTATTGCCATTAAGGGCTTCCGAGTGTAATCCCACTTTAAGCTTCTTGAAGGCTGAGGTACGCTTCTCAGACATAAAATCAAAGAGGTAATATCTTAAGTGTTTAAGTGATTTTTTTGGTGTTTGGTGCCTCTATCTGTGGTGCTAAGCACTCATGCCGAGGTGTTTATGCATCGCACTTCCCTCAAATCACTTCATCAAAAATTGTGCCAACTGGTGTGTGTTCTTTTCTCTTGGATTCTCTGTTAATGAACTTTGAGTGCCTGCATTTGCCACTGTTTTCATGGCGGATAAAAGCTCTTTTGTTTTACATTAATCCAATTAACCAATTCATCATTATGCCACCTGCTCTGCTCCAGGAGAGACACATTCACTAAATACTTTTTAGGTTTGAGAGCACAGAAGCAGCCATACAGGGGTCTCTGAAGCAGAAAAGACACTTGACCACAGTTAGGATTAACAATGTCAGCCTGTATCTGTAGCCACTGATCATAGCAATCAGCACTTCACAAGTCTAGGGGCCATGGTGCAGCACACTCTCTAGCTGCTTGAGAGTCCCCAAGACACTGCACATCATATTCCTCATCATAATGCAGCGTTAATGCTTCAGGGCCATTTTCTGCCCACTGCCTTTCTTCCTCCGCTGCTGAAGGGCACCCTCTTAATATCACAATCTATTTATTAATTTCACTAAGTCCATATGTTTCTGAACACAGAGGCAATCCATTCAGAACCACAGAGGCATATCTCTGGCAACAATCCAATGCAAACTCCTCATTCTCCTCTCTTCATACCACTAAGTGCTGGCTGAGAGCCAGAGTGAGGGGCGGCATCAGCTCAGGCAGCGAGTAGGGCTGCATTACATACAGCCACTCACAACAGCGACCTTTTCTAAGCTACGAGTCAGGTCTAAAGTAATTGACAAGTGTTGCTCTGTAAAAGCAAATCTGCTTTGCAAGACCTGCCCGGGCCTCTCCGGCATCTTGAATTGTTTTTTTTTCTTCTTTTTTTCTTCACTCAGAGGACCATTAATGCTTGTCCATTCATCATACTGCAGAAAAACTAAAAATGGAGTAACTGTGATTGGGAGTCACAGTACACAGGCTTTTACATGTGTACATAAATCTCTGAAGAGTGATTCTGTGTTGCCACTGGAACATTATTTTGTTGTGATGTGTTATTCAGTTACTTACTGTGACTGAGTTATTGTGTTTATGCAATTCCTGTCAGAGCAAAATTCTAAAAGCTTTTATCAACACAAATTGCATATTTTACTAAAGCCTCATTCCTAAAAGCACATTTTTCCTCATATTACTGTAAAATAACACTTGGGCGAATAAGCTCTACACTGGAATACTTTTATTTACATTACTCACCAGGCGGTGAGCATGTTGACTTTACCTACATCATGACCTGTATCAGATATTCTGTCAATGCAATTTGTAAACTGTGATTTTGTTGTTCTTTTCTCGACATGCGATATCTATTGCATGTCTGTCCATCCTGGGAGACCTCAGGAAGAGGACCTCTTCCTGAGGTTTCTTCCATCTTTTTTTTCTCAATATGGCCAGTTTTCCTCACTCGAATCGAGGGTGTAAGGACAGAGGATGTTGTTCACTGTACAGATTGTAAAGCCCACTGTGATTGTGATTTTGGCCTATTTAAACAAAAGTGATTTGATTTGATATCTAATCACTTTTTTATACATTATTGCTGAAATGAGTCATCATGATCCTCATCAATGTAGCCTTTTTTTGCAGGGTTCTCATCTTCAATCGGCTCAGTTGAAACAATACAGAATCAACCAAAGAGAGATTTCAACCAACTCACAGAATAAATCGTAAAATCTGCCAGCACTGGTTACCATTTTTTTCAGCAAAATGGACTGTTGCTTGCTGAAAAAGAAAAGGCTGCTTTTGTCTACATCTGTTTGAAATCAAAAACCCATTGTTCCAGAGATTACTCTGATTTTTGAACGTGTCTCCTCTGTTATTGGAAATTGCACACTTGCTGAGCGAGATTACATAGCTTGAAGTGAAAAACTAAAAGGGTGAACGGCTTACGGAACAAACATGGTGGAGTCTCTAGTCCAATGTATTCAAAAGGTTTAATAAGTTACTGTATAAGGGTTAATGTGTGCCACTATAATATCTTAACAATGTAATCAACCTGCAGTCAAACATCTTCTTTGTTTGTGTTTACCTCCCAGTGTGGCTGACAACAGGAAGTGGGTCCCATACTTCCTGATTAGATTGTCAGTGATCATCTGGGTGGTGGGCCTGCGGCCCAGGAGTCGAATGTTCCTGATGAACTCAGGAGTCAGAGGTAACGGAGACTCCAAGAAGTCTCTCCTTTCCACAGCCAGGTTGTTCACCTTCCATCTCCCAAACTCCCTGCAGGAATTCATGGGAAAAACAAGAGCACAACAATGTAAGTATACACTGTTTTAACAGTGGAGTTCAGTCAAGAAGGTGGTACAGGAGAATTGGAATGATTAGTCAATTAATCTACAAAAGCAACATTATATAGGTGCATAATTTGCCTAAAGCAGAGGATGTAACTGGAATAATGACAAGAGCAGCGAGACAGAGAGGGAAAAAAAGAGAGAGCAGCAAATTTAATTCATTACGTCCCTCTGTGCTTTTGCAATGTGAGAAATCCCTCGACCATGCCGACACTGTCTGAACCAGAGTGAGAGTGAATTGATGGAGAGAGAGAGAGAGAGAATGAGAAAAGGAGAGAAAGCGAGCAACAACAAAAAAAAGACAAAAACAAAAAAAAAAATCCAGACAAAACTTAGATTGTCACCTGGGATGGATACGTGCGCCTTCTACACAGCTAACAGATGTTTTCCTTAATAGCCCCATCATGACAGAGATATACATGAAATGAAAGTACAAGGTGGCCGTACTGTTCAAATAGAGGATGTATTCAGTAATGAGAGAGAAACGAGAAAGTGGTGGTGCAGGCAGTGTGAACAAAAGACACTTTTCCTCTAATAAAGAAAATCACTGACCTCAATCATGAGTGCAGCTTATAAGCTGTGTTTATATGAATACTAACACCTCACTGATTATAATATCCCTGGATATGTTTGTATTGGGGCCGCTTTAAGATGATAACACAACGCACAATACACAATGACGTGAGTCCAGGCAGCAGGAAAGGCGCAGAATTTTAATAAAACTTTGAATGCTGTTCAGGCAGGACTTTCTTCCCTCCTATCTCCCTCTCACAGCCTTTGAGCTCCTGTGACTTTCTTTTTTCATGTAAAAAGCTAACACATAATGTACAGGAAGGAAAGGAAAGGAAAAAAAAGCAGATATGTCAAAGGCAGCATGGTAAGCTGAAGTGGAGCAAAACTCGTAGAGCCAAAGGATGTTCAATCAACAAAGAACAACCTGGCGCTCTGCAGGCATTCTCAGGTATTGTTGTAGAACATTTGCCCAAAGGCACAACTCTTTGAACTGATACGGCATTTGGCAGTGCTTTGACTCCCAGCCTTTACAAAGTTATTCTACTACCAAAGACTTAAATGTGTTTAATGGAACATTTCCATGTGAAGCGTCCTTCACAGATGCTTTGGTAGACTCCTCGACCCGCAGTTCTGCACTCAGCATAACAGAGAGAGCATCCTATGAATTAAAAAGCAGGCTTACAAGTGCGTGTTTCATTTGTCTGACATTTGGCAAAACAGTGCAGATTTTAGGCTGAGAACATTGTGTTTTTTAGAACAGAGGTGCATATGCCATCCTTCATCTGAATAGCTCTGCAAAGTCAAACAAGTCACATCATACTGATAAGCTGAATTACTGTTTTAGAATCTCAATATAATACATTTTATCTTGCTGAAAAAGTGAAAAACATCCCCTACCTTCAGTGTGTATCATTCAGAACCAGATATATCATTGGAATTAAAACGGAATAGTATTTCTTCCAGAAAGAACATAATGTCAACATAATGTCATGTATGGCAGCTGGAACTGGAATAGAAAATCATCAGCAGCCTTCTAGTACAGGCACTATGAGTAAGGTTGATTGCAGAAAGTAACTCATTTCATCATTTCGGTTTTGATCTGAGACACTAATGACTGTAAAGCTTTGCAGAAGCCTCATGAGTGCGAAGTTAATCACCAACGGAGCAAAACCAAAGATAAAACTAAATCAGCAACTTCCACTTAGAAGCTGAGCTGTGAGCTCTGACATGAAATGTTAAGAGTTGAGATATTACACACTGGTGACTGTGAGAGCCCAGACACATGAAAGCAACATCAAAGAACGAGCGGCGAGGAAAGCCAACTGTCACGTCGTCTCACGACACCTGTGTCTTGCTAAAAAGCTGCACTTGAACACACCACAAAGTCTACAGCTGACAGCCAACTTGCTTGTAAGTTCTGCACCTGCGTGAGAGGAAATACCTCTTCATACCTCCACGTGACGCCCGTCCGTATTTGTAATTCAAAAAGGGGAAACCGGAACACAGCGGATACAAACTGTTGTTATGATTAAGCAGCATATTCACACCACTTTCCCTAATATAGCCATTTCTAATCAAGACTATGCCTGATAAAAATGAGCAAATTGCAAAAAGTAAGGAGAAACTGCACTAAATGGGTGAAATCACAGTGACTGGGTCAAGGTGATTCCTCTTCCTTTTCACATTTCTCTTCTCTTGCTTAGCTGAACAGCAATTCAGAGTGAATTATCTCGCCGACTGGCTCTGCCACAGATTCAACATGCTCATTTGGCTGGAAAGCCGTCAATGTGGGCTGACTGCTGCCAATGTTGCAGGACTCACTGCAAAAACTGGGAATAATGACGATCCACCGAAGAAAATGGCCAACCACCGAAAGTCCTGTCAGGGCCCCAAAACAAAACTGAGTCTGTAGCTCTGCTGAGCCTTAAGGGCACCGTGCTCACAATGCTTTATGTTTGTCAACTATGGTCACTAACTAATGTCAAACTCATGAATTTACCCTGCAGGTGGCACTACAGTAAACGTAAGGGGATGTGAACCTCGGAAACTGTTTAAACTTTGAAGTGATATATACATATAATAATTCACCTTGCGAATGCTCTGTCCATTATTTCCATTTTCAACAGATAACCCCAACCATGTGTCCATGGACACAAACCTGCAAACACACACAGGTGCCAGTATCTGCCTGCACAAACACCCAGTAAGCTGCAACGCCAGTTTGTTTGGGTCTGTATCTTCCAAAGAAAAATTCAACTAATTTCGATGAAAGTGCTTTCACTTGCCCCGAGCAGGCACGGCTACAAGCTGTACTCTGACCACTGCTAACCTGCTGTCATAACAAATTGGATAAAAGAACCAACGGCCAAACTCCATATGACTAAGGCAGCACAAGATCAAAAATGCAAGGTCAAAACAGCTTGCTTTACAGAAAATATGCTCTCAGAACTGAGCATTCAGCCCTGAATTCCAAATCTGCAACTTTTGCTTTGAGCACAAAGGCTGTAAAATACGATGTCATATATATTAACAACAATATATAGATCAGAATCTGATTTTTTGGGCATTTTTTCACCATGGAGTTGGTTTGTCAATTACAGTACTGCTCATTTTTTACTTTGAAGTCAACATAGATGAGAGCTCCTTAACGTGATCAGAAAATTGGAACCATGTGATACAATCAGGCTCAATAACATATACAATGACCTTTTGTTGAGATGTTGTCTACAACCATTTCCAAGCAGGGAATGATCTATAGGGGTTTTCTAAAGCAGAGGCCATGAGGGGGGGGCGTACTTTACTTTTGACTATTAGACATTTTATTGTATTCTGGAAACTTTTTACGCAGGTTAATAACTACAAAACCTCCCTAACAGCAAGTCAACTTGGGGTGAGCACAAATTCAGGTGCCAGACATCAACATATCATTTATTCTTTCAAAAATTTAGTCAAGGATGTGCCCTGAGGCAAATAGCAGAACTTTAAGGTCCAATCAAGACTTCTGCTAGCGTGAATTTCCCCTGTCGCCTCGGCTGCTGGATCCACCCATGTTTCCAAGGTAGTGATCACTGAGTGATGATGCGTATACTGTGTTTTGTTCTCATATGATTTTGATTGCTGCTTATTTAGCACACGTGTTTCAGGTTAAAATTCTTAAGAGTTCAAAGCAAGTTCAGGTGTATTAATTCTACATTATACATGCTGTGCTGAGACATAACACTACTAAAGGAAGCAGTAGATGAGTAGATCTAATCTAATAAGAATCATAATTTTGGGTTAATTTACAAATATATTTTGGTACTATTTCTTTATCATACCTGCTGTTAGAAACATTAAATGCAGCTTCCAGTTTTGCACATTGTGAACATTCTTTGGCATTTTGATTCACTTCTGAGTCAGTGTGGCCCACAGGCACATAAGGGAAAGGCCACGACCTCTGAGGAATGGAGAAGAGGAGAGCTCCACAGATTTTGCTCACATGAAGTATGCCATCTGTACCTTGTTCTTTTACTTTCTGATTTTCAGAAACAAATGTATGCTTTTTTTGAATTCGCTCGTTAGGGTCCAAATGTTTTTTGGTTCATTTGATTTCCCAAATGAAGTACTTTTCAATATGTAAAGAAACAAAACGCTTGTTCATTAACTCATTTGTTAGCAAAGGAAGTGTTCCCTCATAGACCTCAAACATGTAATCATCAGAGCAGCAGGGCTCATCCATTGTTTCACAAACAGTCAGAGGAAGTAAGAATAACTCAAATAAAGAGAGATTATTCATGTGTGGGTTGGTATTAATTTTAAATCAAAGTGGTGTAGATGAAAACTATCTAAACAGACACACATAAGAAAACCCACCTACAGAGAGTTAACCTATTTCAAAGTCTATAACTAGGACTAATTAAATATGTACTTGCAAAATCAAGACGCTGTTTGAAGACCATAACTATCTTTGATGTTTAAAAAAAAAGTACGACTCTGATTATTAGGCCTTGGGCGTGATTGTATTTATTTTCGTGAGCGCTCTCCCACCGTCACAGATCTGCATGGCAATGAATGTATAAAGAGACAGTTATGAAGTCACAGACAGATATCACAGCTGTAATTATAACAGATCGGGCGTGATTACTTTGAAATTTCTCGGGGAGGCTGCAGGAGTGTGGTGCCAATTTTTGCAATCCGCCTGGCTCTGCCCCCAATTTACTCACATAATCAAGCTTATATGAGAAGAAAGTAACGGGAAAAATGTTCGTCAAACAGCCGTCTGCCTTTTTACAGAGCACACTGTTCATTTTAAAAAGAAAGGTTTTTTGACGGGCTACATCCTGATGCTTTTTAGAGAGCGACAAAAGGATCACTTTGAACATCAGAATCACGAAGCAGCCATGTAGAAATGCACCTGAGTAATTGTCTTGACTGAGGGATTATTTTTGTAACATTTCATCATGTGACGGTAAATAAACGTTCGGTGAATTCACGTGAACTGCGCTGTTCTATCACTCAAGTGCTGCACTTTTCTTTCTCCAAAACACAAGCTTGACTGCTGTAATCAGAACGGGTTGAACAACCTTGGCTGCTCGTGATGGATGGAGAGAGTGTGGCCTTTTGAAAGGGTATATATCACATTAAACCAGGAGTAATGAGGAAAGCTCGAACACCCAGATGTTTGAATGATACAAAGTGTAAATCCCCCAGAATCCAAACTGCTGCTCACAAAAGTTCCAGCAAGCCGGTGGCAAAGATTTGCAACGCGCATCGATTTCAATTCCCGTCATATAATCGCGAAACAAGACACTGATTCACACAATATTAAGCAGAAACTGTAGGCAGCGTGTGTGCAGCAAACATAATGATGTTAAATGGATATGTGGTACCCGCTGACCTTTTTGCTGACACTGTAGTATTCAGACAAAGGCTATGACTAATCTCTTGCTCAGATATATCTAGTGTAGCTATTAATCTTCACCTCATTTCATGCCATACAAATAAATGACCTCTTCAAATGGGACACTGTGTCGCCCGAGTTCCACTTTGCAAGCGTGAGAGCACTAGTTCAAAGCTGCAGCACATTCTGGGGGAAAAGAGGAATACACAGAGAGGAAGGGGGAAGCGGAGAACAGGTAGAGTATTCGTGAATCCCCGCTGTCTTTCGTTTCTTCAGTTATCGTTGACTGTGATAAGCTAGCCCTGTCTTATCTTAAACCCCCGATAGGCCAAATGGTTCGTCCTGCAGGGAGAGGAGGAAATGAAATGGGTTTCACCATGGAGTTCATTTTTGGGGCCTGCAATCCTCCCTACAACCGGCTAAGTCATTATTATTATCAATTTCAGTGCTCCTTTTCGCCAAGGTACATCACTTTCATCAGTTTAACTCTGTGGACCCTGTCATGGCCAAGTTGTTTGAGTTGTTGAATTTCCTCCAGATTTAAAGAGGCCCCTCTTTTCCTGCCTGGTTCAACATATCTGCAGCGGCAAAAAGGAACTCAACTACTTTACTTACAGGAACAGTTCAACCATAAATGAACTGGGTCAAGCTCATGCACCCACTTCAGACAGCGTGCATGCTTTTAGCTTAGCAGCAACGGTTAAAATTATGGGTTAAAAAAACGGTGTGAATAATGTCTTTTCAAATCAGTTTGGGATCCTGAGGCTTCCAGAGACTTGGATTATGCTGAACAAGCTGTATGAAGCTATTTATGTTACTTTATTTTTTGTGTTTGTTTTTTTTTTGTTTTAAAACAAATTCCCAGCTAATTCAGTTGTTTAAAATAATGTTGAAATGCTGTTTTGCTGTGAAGCTCTAGACATTTTTTGTGGACTATGGTACATCACACTGTCTATGGACATGTGGGTGAGTAGACAATAACTGAATTTTCATTTTGAGGTGAACTGTTCCTTTAGGTAAAATCTTTTGGCACTTGTACTTGAGTATTTCTATTTTACGTCACATGTACTATATACTGCTACTCCACTGCATATCAGATGAAAATATTAAACTTTTTACCTTACTGTATTAATTTGATAGCTAGTTACTAATAAACATATGGTAAGCTTATAAAAACCGTAGTATTACACATCATCACATTTAACTGTTAAGGTCTGCCTGTCCTCACAAGCAAAAACAGCTGTATAGGTCTGCCCAGGCGGCTTAGTACAACCTGCTTCAGTAAAGTGCTTTAAGTGGTCGGTTGACTGGAAAAGTGTTACATAATTGCAAGTCCATTTACCAATTTTCCATTATTACGCTTTTTTGTTTGTTGGGAAGCGACCTCTAGTTAAATCAGGTGTGCAACAATGTACAGCAAGGTGGAGGATGGGACAAACAAGCACAGGATTTCACCCAGAAAAGCAAAACCAATAAATGTTTGTGAGATCTATTAAGTTACATCACACACATAATGTATCTTTTACATTACTATTCATTACATACTGTAACATAGATCACTCAGTTTAACCCAAACCATGATCTTCTCTGAGTCCTTACCAAGTTTTCGCATAACAATGACATCCGGCCCACTCCACCTATCGCTGGTGCTCTCCAACCTCCATCGGCCAAATGTCAAAAAAATTTTGTGCGGTTGTGGGAGCAATCATAAATGGCGGCTTGTGAGTCATTGTAAACAGCCATATATATCAATTTGGGAGCCATTTACAATCGACCTGTTCAGTTGTTTAGGTATGAAGCTGTGTTGATTAAGGTCCAAATAGATACCTACTACCCAATTTTCACAAAGATTGTAGAACAATAAAAATATAAATACAAATGTATTGTCCTTCTTTCAAACACTATTAATCATGTCACATGCCTCCTGACTTTTGGACGGGGTCCAGCCACTCAGTTGGGAACCACAGGACTATACCTACAATAACAGCTACAAAGGTAAACTGCTACTTGTGCAATTATGCATTGGTAATAATCTAACGATCATTGCATATCAAATATAATAATATGAAAGTTAAAGGAGTCATTTTCCTGCACATGTAGTAAGTTGACTTTTGACACTTTAAGTGCATTCAGCTGACAACACTTTAATAGGAGTTTGATGCAGAACGTGTAATCATTTAGATTAAAGGATTTTGAGATTGGTGTATTGCTACTGTTACCCAAGCAGAGGATATAAATATCTTTTCTGCCACTGTGCTCTCATATTTCTTATATCCACATTTATTTGCTGGCAGGCAGCCTAATGCTTAAGCAGTTTAATAACATTTAATGAGTATAGTGAATTTTCCACAGTCAAATAATATTTAGAATGAAATCGTATCCCATAAAAAATAATCACATGCATTATCCAAATGCAATGTGTTCAGAACGCGGCCAAATACATGTCAACAGTCCTGCCTTCACCCTGGTGAATATGGCAGCTTTCCCTTGGCAGTGTTTCCTGAGGACAGGTGGCTAAGGCGGAAGGCCCACATTGTGTTTGCAATGGAAGCAATGGGAATGCTCTCCGGTGAATCGCCAAAACACACACTCACACATCCACATAAAGCACAAACCCTCTTTCATTTCCTTTAGACGACTTGTTAATTTTTTTTTCAAATTCAAACAGTAAGAGACAGGAAATTGAATAGAGGGATGACTTGGAGTGAATCCATTAATCCATCATTGCTGAGGTAGCTCAAACACTAACTCGAGGCACTCGAGTCTGCTAAATTCTAATAAATACAGGCAAAGATAGATTACCATAGATCCGGACTGCACATGAGAAAGACCAGATAGAAATATAATCACCACTTTCAATCCAATCTTTTCTTGTTTGAAGTTGACTGCCAAAAATAATCATTTACAACAAACACAAGCTTATGATTTATCTGTCAAGTTACGATCATTGAATCTGAGCAATGGCCACTGACAGTTTTGTCAAGTAACACAATGTGTAGTATTCAGAACAGAAACTGCTGACACAATGAAATGTTGGCAGGAGAACCGTTTTTGTCCTTGTACCATTTTCTGTAAAACTGTAGTTAATAACCTAATGTGGCTCTTTTAAAGTTCCGCTACCATTCAGGAAACAGTTCCTCGTAAAACCTTATCAACAGTGTGACATAGCCTGTGTAAATATTGTTAGCAGTCAGACTGAGCAAAAAATAGCAGAAGTAGCTCACCAAAAATGTAGGTAACACTAATAATCATTATATCATTACATTAATTAATTGTAAATGAATAGTTAATTAAACTACAGTTAATAGTCATAAATAACTGTATTTAGGCACAGCAGTGGTTTTGTTTGAATTCAATGCTAACATCAGCATCTAGCCACGTCACAGTGACATTGAGATGTTTAGCAGGTATGTTTAACATGTTCACTAAGTTTAGTGTGTTAGCATGCTAACATCTGCTACGTAGCACACAACACAAAGTACATCAGAGGCTGAAATGTCATTCATGTTGCTGTCAAACACCAAAGCATTGTGACCTGATGATGGCACTCTACAGAAAGCTGCACACAAATGCAAAAACATAGTTTTATGATGTTGTGAAGTAGCATGGGCTCATGGGAGTTGCTGTCTTCACTGGTAAACTACCACCAATTACCAATGAAAATCTTTCTGACCTGACTCAGGCAGAAATGTTCACAGATGAGAAGGTATTAAACTTTCATTCATGTTACGATTAGTCACGTTCGCTGACTTCTTTCCTCACTCTCTGATTTATAATCTGAAGTGCACTGTTACTGAAAGGAAATCATGGATTTCTCTGGGTGTGAACATCATTGAAAACATTTGGAAATCAAAGATCTAGTTGTTTTTTGACATGTTATTGCAGATATGTAACATATTATATCTTTAAAGGATTATCCAACTAATATCCAGTAAGTTTTCCTGACTCATCCTGCGGGGATAGACTTTCAAACTGAGTAGGATTTATCCTCTGGGGACAATGACTGAATACAAGTTCATGGCAATCCATCTAATATTTGAGATATTTCAGTCTGGACCTAAGTAATAGGCTCACACCACCATCCATCCATGCTGCTAGTGTGGCTAAAAACCTAACATGGGGATAAAAAGGGAAACTGTAATGATGCTTTCCTTCATTTGCAGCGCAATCATCACCTCTTTTTACACTTATTGAATCAAAGTTTAGCGAGGGAGCTCGACCATAGTGAGAAGTGTCTGACTTCAGTTGCCTGCAGCATTAACAAATTGAATTAAAGTGAGAACTAAAGTGAAAAGTGAGCAATTAATGTGGCTAATTTAGGGTAGACTGTCTAAGCTTGTGTCTCCTTTGACTTCATAAGTGAGACCATATATAGTGAGACTGATGTTTTAAGAAGCCATTGAGGAACAGTGTCTTCAGGGTGGAAAACGACTATTTATTACTGTTCTTTACGCAGTCTATTTACCATGAGGAGGAACTTGGGGTTGCCAAAACCTCTGAGGGAATTTCAGGAGGATAGACGAGACAAACAACATCAGTAAGAATGTAACAGTGGGATGATGAGAAGCAGCGCTGAGGGAGTCTGCACTAAAACACTCACCTCAGCCCTCTTCAGAGCACCTGCAGACTCCCCTGTGGTTTTGGAAATCTGCTGTTGTTCATTGAGCTTGAAGTGGTTCCTATACCAAACAGTGAGCCGCTTTCTTCTGATCAAGTTAAACTCGAAGGGTGGGTGTGTCTTATGTCCTCCGGTTTGCAGAAAAAACTAATTGCAGATAATTATTAGTGTCCCATTGTTTTAATTTATTATGTGTTGATGCGCAGTGATGCTTATTGACACACTGACACGATCTACTGTAATTAACTCCCCTCTAAACCGACTGGGTGTCCTTCATTTTAAGTATAAAGCAATTACTCGCTCTTGATGATTTTAACAGCTGTGTAGACAGCAGCTTCAGCAACTTTGCTGCAGAGCTTGTAACAGGAATGATGGCCATAGTCTAGTTCAACACTTTGAATCTCGTTTCAACCTTTAGTGACCTGGAGTGACGCAAATCCTTTCGAAGTCAAATACAATGTAGGCTTGAAAAGTGACTAAAAGTTAAAAGGTTTCCAACAGAAAAGCAGTTATGGTCTGTGAATGAAAGTGGATTCCAATGATGACAAGTTTTCATTGGGGTAAAAAGGTCAAACCTTTAAAGGGGACATCTTATGAAAACCCACTTTTTTAATGCTTGTGTGCATATGTTTAGGTATCTGGAAGGCCTACCAACCACACACTATGAAATAAGACATCCCATTCAGTTCTCTGGGTGGCTGCCTGGGCCAGAAACCATATGATTAAGCGACTCATTCAGAATTTAGCCTTCTTCTTACGCAAAGTGGAGGCTCCTATCACATACCTAGAATAATACAATTGGAAATCTGAGTATCTACAGTACACCCACGACTTGATAGCTACCTCTTTGACGGGCCGCCACACTATGTAACGTAAGTGCTGGACTGCTAGTGCTAGCAAATATGTTGTACGTAAGAGTTAAGCAAAGCTGCTTTTCTGTTGGAGGCACATACGGTACGATTTTAACAGGGGACCACAGTGTTTTAACATTTGTAAGCATGACACCATAGGATACTTTTAACGACAAGGGCCAGTAAGTTAAGCACAGGAGCTGCAAGAATCAACACAAAAGTCTTCATCTACTCCCATCTGAGGATGTAAAGACCCAGTGGATGAACTATCTTTGATAGAAATATTACAGAAATGTTCGCACAATGACTAGAAAACTATTGAACTTTTCCACTGAGCAGGCAACGTCTGTGGACATCCAAAACAGGTTGATATCAGGTCCGTCGGGCCAGGCCATGATCTGGACATCCACTGACAACCAGAATTAGTCGATAAACAACATTGACAAAAGACCTCTGGCCAGCCCATAATCAGTTGATAAAAGACTAAAGAAAAAAGATGCCAGTTGGGGTGGAGAGGCAGCATGGCTAAGAGACAGTGTATGCATCTTCCCATGGCCATATAAATGTCTATATAATGTCCAGAAAAGACGTATAAAAAACTTCATTCTGGCTCCCCAGAGGACATCTTTTAGATGTCTTTGGATGTCCATAAATGACGTCTAAAAGACGTGATCTAGACCACTTTTTGCTCACTGGGTTATTGTGTGTGTGTGTATTTTACTCCCGGACTGCTCCGGTAACCTCACAAGCTCAAGGATGCGTGGATTTTACTACAGACTGCATTATCAATGAGGGCCAGTAACTGTACAAGTTCAAGAATAGATTGATGCCAGATGTTCATGATCCGACTTCAGACCCTGTTTTATGTTGCTTTATTGTTTATTTTGTGGGGCAGGTTGTTGAATTAGGCATTAGAACATTGCTTGGCTACTCCCAGCCTGGGGCAATGTTGTAATACTGAGAGACAGTTGAGAGAAACTGTCTGAATGTCATGCCTCATCTGAAGCCAACTAAATATATGTTGGTAACTGTGTTTTTCCTGTTGCTTTGTGTGTTCATACTGCAACACTAGCTCAGCTAGCATTAGCTTTGTAGTTATACAAAGGCCTTTTTGCCTCTCAGGTATGTGTGTGTGTGCTGCTGCTGCATGTGAATGTACTTAAAAGACACACCCTGAAGATAATGATATAGGTATATGTGAAAAGGAAACAGTCAAATTTTGCTTGTCAACTGTGCGTAACTTTGATCAGCATCCAGCAGTTGGCTTGCTAACACTATACAATTTTACCTAGAAACTCTAATAATAATTCAAGGTAGCTGATAATAACCAAGCTAATTTACATTCACGGATAATTACTCAGGTAATTAAATGAAGTGGGACAGCTGAGACCTGATTCGTCTGGAGAGCTATAGCAAGGTCCATGTTACATTACCCTGGATTATTAATTTCTGGCAAATAATAAATAGATCTTTGAGTAAACAAAAATTGTCAAGCATCAAACAGCAATTCCTGTTTTTGTCTCATAGGTTCATAGTCATGAATTTGTCTAAAAAAACTCTGCTCTGCTCACCCTGGAGGGAGTGTTGTTTTGGGGCACCTGTAGAGATAAGGTACTGCCTTCCAGACAACCAAGGTCACATTCTGTTCTGCCAGCATCTTAACCTTCACTATATCTCATACCAGAGATGCACTGGCGCCATGACACACCCAACTTCCCATATTCTCCCATCAAATGCAACGTGACTTAGGTGAGCACGTTTCCACAGAGTATTCTGTACCGGGTTGAATAGTCACAGACCAGAAATTGTCATTCAGACCTGGCAGCACTGCATTGTGTTACTACATCTAGTGTTGAGTTATGTTCCCCTCGATCGAGCTTCATTAAATACTTCAACATAAGGCTTCACGTCTCCTGAATCTCCTTCCCCCCCTGGGTCAATCTTGTTTATCTTTTCTTTAATCAGAGTTCATCTAACGTACAGCTGCTTGAACACTGATGCATTGAGAGGTCCCGAATAATTTGTTGAACAAAAAGTTAAAAGTAATTTTGGTATCATTGCTGAAGCTCAGGTATCATGTTGCAACAGTTTCAAACATTTTTAAAAATCAATTTGACCTGCGTTGAGGAGCAACAATGTTTGCCTTTTACAAGCCAGAACAGTGAATCAACGCCACATAACTTCATGCTCTTCTTGTTGATACAGGACGGTAAGTGCTTGATTTAAAAAAATGTAAGGACCTATTTTACACAGCGGGAGCACAGCTATGAAATGTGGCTCCCTTGAGAGAATATTGCAGAGGGCCCACTTTCTTTAATAACACAACCTTGCTGAATTTTTCATGAGCCAGCTCCAGGTGTGCGCTCCCAAAATTGTCACCACATTTTACTCCACCAACACCGGCACTGAAAGAGAGAGCTATTATTTGCCAAAACAGAAAACCAGAAGCTCACCCACAGCTGTTTCCCTCCTGTCTTGGGATTTTGCATTACTCTAGAATCGAATGGGACTGAATCCAAGAGAATTTCAATTTAGGAAGATTTACCGGCTATTTACTTTTTAGGTTAGTTTTTCCTTTTAATATCATCACTATTAATCAATGCCGCATTGTGGTAATCTAGAGAGCCTCAAACACAACCTTGCAGCTGACAGAAGCCTCTCAGGGGATTCTGTGATAATGCAGAGTAATAAGTACTAAGAGCTCACTAATCACTTGGCCACATGATAAGACTATTAATCTTGCCGCCCATGCAGCTCCACTCCGACGGATCGCTGCCTTTTGCCAGAGAAGGAAATATTAAAAAGCTCTAATGCAGCAACCGTTCACCGAAGCCATAAAGTATCCTCGCACCGATCCATAGATGTCAGGAACCCTGTCTATCTATTTCCAGAAGCCTGGACAACATCCTCCTAAATGACGAAAGATATGATTCATGACACAATCTCCACTAATTCGGTCGCATGCCGATACCTCAGACTGTGTTGCTGTCATGACAAATCATCATTTTTTTCCGCCGCTAATCAACATATTTCAGTTGACCACCTGATCAGGTGACTCCCTGAGGGTTTGGAAGGCAGCAGAAGGTGATATACAGCCAGCTGACAGCAACACGCCCGCATGAAATACATCCCGACTCTGTCTGCGAACATTGGCTGCTCTTATGATTACATGAAACCTTTTCTGCATGACAATGCAGGGGAAATATTGCAGTCTGCTTGATAACCATGAGTGTTTTCATAAAGCATAATGTCCATTGTGTGCACTAATATAAGATATGCAGTTGTGTTGCACTTTCTCCCTTACATCATTTTGATGTTACAATAAAACAGTTTGCAGGCAGAAGCAGAATGTGCTGCTCATAAAAACCTTCTGCAGCTGCAGCTGTGAACACTACCGTCACACTACAGTAAGTGTTCAGATAACCCTATCACATACATGCTAAAACGCCCTTGAATGACCTTCTCCTCGACTTTAATCTGCTCCTCAGCCAACGTATTAGAGCAGATGTGCAGATTTGTAAGTTAATACAACAGAGACCGATGAAAGTTCACTCCTTTCCTGTCTCCTCTCTAGTATTTAACTCAACCTCACCTGATTTGACTGCAGTGCATTTCATTGCAAGCAGTATAATTTTCACTAGAGTGCCTCAATAGGGGTCAAGGAAGGACTAGTGGGAAAGGACATCTAAAACACGCCTGACTGTGAATAGGTTTGCAGGAAACATTCAGTATTAATGAAAAGCCGCAGGAGGTCTGTCTTCAGGCATCAAAGAACGGTGCTCAATCATTGGATTTATACTTCAAAATCTCTTAGAGATAGACTCTTTACCCCCAAACCACATACACTGTATACTGTAGACATACACATGATGAAAGTAATGCTTGTGGAACTATAGTTGAACCAGAATGGCAGTAGAGTGCATACCTCCACCGCGGCACAACAGTCCCCTTTAATTCAGTCAAACCTAATCCAATATCAAAATCAATAAGCTCACCAGATCTCAGATCTGCATGAAATTGTACTCACTCATAGATACCACTCATCTAACCAAGCCTGATTTTCTCCAACAAGGTCCATGCTTTATTCCCTGCAGAATTAACGCAAATGTGGAATAGGTCCTTTCCCATAATGATAAAGAAAGGGAGAAAAAAATTCTTGCATCTGTCCCTTTGTCCGGATCCACACTAAAAGCTAATTGGGTCTATTCTGGGCCAAGACCAATCCTCCATCTGGGTTTCCTGGTCAATAATTTTTGTGTAATTCTACTGACAATCCAACCAACCAACAAATGGACACGGCTGAAAACAACATCCTTTGAGGTAATAAAGCAATGACTGTGTCAATAACTGGTAATAGTGATCTTCAGCTTTTGGTTGTCAACTATTTTCTGTGTGCCGTGCTAACTGCATTTAAAGGAATAGTTTGACATTTTATGAAATGTTCCATTCTCATGCCTGAAGGACAAAGGTTTCTGTTTTGCCAACATTCATCTTGGCGGTTGGGTTGTTGCCAGAGGCACCTCAAGAAATAACACAAGAGGGCTAGCCAAGTCATAGTTTGAAGCATTGAGCCACCGACTAAGCTGCCATATTTGATGCGGAGTGAGAACGGGCTTTCTGAGTAGCATGCTAGCTCACATACCTTCACATAGAGTGAAGAAGTGTTCGCTGGTGGAATCTTCCTATAATCAGTCACGCTAATGCTAATGCTAATGCTAATGCTGATGCTTGAAATAGCAAATGAACTCTTTGATTATGTTGAATGATCTAAATCTCACAGTACATATCTAAGTGCTTTTGAGTACATACTGTAGTGAAGAAAATGTGCGACGTGTGATTTATGAGCACATGCGCATATTCGTGTATGGCCTTTATTTACACAGAGCTGATGCTTCAAGGACAATCTCGGAGACTGACTGACTGTGGCTGCAGGTGGATTTGTCATGCATATAATAGCAGTAGTGATATAGAGGTAGTAGATACAGTATAAAGTGCCTCTTCATCCTGCAGTCATGACTCACCTGTATATCTTGTATCTGGTGGAGAAGCCTTGCCGGTTCTTCTCCACAAAGTCGATGTACTCTGGGGAGTGGTGGAAAGGCCCTTTATCAGACAGGAGCCAGTCCAGGGGCCCCCCGGGCTTGTCATTGGGGAGGCTGGCTGTTGCTGCTGCTATTACCGCGGACCGTAAACACACCCAGCAGTGAAGGCTGAGGCTGATGACGCCCCATAGAGCCATCAGAGATGGAGGGAGCAACGGAGGGATGAGGGTGGTGATGGTGGGCGGGACGTTCAGCGGCCAAAGCCACTCGTCATTAGCTGGCTCCTCCACTGGGATGACCGGGGGACCTGCATCACCTCAACGCCCCCGGAGCACCTAAAGAAAAACACAAGCATACAGATGAGGATACATACAAACACCGACAACCAGGCAGCATGATACAAACGCTTGAATTTTTAATTGTTTTTAGGGGGTTTAATTACACAGACGTACCGAGACTTCAATTAACTCTGCAATCTCTTTGTGTCGAAATGATTCATCGTTTGTGTATTGACAGGCAATTAATTTTCAACAATGTTCAAAATGAAATGACCATTTTAATAATTCATCAAGAAAAAAAAACATGAACTCGCTGCAGCCCTTCAAATGTGAGGATTTGATTCTATTTCCAATTAAAAAGAGTCATCACTTTGAGGGGGGACAAAGGGGGAGACGCCACGCTCCTTGTTACCAAAATAGCCAAAATACATCCCCCTTGTTTAACCTGCCATCTCTCTCCTGGACCCGGTCCTGTAACTAATAAATGGTTTCTAGCATTCAAACATTTCTATTTTAAGTGGCACAGCTTCATTAGCTTTTACGGCACTAGTGGCCGAGGAAACTCACGGCCGATTGAATGACTCATGTGACTCAACTGGGCCAATTAAATCCGTTTTTGTCTTAAAGCATTGTGATTCCAGTCTGACAGATATACACACACAGATGAGAGACAAGACGAGAGACAACAACGGGGGAAGGCTGACGGTGAAAACAGAGCTTTTAATTAAGAATGGACCGAGTAAAAGATCAGTATGAGTCATATCTGACACCATGGACCCCTGCAAAAACTGAACATTCGCCTACTTACACTTGTAACTGTTCATTAAAACAGTGTCTAAAAATCATTCATTAACTGAATAACTATGTGTCACCTTACACCACAGAAAAATAACCTTGACCAAACTTTTAAACACTGAGGTAGCGATTCACACTTCCTGAAAAAGGTCATCGTCTTTTTGAGTTGTTACCATGTAAAATATTACAGTGTCGTATTTTCACATTACCATCCCCATAAAAGCACCCATCTACTCATTGAGAGCAAATTGGGGTTTAGTGTCTTCATCAAAGACAATTCATTATGTGGACAGGAAGAGCCGGGGCTCCAGCCGCCGGTCCCCAGAGTCTCGTTTTGATCCGCACCACTCTCAGTGCTCAAATTGGGGAGAACGTCACAGATTGGGCACACAGCATCACTTAAAATGGAAACAGGAGAAATATCACAGAACACGATGTAGAGCTAAATAAAGAATGCAGGAAATCAGAGTCAATGAGCTTGATGCCCCGGCGCATGCTGAGAGAGTCAGAATACATGCATCACACACTGTTAATCAATATTATTAGACTGACTCTGATAATAAGTTTTAATATTCCTATCTTCGCTGTCAAGCTAATCTAATCCAAACAAGAATTAACCCTCTGGTAGAACTTTCAAAATAAAGTTTTTACACTCAAAGAGAATTTTTTTTACATTTTAGATACAGTAGTTGGAATTAAAAAGTGTACATTGTGTGAACTCTGGGCCATTTAGATGTGCATGTTACTTTCATTTTGGAATTTTGGAAGAATGTATTGATGATTTGTAAGAAAATAAATAAATAGTGAAAGATTGATCATTAATAAATGTCATCATAAGTGGCAGCTCAAAACAATAATTTGCCTACAACAGTGACTTTGAGTATATTTATAGTATACATATCTATTTCATATAAAATGTCCTTATTCTATTGCACAAGTTCAATGTAAAGTGTCACATGTAAATCAAAGTATTCTACCAAGTCTAAATTAAATAACTTGGTCTGATTAAATTAAATGAATGCAGACATATACATGAACCATAAGGTGAACTGCATAAACATAAAGGCTATGTTCAGACTACAAGTCCAAATCCCTATTTTTTCCATATCCAGATTGTATCCAGATTGCTTTCAGGAAGTCTAGACAGCAAAATAAAAAATAAAAAAACACATGAAATGCGATTTTTTTTGTATGCATGGACGCTGAAATAAACTGCCTGCTCCGCGACTTGACTAGTGATTGTTTGGAGAGTGAGATGACTGATCACTCCTTCGTGGCGGAAGGCCGCGTCACCACCACACCGAGTTACTGGCGCCTACATCGTTACCATAGCAACATATCCTGTATATATAATATATTCACAGTGACTCAAAATGATAGAAGCCCTTTGCATTAAATGCGACCCTTTACCATTTACATGTTTCATGTAACTGAAATACTTTAAGTCACTATTTTAGTCATTTTTTGAGTGTGTACACCAGTTACCTCAGGGGCTGGTGAGGAAGTAAGTCATCATGTAAAAGAAAATCACAGCGCTTTAAATGTTAAATGCATTTTGACATGCTATGAATCCATCTGCCTCTAGCTCATTTTTTAGGAAACAGTCGTTCACATTTTATATGAGTCATCACTTCCTGTGAGCTAAGATTTGCATGCGTGAGACAGAAATTTAATTTGGGTGAGAACGGGAAAAAAGTTTTGCACGCTTGATAAGTGAAGTTACACATTTCTGTTGCAGCCTCACTTCACAGAGATATTCTGATATAAACGTCTCGCCTTGACTGCTTCTCAACTGCCGTAATGATTTTCAATGTCGATTCTCAAATTTATGATTATAATTGTGAATTCATCGCTTTAACTCAGCGAGTAATTACTCCTCTGCTGTTTCCAAAATTACACTCGTACTTCAGGACTTGCTTCACTGTAACACTGCAACAGATCTATTAAGCATTTGGAAATGAAGAAAGAAATACACTCACACACATACACAGAGACATACTTTCTTTGCTAAAATAAAAAAGGCGCGGTCGCAGTGTTTTATCAGACTACATGCTGTCCGGATGTTGTCCAGGGCTCACATTATTCTCCATCACCGTCTCGAGCCCCGTCAATCATCTCCCCCGCAGTGACACACTCCTTTGCCGTGTGTGTGTTGGTGTGTAGGGGGTGTTTTGAGTCCCATTACAGTATTCCGATGACAATCTGTCAAGTTAACTCAGCCATATGACCGTCTGTGTGGGTGTGTGCACATGTGTGTGGGTTTCAAAAATCATTACTCTCAAGACAAAACAGCAGACAGCATGGGAAGGGCACACAACAGCTTGAGGTGGACAGAGAGAGCAGCGACAGATTTAAAATGTAATATTAAATATGCTTATACATTCATCCAGACAAAGGGACAGAGATAAGAGCTGATTATTGAAAGTTTAAACATGCAGGAGGACTTTAAATTAGGAGTTTTAATAAGAGGAGATGAGCTGGCAATTTGGAAATTGATTTCAGTCAGACATCGCTGTCATCGCTCCACAGAGTCAGTCTGCCTGACCCTGGTGTGTGGGGGAGAGTGTGTGTGTGCATTTCTGTGTGTATAAAGGTCTTCACTTTTTACTGTGCTATTAATTAAAAGATATGTCGATGCAAAATCTTTTTTAAGTTTTATAAATCACTCCTTTAAAGGGGCTCTATGTAACAATTTGTAGCAATTTACATGTATTAATCACTTTTTTATTGGCCATATGTGAGCGGATTGGAACGTGACTTGAAAAATGAGACGGTCCCCATCTCCCTCTGTCCCTCTCTATACCAGCCTGTGGATGATTGGTTTAAGTTGTTTAATGCTGCTTGTCTGTGGATTTCTTTGTGAAGGACTCCGGATTTTCCGCTACAGTCCAAAGGCTGTGACTTCATGTGGCTTACCTCAGTGTCACGCTCCACTCGGCTAACAGACAGCAACGGTAGAGTCCAGTTACGTAAACAAACTTTACTGTAACTAAATATTTCTGTTTATTCCACTTCACACAGCTCCCTCTGGAGACTTTTTTTTTGCACATGTGCAGAAGTCCTCTCCAAGACCTGTAAACAGACAGGTGGAGCGTGTCCTTAGCGAAGAGCAGAAGTCTCAATCCAAGGTTCTTTGGTCTTTCACAGGGTTTTTTTTTCACAAATTCTTCTCAAAGCTATGTGGTGTTTTCATGACAGAAACTAAAGACTTCAAAAAAGCTGGGACCCTCATCACAATAAAAATGAATGCAATCACTTGTAGACGATCTGTGTTCACGAAGTGTGCCTGAGTCCTTGTAGTAATATCATTTATATAATCACGTGTTTCACAACGTGGTGAACCTCACCCACCTCCCTTTCATACACAATAATACTGTCACCTGCTACTAATACGCCTTGTTTACCTGTGAAATGTTTCAAACAGGTGTTTTTGGATCATTCCACAACTGACTCAGTCTTTTGTTGCACTTGATACATGTTGCTGGCATCAAATTCAGAATACTAACATATCTAGAAAAGTCAGTTTCAAAGTTGATGAGGTAAAACATTGAATATATTCTCCTTGTACTGTTCAATTTTGTACACATAAACGAAAAACTGCCCAGTCTCCTGAATATAATGTTAGCGGTTAACATATCTGCAAACCACAGATACGTCCAAGATTGACATTTGTTCCAAACATTACATTTACATTTAAATGCTAATTAGCTGACTTTCACATCGGCAGATGGAGGGGGGATGGTGGTGGCGTTATTACAAGTCAACAAGGCTGCAAAGCGGGCGACTGCAGCCTGACTGAGGAGATTTGTGGCTACCAAAGTCGGCTATTTTTTTAAGGGGACATGGAGACGTTTACAGCAGTTTTTGTAGCAACCAAAACAGGAAGGCTATCATGTGGATTTCCTAACCATAAACCAGTGTTTCTCTGTGCGTAAATCTTACCAGAGCATATGCACAGTGTTGTGACAAGAGGGAAATAGAAAATTCATCCTAAGCAAACATAAAGTAGCAACACAAAGAAACCTTATCTGTGGTCTTGCAGAAACATACTGAGCTAACATTTATTCTTGCGTTCGGGTTGACAAAAAAAATGATTAGCAAATTATCACATTCTGTTTAATCTACATTTAACACTGTGTTCTAACTCTTTTTTGTGACCATAAAATTACTGAATCCAACAAAGACCACACCACACACAACACAACAACTTCCTCCACCAACATACACGGATGTTTTTTAGCTCTTGACAGGCAGAACAGAGCACAACAGGTAGTCAGATACCTCCTACAGTTCCTTGTTACTGTACCAAAACAGAAATGGACATGCATCAAAAACTGTTTGTGTGCATTTTTGCACTGACGAGCCACAGAAACAGAGAGGAAGCTAGATTTGGATGCGATGGAGGAGATTTGGCAACTTTATGAGAGTGAGGTGAACTCTGCTGGACTGTCTTGCTCATAGCACCCTATTGCTTTATTAGTTGGCTTGCTGTTTTGTTTCCTGATCCTGACTCCTGTTGTGAAAATAAAATTACATGTTTGTAAAGTGTCAATTATTAGTTGATTAATCGATCAGTCGATCAAAATATTACTAATCGGCAACTAAATTATTGTTTATTTAGCATAAATGTCAAACATTTGCTGGTTCCAGCTTCTTAAGTGTGAGTCTTTGCTGCTTTCCTTTGCCATTTACTGTATAATAGTAAATAAAGAGTCGTGGTTTTTTGGACTGTTTGTTGAACATAAGCAATTTGAAGACATTGCTTTGGCAAATGTTGATGATTTTATTAACTAAAAGACTAAATTAATTAATTGTGAAAATAACCGCCAGTTTAATCAACAATGAAAATAATCATTAATCGCTGCCCTACACGTTTGTATAATCTCATTGAGTAAAACGGCCAGAGACTGATCAGACGGCCAAAGATTATAATGAAAACTAAAAAAAAAAAGAAATGACACACAATATTATTTTATATCCCAACTGTCAACACCAACTGGTCCAGACTGTGATGAACTTAGTCCAACAGTCATTATGCCAGATCATCATCGCCACTATAACCCAACATGTGGACCTGCTGCCTGACCCGGGCCAAAGTCTAGTTTCAAGTCTGCAGTTCTGATGTGTACACGCTGACGCTGCAAGGAAAGTTCCCCAAGACTGAAATGGAGCAAATTCTCCTCAATTCTCTTACAACTTCTTTTGTTGTTGATGCAGTTAAACTGTGAGCGAGTCCTTCAGCAAAATCTGTTCTCACTCCAGCAGTGTTGAATAGTTTATTCGCACTGAGACAGAGGACCTCTGTCATCTCGGCTCCGCTGTTCTCTCCTGCCACGCTCTCTGTTCGAACTCGAGCATCACACTGTTCTCTCTATTCCTTCAGCTGTGGAGGGCCACACAGCGAGCAGAGTAAAACTTTGTGCATATTTTTGACACCAAACTTTTGACTTACTATCACATAGTATCAAGTTTGAGTCTAAGGAGATGTATGATAATGTCTAATGACGTGTCTGCTGCAATAAAACAGCGACAAGTGCATCTTTGTTAGCTAAATCATTGCTGTCAGCTTCTACTTTGACCACACATTAGCTGAAACACTGCGCTCGCTGTACACGGTGCATGTTGTGTATACGGTGACCTGACTCAGAGGGGAGTGTGTGGCGTGTTAATATCAAAACAGGGCGAGGAGGTCACATTAAAACACTCTTTAATCCTATCATCCAACAGGCAGCTGTCCAAAAAGCTGATGCAGGAAAACTCTGGGCTCTCTCTGTTCCCTGTTGCCCACTTGCTCTCCTTTGCTTCCTCTCACCCTCCTTTGTCTTTGACTTCTTTTGTCTCTTCTTCCTCAAACAACCCACTCTGTTCTTCCCCTGCATTCTAAAATACCTCTAAAACCCATTTTTGACTCACATCCTCTGTTTTTTTTTTTCTTTGTTTTTTTTTACACACTTGCTATGACAGTCCTGTCAGTACAGTCATTGTTTTCAGACAGGTCTGTGCCAGCCTTATAATCACATTATCGCCCAAACAAAGCCATCCACTAAGCCTTTGTTATCAGCTGCCTGGGTGATATCAGATACACGCCATTTTCACTTTACAAGGGCATTATGTCACTTTTCCAACCCTTATGTAAACACAGCTTTTCATCAAACAATGCTAAAAATGCTCCTCCTTGAGGCAGGAAGCCCTCACATAATCTAGGAACAACAAATCAAATGTTGGGTGATACAACAAGAAGGAATTTTCAATTCAGGCAGAAGACAAGCACCGGGGCTCCAGTGGATCCACTCAAATATGATTTTGCGCAACGTGGGCCAGCAATAACCCGGGGCTGTTTGGAACCTCTGTATGAAATGAAAGCTCTGTTTGTTCCTGTGAGGTCCTCTCAATGGAATTGTGAGTAGAGTGCAAATGATGGGGGGATAGATTTTCCCATACATGAATGTAATGAGGACATTCGTCCCCTGAATAGTGAAATGCCAAGAATATTAACGGTATATTAAAGGCAAGTCGTGGCATCATATGGCGAACACAGTCTTTCACCAATTACCCATGTAGATTTTAGCTATCAAGTGACTGTTTTGTTTTTCTAATCTTTTCATAATCTCCTCCCAGATCTTTATGAAAACATGAAAGCACTGCCAGACATATTCTCAGAGCACCAAGGTAATCAAAATTATAAGTTAAATTAAAAACGTTGTGAGCTTTCTGTAGCAGTTTTCCCTGCCTTTGAAAATGTTAGGGTGCCCTCCAGGTTTAGGAACAGCTCTCTGGTGTAACTGACAGTCAGCATGTGCCCCGATCCACAATCACCTAAGCCTCGCCGTCTGATGCACCATTTTTCTTTGACATGTTTAAAAAAAATGTCTGAACCACATGACGTTTCTTTGAGAAAAGGAAAGCACAGGGATTGTAATTCATCTTTTAAACGACAAGGTCCTGTTATTCTTCAGAGGAGAGCTATCCGTTTGGAAGTCTTTTTTGTTCCGCCAGTGCGATGGAGGAAGGAGGGTGTTAAGCAAATGGCCATTCGAGTGAAGCACAGCCAAAAGTGGATCAAACTCTACAACATTTTTACGCCCACTGCCTGTCATAATGACAGGCTATATCTAGTGAGCACCACTGAATATCAAATACTCGAGCGGCAGAAATACTTAACAAGTCATCTGTGATGACTCTCGTCATGTGCAAAGTTTAATGTATTGTCATTACTTGACCAACAGGCGCTGCCGATCAATGGCTGAGTAAAGAGTGCTTCTGTTTTTTGTTTTTTTCTCATACCATTTTCTTTCAGTTCCAACAGCTATGTGCATCACTCTCTTTCTCCCTAGGTCTGTCCTCCTCCTGTCTTTTCACCCTCTGCTGGCTGTCAGGGCCTCACAAATGTGCTGGTTATGGACTATCCAGTCCGCCCTCATCAGAAAACTTGCATTTAGGTCGACAGTGGGAGCAGTTTTTCATGACACATATTAACATTTCTTGTTAGGCAGTGAACTCTGGTGGCTGTGGTAATTATTACTGGAGCAAAGCGGGAAGTCGGGCAAAGTAGTCTAAAGAGTGACAAAGCCCATAGGGAGGAGATGGAGGACGGGTGATTGGGTCAGACAAGTTGCGTCGTGTCCGGTCTGAAAGTGTAAGTCAATGGTAAGTTATTACGAACGCAGTTGAGTAACAGCATGTACATTCCTATACCTAACCAAACTATGACTGTTTGACATTGTTAATTACAGTTGAAAAAATCCTGTCATAATATGTGAACTGTTTGTCAACAAGCTATATTTTTAAAGTCTAACTAAACTTTGAAATGACATATTATCACTAACTTGAGTGCCAAGCCTTTATTTTGAATGTCTAACCAGAGTTTGAAGTTTTAAGGCCACTGACCCAGCTGCTGGATTTGACAATTTTTGGTCATGATGTTTTGGGAACGCTTACATATGTTGTTTTAGGAGTCACTGGCAATCAGTTCAGGTATTGAGGTGTGAGGGTGTCTTGGGATTTTCGTACTCTTCGGGCCTCCTCATGGATCATTGCTCACTTATGTTGTGCAACCTTCTAATATCTGTTCTTTTTTCCGCTAATTATCTTGTGTGGCCTGTCCTCTTCCAGGTCAGCATGGTGGAGAAGAAGGTCGCTCTCCTCCTCGATCCACACTCATTTTATAATTGACTTCAGATATAATCTGACAAATATTTTGTCATTGTAATCTTTAAATTCAGATTTTATTGGTCACATCTATTACATGTCTGTCCATCCTAGGAGAGGGATCCTCCCTTTGTGGGGCTCCCAAAGGTTTCTTTCCTTTTTCCTTCTAGAAGGTTTTTTGGGGGAGTTTTTCCTCACTCGAATCGAGGATCTAATGGCAGAGGCTTTCATCCACTGTACACCCACTGAGGCGATGTTTTGAGCTATAAAATCAAATCAAATTGACTCGACTTATATAGTGTAACTTATCAAATGCTTTTAAAATGAAGTTCTCCAAGATGGGTCTTGTCAGCCTAGTATCACCCAATAAAACGATTCGGCTTCACACAAGAAGTTCATTCAGAGAATCGAGGCAGTTCTTCAGACATAAATTCTGGTTGAAAAGCAGCAGTCAGTGTTGGAAGACATCCACACCAAGCAAAAGAGAAAACATGATCATATCATAAAACATATCTGAAAATGTTCTTCCCTCAGGCATGAGGTTAAAAAAGTAAATGAAATGCTGAAAGAGCCTAGTCAAAGGCATTTTTCATTACAAGGACTACTGGTGGTTACATCAAGGTACACAGGCACAGTGTGGGCGTGATATGTCCTCCAGCTATTTGGAACCTCTGTGAGAAATTACATATCTCTTTGTTTTTCCACTTTTTATCTGAATGATCAAAAAGGAAGCATTCAAAATAAAAGAAATGTCCTTTATAATGGTTTGCCGACTGACGCCGCAGTTGAAATGTTGTAAATAAGCAGCCTTGGGAAGCAAATAAATGTTCAGTATGTCAATCAGTCAAAGAGGTAATTTCATTGAAGCCATGATTGCTGATATTTCTTGACATCATGTGGTTTGAGATTATGTGATTGATTCACAGACTACTTGAGGTAAATTATCCAAATTGCCAGTGTTGCCACTTTGAATTTGAATTTTAATATCTCAGTTGATTTTGCGAGAACATATCCAAAACAAGCTCATTTACTGGCCTCCTCTGCAAATCTGCATTTGTGATGAATGGATTTATTGGTCTCCACAACATTTCCAAGCACGTCTTTCAGGCTGTGCCGCAGCACTTCCTGTAACTTTGTGCCAGAATTACAGGTATTCTTCAGAGATATAGGAATGGCTACCGACTGCAGTGCTGAATCCTCACTCTCTTTTTTTGGGAGAATATGCTAAGCTTGATGAGATGTGGGAACTCCCAAGCCTGATCTTTCTTGAGAATTTCAGCAGCCGTTTTCATTGGAGACTGGGACAAAGCAGAGCATTCAGCCTCTAAACATCTGCTCGCTTCGCGTAGGATGCCAGATCTGTAACGGTCACCTACCTGAGCTTTTTGTGTGAGTGTGTGTGTAGATGCTTGCATGTGCGTGTGATTTCCTGCAGTGTGTGTCCATATCCATGATTGGAACACTCACCACAGCAGATCCTCTTTGTTGGCACCGCAAGTATGGAAATTGAAATGAGTCTGTTTTTGTGATATCTCGCAACGTTTGAGGAAAACGATGGTGGGAAAAGAGACGCAGGCGAGGCGCACACTTTGCAGGAGGGGGGGGATTGATTAAAACATTTCATTAGAATTTCTTCAACAGGATCCACTTTGTAACTTGTCTGCGAGCCAACCCCAAAACCATCCTCAAAGTAGGGGAACAGGAACTGATAAACTTTACATCTTCCCCTCTGTGCTGACTAATGAGGTTTTTGGCCCTAATTAACCCAGTTATCTTCTCTCCTACAACTGTCAACAATACCTCTCATACCAGCGCCAGGGGTAAAACGCAGCCTTTGTGAAATTATAATATATGACTGCCAGTCGCGCTCATCCGGCTGTCTTACAAACAAATACAAAGGGATGAGCTCCCACGGTGTCTTGGGAAGAAGACATCAAAGACCAAAAAAAAAAAAAAATGTCACGATGTATGCGCTTACACGCACAAGCATGAACTCACATTTGCAGATCCATAAACGTGCATATATATGAGCAGCCGATGTGAAGATTCAAAGCAGTAATGTATGAACAGCAGTGGTAGCTTGCAGTCGGGAAGGTCAAATGAAAGTGTGTGCTCAGTGTTAGTGTGAGAGTGTGCTTTTCTGCACAAACTGTTGTGTAGGTGTTGTGATGGACAGTTCTCGAAAAAAAAAAAAGATAATCCTTAAACCACCCGAGACATATTTCTTTAAAATCCAGCACACAAGTCCAAATTCAGCGCACATTAACTCAGTTTTTTTAAATAAGTTCTGCTTTCATCGCAGTAAAATCTGACTTAAACTTTGATGATTTGCATTTTGGCTGCAATATTTGTTATCTCTTATCATCCTCTTTGTATGTAAATGAGTTGTAGTGAAGTCACACAACAAAGGAACTTATTTACATGGATTATTTGCATGGACTGCTGCCTCAGTAATGTGGACTACTGTACATGGAAATACTGTATATTTTGACCTACAACACAAACTGTAGCTTTCTTAAACCTCGTTGTTTAAACTGGCTTAATTTCCTCACTGCTTAGGCTTCCACAGACCCCCCATCTCAATGTAAAATAAGAACAATGGCAAAATCAACCACTGTTTAATGTTGTCTCTTCTTCTGACCTTATCAAACCCAATGCAGCAGTGTATTAAAGAGTGAACTCTTCTCTTTGCCACAAACTGGGCTTGCACATTTGTAGAGAGACTGCCCTCTAAGAAGAACAATGGCGTGAGTCATTTCAGAAAGTGTCCCAAAACGACATATATTTAGGTCAAGTGTGAAAACCCTCCAGCAGCCGGAGTAATCATGACAGGAAGAGAGGAAGATAGAAGGTGACGTTGTTATACAGTGACAGTCAGAAGCCTGCGCAGGGAGGTGGTCAACAACAACTAACCTAAACCATGATCTTTCCTTAAACCGATAACTTTCAGCAATGATTTGTAAAAGTTTGGAAAGCACAGACAATAGTAGTCCTGAAAAAAAAAAAAAAAACACAGCCCATGCCAGAATAAAATGTTGGCAGTTAATTTTTTTGCAAACCACAGATACAGTGCATTTAAATGTGTGCATGTAATATTTAGATTTCTCTGACATTTTACAGGTATATAAAATGTCGTTACTGAGGCGAAGGTTATAGTCGTGGAGTTACAACTAGGAGAGAGGGCTGCCATGCCAGGGACCACAGTTCAAGACTATGTTTCAACATTTGTAAGCATGATCATTGGTATTTTTAGGCAACAATGAGATGTCAGGACAATTTCCAGCTGTGTTTAGGGTGACAAATAATAGTTATTTTTTGTTGTTTCTAGAGGTAATCAACACAATTTTCATTTGCACTGTGCTTTAATTTTACTTGTTTGTAGAAACTGATGAAAAACATAAATTACAAAAAAGTAAGTAGCCAAAAAGCAAATAAAAAACAAAAGGGGTTTGTTACTATTAGATGAGAAATGTACAGTATGTGACATTTTTTTATGTTTTGGGACAATAAGTCCCCAGAGAAGTCTGCAAGATCAATCCCATATAGAGCATATGACAGTTCACGTCATAAATCATGCCACAAAGTATCAATCTCATAAAACAATAATACGTATGTTTTATTTTTTGACTGTCAAAGATGACATGGCTCTACAAGACCCCAAAACAGGGTTTAGAACTGTAAGCAAGGGTACTACAGGGTTATGTCCTATCTGTTTGCTCTGTTTGCTTGCTGCTTGTTTTCTCAATATGAGATGAAAGCAGCCGATCAACAGGGGAGCCAGATAGCACATAAACTAATAAACCGGCCACAGCCACTGCCACAAATTCACTGTTGGACTTTACAGTGGTACAGTTTATCGTAGTGTTCGCCCTATTTAAGAAGCATAAACGTCACATCACACACTGTGTCTTTGTAAAATCTCTCCACCACCATTTACAAAATAAGACAGTAGCTCGTTAGGGCGGAGATTCTCTACAGCAAACGTCTTCTCAGCCAGCATCAGGCCAACAAATCCTTCCTCTCACAAAAGCAAGATGAAGATTTGGCTGCAAGATAACAAACTGATAACAAACACAGCACTGTTCTGAATGCAGCAACAATTCATTATGGAAGATGGAAAGCAACAAGCACAGTCACCTCACACACTGCCATCAACAAATTCACATCATTATGCAGAGATGAAAAAAAATGATCCAAAAAAAGTTCCCTCAAACGCCTCCGGATCGATTCGAAGCAAACCGCTATTTTCGAGCGCCGACGATCGATATAACTATGTTAGTACAGGCAGGAAGTGAGTGTGTGTGGTTTTCAGATTGTAAACAGAGTGTGTGGTTTTGTTCTCCACGATGGCTTGTGCAGCAACTGAGGATTAATTATTTAGGCGGATTCAATCAATTACTCAGCTCGTGGTCTCTATCAGCATCTATATGTGTGTACATGCGTAGGTTTCAGCAAGTTAAAACGGAGCGTGCAATTTTTAATCTGCGAGGGTGTTGCAGTAAATCATTGTAAGCTACAGTACATAAAAACTCAAGTTGAAAGCAAACAGGGGAAAAGTCACCTTAATGATTGCTACCCAGACTGTAAACTTCTCACTCGCACGTTTTTATATGGCTGCATATCACCAAGTGGCCGAGAACATACAGAGAGCGAGGCTTCTATAAATCACAGTAAAACACAAATAGACCTCTTCTGCTGGTGGCCTTGTGCAAACAGGAACAGAGGTTGCTCTTAAATTAAAGGGACGGCTTCCTTCATCAGTCTTCTCTCTGGCTTTTTCTTCATCTTGTTTGTCTCCTGCTGCCACACTGGACTTCATGAATACCCCCAAATGAAACAAATTAGACATTAGTCTCTGGTAGTCTGACTTCTCTTTCACTGAAGAAAAGGCAGGCTAGGAGATGTAAAAGGCATGGCATGCGTCAAACAGTAGTTTAAATGGCATCTTGTTCGAAGCTCAAACTTTTTGCACTTTCGATGATACATCAATATTTTACACTTACACCTAATGGGTTTATCTGTAACTTATGATGCCCTCTAAGTGGAGCTGTGTATATCTTGCTTATGAGATGTTTTCCATCCTTTACTTCTCATTTGCATGTCTCTTAAATGTAGAAAACAAAATTAGCAACCATTTTTTGAAAGGGGTCTGTTATTTCATTATAAGCCACATATTAAGACTGTGTAACTTTACACTTGTAGCAACTTTACGTTTCTTTATGTTGCAACTTGAAGGTTCTTGTCAAATTTGACTTGTGACAGTGCTGTGCTTATGGTCTGGTTAGTTTAAGGCACAAAAACTACTTGGTTAGGTTTAAGAAACAATCATGGTTTGGCTTAAAATACCTTTTCTGGTCATCACAAACATGCTGGAGATGTCCTGAGTTTCGTTAAGAACTGCCAGTTTTGTGTGAGATGTCCTGACATCCCGTCAAAGTATCCAGTTCCTGTTGCCACGAAAACGCTTGAAAATGTAGAAACACCCTGAAACCCCTAATAAAATATTATCCAGCGTATTCACACTTACAGACGTCAATGTTTTATCTTGAACTGAGGCCACTGACTTGTCAGACGTGTTGCCTCCTCCACCTCCATACATGAAAGTCAGGTCATAAAAAATATAAAGTGAACGTGATATATGTGCATATGTGATACGTACAAATGTGGAAGTATCAGTGGTTTGCAAAAATGTTAAGTGACAACATTTCATTCAGGTGACTTGGCTGGATTTTAAAACCACTGGACCTCTGACTTCCCATGTGGAAAATACAAAGTGACTAGTTTCTTCTGAAGGCAGCTTGAAATAGGATGTGACTTGACATATCTTTTGGTAATATTACACTGGGGAAAAACAGGCCACTTCAAAAATAAGCTCAAAATATAATAAAAACGTTCTTGTTTGCTTGGAATGTTCCTTTAAGTGTACTGAGATCATGTCACTAGAAGTAAGACAAATATCCTTGGTAATAATTTGTGTTTTCGCAGTGTAGAGATGAGCTATTTGCGGTGCATCTGAGTGGGCAGTCAGTGTTGGTGTAAGGTTTTGGTCATGGTAACGGCAGCTGAACGTATGGCTCTGCCTGTTTCAGTGAGCAGTCTGCACTTGATTTGTGAAACGTAATGAAAATTAGCGCACTACTTTTTGTGACGGACTGCAAATCTGCTGTGAGAGCAGTCTTTGTGTCTGTCCGTCAGCATGCGCTTTCACTGAATATGTTCAGACTCAACATTCAATTACCAGCTGCCTCATCGAGAGATTTTAGTTTAATGCCCCAGGCCCACTTAATCTGGGATATTCTGTTTTAACGCCCCAGTCAGCCTGAAATCCTTCAATGAGACGTTTTTTTCATGATCGTCTCCTCTTTTGCTTTATTCTCATCTCGTCTTCTTCTCCCTTCTCTCCCTCCCACCGCTCTTCTCCATCACTTCAGATTGAAGTCAAACTCGACAGTTTGCTCATTATCATAAAATAATGGGCTGTGGACATTGAGCAGATCCTGGCAAAACTTGACCAACCAAATGCTGCACGCTCTTTCTTTTTTCTTCTCTTCATCCATTTTTCCTTTCTTCTTTCCTCCCTCTCTATCCCCAATCTTCTTATTTCAGACTTCATTTTTACCTCCTTCAAACTCCCACTTCCCTCCAAATAGCTGTTATGATCAAATACACCGCAGTGGTATTTCTCACAGCGAGGGCACTCATTCATTAAGTCAAACACTTGTTAGCATTCTAGCCCCCATCCCACCTGCCCACTTTACACAACGCTGAGTGACGGAGAAGAATTTTGCATCAAACTGAAACTGCATTTACTCCGAAGAGTCTTATCACTGCCTTGTGGTGTGTTTACTGTGGCAGTGGAGGGAGGGAGGAAGGGCTCGTGTCGTTTCCTCCCCTCCTCAGCCATCACACCTACAAACAATGTCTCATCCAGTCCAATGAGGCAGCCAACACTAAACTGTAAGAACAAGGCGCCCTCTCAGGCATGTAATTCCTCCTGTTGGCACTAGTTTAGAAGCCTATAGATGGCTCCCTGCTCAGACACAGTCGCCATGTAGAAGTGCTTTTCAAGCTCAATTTGACTCCTCTCAGGTACATGTCCGTCCCGGGCAGCTGGTCCAATCACCAACAAAAGCAAATCTGCTCTCGCACGAGCAGATATGTCAACAAACAAAACATGTAGCCCGGCTGGACAGCCGAACAACCAGAAAATGCAGAAATGTGTTAAGCTGTTGACTTCTTACTTTGTGCGGGGCAGGTGAGCGGCACAAGGAGAGAAATCTCTCTTTTCATAGGAGGAGACAGTGTGCCTTTCAGGCCTGGACACGGTCGGGTTCACCAGTCTCCGAGGATAGATGAGGACACCGCTGAACAGTGGCCCTGTTGTGGCCCTATAAAAAGTCAGAGGCTCTGGCACTGACACTGGCAAGTGGCAATGAGAAATACAGCAGTGATTCACTGGTTTTCTCCGCCATAAACCTTACAGAGTGGAGTATTCGCTCTAAGATAATGGTTTAATATAAAGCTGAATTTAAAAATTAATACATACAGCACCTATGCCAGTCTGCCCTTGAGCCAGCATGATTGCATTCAAAATGCTATTTGTTTGCTTTGAGGGCATTTGGCTCATTAGCCTCCACATGACGATCCCATAAGGCTGCCCTGACTCATGTGCCTTCTTTGAGGGTGATGGCTTGAGGGTGAAATGTATAATTACGGAATCAGTGGGACTTTTTTTTTTTTTTTCCCAGTTCTTTTCCCAGGCTGGGAGCAAGCTGCCTCGCTGGTGCTTGGCAGGCGGTGTGCCGTGTGCGCATCGGTGTTAGAGATCTGATCCTCTACAGGCGAGAATGCCAGTCCACCCTAAGGGATATAGATTAGAGATGTTTGTTGGGAAGGCAGAGAAAGGGTGGCAGTGTGTGTGTGTGTGTGTGTGTGTGTGTGTGTGTGAGAGAGAGAGAGAGAGAGAGAGAGAGATGGGGCAGGTGGGACGAGGCAGATCAGTGATGGAAGGAGATGAGTCTGATTGTGCTCCCGTAAACTGACAAGGCATGAAAAGCAACGTTGTGCATGCTTGTATGCGTGTGCAGGTGTGAGGTGTGTAGTGGTGTTTGAGCATGTGTGTGAGTTTCTGCTTGCACTGTTGTCAAGCCTCAGAGCATGTCCTGCATGTAACAGCGCAGCAGATTTTAGAGTCAGGGCAAGTACAATGCTGCTATGTAGTTATTTCCCACAATCAAATGAGCAGACAACATCCACAGGTAGGTTACACTACGTGTTTAGGCATTCTACTTCAGCGGCACACATCCAAATTAGACCCAAGAAAAATGCGTAATTGCAGGAACTCACCGCGGTTTGGAACAGCAGATAAAGTTTAACTCAGTATTTCCCATTCTCCCGCTGAATCTCGGTGACTCTCAACTGTCGACACTGTAGAGGAACTCATTTCACAGTTTGTCGGGGTTCAGTAGCAACTCCGCGGAGACAAAACAGCCCTCCACAACACCAGAACACACACTCAGGGATCCGGAAAAAAAGTAACCGGAGAGGAAGGCTGCTCCGGACCAATCCGTCGCGCGGTTCTACACCAGTGAGAAACTTTGACTTTCGTTGGGGGGGGCGGGGGTTGAAAAGTCTCCTTATCCCACTGTAAGTCACCGTTCCTAGAAGCAGAGGCTTTGACCTTTCTGGGGATAATGACTTTACAAAACGAAAATCATCCAGCAGGAGATGTAGTCAAGAGGAGAGGAGGAGAGAAAAGGAGGAGGAGGAGGAGGTGGTGGAGGAGGAGGAGAGAGACTCGAGGAGCGCAAAGGGGCTGTCGATTAGAAGATTAAAAAAGACGCGTTTGCGCATTTGTGTCAGGCAGAAAGCGGCGGGGTCCAACGTCGGACAGATGCGACGGAATGCGGCTACCGGGATGCGGACAGCCGCCCCACGAAGATGGTTAAATATCCCGTTATGAATTCCACCCTGTTTTTTTTTTTCTTTTTGTTTTTTTTGTTCTACTTGACCCGCCTACTCCGCAGCGCTGTGCGGAGAGAGGAGCGCAGCAGCCAGACGAACTGTAGGTAGGCGCCCCGGCAGCAGACAACAGGCACGGGCGCCTCGGCTCTCCCCTGTGCCCCTCTCTCACTTAGTCACATGTTTAAGACACAAGTAGCCCTCTGTAATAGCTGCCGGAGGAGGGTAGAATGGGGCAGGCGACGTGGTGAGAATGATAACACGCGTTTTTTGGTGACAGTCTCCTTCTCTGCCTCTCAATTTAAATGAAAAGCACTGGTGTGCACTAAGCGAAATGACACTCTCGTCATTAACTTTACGCCCTAATATAGTTCTTTAATGCCGCAGTTATTTATAAAGACATGGACATTGGAGGTAATTGAATATTCCCCATAACTGCTTGGCTGGTCCACTCCAAATGCGCCTCAAGAGAGGGACGTCAACATTTAAGTCCTTATCTGTCTGAGCTGTCACATTAGTCAGAGGAGAGAGTGAAGGTGCTGAGCATAATGTCTAATCCTCTCTGGTTTTGTCTTGTGAAGCATGCCTGTGCATGAACTATGAGTCATTAAGTGGCGCTGCAAAGGCAGCTCTGCTAAAATCTCCATGCAGCAGAGAGCATGTAGCCACTGAGTGAGTGGATAGATGCTGGCATTTTCATGACTGTGACAGCACGCATTAAAGTAACAAAGATCAACGCTGTTAAACTGTATGCTGAGGCACCTGATTTTATCCCATGTTGCACTGATCAAATCCAGCACCAGCCTGTGGAGGATCTGAGGTGACCAGTACAAGGCAGAGATCATTAATATTCAGAGAGCTGAGGAGACTCATTGTCTGAATTATGTCTCAAATACAGTTTGAATCCCTCAGTTATATGGACACTCTCCTGGGTGAGTAGATTTTTAAGGCCATGGTGGCTAAAAAAAAAATTCTAAATAGTTAAATAGATAAAGTATGATTCATTAAATGTAATGTTTGTGGCAGTTAATGTGTTAAAAACACTGATCAACACTGTGGGATGTGGCAAATGTAAAGGTTAGGGTGCTGAATCATGAAGAGTACATGGGGGAGGTGTCCTTGAGTCCCTTTCTCAACACGTGAAGAGGAAACTCAGTCTACCCAGAAACAGCAGAAATTAATCTGTGAGAGCAATCAGGGCTTTGAATTCTACAGGCACAGCAGCAGTGTGGTGCTAATTAACCCAGTTCCCCGTGTGTGTTCAGTGTCCATTTAGTATGCTGCGCTTTGCTGTAGCTGTCCGTGGTACTGAAGTTGATTTATGTCGCGTCCCAGCAGAGATTGGTGCCAGATTCGGTGTGACACTGACTCCGCTTCATATTCCTGACTGTCAATTCCGATCAGGATGCTGCAACAAAAAAGTGACAACTTGTTAGAAAAATCTCATCAATTTAGCCGTTTCCTTAAGTGTATCCATCCATCTGCGCGCTGCATTAGCAAAACGACAGCGTTGTTCCCATCCCAATCCATTCATCATTCATATTAAAGCCATCCAGCTCTGTGCTTGTTGTTGTTGATGATAAGCTTATGGATGGAGCGCTGTCCATGGTGCTGAATAACCAGCGACACACTGTTTGGAGCCTCTGGGATCATTAACCCTTTCCTGCATGGTTTCCTCTACAGTTGGCAGATATTCAGAAGCCATTTTTAATCATTTAAGTTAGAGTACCATGTCCATGCCAGCAGGTGGCAAATCCCCAAAGCCTTGTTCACAGTTCAGTTTGATTATCGTTGTATGTCTTTGTCATTTTAAAGCCACAATATGCATGTGTCTGAAGAAAGATACTTGATTATTGAGTCTCATTTCCAGGTCAACAAAATGGCCTACTGACGCTTTGAGAGGGGTAAGACTCAACAATCAACCATCTCTCTCCAGAAAGTTTAATTATACCACTCCCCCCTTCGAGTTAGCTGGGTGCTAAACAGGAAGTTAGCCGGCTCAGTTGGCGATCCAGGTATTTTCATAGCTGGGAAGTCAAGCTTATTTGGCTTCAAAACACCACTGAGCAGCTTTCATAGGAATGAACAGGGCTCCACCTCCAACACTGTGTCCAGTAATAAAACGTCCTTAATAGACCGCATCCCAAATTCCTTCTTTATTTATGTGCCACCACCGGATGTCAATAACACATCATCACATTTAGATCAAAGCTGTCATTTGACCCGGGTGTAAATGCAGAGTTTACACATTCCTATTGCACACAAAGCCTGATCTTAGCGGGTTTAAGTGGGATTTTTGACCAGTGGAAAAGGGGTAATAGAGTTGCTTTAAAAATAGCTGAGGGAAGAAGAAATGTACCAAGAACCTCTGGAGAACAGTGAAATTATCGTATTTAGTGCTGACTAAGGTGTTAGAAAAACTCTTCTCCAGCTTTTACCAACATTTTCCGTGTACATTTTATTCTGTGACCACTGCAGTGGATGTTATGCACTAAAGGCTATATCCTGCTGATTTAGATTCCCACATATTTATATGTTTAATTCAAAATGATGACATAATTACACTTAAATAGTTTTATTAAACATATATTTTAGATAGTCTTTAGATTGTATCTAAATATTGGCCCATTTTTTATGTAAGTAAGCCCAATAGGCAGAATATACCCTTTGGTGCAGATGACGTCCAGATCTATTTTCAGTAAAAATAAATAAATAAATAAATAAATAAATAAATAAATAATGAATAAAATAATGTCAAAGTCTGGTAAAAAAAAAAAAAAAAAAAAAAAACCTGTCTGGTTATAAAAGGATTGAACATAATTGAATCACTAATTATGTCATTGATGCATCTACATAACTCCTTTAAAATAACATATTTTGATAAATAAATGACTGCTGTGTTTTTCATTTTTCACTTGTTCTCATTTAAATAATTCATGCATAAAAGGGGTTAAAGTTTAACTTTCAGATTAAAAACTACTCAAATGCTTGAATGAAGAAGTGATTCAATGTGTTTAAATTAGCAAGTGCTCTCCTTACATAACAGCAAACTAAACATAACTTCAAACCACTTTATCTGAAAGTGTTCCGTGTGACAAAACACTTAACATTTCACCAGAAATATATTATTTTAACTCCGAAAGGCTCTTTAGTGGGAACACGGTCCCTTTGTTCTTGCCCATGACCCGCTAAGTACTGTAATTCCATTAATTTCACTATCAACCATTAATGACCTCCATTAGCATATTAATGAGTGATGTTCATGAAATGGATCTCCATCATGTCTGGTGGAACTGGAGCAACCCAGTGGATTTGCAGCTCCAGTGTCTGTGATGAGCAAGGCTGTGTAACTTATTTACACCTTAAGCACAGTCTCATTAGAGGACCTGGGAGTGTCTGGAGAGAATCACATTCATTTTAGCTCTGCGACTGTCTGGACGGGTGCAGGAAATGTTCCTCCAATAGGGAGTGTGGTGGTGTCACGTGTCATATTTGGCCTTTTTCGCTGTCATTCTTCATCTTGGAATGTCAGCGTTCGGTTCAGAAAAGGAGTTCACGTCCATGTCAGCGATGAGTCACTCCTGAATCAGAGATGAGATGTAACCTTTTTTGGGGGGCTCTCGGGTTTCACTTGCATGCTTGTTTGATTTAATATTTTTGACAATTGCAAACTTTAACACACAACGAGATTTGCGATTTCTCCCAATCCTGTGCTCCGTCTCAGTAGATCTTACTGTATAGCTGACTGGCTGACTGTCAGGCTCCGGCGAACTCTTAAGCAATCGCCACCCCCCCACCCCCCCACTATAATTTGACCTTAGCAGTCTCCAATATCCCTGAGGCAGCCATGGAGGACAGTTGATTCAGATAACTCCATTTCACTGGGCCTGTGAAATGAATTTAGGTCTGTTCAACTAAGGGCCCATTCATTTTGGCTCCATTTCACCGTCTATCATTTCCCCAGAATACCATCAGACCAGCAGTTATCTATTCTATATTTAAAACAGCTAGGATTATTTGGTGCATGGGAGGAATATACCTCATACAGATTACCTCAAGCTATCTTGTGGTACCTTCTATCTATTGCACACTACAGATTCGGTATTAGAATATAAGCCGGTGCCAGCAGTATCATACCCTGTTTATTATGGTATGTGCTTATCGCTGCACATCCAGGACAAAAGGATCATGAACGGAAGGAACTTTTAAGCTGCTCATAGGGAATATTTAACTTTTTGTCTCATCACAAAGCCAATTCTGCTGCTTCCCCTCTTGACTTTTTAAGAAGGCGAGGAGCAATCATCATTATTTAGGCCTAGCCTTTATTGAACACTGCAAAATCTCAGGAATAACCCCATTGACACGTTTCCTAACTGGGTGCTGAAAAAGACTTAATGAGACTCTTCAGGGTTAATGTTTTAATCTACCGGAACTTCTCATAATATCATAACCAGTTCCCAAACGTGCCATACTGTTGTACTTATTATACCATAAACAACACTTTGCGTAATGGCCAATACGAGGCTTAATGATGAACCTGATGAGAAGAGGAATTAAGATGATACCGGAGGCAGTTATAAAGAAGATAACCTTGTTTTTTGGCTGGAAGCGACCACGGTAATGCTGTGATAGTAATCAGTGTTTCCATTCAAGATATTTATCATGGAGCGCCAGCTTCAGTGCTTAACAGTGTGGACGCTAATTCGGTGGGATTGTAGGATTGATAGAGCAACTGTGGAGAGGGGGATGAGGGAGGTAAGCTGCTTTGTCTACCCTTCAGTAAACACAAATCACATTCACTGTGTCATACAGATTTTGCACCATTCTTCTGAATAAATATTACGTTCACATGACACGTAAGAAGTGCAGGGGAAGAGTGTTTTAGTAGATGTGAGTAACGGTATCATGTTAAAATATAACTTTGCTGAAAGTATAAGTCACCCATATGAATAGTACTTGAGTAAAAGTCTTAAAGTACCTGATATTAAGTATTAAAAGTCATTTTCTGGCAATAAATGTACTAAGGCTTATCACATGGTGAAATATAGTCTTGATAGAAATACATTAAAACGGTCCAAGGCAGACTGTGGAATCTTTTTCTTTCTGTCAGCTCGAGAAATGTTCATCTGATCAACTTCACGCTTGGCAGTTTTGTTTCTGAGGACCCAAGGAAGTCCGGCATCGCATTTTGTGCAACTTGGACACATTTCACATTCAATATAAAAACATTTTGAAAAAAGAATGGCAATGCTCTGTGCAGCAGTGGGGGCTCTGGCTTCATGGCTCTGCAGACTGAAGCTGGGCTCACATGTGATCCCTCTCACAAGATCCCATGGGGAAGCAGACGTAAACAAAATGGAGATTAGCAAGGTGCAACATTGCTGTAGTAACACATTTACATTGTAAAAAATCAAACATACCATTCAGGCGGTGTAAGACTGGATCTGTGAATCCCTCACGTTACCAGATAATCTGTGCCGAACAGCATGTTTCGAATGGGCACTAAACTGGTTTTAAAATGACTAACGTGTTGTGAGCAACATAGTTCTTCATCAGGGTCATTGTTAGCAGTAGCTTGTATTTCACAAATGAGTTGAGGTGGCTCTCTATCACTGTGCCAGTTGGTCCAAAACAAGGAAGTGATATATCACAGAGGGAAGAAAGAAGGAGTTGGGGAGATAGAAGGGAAGAGAAGATGGATTCAGGGAAGGAGAGGGGAGATTGGAGCAGGAGTAAATCTCAATAATTAAAAGAATATAGATTTAATGTGGCTGCTAAGTGGAGGTGGATCTAATCCTCTCTCTGTGCACACATCATACAGTCTATTAACTGCTCCAAATGTTTCTGTTTTTTACAGGTGACATGCATTTTATATTTTTCAATCGAGACTATTTCACCCCCCCATGAGCCCTCACATAATGGTTACACCCGAAGTCTCCCAAAGAGCACCTGTATGCGATCAGCATGAAGACCCAGCAGTGCTTTCACTCCACTGTTTTAAATTACACATATATTTACATGTACTGTATGTATCTACTGTGTACTGCGGGGTCGACCAATTACCCACCTGGTCGATTGATTGATTCACTATTCAGTTGTTTTTTTTTTCTGATTATCAGAATCAGTGTTTGTTTGCTTGTTTTTTGTTTGTTTGTTTTTTAAATCTGATTAATTTAAAAAATCCTACACTAGGACCGATGCAGCATGGAATCTACAAAGCAACAACCAACTAAAGTTATCAAATAAATATAGTGGACTAAAAGTACAAACAATTCGACTTCAAAATGTAGTGGAGAGGAAGTATACAACTGCAGAAAATTGAGAAACTCCAGTTGAAGTACCTCAAAATTTACTAAAAGTACAGTACTTCATGACCTAACTGGAGATACAAATTGTGTTTTCTTTTCTGCAGCTCAAGAAGAAAAAGAACTAAAAATAGAGAAAAAAAACAGTTATTGGCACTAATCCCTGGATGGGCTGAAGAAAAAATAAAAAAGAAACAGTTGAGCATCAACTACAGTCAAAGTGCCCTTAGGTTAGGCACTGAACTTACAACTACCCCTGTTAAGCTGTTCATTGGTCCATTGGTGACTAAAAACAGAGCTGTGAACATTTGACAGAGAATTCCCACTGCAGCCACCCCCTTGTTGTTACTGTAATGTATTCTTTTTATCATGCCCAGAATAAAGGTTTAAAACATTGAATAATAAAACAAAATAATTATGATCTGCAGCACAGCTGGTATCCATCTTTGTAGTGACTCACTTCAACTGTACAGATATTATCAGTCGGTTCTCGTCCAGAAAAAAAAAATGGAGAATTGAGAGGCCAGATATGGACAGACCAGTGCCGCTGTACCAAGAGTATGCCGCCATGGCGGAAGCCTATCATTGAAACCCAATGAACAGATCGCTTGGAGATTTATCAGAAATGATATAGTGCTGTGAATGAGAAGGGTATGGCTTCTCCATTACCCATCCGTCACCAATGATGTATTGCAGATAAACTACCAGGCAGCAACAAGCTCTTGCTGAGAGGCTGACCTCGTTGATGAAAGCGAAAACTCCCCCATGGCCATTCCAGCATACACAGCCCCCTCTTTTCAATGCAACAGTCAGAGCTTGTCTCTGTACGAGGGAACTCATATCAACACTATTACTTCTTGGGGGTGGTGTGTGTGCACTGACAGAAAAGAACAAACACACAATTTGTCTACAGACATGGGATGGAAAGGCCCTCTCCTCTGCATCAGTGCTTGAAGGTGAAGTCAAAAGGCTACTCTCACGCTGCGCAGCTGATGTGCATCTTCACTAGCCTGCACCTCACCTGTTCAAATAGCACCTGGTTTTATTCCACATTGGCAGTGATAAATAGACTGCAGCTGTGCCTGTCCCAAGCACTGTCAAGTTTTGCACTTTAGTGGCACCAGATTTCAGCACAGCACAGCCTTTATTTCGAGTGCTTTAGTGCCCAGGAATCACTTTAATCAGTAAACTGCCACATTATCAACCCAAGTCTGTCTATAAACACTGTTTACCAGATGACTCATCCTTCAAAAAGCACAAAAACACGACTCTAAGCAATTTCTTTGCATAATAATATCCTGACAATAACAGTCCCCACGGAGGTCTCAATTGAGTTTTTCAGCTGTCTGATTCAAGTCCTTTAATATGGGGTGTCTGATAGAGGTGAACACAATGTTTACATTTTCTTTCAGTCTGCATAATGTCTACACTAATGTGCATAAGATCATTTATTTATGTCGAAATGAGAGAGAAGAGTATCATTCTGGATCTGTTGCTGGCAGGGATGGACAGTAGGGTTGGGCGATGTCTGCTGAACTGGCATATGATGATGTCTACAGTGAAACATCGTGATGGTTGATGACATTGTCATTTATGAATCTGAGGCAACGTGTCTCCTCAGTGTTTTCATATGGCAGCAGTTGTCTCACCACTGTAGCTGCCGCTGTTTCCCACCGTTGCTCTGCTATGAATCTCCAACTGTCTCACCCTGCAGAGGAAGCTATCTCCCGTTACCACTGACATATATCCCTGTTCCAGGTTTCCACACCGCATTTCCGTAAATTAGCTTTGTTCAGCCTCATATGCATAAAACAACGTTGGCCGACTAGCCAAGGAAGCTAAGCTAAGAAAACTGTGTGTAAAAATGGCATGACTGAGTGAAACAGCGGCCTGCAGGAAAAGAGACACTGCTGCCACAAATTTAACCGAGTGTCTTGGGTTCTCCTAACTGAGCTGGTTTAAAAAGAAACTTTTTAGATCATGATGTTCGATGGCCAGGGATTAGTAGACCAGGGGTGTTAGCCATCGACTACTAGTCCCTGACCATCCCTGACAATGCGACAAGTGAGAGACATTGGTAGGAACGACACCATGTGTGAAACAAAAAAGATACTGTTAGCAATGGAGAGTCAATCAAAGTCACTGTTTTACTAGTGTATTAATCATATTTCCCTGAAGTACAACCAATTTGCAAACAGAAAATGTGATTTTTAGGTAACATAATGCTGCCCAGATTATGTTAGTTGTGTTTTTTGAATAAAGACAACGAGGAAACTTTAAGTCATATATCTGGCAAGTCGCATGTTTTGACAGTGAAAGAATGTATTAAGTGTTCACTGATAGGCTATTTCATTTGTTTTTCTTACAATATGTGCTTGTAGCAACTAAAACACTAGTGATCATTAGCTGTTTATGTCTAGACACTTACAGCAAATTTTTGCTTTACTGTATCATAATGAAGTAAATGTTTTGATTGCACAATGTAATGACTATATAATAATGACACTTCCCACATTTAGTTTGGTTCCCTTGCTTTAACTTAGCAACGTTATCTGCCACCTGCCCTGAAATCTCCTGGGAAAATGACAGCTGACTGGTGGTCTCGTCAGGAAGGCTGCCTGGTACCATTTTGTCATCTTGTCCTGTGTTGTTGGTCGTTGCAACTCTGAGAAAAACATAAAGTGATCTGAATGTCTGCGGCAGTGGTGCGAAACACAAAGGAGAATAGTTGTCTGTATCTACTTTAAGGTTAAGGAAATATCCGAGTCCTGGCCATTAGCACAAAACGGCCAGGACTTTTTTTCAAACTGATTTTGTTGTCTAAAATCTAACCACACACGTTACTTGGGATGCAAACACTGGCCCCTGGTATTAAAGTAGTATATGCCTACCCTATAAATCCACCCCAACCAGCTGCCTACAACTTGCATGCAGCACACAATTGCAGCTCTCCCTTTACTTCAATAGGCATTACTCATGAACACCACTACATAATTGGTAAAACAAATTAGTATCAAGAAGCTTCACCAGGCATTAGTGATGCAGAAATCCATTGTACCTCCTCAGATTGAACCGTCCTTTGTGCAATTAAAGGCCCCGTCCAACCAGTATTGCAGCAACAAGGACAGGATCCCTCACTGGTTTCCCATCATTCTGCTGAATGTCTTTGTTGGAAAGCATGATCAAGCCAAGGGTGCCAGGGAATAGAGTTGTTCAGTACAAGCTGGTCATCAAAGCTTTTACTTGCCCAGACATCAATATTTTTAGTGTTTGTATTGTTGTAAGACATATCAGCAGGCCAGTGTGAATTAAATGAGACGATTATACCCCAGTCCCCAGTCATGATATCTCCAGCCAGGTTTGTGCCGATCAAAGTGGGCATATTAAGCCACAACCTGATCTCTTCTGAACCCTAACCAAGGAGTTTTTGTGCCCAACCCTAACCCAACATTGTCATATGAACCGATAGAAATGTAAAGTTGCAACATACAGTGAAGAATTGTTCCACTATATCCGTGGTTTGCAGAAACATTTACTCTGCCCACTGTGTTGATGATTAACAATGTGGCATTGGAATGTAGTTCTCAGGTCCACAAAGAAGCCTCCGACAAGCCTTGGAAATTGCAGAAGAATATGATCTCTTGTTTCTGTTGTGTCAGTTGGAAAAGGTGTGCTGGAAAATGTAATGGTTTTCTTGTCTTTTTTACTCTGTGTATCCTCCTTATCCAACCTTGTGCTTCGGCTAGAAGAGGGTAAACAAATGACACAAAGCTGAGTGGAAGTCGTGGAGATAAATTCTCAACCTGTGGTTTGCAGAGGATCGAGCGTTTGGACAAGTTAAGGCATGTGAAGTGACCCGGTCCACATTACCCCTGTCACTATCTGTATTTCCCAGCTTGGCCTGATAGATCCATGGGTCCTCTGCTGACAGAGATAATACAAGGTGGAAAGAAAGACTGTTTTGTGACAGCACTGGGAAAGGCAGAGCCGAGTGGGGAAAAGCAGAGAAGAAGGGGCAAGTGCATGACTCAGCGAAAGGTGTCGCACCATTAAAATTAAATTTACAGCTGGTTTCAGACAAATCTGTAAGCTCTGTGGCTGTAGGCAGAGGTGGTTGGGCATTTGGAGGACATTACAAATTGACACCCTACTTCTCGGGACTCCTGAATCATTTATTACACCTACCACTACTTAAGCTGTCGAAGCAGTGATGGGTTTGGCACTGTGTTGTCCACAGTTAATTTATCAGGGCTGAGCTGGCTGGTGCACTGTCTGCCCAGTCTGGTGTCGAATCTTCCTCTGTCATTAAAGATGTCAAAATCTCCCAGCTTTTATTTTATCAGTAACGCTAAACATCCAATGAACACGTTCGCTAAAGCATGTTACAGGAGACATTTATATGCGTGCTCCTTTGAATAATCAATATCATAATGTACAGCTGCTGCTTAGATACTTATTGTTTCCGTGTAAAGTCGTAACAACGTCAACAGTTACGGTTGAGGCGAGGTTTTAATTTCTCAAGCAGTGTGGCAGGTACCACATCACTCCCTGTGCAGCTGATATCTCTGTGGAGCAGCCGTAATGGGACTGGGTCTCTGCTGAACCACTGTGCGATGAAAAGCTTCTATTATTCCACAAAAAGGGGAATTTTTAAGTATCCGAAACCAGCCTACAGGAAAGAAAGAATAAAAAGGAAGATGTATGTGACCTGAGGGCTGTGCGATCTCAATGTGTGTGCAAAACCATGGATAGAACTGATGAATTTCTCCTGTGGACTATGACCCCTGATTAAACAAACAAATTAAAAGCATAACTAAAACCTGGCTTTTCCCATTGAACTATTACTAAAACCGTATGCAAAGAAAGTGATTTTTTTTTTTCCTCAACATTACCATAAAACCCTTATATCTGTCTGCCCAAATTAATTACTTCAGTTACAGTGGAGCTTAGCAGAATGGATTTGCATTTTTTGGCCATAGAGCATAAGCCAGTCACTTCTATTTTTATCATAATTCATTCTTGAATACTGGATGAAAAAAAACACCACATGTCCACAAATAGGGTTTACTGTTCTTTTAAGCTTATTTTTAGTTTTTTATCTCATTAAATATTTATATATGTACTTGGCACTGCCTTTAGAAATTTGCTGAATGTATTTTCAATCAAAATACGTCACTGATGTGTGTTATGTAAGACAACAGTTCTCACCAGTCCATGATTTTTATTTCCTTTCCATGTAATGCACTGAGGTTTGTACTCTAGATTGAGCTGACTTAGCTCGCATACCACTGTTCTCTTTAGTGAAATGAACAGAATGTGCCCACTAGTCACCTGCTCATCCCCTGAACACTCAAAGGTCAAAATACTCTGGTTGCATTGTAACATAAATCTGTAAGTTCATGTTGTGTGCATAATGTAGCAATTATAGCACAAGTTGAAAATAACAGTCCAGTGTTAAAGACCTGCTGATCCAGTCTGCTTTGCCTAGGCAGGAAAAGTACAAGTGCGTGTGAAGGTGCAGCACCAGCAGGGGGCGATAATGACGGGAGCAAAGAAAGAGTGTCTCGAGGAGGTCATCATTGTTTGGGTGGGTCACTCACAGGACTTTCACCTGGTAGACTGGGGTTTGAATCCTGTGTGAGTCAAATGGTGATTGTTTTATGAAATTATTTAAAGCAAAACCACAATCGTTTTCCTAAACCTAACCAAGTATTTTGGGTGCCTGCATTTTGAAAGTGTAACTCATCGTTGCATATTTTTTATTTCTTACTTGACCACAGAATGAAACTGTTGATTCTGGACCTCTGGGTCTATTCCATCGTTTTGGTGTGATACCAAACCATGTAATAGAAAATAAGCATTCAAAAATGGATTGAAAAAAAGGAACGGAAAATGTTGGTGAACATCTTTTGTAGAAGTGTTTTGGATGTGGTCAATATTTGCACAGATTAGTGTGAGTTTCAACTAAAAAATAATAATATATGTAATGTTTTTGCAATCAAAAGACATTCTCATTATTCAAAAAGAGGGAATGAAAAGGTGTTTGGAGATGCATCGCTTGGCCTGCAAGCCTCTGAGTGGGCCGACCAGTGAATGTATTTAACTGACAGGATACCCAGCCGGATTATAGAGGCACAATATAAACAAAGCCTGTAGCGTATAAGCCAAGGACAGACAGCCATTTAGCATCGAAACCAGTCTTGCTAGATTTTAAAGCTATTCATTGAGCCACGTCTGACTAGAAAAATAACCATGTAGTCTGCAAAATGATGCTGATATTCCTGTTGTAGGCAGTCGTGTGTTATTGTGGGTTACTCTGTGTTGAAGTTGTGGTCAGGGTGTTATTCAGTGTCACTATAACCAATTATAGAACAATGATACTTCAGTCATCAATCTCCTCACCCTTCTATCTGACTGTTGAAAGTCAATGTTGCTGCATAAAACAACTTCCAACACAGCTACTAACATGCTGAAAATGTCCAGTTTTGATAAAGATTTGGATCATGCAATAAGACAAACCCAGCTCAGTTCTTTTGCTGGGATTTGTGGAGCAACATTATCATTGATTTGTCTTTTCTTCTCTGACCACCTGGTGAATGTAAATCCAAGAGTTGCTCCCTTTTAGATCTGTTTTGTCTCCAGCAACTCCTGAGGGAAATATCTGCCTCTTTAGCCTATAGTAAGCTTTCATACAGAAAGGCTTTTAGAGAGTTTCGCTGAAAACAGCTGCCTGCTGTGGGCGCAAATGACACAATAAGAGCAGTGAGAGTGAATCGAAGTAGTACAGTTGGAGCCACGACAGCTAAACAATGAGCTGAAACTCGCTATAACGCTCCATAAAGCTGAGGGGAGCTGAACATTCAGATGATCATTTTCTGTAGGTTCATCACTACGAGCGGGCCATTTCTCACTGTCATGCTGTATTCACTTTGCCATTTGCTACGTTGTTATTATAGAAATATTGATTAGAGCCACTTTAAATGAGGGTGATCTGTAATACAAGAGGCATCAGCACATCCCAGAGCAAATAATGACATGTGCCTTAATAAATCAAGCAATTGATTTTCAACAAACAAAAACTGCAGTCAGGGTCATGGAAAATATTAGATGTGTCCTCACTTGTACTGGAGAGAAAAAAGCGATTAAAGCCGCTGAAATTTGTGTTAACCTTTACGTGCAGAGAGTTTAATGAACTGACTATCAATTAAATCCTCAGAGTACACAGAACCTAAAATAGAATATTTCAAAAGTACATGGTTATAAACCTGAAAACAAGGAAAGGTCATTGCTAGAAGCGTTTTTTTGCACCAGTGAACTATTAAGTCCAAGCTCAAAGTCAGTTTTATAATATAACTGCCTGCCTCAGGAATTTAAGTGGGTGTCTGTTCCACACGCGGGTATCTGCTTTTATTGGGACACTGAACACTGGTGATTTGGCTCGCTTTCAAGACAAACTTTCGCCCATCAACATTAATTTAGTTTGAATGTTGGACATCTGTTTTTCAGGGTTTTGGAGAATATTTACTGCGAAACAGAGCTGTTGCCAATCCCTTGGGTTGTTGTTTTATCCCCACTACAGACAAGGGATTTAGGGGCCCTTTAGAAACAATGATTGACAGCCATGTTAAATTACACAGAGCTTCCGGAAGAGGCTTCTTCCCTCGTGGTATGACTGGCTGTAATTTTCCATGAATCTGGTGCAAGAATTCCCCTGTTCCCGAGCCCTAATTTAACAGTCCTAAAACACCCCTGCGCACTCGGAGCTGAACAAAAACCAAATGCTGCTAATGCCAAGTTAATTAATAGAACCCCAGCTGCTTGGGCCTCAGAAAGACATACAATGCCAAGGAGGAAATATTGTGCTCTGTACGTGTCTATTGTGACAATAATGCTTTGGTGTCAGTGGGACGTGCCCTTATTGGCCCTCTCATCTGCTTTGTTAATTTTGTTTACAGAGCCAGTGCTTTCCAAAAAATGCCCTGATTAATTTCAGTATCGTGGCTCGTGGGGCTTCCATGAGCTGTCACATCTGAAAAGAATTTGAGTGCCTCCACACAAGTGGATACTTTTCACCCAACACTGATTCATCAACACTTTTATCTGATGAAATCCAATTAGTTAGTTATTCTTTTGACAAGAATTTTCAGACTACTCTGTGCCAAGTCTTTTTTCTCCGCTGCTTTTATGAACTCATTCAACAGCTGAAACTTGTACTTTTACCAGAATGTTTAAAATAAATCTTTTTAGGACATGAAAACCTTTCCCTTAATTATTTTGATAATTTCAATCATTACAACTTTTATGTTCCCTCAAGGACGAACCATCTGAAATCTGAATGAAAGGATCTGTGGTGCCGGATGAGGTGTCTGGGATCGTCAATGAGGGGTTAGGGGTTTGAGTGACAACTGCTGGATGAAAAATACTGGAGATACCTCGCGCACAGCGGTGCTACTCTCCTGGGTGCCAAGTGGTGCAGGGTAAACCACAGCGGATTTAGACATGGTGTTCTTTGTAGTCTATTATATTCTTATCTATGGTATCTCACATAGTGTATGTTCTTGTCCTCTGTAGTATTGTGTATAGCATAGCCAGATGTTGTACTCAGAATGTTTAACGCATTATCTTGAGTGAACATGTACTGTAATGTTTATTCTAGTTCTGTACAGTGGCATTGTGATTGCAATTACACATTGTTGTTGACTTTTGAAGTGCATTTGCATTGAGGAATGTGAACTGCTAATCAGCACCTGATTATTTGAAAAAGTGTTAGAGCGAATCTGATGAAGCAACATGTGAAACGTGTAGATCGCTCCTTGTTGTTTTTTATTGTGATTTGTTAATAAAGTAGTGTCAGTCCTCGTCCTGGTTTGCCCTGGAACATTTATTTTTCTGGTCAACTATTAGATGGACTTCAATTAAATTTGCAGACCAATTCAGCTTGGGGGGGAACTTCGGGGTGAATTGTAATCACTACTTCTCTAAGTTTCCCTTTAGCAGTTTCCTTCAACTGGTCCAAATTTCAATTTGTCCAATTTGTGACCAGATATTTGCAAAACTAACATTTCCATCACCCTCAGTTGTACTCTGGGTTTAGTGCTACTTAGCATGCTAACATGATAATTGCTAAGTAAATGTAAACTGTATCATTTTGAACATTTCAGCATTCTGACATCAGACTTTCTTTCACAGCATTACCCTTCAGCATACCAGAAACAGGTAAACGCGTCCAAATGCACCTACCTTACATACTGCTTAAGGTGCGTTCACACCGGACCTTTTATTTTTGTCGCTGTCGCTCATGTCGCTCCAAAAAAATTGCTCGGTTGCTCAGCTGCAGTCGCTCGTCGGCACAATTCAACAGATCGCTCTGATAACGTCATTCAAGCTATTCCAGTGAATTTCACGTCGCTCGGAGGCGCTCATTTCTTCCCGTTTTCAACGGTATACGCGGCTGACAACGGCCCAGTTTGACGAGCTGTTGGCGAGAATCGGAGGCAGGAATTGCCCGGTTGGACACCAACTACAGGCGCTCCATCCCAGAGCGCCTGGCCATTTGTCTCCGGTGTGTGTGTGGGTGTGTTTGTGTGTGTCAACGTAAAGCCGGCTTTGCTCTTCCGGACCGGTGGAGTTGTATTACGTTTACATGGTTTCAGTAGTTGTCATAATTAGGCCTACATATAGATTACGGCAGCCAGTCAGCGCTGAGCGACAAGCGACTGACGGCCAGAGAGTTGGGGTTTCTCAACTCGAGCGACAGAGCGTTTTTTCGCTCCGTCGCTCGGACGCTGTCGCTCAGAGCCCCAGCGACATTTCGCCTGAGCGATTAATCGCTCAGTCGCTCGTTTGCATTAACTTAATATGTAAACTTGTCGCCAGCGACAAAAATAAAAGGTCCGGTGTGAACGCACCTTTAGTTTACATTTGGTTATCACCAATGCAGTTTCAATGTCGGCACTACTAGGTCTCATTACAAGCTTACAACTTAATGGTTTTTGGCGGTTTTGAAATGTTTTAAAAATATATATAATTACCTCACTATGCATGCCAAGAATGTTCTTCTCTGGTGTTTGATATATCTTTGACGTTGACTTTGTTGCCACCTACTAGCCCAGAATACTTGCATGTTCGAGCATTTAGAATCGTTTTTGTGTTCTTGTGTGTACAGAGATATTTGTATAATGACAATTTTTTTCAAAATAAAAGGCAACAGATATCAGTTTAGAAAAGTATACGTATATCTCCATGTGACACAAAAGATTTGAAGGAAAATAAGAATACATTTAAAAAAAACATTAAAGAGTTAAAGAGAAGTTTGAAAATAAAAATGGTATCTTTGACTTTTTGACGACAATTTTACATGAATATCAAAATTCAGAGACTGCATTAAAAACAAAAAAGAGACTGGACACACGAACATCAGTTAGAGACAAAGCATGAAAGCTACATTGGAGATAATCACAGTATTTAAAACACCACGCTTTATGCTTCACTCACAACAAGTTCCAAACCTTTTTTCCCCCTCCTTTCAAATGTAATCCCTCCTCCCCTTCATCAGGGGACTGGAGTAATTGAAAGGATAGATAACAACATGTTTCCAATTGGTGCAAAGCTTTATCTAATCCAGTTTTGAGGGGAGATAATTAAAGGTCAAATGATTGACCAAGGTAGCGCTTCCATTTGCGCCGTTGCCCCCTCTGATAAAACACAGTCACCCAATCATTTAATTGACTTTGCTTTACATGTGGTATCTCAGAAATGGTGAACGATACACGATTGTGGGAGGCAAGGTCATAAATCATCTGGCCTGCCTGTAAACACTATCACTTAAAAGGGATAGTAGAGATCGAGCAGACGCTGTTAACAAATCTCCTTTGACCCGAGAAACAGACCGGCAGCCCTCCTGCTTGGCCCCGCCGCTTTCAGCAGAGAGCCGAAGCAGTGCATATCCACCTTTCTCCATCTGACTTTAATTTTTCATATCTTGCCTACCTCCTGATACGAAGAGGCAGGTCAAATTGAGAAACATTGCCCTGAGTATGGTAACTGTGGTCAGTTAATGGCTATGAAATATGTAGCCATTTTCCCTCGTCTGAGGCATGCATGCTATTGATTTCTTCGGGGCTCCATCAATCATGGCGATAACCTCACCGTCACAGAAGTTACTGAGAGCCATCGCTCAGGCCGGAGGCTGAGGGAGGACAGGACAGGAAGGGACAGAAATCTATGGGCTCTCTGTCTTCCCAGTTTGTTTTATTCCTGGATGTTGTTTTGTTGCCACCAGTCAGTGTGTGATGTCATTAAGGTCCAATGAATCAGCTGACATAAACACTTTCCCTCTAATTGTGTAAACTGAACCGTCTCCTGTTTTATCACCTAATCAGCTCTGTAGTATCATAACCTCACAGGTCTTTGGGATGCATATGGATTATGTGTAACGCTGTAAATTTATGTGTTCCATTAGTCCTTGTTTGGAAAGAAGAAACTCTATGGTGGAGGCACAGTACTCAACTAAGTACGGATATATCTTTTTTAACTTGCTCAAAGCTCCACTAATCAATATTTTCTATATTGTTCTTTATCCTCATGTTTCTTCATGAGCAACCATACAGGAAAACACTACAGCAGATGTATGGGGTAAGCTTATTTGGAGCTTTAATTACAATCAAATGACTATATGTAACGTGAAAGGTTTTTAAGTGTCCTCCAGTGTGTTGCTTTGGTCTCATTGTCATCTGACCTTTCAGCTATTTTTCCATTTGGAAGTTAATCATTTGTAAACACCAGTGGGATTTAGGCCAATCCCATTTCCAACTTTTACCCCTACCTCTCATCTTCGAGGGGCCCCCTTGCCCCTCAGAGCAGAGTTACAAGGGGTGGTGGTAAGAATAGGTCAACCCTCCAAGACCCTCATACATCATCAGTTAACATTGATTACGTTTATTTAAACAGACACTAACGAACATTAACAATACGGCATCTTGGGTTGTGGTGATTTCTCTTGTGTTAAAGTGACAATCCTGTTATCACAATGCCATTTACCATTTATCTGATGGAGATAGAAAAGAATGGACGCTCACAATTTATTCACAGCTTCACACTATCAGTCCACTCATCAAATTAAAAAAAGAACACTACTTCACACCTGGCCACTAGTGGCGCTGTATAGGCTGACATCAGCAACATTAGTAATTGCAGCAACTTGCTTACTGCTTAATTTATGTTATATTTCAAGTGTCATGTGCCATCACGGATTGTCATGCAAAAATCAGCAATAACAGTGTAACGTGAGCTAGTGCTTGCTTTATGCTTTTTCTTAAGAAAAGGGACTTTAATGCATTAAAACATTAAAAAGTTCTCTTTGGTCTGAAGTGTGCCTCCGTGCAAACCTCCATTTGGAGGGCCATGTGGCCCTAACGCTTGGCCCAACCCCTCTATCCTAAGGCAAGGCAAGGCAAGTTTATTTGTATAGCACAATTCAGACACAGGGCAACTCAAAGTGCTTTACAGGCGCATACAATTACAGTAAAACATTTAAGATACATTAAAACAAAACATTAAAACAAGTTGAGAAATAGACATTTAAACAAAACATTAAAACAAGTTAAGAAATAGACATTAAAACAAAACATTAAAACAAGTTAAGAAATAGGAAAGTAGGCTAAAATAGAACAAAAGTCACAGAGAAAAAATAAAAGTCACAGTGCAGTTCAAAGACTTAAAATTGCTTCAGTGAAAGGCTGTGGCAAACAGAAAGGTCTTCAGCCTTGATTTAAAAGAGGTGAGAGTCGGAGCAGACCTGCAGTTTTCTGGGAGTTTGTTCCAGATGTGTGGCGCATAGTAACTGAACGCTGCTTCTCCATGTCTAGTTTTGACTCTAGGGACTGAAAGCAGACCTGAGCCTGATGACCTCAGAGGTCTGGATGGTTCATAACGTGGCAGCAGATCAGAAATGTATTTTGGCCCGAAACCATTCAGTGCTTTATAAACCAACAACAGGATTTTGAAATCTATTCTTTGACTGACAGGAAGCCAGTGTAAAGATCTGAGAACTGGAGTGATGTGATCTACTTTTTTGGTTCTTGTTAGGACTCGAGCAGCAGCGTTCTGAATCAGCTGCAGCTGTCTGATGGATTTTTTAGAGAGTCCTGTAAAGACACCGTTACAGTAGTCGAGTCTGCTGAAGATAAATGCATGGATAAGTTTTTCTAAATCCTGCTGAGACATAAGTCCTTTTATCCTGGATATATTTTTAAGATGATAGTAGGCCGACTTTGTAATTGACTTAATGTGGTTGCTGAAGTTCAGGTCTGAGTCCATTATTACACCGAGGTTTCTGGCTTGGTTTGCAGTTTTCAACATTATAGATTGATAGATCCTAACAAGAACTGGGACACCCTACCCGAAGACATGAACACGAAAGACTGAGAAGTAGGGCTAAATGGTAGGGGCAAGGGGTGTATTGGGATTGGGCCTTAGTGGCATCTTGCTGTGAGGTTGGAAATAGCAGCTAACTGAACACCACTTACCTCAACCGCCCCTCCGGTGGTGGCAGCTGGAAGCTCGAAAACCATGAAAGGCCCTCTCTAGATTTACTGTTTGATGGTCCGTCTGAGCTACGGTAGAAACATGGTGTTGCAAACATTGCTGACTAAAATATTGAATCCACCAAGAAGTATTTCTTTTCACAAGAAAGCTGAGATCTAATCATCCCAGCAAGTGACCTGTGTGGGTGTGCCTTCAGCAGGAGCACCTGTTGTTGTCTGATCTGGGTCTCTGAGTTTAGAGCTTGACACACACTTACCTTTTTCTTCAAGCCTCTAAGATGTGAAACTTAATTCCATGATCACAAATATGTATAAAAAAGAGTGCATTCGCCAAAAAGTATTTCTGCCTTGTGAGAGAAATATATCTGTTTGGTAATATATTGGTTTCCATAGTAGCTTTGGATTTAGCCTTCTGTACCTGCTACCTAGAAGAAGTCAGAAAGACCATACATCTGACATGCCATTTTTCAGTGTCATTTGTAAAACATGTGCCTGTCATCATGTGTCTGTCCTCCCAGTGTTTCCCCTCCATGTGTCACCTGGCTGTAAACTCAGAGTTTCCGAAGAGCTCTCCTGTCCGTATGTTGTTCTGCAAATATTTTCACCTTGATCAGAGCACTATTGTAGAAGAACCATGAATACTTGCAATAGTGGTATTCAAACATATTGAACATCAGCACAAAAAGTACTGGCAACTGCAAAGCCTCAGTCCTGAAATATCCACATCAATATCTCCTGCATCAGTCACCGACATCACAAGTACATTCTTTTTTTCTATTCTGTTTTTAAGTGTGGTACTGTTTGGTTTTGCGATACATCAATGCAATTACTGTAGCTTTCTGACAGTAACAGAAATGTATCTGAAAGTCAGTTTTGTATATTTCCGTGTGATTGACAACCTTTCAACTTTGCTGACACAGTCTTAATTGTGCCGGTGCAGTAAATCCCTGCCATCATGTACTGCACGCAGATTAAAACACAAAGATTGATTTGTAAGGACCTGGGCCTCACTCACAAGCCTGTGCAAATGTCACTCACAACACGCTGCACGTTTGAGCAAAGAGCGCCCGAAAGGCAGCGGAGTACAATATTTATTTAAAAATGATTTTGATGGCTATGCAAAAGGGTCTGTTTTTTTTCTCCTCTGACAGCCAGCTGTGAGTAAACAAGTAGCCATTGTCTGATTGCTTTGCCGATGTCAAAGCTGCCCCTTGGGACTGACATAAAATATTCATAAGGCTTGTTTAGAAATGCATTTAAAGCCATAGCAGGGAGTGAGTTGCAGAGGGGTTGCACTATATCGCTTCGAGATCCTTTAATCTGGGGAATAACCAGCATGGTTTAACCCCAGTGTCCACTTCCCCGCTGCACGTCGTATTAAAGGCCCACATGGGTGTTTTCAGTTCAGGCTGATTAGACCTCTGCTCAGGTTGATGTTGAGTATTAATAAAACATGAAAGAAAAACTAGGGCACGATCATGCAATTAACTTTAAGGTAACATCTACAGTAGGAGGGAATGAGGTATTAATAAAAAGGAACTAATGTGCAACTATAAATTCGAAGGAAGCTTCCTGGATTGACATTAAAACCTTAGAGCAAATGTGTAGCGTGTCCAGTTGGTACATTTCCAAAAAATGCATTCATGGAGTTTGCAAAACCTAGAGAGTCTGTTTCATTATGCAGCAGGTCAGTTGAATATTCAAATATTTGATTTCTGCAGGCAAGAATGCAATTCAACAAATGTGGAAAAAAATGATACAAGAATGTTTACCTTGGTTGGAGCGAGTCTTTAAGAATATAAATGACCGCTGAACAAAAATAACTAAAGGCGCAAATTAACTATTTGGACTGAATTGTCAGCATCTCTGTGCTCATAAACCAAAACTGAATTATTTATCAATAGAATAAACCTTCATATTACAAAAAACTAAATCCAAATCTTTACAGTTAAACAGAAAATGAAGAGGTAATGTGTTTGGTCACACATCTGAGCTGATGAGCTCTTATTTCAAGGGCATGCAAGTGTTTCCCATCATGCTTGGGATTACATGCTTCGCAGTGGATGGAGAGCAACTGCAGAACTTTGTTCTGAGACCTGTAGCTGCCTTGATATTGTCTAATGGCAACAAGACATCACATCAAGTCAGGTATATCATGACCCAATTGGTATATCCTGCATACTGCCTACTAAATGAATGTTTAAGTATCTACCTGCAGGCTGGTCACACTGAAGTATATTCAAGTGAAACATCTTCTCTGCATCAGACTGTACTGATAACAACATTACCGTTCTCTTCATCACATCCACCAGCCAGCTCTGAATGAACTTTATTTATCACAGTTGTAAATCAACATTACGTATAATGCAATATTTCCTTGTTTTATTTTGAGGTAAAGTGAAGTGCATAAAGGAAGAGATACAATAAAGGCTATTGTTTGTGGTTCTCATTTGATTTAAAGAATAAAGAATGGAGATAAAATAACTATCAAGATCAAAAATGAACCCAGCAACGTTATCAGCTACCGTCTGTGTATTTTAACCAGAAGCAGAAGAGTATAGACTGCTGAGCTGAGGGGGCGACTGCAAGTGAAAAGAGCCAGGAGGAGGAGGAGGAGGATTTGTCTCAGGCTGTGTACCTTATCTTGTAAAGGAAAATAAATAAAATCAATGTGATACAGTTGACAGAAATGTTGCTGAAGTCGTCCACTGCGATTGCTGCTGTGGTCTAGGTGACCGTAGGGTGAGAGGGGCTGTAAGCCGACCAGCGAGGCAGTCAGCCGGCTTGCCAACTAGCTAGCCCCGCAGACACGTGTGGAGCTTGAATTCTGAATTCGGAAAACACCTGCCCATATTTGAAATCTACACAGTTGACTTCATTGTAAAACATTCTGAGAAGTGAAGTTAGTGTTGGAATTGTCTGCCTTGCAATCTGCCATCAGACAATCTAACGAGATGCAATGCATTCTGGGTATGTGCAGCAAGCTCACGGCGCAAACTCAAATACACTACAAATTTTTGCTCATGTAGGATACATTCAGACATTTCTTGCATGCACAAAATCAATTTACTATGTAGTTGAAACACAGTCTGCTCAATTCGACATCATAATTAGTGTAAATGTATGTGATTTCGAGCAGGTTCAAGTTGGACAGAAATGTAACCAGCATGCATTGTGCTGTGCCAGTGATTATAAGCAAGCCCATCCTTACCATTTTTATCTTTATTTATTGAAAAAATTATAAAGGTTTTCTTCAGGAAAATTAAACTTTTAAGTTAATTGAAAAATTAATGTCCACACGGTCAGTTGCTGTGGTCTTTTGGGGCGTGGGAGGGAATTAATAAATTCTTCAGTGGTTAGAACAAATTAAAAAGCGCTTCCAAAAGAAAATAATATTAAATAAAAGGTACAAGTTGTTCTGCCTGAAAAGGTCGTACAAAAAGGAACATGACAGTGAGATAATGCCACTGCAGCACAGTCTGTGGAGCACCTGTTGATGTCTGATTAGAGTCTCTGAGATTAGAACCTGACCCACACTAGACTGGTGTTTTAGGGTTGTGTATATTTAAAAAATGGAACATTGAGTTTTGATTTATTTATTCATTTATTAAAAGCAGAAATAGTATCTGCTTAACACTGTTATTTTTCTATGGCATTTAGTGTTGGAATACATATTGTTAGTGTCACTGAGTCACCTTTTATTTAATAACTTCTCTCAAGAGATTTCCATTTAGTTCAAGCACTCCATTGACTTCAATCACACAGAGCTCAACAGAACTGAATCTTAATCGCATAAATTATGTGCACATTTTGTCACCGGAGTTCATCCTCTGTGCTACATTTGATTCCCTGTGGCCTGATGTAACGGGGATCTTTTTGATAACAAGTTGAGGATTTTTTTTTCTTCCTTTGTGTTTTAATGCTCAATGCTTTTCATTATGTTCCAACACATCTTGACATGGGTTTCCAGCAGTTATTAAAGGACCCTCCATGTACTGTTGAGTGCAAGGGTTTAATAATGATAATAATAATATAATAATAATAATAATGAAGCATTATACCACTACTAACAAAGCCAACCTTAAAAAGACTGGGTGTGTGCCTCCACTGAAACTTACATTCCCCTATTACCTCTTTCCCAGTCGATTAGATGGTTTTGACAACTGACACAAAATGTGAGCTGTTTTACTTTGCTGCCACTGCTTTTGTACTATTGTACATGTAAAGTGTTGCCTTCACAGTAGTCTTCCTGGACTGAATGCATATTGGCCTTGCTCTGCTGTACGAGAACAGACGGCAGGGAGGCAGAGTGGTAGAAACACTCTCTTTTCAACAGGAAGCAGCAGGGTTTATGGGGAAATGGCACAGGTGCTAGTGAGTTATCAACTCGCTACAACTACAGCTGTCAACTGTATGATTGATGTCTTCCACTGTTACTCGCTATGAATAAAATTGGAAACCAAATAGCTTGAAATGCTCGAGTGTGATGCGAGAAAAGGAATTGTTGTCTCTCAAAAAAAGTATTTCCAGAGGTTTTAGAATGACTTCCTTTTGTTCGAAGAAGCCAATCGCTTGTGATTTGATTTCGTATTTTATTAAAATCTAATTTCACAGACTTGTTAAGTGTTTGACACAGACTACAAAATATGCAAAGGAGAAAAACTGCCAGTGTCGGTAAATTAAGTTCACAGTTGCACTACTTGACAAGGCTTTTGCAAATGAAGTCACGGTTCAAATATAACTCATAGTCTTTGGAAGAAGTTATTAAATGTCTTTTTATAAGTAGAAATTTGCTGCTGAATTTCATTGCTGCACCTTTTTAATAATTAACTCCAAGGCCTGAAAGAGGTTTGTGCTATCAAAACAAATTATTCCCAATTAGCCGGTGTACAGAGACAAAATCGATTACAGCAATTACAGAAAACCACCCCAAACGGTGGAACTAAACTGTGGAGTTAGGCAGCAATATAAGAATATAAAATAACTGACCTCCCACTTTGGTGTATTTTCAAAAGCAGTGTCGCACAATAACTCACTCATTATATACATTGGAAATGCAAAAAGGAGTTTGTCATTTTTAGTCAAATCTTTCCCTCAATTGCACTCAGTGGAGCCATGATTATTGAGATGGAGCCAACATTAACTTTTCTAATGCTGGTTTTTGCACAGCAGGTGCCGTCATTAACATGGACTCCTGCTGGAAGCCTGGAGCCTTTAACTGTCCTTACACTGCCCATGCAAAAGTGGGAAATTAGCAAATGTCAATCAATGGCTGACACTGCTATCAAGAGAAGTCAGTTGGAGCCTGAACGGGCCTGGGGGGGGCTGGGGTAGTGGTGGCGGTGTGGGGTGGTCTTTGCTATGCAGTGTCACACTCTGAGAATCAACTCATCATATTATGTTCATCCTCCTCACTGTGCCGAGTTCTTGCCCGCGGCGCTTCACACCAAGTCATCTCGTCCTCTGTCACCTTGTTTGCTCAAAATGACAGCCACTGGAAATCATGTAGGTGTATCAATTAGATGGCAGCAGGGTACACCGATTACTGGCACATTATCCATCAAGATTTCATCCAAGACACCTCTTCCTGTGATTCACTGTGTGGATAATACACTGAGGACATGAAGAGAAATTATCTGAATTTACACAAAAATATAAACGCAACTGTTTATTTTCCGCTCCAAGCTGAAAAATGCTTATTTCTCTCAAATTTCTCCATTGACGAGATAATCCATCCACCTTCCAGGTGTGGTGTATCAAGATGTTAATTAAACAGCATGATTACTGTACAGCTGTGCCTTTGACTGGTCACAACAAAGAGCTGCATGTGCTGAAAGTTTTCATCGAGTATGGACGTCGCATGCTGACTGTGTACAGTATGTTCAACAGTGTTGTGGGATAAATGTTCCAGCAGTAGAGTCTTCTGTTAGCTGGACCAAAGAGATTTTAATGCTCACTTTAAATAGTTTTTGATCAATGCCTCATGGTTATAATTTTAGATTTGGTCATATTTTATCTTACTTGCTTTTTGTGGTGGTTTCAGCACTATTAGTATTCTAAGAACAAATGCTGTGTCTCTGATGTAGATTGCTGTTCATGAGGCATTGGGAAAAGCACAGTCAAGGGTGCTCAGGGCATGGATGCTGATTTTTGATGATGTTGTGTCAAAGCAAAGTGTGGACTTAAGGCACAAATGCATTATTTTCGAGCTTTCCAGGCTAATCAACACACACCTGCAGTGTGTTGTCTTTCCCTTTTTAAAAGCTGCGCTCAAAAACACTTGTACATACAAATAACTTTATTTTTCTTTCTTTATGTTTTATAAACTATATTTTTTACTTCTTCTTGGCAGCCTGAAATTAGGCTACAGATAAATCCCCCAATATCCAAGTGTAGATTATGAGCTGTTACAATTTACTTTAATATTTTACAGACTGTAGGTTACTTTAGATATTCCATATATTTATGACAAGTTTAAATACGTTTATGCCTGTATTCCATGACTCATTCACTGCAGTGCAGGTGATGAATCAGCATGTGGCTGATTTTTAAAAACCTGGATATGAATGTGACCGTAACATATTTCCTGACTTGCCAGTGTTGACAAGGACCTTCTAAATGCACCATTAAACAATTGTGGATGGTACAATGGGCTGCAATGGGTGCAGCCATTTGTGTCCTCCAAATTCAAACACGGCTGGCTGCCTTTGGAAATGCAGACGATGAGAGGATGCAGCCTTTTGATTGAGATGCAACACATAGCAGAAGCTAGAAGTGCCATGTGGAACGTCCCTGAGGCTCCCATTGTGTTCTTCCCCACATGCAGTCCTGTGCTCCCCTGTCTCAGCTGCTCCTAATTAAGGCCTACCTTATTATCCCCAATGTATTTAGGCTGTGTCCTTAGTCAGTTGTAAGCTGGAGTCTCAGCTGCTGACAGCACTGAAAGACCAGTTTAATTAATAAAAATGGGCACAAAACAACGTAAATGGTCCCAATTTTGCATAAAGTGAAAGTAAAGAAGTATTTTTTTGGTAGTTCGCATTCACACAGTGTTTTTAAGACATCCTGTGCTTTCATACAAACAACGTTTCAGCCGAATAAGTGCCATTTAAGGAGAGGAAAATGGAAAATGTTTTGAACTTCTTGAATTCATAACTCAGCATGCTTATGAAAAAGTAAACATTAAAGAACAAAAGTATGCAATGTGAGATACCCTTACTATCTCACATTGTTTTAGCATTGCGATTTTAACTTCGTCAGATATAAATGGAATAAGCTTTTGGCAATGTGGCCTCCAACACAGATGTCAGAAGTGCCAAGACAGTTTACTACCAGTGAACAGCTATAATTTGCATGCCAACAAAGTTGAACCACATTGGAGAGCTGAGCTCTGCACACTTGAACTCCGCTGCTGTTAGTGAATTATCCAGAACATCCTCCGAAAACAGTCGTATAGGTCATCTCATAGGGCGACGGATCCTTGTGCCCATAGTAATTAAGACAAGAGCAAAGGAGGAAATCAGGAGACGGAGTAGAAAGAGCTACAAAGTCTGTGCAGTGTGGATGTGTCAAACTTTCAACCAGGAGATTTACATCATGTGAGTTAACATATGTAATGTACTTGAGTTATGTGTTGTATGTAACATAACGTCACTTGTGTCTGCAACTACCATTTTAACCCAAACCATGATCTTTTCCGAAACCTGAAGAACTCCAGCTCTTTCACATCGTAAACCATGTATTTGTTCAGAACCTCTGTTGCTGGTACAGTCCAACAGTCAAACGTGCTGTTCTTGTGGTTTTGCAAGTCATATAGGTTTGAAAATGTGTTGGAATTATCCTGTTAAGGCACAACACTACACACAGCAAAATAACCACAATCTCAGTGACTCTGTGACTTAAGTTTGGTAAACTCTTGGCCACAATGTGAGTCAGACAGTTATCTATTTTTAAATACGCAATATATAGCTTCTGCCACTAGGGGTTTTTCTACAAAAACAAAACAACATTCGCCAAGGGTTGTGTGGGGATGGCTGGGCAGAGCGGGTGGAGGGAGAACCACTGTTCAGAGCTCCCGAGCTCTGGAGAAGAGAGTCAGATGCAGAGCCAGACCTTCTGGAGGAATAAACGTCCGGAGCCAAATCAGATTCTGCTGTGTTACAGAGCTGTTCACCAATGAGAGGAGAGCCAAGAGATTACTTTTGAACTGCTGCAATTATAACTGGGAGGGTACATATGTAATGTTGCAGAGCAGAGGGGAAAATAAGAGAGAACCAGAGTCTGTGGCGAATGCTGAGTTAAGCGAGAACTTGAGCTGAACTCGATCAAAGACACACACACTCTCGACACATGCTATTGCTCGCTATCTTACGACTAATGTGCAGTAAAGTAATCTGGCTGTTGGGGTGAATTAACACATGCAAGTAACACAAATGAATAATTTGTGTTACTTGCATGTAGTGAGTGTTCTTTGCTGGTGGTGAACACACCATTAAACAGCCACCATGCTGATGAAAATAAAAGCTAAACTTGTGAATTTCTCTGGGTTTGGGATATTGCAAGTATACAACTCAATAAAATAACAGAGTTAGGTAGGTTAAATGATTGATAAATGTTTGAATAATGTATCAAAAAAAACAATGTTTTTCATATCATGTTATTGGGATTGCTTTATTTGTAGACAAGGTGTCATCATTTGGAGTTTTTGGGTGGATTTTCTGTGCTAAGTGTGTTTTTTCCTTTTTGCCTGTGTGTTGTAGGGTTGCAGTGGAGGCAGGGCGTGTCTTTCCTGGAGGGCTGGAGTTTTCTGTCTCACACACCTGCAGCGAATCTGCTTAAATGCTCTGGGCTACTCTGCGTTCCTTGCCAGATTGTTTCGTATCACGTGGTAGATCAGGCCTCCTGCAAACCTAACCGTCTCTCTCCACTGTGGACATCCTCCTCGAGCTCCAGCCTCACAAGCCACCACCATCCAGCCTCCAGCCTACGCACCTCTGCAACTCATCTCAGTCCTCCCCGCTTACTCTCCGAGCCTGCCTACCCAAGCTCCACTCTGCACTTCAGCACAGTAGGTCACAGCTCTGCCACCAAGCCAGCAACCCACCTGTCCAAAGCTCACCAGAGCTCGACCCCAAGTAACCCCGCTGGTCACGAAGCCTCCCTGCAGGATCATGCCAGCTATTCACCTGCACTATTACCTGACCCTTTTTGTTGATAAATTCCTTTAAACCTTTCCCAGTCTGTTGTCGGCTCTTGGGTCCTGCAAATCACCCCCCAACCGTCACACAAGGCTCATTGACCCACAATGATGTCAAAATGTTGTCATTAAATCTTGACAGTGTCAGACTTTTCATGCATACTGTCTTTGGTCAACAAAGCTTTGAATCGGTTGAAATGTTTTGCAGTCTAGAAGCCCTGATTTCGATTGATGAACACAGATTTAACTTTTTCTCAATATTGTCAACTTTGGTTAGCCCAAGGGGGATTAAAAGAGCCTTTTTGTGCAACAATTATGTACCAATTTAGTGTTTCATTTTTAATTCTCTCTTTAGTGTTGGTGTCACTGATTTTTGAACTATTTGTAAAACATGGTTCTTTCATCAGCATTTACATGCACACTGATTCATCACATCACTTTTGTGAAGTAAGGTTTGGATATTTAGTTCATCTGACTAAGAACAACAGGCCAGTTAACTAACCAAAGCCTTAGTACAAAACAAACCATAGATTTTAAAAGCTCTTCTCCAGGAAGGCAGAGAGCAGCAATCTCACCAATTGAGATTTCCAGATTTTAACAGCTCATGGCAAATTGCCAAGTCTGCTTGGGCTTACCTTTTCCCCAAACCTTGTAATGCTCAGAATCCTGGAGCCTGTGCTACCCGGCCTTTCATTTATTGTGCTTGTACTTGACTTTCCCGGTCTGTATTAGCTGCAGAGTTCCTTGGAGCCCAACAAATCTGTGATGCCTCCCTACAGGTGTTTAACAAGCCCTAGTCTTTTTTCCCTTGGTTGCTTCCCTTCCGGTAAGCTGCACTGTGTCTACCAATTCCTTGAAAGCTCAAGTGGGCTCTTATGAAATCAACCCTTCTGAGACCAGAAGCAAGTGAACAATGATGTAGGCAACACTCAAGGGCCACATCTTGCAAAAAATGTATTCTGATATTTTGTTTCTCTGAATAATGAACGAGCTGACTTAAAGCACAAGTGTACAATATATTTAGAGAGTAGCACTCAGTCTTGTTGTCTTGCGTGATGGCTGATGTGCTGTTGCTTTTGGATGCGGCCCTTGTCACTGCATGTGACCACTCTCTTGACTTATAGTGCTACATAACACCACAAATCATCAAATGTCAAAGGAACTGAGGGAAGGCATGACAATGATTACTAAACCAGCACGCTGTTGACCAGCTATTGGGTCAGTAGCCCACCCTTTCAGTTGTGGAAAATCACTGTCGAGACTGTAAAAAATAACGTCCGTAAACTAAAGATTGTTTTCTAATATTTTACTGGAAGGTATTTTTCAAATGCAATGTTTTCTATTGTGCTTCTGCTTACAGAGAACTAGAGTGGAAGAGACAATGAAACATTTCAGTGATCAATTTTTGTGTTGACCAGCCGGTTTTGAACAAATGAGAGCAGCTTTGGTGACTCCCAAGGGAAGAACTATCGAGTAATACATTGGAGGGAAACAAAAGCGAGAAATCTGATTGCTGCAGCAGCCGTTGATTTTATTTTCAGTGACTTTCACTCAGCATCAGTCAGATGATAAGTAAAATATCTGCAGAGCTCAAGACACCAAAAGTGCACTGTGCTGCCTGATTGTTACTGACACATCCCCTCACTGTGCCTTTCCTCTGACTTTGACAAGTCATGTTTACAGCAACTCAAGGCCACCAAGTGAAAATGCCATCTCCCCTCTAAACACCATCTATCATATAAACAGAGCTGCCAGAGATGGCAATATTTTGTGTACGTTATTATAAGAGCAGGTGTGGAATAACGCAATCCATAATTTCCACATCATTGCATAATTGACTGATTATAAATGGTGAAAACTGAAAATGTATTAAAAAAGAGCACTCTTTTTCATAGTAGACATTGTGACACTGGGCATTGAACGAAATCATCTGTGTAATGAATACATTAACATTAACCCGTTTAATCCCACCGGCAACAATTGTTGCCACTCTTTTTTTTTTACTTCTGGAAGCTCTAAAAACTGCTGTTTTGGTTTTGGCAGCTAATGCAAGTTTTTAAATGAAAGAATATGTTGTCTCCTCTAATTTGTACCAATGTCATGTAACTAGTGTGAATGGTCACATGACCAGGCCTCTTCACTTCCTGTTTGCACCGCTGGCGGGAAATGTCTGCCTCAAACTTGTACAAGAGGAAGTAATTAAAATACCTTAATTAACAGATATAAGTGAAATATTTTGCACATATATTATTTAAAGGGTCTACTACTGATATGTAATGAGAATTATATGCCTGCATAAATCTTTTGATCATAAAATGAGTAAATGTAACCACGGCAACATTTGTTGCCGCTAGCATAACACATAGTCATCACGTTATGCTAGGTGTCAAAAGTTTTAGCTGTTTATTCTATTTTTCCTATGTTTTTCTATACACAACTTAAAACTATCAGAGGTTTTGGATCTTCTAGACTTAAAAGAACCCCAAAGTGATGTGTGCTACATAACAGTCATTCCTACAGTTGAAAAAGATGCAATTGAAAGTGACTGTGATAGTGACTGCTCAGATAGAGAGTACCAAGGCGAAACAGGCCTGCTAGACTGCTGAATGGTGAAGCATCTGGAGGATGAGAAAGCTTTTAACCTGATAAGTCCAGAACTACCCCCAGAACCCTCCCTGCCCCCACAACTCCCCCACTCCCTCATCTCTCACTCCGGCAGCATTTGGTGCTGAAGAAAACCCATTGCAGCTAGTTGGTGAATGGGGACGGCCTTCCAGTCCGAAACCCCTCCATTGCGAAACACCACTGTTCCGAATACGACTTTCAAGTTCCAATTACTTCCCAATAGGGTTAGGGTTAGAGTCAGGGGTACCCCAATAGCCTTTTCGGAATAGTGGGGTCTTTAGAAAAAAATGGGAAACCACGCCATTACGAAGAATGGAAGTCTATTTTCGGAACAGCAGGGTTTCGGAAAGGCAGGGTGTAACCTTGGTGAATCTCCCACAGTGTCCAGCCAGAAACCCAGAACACTAACCAGAAAAAGATGATGCCCTGAGGAAAATGAGATCCCCAAACAAAAAAGAACCCAGAAAAAAAGATCACAACGCCCAGCCACATCCGGTATTCTAGATTTTGTGACCTATGGTCCAACTGCAGCAGATTGCATAAAACAAACTAAATCTGACCCTGTTGATTTGTTCCTTTTGATATATCCTCCTACTCTGAGGGAGCTCACTGTTGAGATGTCAAACCTCTACTCAATGCAAACCAAAGGGAAGGCACTTGATCTGAGCATGATGAGTTGCTGAGTTTTTATGGGGTTCTGCTCGCATCTGGCTACAGATGCCACAGAGGCATATGTATTGGCCATATGACCCTGATGTCTACAATGAAGCCATCTCAAATGCAATAAGAAGGAACCGCTTTGACAAGATAATTGATTTCATTTTTTACAAACTAATATCAGTTCTTATTTTTTAAGTTCAAACACACTTAGCTCTACGGTTATTTAATCGTTTTTATGAGACTATGAAATACAGTAATTGTGTTGTGTCCTTGTTAGTTCCCTTCAGTATGCATTGAAATATCTAAAAGTATCTAATAAAGTTCTAAACACATTTGTAACCATGCCTAGTTATAATATGTTACTCATGTTCATGTTATTTTTATTCTCTACATGTGTAAATAAGTCAAATTGAAGAATTTGTGTAAATTTAGACTATGCGGTTTCCCACCGGCAACAATTGTTGCCGAGTATAAAACCTACATTTTCACTAACATAACCAACATGAAATGAAAAAATTCATACATATTATATGTTAGGGAGGTCTAAGGAGTGAAATGCATGCACTTATTTTGCAGGGAAAAATTTGGGATTAAACGGGTTAACAATGGCTCCACAAGGGGCTAAATGGACTTGAGCCATCGTTAATTTGATTATTTACACTAGTGCTTTTCCTACTGCAGCACATCAAAATATCTATCAATTTACTGTCCAAAGACTCTACTGCACATGCACAAATGGCTTTTTTTTTAACTACAAGTTTTGGTTTTACAATTTGCTATTTTTGATGCTGTTACACAAAACGCTGTCATCTGGTGTATTCAGATCATGGTGGATTGATAGACATTTATGGAATTGTAACAACATTGTTTAATTTTGTGTTCATTATAAAAAATAAAGACACATCCACTTCATGTGTAGTATTCCAATGCCATGCCTGTGTGTCCAGTACACAAGTTAATGGTGTCTGTTCAAGGCCGAGACTCATCCTCCATCCAAGTGTTGTGGAAATCCATTCAGTAGTTTTTGTGTAATCCCGCTGACAACCAACAAAAGACACACATGAAAACATAACTTTAAAAGACAAAATGTTAATTTAAGTAAATACAAATAAGGATTAAAAGCAATTTGAAAAAGGCAAAGTCACAAAAGTAATTCAATCCAAATAAAACTAGTAAAAGGATACAAAGACAAATCATATCAAGTAGTATAAAAATAAACAAACCTTATTTTTTTATTATTGGAAAACTAAACTTTAACAAGCCAATCACTCCCCAGAAACTAACTGAAACTAAAACTAAAACAGAACAAAAAATACAATACAGTAAGTGTGATAGGCTAACTTTTGTTAGCACCACAGTGTTGCACACTCTCAAACTGTTGATCTTTTTCCCCCAGTCGCAGGCAGGGAGCACCACAAAGGGCTGGACACAGGAAGTTCCAGGAGGAGCAGGGGGCCGTTTGTGCATAGTGGTGGATCGGGTGGATGGAGGAGATCGGGTGGTCAGTAGAGGAGCTGTTGCCGGGGCCAGGCTGTTGAGGTGGCAAAATACAGTGCCTAATCCCACAACATATCTCCTCCAATGTCTGGAATCTGGCCTGCAAGATCTCCAAGAATGAATGGTCCTCCGGCCGGATGATGTTTTTGCCTTGGCTTGGGTCCTCTCAGCTCTCCTCTTGGCCTCAATGTTTCTACCACCGTCACTTATCCCTTCACAACTACCCCCTGCTCCTGCTGACTGGGTCTGGCAGTGGTCTCTGTTTGTTCTGTGGGAGAAATGCACATCAATCGCAAAGATCAGATATTTTGTCGCATGTTTCACTGAATAAAAGTTGTTTGACGATAAAAAGATCACATAAGAGGAATTGGATACAGATTAAATGAATAAGGAAAAAAGACCAAAAGGAATAAAAAAAAATAAGACGACTTCACATAGCTTACCTACTTACTGCACACATTCAGCAGATAGATGAAGTGTTAGCTTTAATTTTGAGATGTTTTTCTGCCATCTAAAAAATAGTCGCATATTTACTCTTACTCTTTTGAGCTGTTATGCTCATAGCCAACACCCAAGGGAAATCTGGTTCTATGTTCAACAGCTACACCTGCATTTTGGCTGCTTTTTTGTACTGAAAACAATGTGATTCATTGTTAATATATTTTAGATTTTTAGCTCCTGTGAAAACCTTTCTTTTAAAAATGTAACTACATTGTGCTTATGATGCATAATCTTACCAGTCCAGTCTAGAGTGCTCATTAGCTTAGCCTTTTAACAGTGAGCATTAAAAAGCACAGTGCAGACCACTCACCAGCACATATGGTGTAAGGTCTTTTCAGATTGCTTTAATGCAAATCTTAAACAACGACAGATAGTCCTTGATTAAGCTTCCACCTATAAGGGGGGCTGGGTTTGATAGCATAAGAGTGTGAGATCATTTGCATTGATTATGTCACACTCTTGTTACAGAGAGCCAATCCCTGAGAATTAACTTCAGTTCCGGAACTCCAATCATTTTTAACCATCCTGCTGAAATGAAGGCAAGAGTGATCGATATGACTTCGACTGGTTCCATGTGGGGATCGCTCCATGTCTTATCTCCTCCTCTAACAGCATTGACAGATGAATTTAACAAGAGGGGCACTATCTGCCTCGCCAAGAATAGACCGGCTAAACTATCCGCGGCCTTGCTTGCATGGTTTCAGCAGTATTGATGAATATATCACAGTGTGTTCAGTCAGTAGGAACCAATCCTCCTCCTGCTTTACTTTTTTTTTTAATCACTGATTCAGTTAGATCTCTTCCCATGGAGCTGGGTGTGATGACCCGTGGTAAGCTGCAGATTTGTATGCTGTTAAATAGAAAAAGCTCTTGATGCTGAAATGTATTTATTCTGTCTAATCTGCTTGAGGTCATGAGCACTGTTACAGTTCGGTAATCAAGTTGGATGCAGTATGTGTGGTAAGTATGTAGACAAATTAGCTCGAGCAATGAGACTTTGTGAAATGACTTCACATTTTTCTACCTTAAGGAGAAACTTGTGTACAACAGCTTTGTATTAACTGAGATCTTTTTGTATGTGCAACTGGCATCAATTGCAAGGTTGAAGTAAGAAGATAAAATAAACTGAAGCTTTGAGAGTGAAGACTTGTTTCACAAGTTAGTCAGCTGCTGTAGTAAGATATACAGTACAATTGTTAGTTTTATATCAACTGTGTTTGTTTCTTGACTTTCCCAAGCCAGGGCAACTCACAGGACCTCAGGCAGACAATTTAATTTGATTGCAATTAGAAAGTGATACCATCTGTGGCTTTGTTGATCCCAGTGATCATTAGCAAACCTTCAAATAACATATAACATGAAGAAACAACACTTTTGGTCTTGAACCAAAAGGGTAAGAACTCTAACTTAGTCATTATACAAGGAGAGATCTCAATTTAATACTGATGCCTCTATATACACTACATTAGCAAACAGGACCATCAGCTGCAGGCTTACATGTAATCTGGGTGTGTGAATGGCACAAAAGCAAAGTTAATTTATTTTGCTGTCATTATTCTACAATTATTAACCTTACACAGCCATAAATGGATATATTACATTATGACTTGGCATCCTGCAAACAGCTGCTGTCTTTCACTTCCAAAACAAATGTACAATTTAGCCAGATCAAGAGCTTCATTACAACAGGTGGAGGTGCAATTATGCTTTTGCCCACAGGGGCCACCAGAATCAACAGAAAAACCAAAACAAACACAAAACAGTTTTTTGTAGTTGCTTCAACTCTCCACTTCATCCTTTTTTTTTTACTTTAACCACTAGCTTATGCTATTGCTGTCCTATTATCGACTGACAATGTTTGAAAAGAATTTGTGCTTTGGATAGTGGATCCCACCCCCCCAAAAAATCACATTTATTCAACCTAGGCCCTGTCTACACGTACAGAGGTATTTCTTAAAATGTAGCTTTTTCTATGCATTTTCACCTTTGTACGCCCATAGAAGGCGTTTCAGGTCACTGAAAACTCAGCTTTTGTAAAACTCCATCCAGGGTGAACATCAACTCAGTTTTCAGTGTTTATGTCTCGGACGGGGAGAAGCATTTGCCTCCTGATCGAGTCTTATATCAGTAAATAGTATATGCATCACTGGCAAATTTGAACTTGGAGCCATGTGCACATTTCACAGCTTCATCAGTTTTGTCTTGTAAAGTGAATTAAAAGTAAAAATCAAATCAAATTTTCTGTAATTAAGCAACCACCCACAGAGTATACAATCTGCTTCCTGTTTACATGGGCTTGCCCATGCCAAGTGCATGTGAATGGTCATCCAATATGTGTTTTCAGAGATTCTACCTGATATTGTGCTAAAACGTTCAATAGTCGGAGATTGTTTTTGTTTTAAAACCCTGTTTGAAAATAAAATATCTGTGTACATGTGGACTAGTTTCAGTCCATATTTTTCCCCTGGTCATTCATGCCCACTTGCAGTGGCTCCATTCCCTGCCAAGTGGGCCCACCCCAGTTTGAGAGCCACTGATGTATAGAAATCATTATTTATAATAATATTTATAAATAACGTTAATAGAATAAATTAAGTAGCACAGAAAATCAGCTTGCACCAGGGCTTTGAAAATTGATAAATCTAATTGAAACCATTATTAGTGTCAGTTAGTTACAGATGTTTCTCCTTTCATATGACCTGTTTGCTGCTACGTTACTGTAGTGAAAAGGTCGGACTGCAATTGATAACTTTAGACGCTAGGTGCCAGCAGAGTGCTTGGATCCTGATGATGACGACAGGATTTTACTGATGACAGGATATTCATTTTCCTAAGCTGCTGACACAGTTGCACAGTGCGTTCTTGGTGCAGCTGTTTACATTGTTATTGTTATAGCCTAGCTATTGATCTTCATGTGGACAGCTCTGTACAGTTGTTTGTCTGCAGATCGCAGCGCCGGAGGTCTGATCCCCGGCTCCTCCAAACGTAGCCTTTTTTATTCAGTGCCTTGTTAGATTAGTCAGCCGCGCATACAGATATTATTACTGTTTTTGTCAGTATTTTCATCTACTGTCGTTGCTATTCAAGCTCACCACTGAGGAATGGAAAAAAAAAAAAAGACAAAACACCAGATTTGTAGTGTTACAAAGGGTCTTGCTCTGTGTGACAATGCACCTTGTGGCAGCTGGAAGACCTGTTGGACGATGGCTCATTAAGTGAACAAAAGGGTCACTATAATGCTAATCAGGTATGTAGTCACAGTAGCCCTCCTGGCCCGGCCCTGCTGCTGCTGTCTGCTAGACACAAACGGAGAGAATGGGAAGAAATAAAACACGTTATTTTATTTAACCGTGTCCCTGTCCCAGGAAACGAATCGAGGGAAAACCCCTCTTCCCTAGGGGTAATTTGTGCCAAGGGGCAAGTAGTGCCACCCCAGTTATCTAGAAAACCATAGAAGAAGTTGGTCATGTGACCACATAATTTTGAAGAGGCATCCATTTCGCTCATCCTGCAAAGAAGGGAGACACATGGTTTGAGAGGTAAGATTTTTACAATATTAAAGTCCCCCCTCCTTTTCTGGTGTGTTGCGGCACCTTTAATTTACATTTTTCGGGCATTTAGCAGACGCTTTTGTCCAGTAATTGTTAGTACATACATACACTGATGGCGGTGGCTGCCATGCAAGGTGGCGACCGGCATATCAGAAGCAGTTTGGGGTTCAGTATCTTGCCTAAGGACACTTCGACATGCAGACCAGGGGAATCGAACCAGGGTCTACCCCTCTACCCCTGAGCCACACCGCAGCAATGGCATCCTCTGAAAGGAGAAACATCTATACACCTTTTACTGTATATCTCATAAGGTCGGTGCTTTTATGACATATATTTCATGCAGGTCGGGACTAATTTTACTTCAATACTTTCATGCATTCATCATCAGTGAACTTCTGTCCACTGTCAATGATTGAATCATTTTTTCCATTTTGAAATTAATCATACTGTATCTGACACATTGCCCCTGTTGTGTTCACCTCCAGTAGAAATCTTCAAAGGAAGAACTCCCTCCATGTGGCTGATGGCAATGATGTTTGTAGTAGAGCCTGAGGTTTAGAAGTCGTATACAAAGCCTGGAGTAACACAGCTTCCCTTAATACTTCTGGTGGGCACAAACTCTGCCTTTGGTTCAAGGTGAAACAACTGTAAATTAAATCAAACTAAAACAATCTATCCCATGAGTTTTGACTTTTTCTACTTCATTATATGTTGTTGATTTTAGTGTGTCAATGTGTACATTTTCTGTTGGGTTGTGTTGTAAGAGTTCTGATTTTATAGCCTGTTGGTCAAGACAAATTAACTGTCACAATTTATTTTACAAAAGTAAACATGGTTAGTTTACTTAGCATAAAACGGTGTATGTTTACTACGTAATAAGGACCATATTATTTCTAGTTTTTGCCTAATTTGATACAAATCATGGTTTATTATGTCTTTATCAGATTACATAGCGTATAACAGTGTATGTTTACCGTCTAATATAGACCATATTATCTCTAGTTTATTTCCTTGACAAAAAGTACAGCTTATTACGTCTTATTAGCGTACTCTAAAATAAAGTGTGACCAAATATAAGATTCCCATTAATAAAATATTGAACATGGATTGAACTGAATATGAAGAACAAACCTTCGAAAAGAAAGAAATCCTTTGTCTACACACAATTTGTTCATGTTTTCAGCAAATGCATCCATGAGGATGGATTATCATGTTTCGGGTGCACTTGTTCCATTTTCTCTGTCCAAAGTGATAATTAATGTTTTTATTCATTAAATACTTATTTATTTATTAGCCTGATAGGATAAGTAAAAGCACCTGGATGGTGACACAGTTTGTTTCCTCAGGATTGATTTAGTGTGGTGCATAGGTTAACAAGATCCCACTGCGGGAAATGATGAAGGACACTTATTAATATCACAGCATGTGCAGGCCTGGGGAAAAATGGCGCTCATTGTTTTTCCAAGCAGTCTGCCATCCTACAGCGTCACTGTGGAGAGGCAGGGAGGGCTTATTTACCACTTGTCCCACAGGTTCTGTGACATTTTTGTATCAAATTTAACCCTTCCCACCACTCTCTCTACCCTGTATTTGTATTCTTTTAAATAAATGCCTTAAAGAAAAAACATTACAGGAGGTGCTGGGTTAATCAATCACTCTCACTGCATTCAAACTGCAGCAAAACATAGAGCATCTATTTTTTTTCATTTTCATTTTTTCTATTTATATTTACTTATTGTTTTCCTTTCACTCTTGAAAATGTCCTTGGAGAGCATTGGCATTGTCAATTGGATAGGTGTAACATAACAAACCACTCCCCATTTCTCAACAGAATGAGTAAATCCCATAATTGTATATATACCATGAGTCTTTCACCACTGTTCCACCATATTTGTTACAACCACTATGGGTTTAAGCATTCACTGAAATGTGAAGCTTCTAGGGCAAGGTGAGTGATATGAATGTAGAGTATGTGTGCGTGTGTGCAGCACAGATATAATGTAGGCTATTTGGTTAGGGGGCTAGTGATGACAGAATATCATCAGGTGATGTGAAAATATTATCCCCAGGGATGAGTGTGTTTGTTGGTGTGTATTTTTCTTTCCATTCTGTGGATGGTGTGGAAACCATGCTCATAAATCATATCATGATGGGAAGAAAATATTGTAAAGGTTAGATACTGTACAGTAGTGTAATGTGATCGCTGGCTCAGCATTCACTTTAACTTTTAATTGTTATTGGTCTGACAATATTTGAGCTTTTTATTGTAATAGAAATGTGTGTCTTTAAGCTGCATTAAAATATTTTTGGTCATGAACAACACAAACTGACAGTGATCACATATCACCTGTTTCACCAACAGTTGGCTACTTTCAGAGTGCATTGGTAGCCAAATGGTTATGGCACATGCCACATGGTTGCCTGGCCTTCACTATGTCGTTGGTTTGATTGTCTTCCAACAGACCGTGGTTGCTTGTCTGCCTATTTCCTGTCTTCCTCTGCTGTCTAATAAAGGTTTAAAAAAAAATAGTTGGGTTAATACATTTTCATTGGCCCACCCCTCAATCCCCCAACCCACAGGATCCACTACAACGTCCCAGTGCTAGACGTCACAGGACAAAATGTGTGTATGTAATTTACCATATGAAAGGCTGGCTATAAACATCTTTAAAGGGAACCTTCACCAAAGTTTGCTGCTTTAAACAGCCCACATTAGTAATTATCCAATGTTAATATTAAATATAAGTTAATGCAGGTTTCAATGAAAAAAAAAGTTGCTTATTCCAAAGTCATTGATTTCACATTTTCTTATAAAGTTCAAGTACTACTGTCACTTATATAAAAGCATGGAAATCTATGCAATGACATTCTTGTACCAAGGCAATGTCTATTTAAAAGGATAAACTTGCAAATTAAAATGTACATTTAAGATTCAACACACATAAAGTATGAACCATACAGTATACACTACAATATACATAACATAAAAGATATCTTTGAAATATGGTTAATGAATTCCTCTGAATGCATACAAGTAGGCTTTAGTATGCGTAGTTACATACTGTGTATAATGCACTATATGATCTATCATCACTAATGTTATGCTGTAGTGTTTTCTTCAGTTTTTACATTTCAGCATTGTGGAAGTGCTGCTTACAGTGAAGTAAAGGGGTAAAATGTGTTATATGTTATTTTAACACAGTGTGATTCAGATGTTTCTGTCAACACTAGCGCCATCTGGATGGGCAGACAGTGGTTCACCTCATACAACAATTACAAAACAATTGTCCCGTGTGTACTTTGATTAAATCTCAAGATAATCTCAACATTTTCAGTGTTGTTTATGCACTGAAATGCACCAGTAACCCAAGTTATGTTTTGTTGTTCTCAGTCTTTACCCATTGCTGATAATTTATTGTTATATTTTCGGTTTTGTGTTTAGCTAGTCCACAGAAAAAGAAAGAAAAAAGTCAATGGTGACATGTCGACAATTAAATCTGAGTTTCCTGCAGTATAGACTAACTTTCAATTGTGTTTATTGGCCTCCCAAATGACATTTCATGTCTTTTTATTTTCCTGCAGAGGTAATTAGAGTAATGAGGAACATTGTTGTTTAACAGGAGCAGGCCACACAACTGTTCTAGGGCAGACAACCACTGCTGCATTGCAATGTGTTGATGGCTGAATTGTAAACGCTGGACTGGCAAGCAAGCAGAGGAATTTTAACAGAAGCAAAGACAGAGCGAAAAGAGAAGTGGGGGGTGGTAATCATTGGGAGAGGAATGTGCTATCCACAGGGGCTCCTGCTAATTGCCTCGCTCATGAGTTTATGGGACGTGTTAGTCGGCTACTGGATCTGGATCCAGCTCTGCCGCCTCAGGGGTGTTGGCATCTCGGCTCACCAGACGACAGCTCAGTTTGACATGGACTTTTTTTCCCCCTTCCTCCCAGCAATTGCAGCTTGCCTCCCCTAGAGGTTTTCCCCCATCAGAAGTGGCCTAGCTGTGATGGATTGGCATCCTGTGAGTGTCAAACTGCTTTATGGCTCTTTAATGAGGCGATCAGGCAGAGGGAGCCGCCACTGCCACTATTGGCGCTTAAATAGGAAATCAAAACAGGTGAAGTTTCATTATAGCTGCTGCTGTTAGCATCAGTCTCCAGTGACCAAAATACTCCTACGTAAAAACAAACGCACACATTTTCATTGAGAGTTAAAATTGAAGTATTTCCATATTTCAGCTTGCCTTGGGTCAAACGTTTATATTTTATATAATGCACATTCTCAGAGGATTAATGGGAATACAATTTTTTTCTTCCGTTTTAATGTGAGTAATGACTTTCTGGAACTGCAGCTCTATGAGCGTAATCACAAAACCTTGACAGAGATTGCATTATTTTTTATTTCCATTCAAATAAAGGCCCATATTGTATGTTTTGCATAAATTAAAGATAAGGCTATGGCACACACATGCAGAAAGCAGATGTCTTCCTGTCTTCAATATTGCATTATTTCTGGAATTACATCATTAGTGAAACACCACAGAACAGCCAGCAGATAGCTTCATTAAATAATGATGTTACAGCTCGTAACAATCTGTTGGTTTAAAGTATTCTGCATCGACGGAACACCCACCCACACGTACAGTCTGGATATGTGCACACACGCACCTACCCTTTCCAGACATACATGTCTGCACACAGCCAGCCCAGTAGCCACACACACTCAAACACACACAAACACTCCAAACGGGAGCAATGTGAACCCTGTTGACAAAGAAATACTCCAATTACGCATAAAAGAAGATACAGAAGCAAGCAATTACTCAAACTGTGCCAGCTGTCACAACAGTAATATGGCTGTGCATATGCTGTATTCCATCAATCAAGAAGCTGCCACATGTTTGCCGCAGCACAGAGCTGTAGTCTAGTGACTGGCGAAAATAATCTACCCTGACAAAATTAGTCACAACTGGAAAGCAAAAAATAGGTCTGTTTTTTTGCAAACAACAAATCCCACTAGATTTTATGAGTGTATTTCAATTATTTCTGTTTGGCTGGGATAACAATCTAGCAAACATTAGTAATAGTTAAAGATAGAATATGTAACATGGCTGCACTAAAATGTTTTGTTATATAAATTGTTAACTTGTGTACTCACATTATCCTAAATGCTTCCAACAATGTTTAAACCAAGAAATATCCACATGTTTACCAAATGTAACGGTGTGTCATTTGGTCACCTGTCGCTATAACTTCCAGGAGAGAGTCAGAAAGTGAGGGAGGAAGTTGGCTAAAGGGACCAAACATTATGTGAATAAAACTCAAACATTATCTCATCTATTGACATTTGTGCTGAGTCACATCACATGGAGTTTCATCGGCAGTGGTGGTTGTTTAATGGTGTGTTCACAGTTCACCTCCAGCGAAGACGATTTTTGCCTCGCGCCGAGTTTGACCATAGGATCATCTGTGTTCATTTGCGTCACTCGTGCAATTGTGTATTTGCCCCAAACAGCCAGAATACCCTTATGTACATTAGCCATAAGACAGCAAGCAATGGCATGTCATCAAGGGGGTGTGTGTCTGTTTGTTTGAATTCAGGTCAACCTCTCACTTTAGTCAGCAGACTCCAGTTTCTATTTCCCCCCTCCTCCTCTCTGCAACGTTCATGTACATTCCCCTTCCAGCTCCGGTTACATTACAGTACATAAACACCTGACAATGGAGGCCAGTCAGGGTTTGAAGATAAATCCAACTTTAATTCCAAAAGCTAAAAAGCAACCTCTGAGCTCTCTTCTCGTTGGTTAAAGGGCACCATATCAAAGCAGAATCCAATGTGATTTGTTTATTCCTCCAGGGTTTTGCTCTGCACCAGTCTCTCCTCCAGAGTTGGCCGGCTCAGAGCAGCTGGCCAACCCCTAGGACATATGTACATTACATTCATTTAACATTACATTGTGCAAATTAGTCACGTCACAAACAAGAAGTAGTGTCAGAAGTGCAAAACCATGTAAAAACACAACCAACTTCGTCACCAGTTTGTTTCTGGTTTCTTTTACACATTTGGTTATTTATCAGTCAGCACTGTCAGTAGTACAGGATTTGATTTCTTGCTTTTTGAAACATTATATAGCCAATGGTGGATGATGACTATTGTTGCAAGTATTGAATCTGTGAATTGAAATCTTTCATAATGTAATACTCAATATTGTGCGACTCTGATGCCTCAGTTTCATCTAGTTACACTTATGCATTCTAATATGGCAATATGTGCTAACCTCGTCAATACAAATTGGTGTGCAAATATTATTTTTATTGTATTTAATATGCTATAAATGTCCACCAAAGAATTATGTAGCTGGCTGTGGATGATACAATACATAAACTACAGGTCCATAACCACCATTATCTCATTTCTAGTCCACTTTATTTATCCAGTATGGGGGAAATTAAAACAACATATTGAGAGTGATACCATAAATATGCGTTTGGGTCGAATTCCTTAACACAGAGACCTCTTAATGTCACCGCTTGTTTTATTTTTTTGGAGACTGAGCCAAAACAGTGAGCTCCACATTGTCTTGTATCTCCATTGCTCCGCAGAGGGTGAACATTCAGAGTTTTTTGATTGGAAATTCTTGCTCCTCTTTTGAAAAAAATGTGTCCCAGGAATGGCTTGCAAACAGAACCAATTTCATGCTGCTTTAACACTCAGAAAACCATTTTAATTCAGGACCACAAAGTTTATCCAAGACTGCTTCTGTCAGATGAAGACCATTACGAGTCTGGGATTAAATCAATAATACATGGTATCGACATGAAACTCAGTGTATTCCTTAAACACAAACAGTGTACAGATTCAGCATCTCCCTCTGAGGCCTACCAAACTGACGGCTTTGCTGATGTTTGAATCGTATAATTGCACCTCTGAGAATTCTCTTCTGCAGGATACATTGCTACACCAGTACTACACCAGTATACGTATATGCTCAGTACATTAAATAATAAGTTGATAGTCCAGTATCTCTTTCTCTGATGTTCTATTAGAGTCTTTAACATATGTGATAACCAGACCAACAATTAATTTTAGTCCTTTTTAAACCATGACCACAGTCCTTCTCTGACTTTAGCCAAGTGTTTAAAGTGTAATGACAATGGACACGTTTTAGTATTTGATAACACCTTTTTTTGATATTTATTCAAACTGCATGTTATATGTTGCAGTCTGGGAACAAATGTATGTACACTAATGAAGAATTGACCCTACTTCTCAATTGATTTATTACCTAATTAAAGAGTTTCCTAGTGGTCTCAATTGCTAGTTTCAAATCTTCGTCAATACAGCGTAATGTCTTTCTGTAAATTATGATCCCATTTTTTTTTTTTTTTTTTTCGGAATTACAGGTCCTTAGGTTCTCAATCCCATCCAATCAGGATATCCTCCCCAGCTCCACCCTCTCATCCAAATGTGGTCACTTTTGGCACCACATTACCATGGTGGTGATTGCTGTAACGCCTAAAATGGAAGTCCACAAACCAAAGGGTAACATCCAGTGGGTTTGCACTTCGGTGGACCACACATTTGAGGAGTTCAGTCTAATCACTGCTTGCCTGATTTCAAACCATTTGAACTGCTGCCCATATCTCTAAGTTTGTTTTTAGAGGTTGTAATAGGTCTGGAGATCTGCTTTTTCACATCTGTTTCTTCAGTTTGGCAAATAGCCGAGCCAATCAGAACAAAGTAGGTAAAACTTTGTTCTGATTGTAAAACTAAACTACTCATAGCAACCACTAACACTTCAATGTTTACTGAAAACAATGTTGATGGAACAAACACTACATACTGCTGATTCATAAGGCCAAAATAACACTCCTTTCAGAACAAAGAACGGCTTACATTAAGACACTGTCAGACTGAATCATGAAGGAAAATGAAATCACAATTTAGTTTGATTATTAAACTAAACACTCTCTTGATGTGTTTGACCAGGATTTGGTCAGAAAGTAATGAATAATACTTGAGAGCTACCTACCTTTTTCATTATATTCTGATTTTCACATCCCTCTAAAGTTTGTGGATGTTGTTACGACAAAAAGAGGGAGATGCGCATGCGCTGATCAAAGTTTAACAAAGGTAATTTATTAAATTAAGTGTTAAAGATAGTATGGGGTGTGGATATCAGTATCAGTAGTGTATGTAAGGGTGTGGGTGCTATGATCAATGTATGGTGGGTGTTGTATGTGCGACAAAATAAGCAAACAAAAGGCAAAAAGGGAACAAAGGTCTGCTGTGGTGAAGAGTCAGAGAGAGACACTCGCGCCCGGGTAGGCGGGCCTATTTATCCTGCAGGTGCACTGGCCAGGTTGACCTGGTTAGCAATCAAGCTCCAATCAGTCCTGCAACAGAAACAACAACCAGTACACAGAAAAGAGCAAGACCACAGGCCCCAGGGCCGTAACAATGTGCACACAATTATCCTTGCAAAATCACATACTTAGTTTCCATGATTTCAGTATGCCATTTACTGTAACTAAGCGAGCTGAGTTATGTCTTCCCCATGTATACTGTGTGCCAGCACACAAGTGTAAACAATTACACTATTAAACAATATTTTTTTCTGCAAAAACTTCTCCCATTGAAGCTGAGGTTTGGGTGGTGCCATTTTCAGCGTTACACTGCTTTATATGCAAAGCAAACCCATAACCTCCACCATAGTGACTCTGACACTTAGTCTGTCACTCGACAGAATAGCCTCCCTAAAAAGCACAGCAAGTGGTGATTATGTAAGGTGGTGAATGGGTTTCAAATGAATCATATCCTGCAGACTGGACCTATGGAACAAATTCAATCTCCCCAAAAGTGCAAGCACTGCCTCTCTACCATGGAACCTGTGCACTTAAACTCATTTTAAGCATCCTGATTGCTATTTGTCCATACTTTAGATTCTAATCCCTCTGCATGGCTGACTGTTTCCCAGAATAATGATTTATGTCAACATTGTTCATTTGTAAAAGCCAAAATTGAATAAAAAATAAATAAATCTCCAATAGGTCATATAAAGAGGTATACACCATGTTTTTAAATGTGATGCCTAAAGTAAACTGTTTTTAATACAATTTACTATATATTTACTACATATCAACATTTAAGATCAATTATTGACAGTAGTTCGTCAGAAAATTCCTGTCACCAGGTTCACTTGTGGAATTTTCTCTACTGAACAGACTATCAGCTGATAGAGGACACAGGATATTTTTAGAAGGGCCAGATTTGATAAAGTAAGGCATCAAGGGGTCAGTCATTTTCAAAGTTTGTAAAGTTAGGAATTTAAATATGTTAGGTTTTTTCTCAAGTTTATTAGTTTTCACAATTGAGATATAAACATTTTATATAAAAAAACAAAAAAAAACAAAAAAACAATGTACCTTTTTAATCTCTGAAGTAGGTTGTCAGTTTGATATTCTAACTACTACTACTACTAACAAACTTATCAGATGGCTGGAATGTGGTTGTTAAAGAGCTGTCACGTGACCTGACTATGTAACTTTTTATAAATCACCAAGTTTTCACACTATTAGCTGATGTGGCTGAAAGCTCAAGAAAATGTTCAGTTAGCAGACTTTGAGCAACACACCAAACTACTTCATGTTACATTACATTTATCATTGCTACTGTGTGATAAGCCTCAGTGCGTTCATTTTGTGTTTCTTTGTTTGCTGAAAAATGTTATTTATTTTGTAAATGGAACAACTAAATCATAGATTACATATTTTTGATCGTTATTTGTTGGAAGAGTGAGCACCGTAATTGTTCAAGAAGCCTGCTGTTTCTTCTATTCCAGTGTCAGTAGGAATGATTGCATTTAAATTATCTCATCTTTATAATAAGGAATGTTAATCTCTGAACCAAATTTAGACTTTATTTAAATGGTTTGTTGAGTGTACTTTTCATATTGCCAATGAGCAGTTTGGACTAATGATTCTGCTCCATTATTACTGATATAAAGCAGTAATGGCTTTGCTGGAATACTTTATGCAAGTTAAATTCTATATATTGGACAATGGCTCTGCAGCGCCGTGTTATTACTGAGATGAGCCCTCCAACTTTGCTCGTTTCCATCCAAATGTCAGCTTTGATTAATCACCTCAGTGAGAGCCCTCCACCATCTCATGCATCTGCCAAGACCCAGCACACCACACAGCACACCAGCAGACTCTCAAATAGGGCCCTGTCCACTGGCAGACTCAGGATTGAGAAATTACAGTATGCGCTTCAGTACAGCGAGAGGATATTGGAAGAATGTCACCAGAGTTTCATCAAATTAAATCATTTCTGAGATGATATCAAACGATTTGGTAGTCTAAATTGAATTAGTAGAAGTCATGGTATTTCCTCACATTGATTGACATTTCCGTCATATGTCATGTCCCAATAAATGTTTATCATCTTTCAATCAAATTACAAATTGAAAATCGACATTATCACAGGTTATTTTTCTGACTGCTCTGGTGAAAGCGCTTTGATTGAGGACATCTTGACAGTTAAATGCAAAATTGGTGGGAATAAAGTCAATAAAGTTTCTGAAATTAAATCCGATGCAAGCTTCCATAATAGTTTTATTAAGCAAAATAAATTGCATGCAATATTTTATTCACCATTATTAATAGAAATAAAGTGATAAACCATATCAGTGAGGTAAGAGTTTATCTGTCAAACTTGTCTTTAAAAAATGATTTGTTTTTAAATCATTTATAATAATTGTGCTTATTACTGATGACTGATAGGGGAACAGATTAACATCTTTCAATTATGCAGTGCAGGTGCTGATTTATGAAATATTATCTAATTATGATAAAGAAAGTTATTAATAAACTTCAAAGTTTGGTGTTGAAAACAAAAATACAGATATCAGGAGCAAACTCTCTCAACCAGAGTTAAATCTCATCAACCTTTCAATGCTTTAATGCTTATTTTGTTGTGTTTTTGTTTTGTTTTTTTACGATGGAATTTATTATTATTATTATTATTATTATTATTATTATTGGTGCCTGAAACAGTAACACTATGAGCTGAAGAAATTTAAACTTGACGTTGCAGCTTGACCTCAGTTTGTGCTGCCTTTCTGCTTTAATTGCGTATTCCTTTTGACTCTGTATGTAAAGCCTCTAAATTTTGCTTTGTGTTATATCTGAACACACCTTTTGACAATCCTCTATTTCATACTGGCACACTGTAATTATACTCTTCATATTTACCTTCGTATATGTGTATCTCATATTGCTACACACAATGTGTTTCTTACATTTTTGTGTGCAGTTACCATGTAAAATTCTCCTCCTTGGTCATATCTGTAAGGGGAAGGAGAATAAAGTATATATGGTCTTACATATACTGTATATATTTGTCTTGTTTTATCTATCATTCAATCACAGTTCACCTTCTACTTTTGACTGTTATAAGAAGTACATTTCCCCGGTGAGGGATCAATAAAGTCTTATCTTATATCACACTATCTGTCCCAATTACAACTCTAAGCCTCTCATAGCGTTTATATTTACAGTGTTAAATTTACAGCCTCTTGAGGCAAAAAAAATGTCCCCTTATCCAAAGCAGGTATTTGCTATTACATATGGCCATGAGTGTCTGTAGACTTTTGGGGTTATTCAAGGTAAATAACTGTGCTCAACTGTAAGTTTGTTGTAAAAAAAAGTTTGTATTTTATCTCAAAACTTTTGAATTTCAAGTCTAAATGAGATTCAGTCGGTTCTGAATTAAATGATGTACTCTCATCTCCAGAAAAATCTCTGTGGAGCATCCTCCACTCTCCCTGGTCATTCTCTGCAGGTGTGTACCGATAATGTTAAGAATATAAAAATATAGTGTGGTAATCACAACTATGGGGGATGGAGTGGGCCTTATACATTGAAAGGTAATTGTCAAGCTAATTATTGTCGGCTAACAGATGGTGCAATAGTTTAGTAGCTGATGAAGAAAATCTCCTGGCAAAGTTCCTGGATTGTTCATTTTTTGAAAATTACTGAATATCTCAGCCACCCAAGTTTTGCGGATGTTTTTCACCACTCTGAATGATAAAGCCATTAAAATAGATGGAGAACACAAAATTGGAATACTAATGAAACTGTGGTTAACATCAGTGTGGTGGAAACACAAACACTTGCACGTGCGTAAATGCTAAATACTTTAGATTTACCTCAGCAACATCCCAGCGTATTTCAAGGTGTGTGTGTGTGTGTGTGTGTGTGTGTGTGTGTGTGTGTGTGTGTGTGTGTGTGTGTGTGTGTGAATAAGAGCAGAGAATTAATCGTCTGTCTTTTTCTGCATTAACAAAAAACAATTCTTCCTTTAGCTTTATCGCTTATGATGAAAGACCAGTGAACATACAGTTCCTTTGAGTTAGCGGTTCATTTATTTCTCTGGTATATGGCCACCTTATACATAGCACTGAATATATATGGGGATATTTCACAGATATTTGACCTAAGCTGTGCGTGTGCGTGCGTGCGTGCGTGCGTGTGTGTGTGTGTGTGTGCGCGCGCGTGTGCGCGTAGGCTGACATGAAGACCACCACAGTAACAATGAGCAACAGTGAACACATTGACCTGAACTGGAACAACTAAGGATTATTTTATCGTTCTGTCATGAATGCCATGCAGTATTATATAAACACTTAATGAAGGCACAGCACAAAGTGTGCAGTCACTGCTGTGTAACTATTAAAGGCAACTTCAACCTTACTTTGATAGTCTGTCCATTATTTCAATCACTTATGAAAATGTCTCACCATTAGAAAAATCAGAGCAATATTTATTAAAAAAATTAAAATGACCTATTTCTAGCAGTTTCCTCTGCTCTTGTGAATAATCACGTCCTCCTCTCAGTGGTAAAGAAGGGAGTAACATCATAATATGTGACTTCCAACAAACTGAAGTTTAAGTATTCTCCTTTATCATCAATCATGGTTGGTATAAGTGAAGGAAACAGTGTTTTTGGCCCAACAATTTGCTTTAATTGCCGAATCTTAAACAAACATTGATCTCTGCATCTCATGGCTGCAGAGCAAGGTAAGATACAAGATCAGCAGATACGGTCCAACGTTGGCATTCATTTGAAGTCAATGTTTGAAAAACCTGGCAGATTTAAATCCCAATATTCACTCTTCTTTTTAGCTCCGTTTTAGTCTAAGCGAAAAATCCGGCTCTTCAAGAATCGGTTGGTAGGATGTAGAAGAAGCAGGAGAAACCAGAAAAAGCAGACTAGATTTGAAAGAATCTTGCAGAAAATATCCCACCCACTCCTTTCAGGCCTCCCTCCAAAAGAACATGGACACACGCCACCTGACTACAATGACACCAAATGCCCTGAGCTCTTAGAGCTGGCCGGATGGGAGCTACAGTATGTGCTAATGGCAGGTTGGCAATGTTCAATAAGCCCATTTTTTTTCTCTAATAAATATATAATTTAACAACACTGTTAAATATCACAATCACAAACACAAGCAAAATAGCTGTCAATGTACCTCAGTTTGAAAAGGCTACCTGGCACCTGGTTACTGCTCTGTGGGTGTGTGCTTCTGCTAACGTTACTGAGTTGGTTAGTGTGCGAGAGTGTGTTGCTGCTGCAGCTACTCACTCTTTGCCTCAGGGGCTGTTGTCATTGTTGTCATCGCTAATACTGATGTGTTGGTTGTGAATGAGCCGGTTCTACGAGCCTGCTCTTTTAAGTGAAAAGTGGGAGCCTGCTCCTGTCTGAGAGCTGTCTTTTTTTTCTACTGAATTAATACAAGACAGAAAAATAGGGAGATGAACATGTGCAAAGTAAGTTCCTGATACGTCTGACTTCAGTAAAATTAAGAACAAGTTCAATATAAATAAAATGTGTTTGATGTTTTTACATTATTTAAGGTTTTATACCAATCATAATGCAGAATTTCAGTATTCGGGAAATTAAAAGGTTAAAGTATAATTACACTGATTATTTTAATTGATATGTGCCCACATACCCATCATAGGTCAACATATTGCAAAATTTGTCTAAATTATAAAAGCCAAAAGTGGTTCTTTATGCTGAGCTGAGCAAAATTATCTGGCTCACTAAAGAGCCGGAAATCCCGCCATCACTAATCTCTAACCATATTTAACTGCCTCATGTCTCATTCACATCTAAGAAAATACTTAACATAATCATAATAAAAAATATTCAATGCACACGGCTATAGTGCTATTAAACTAGCATGTTAGTATTGGGCAAATCTGGCAGCACTGTCCTGCCATTCTTGTGTGGCTAGCTGGCTAATAGCTTTAGCAATAAATCTACCCACTATTCAGGTCATGCGCGGGCAGAGTGCGCGCGGGTAAGCAGTCTGTCCAATCATTTCATTTAGCCTGAATGACATGATTGGATTGGCTGATTAGAGGCCTGCTATAGCCACAGACACCGGGTTGTTTCCCTTATTTGTCAGAGCATTTTAATTATTGATTACTGTTGTTGATGAAGGATCTCAGTCATCCAGGTCATTCTAAGTGCTGTTTCGTAGGCAATTGGACTTGTTTCAGTTTCAGTTTCAGTTTCTTGATGACGTTTCACCTCTCATCCAAGAGGACTGGAGAACTGAAGAACTGAAGAAGCCTCTCGGATGAGAGGTGAAATGTCCTCAAGAAACTGAAACAAGTCCAGCTGCCTACGATACAGCACTCAGAATTGATTACTGTTGATTGTTAAGAGATTTTCTACTTACCAACCATGGCTTTAAGTGGCTAAATGTTCCCCTATGTTTGGTGCTGGGCACATAGTGTACAGCACACTGGATTAATCAGAGCTTTTTCACAAAAAAAGCTGCCTTTTGCATCAGGATGCAACATTTAACTGAACAAAGACAGAACCAAAAGTCAGTCAGTCATCACTACCAGAGATCCTTTTTCTTTTTACATATAGTCAAGAAAGACTAACATACTAAGATTTAAGACTTTAACCACAGAGGTGAACATTGAATATTAATTGAGTATTAGAGCTAGCAGAGCTATTCACCTGCTCAATTGCTGACAAATTGGACCATGATGGCACTTAAGCTCTGCATGGAGCATCAGCACACAATTAATGAGTCCAGCTTTCAGACCACTTATTTTGAATCGAAAGGTACGTTTGGTATTGCAGAGCTACTTCCTGGTTCAAATTTCCCCTGCAGTGCTTACCATAGTCGTGTGTATATGCCATACTGAAATTCAGTGGATGATTTAAAATGGCCATTTGGGGAGCATTCCACTTCATTTTCCCTTTCAAATAAGTGTTTTACATAACTGGAATTAAACCACTTAAACACTTTTTGTTTCCAATGCCATACACATGCGTGCCCTGTGTAGTGGTCTCACTGTACCACTACATCCCAGCAATTAGTCTGGTGAGAAAAGTGTTATCGTGACACAGAGGAATGATAGCAAATGTAAGACCCGGGCTGCTTAACAACATAACTTTTCTCTTTGATAAGTACTTGCTCAGGTGCTGTGGCCCTGATGCCATGATAAAAACCTTTCAAATGGCTCCAAAGAGCACTAGAAGCTACTTTTTAATTACAATAACAAAACGATACACCCCCATGCGTACGTTTGGCTTATCACTTCTTTAAGCCTCTGTGATGGTGAAAATGCCTTTAAGACTTAATGGACTGTGGTGGTAAAGAGCTTTAAAATGATCCATTAATGGAAAAGCAAAGGCATTTTGTCTCCTTCCATCAAACGTGACACTGCTTGCAGCAACAGAGTAATTCTTGAAAAGACATTCAAATACACCATGTCAAGGAAGAGAGGTCTGAAGTTTTGTACTGTTTTTTTGTAGTTTTTTCCCTATGCATGTTCTGCTTTATCTAAAGTTTGCCTTTCAGAACTCAAGAGTAGTGTATGGCGAAAAGAGATGGGGCATCTCTCTTCAAAATAAGAGGCCGTTTCCATCAACCTCTGACACAGAGGAATCTGAGCACTAAAGGAACATCTGTTGATGCTGTGTGACTGCGCATTCATGTCCCAGTCCTCTCTGCACTGATAGTCCCAAAATACATCAGAAACTCTCAGAGGCCCAGATCAATCAAGCCCACCAAAGTGCCCAAATGTTTGACACATCCCCATCCAGCCCTGCTTTTCTAACAGCGTTCCAGCTGAGCAGCATGTAAATGTTTAAAGCCCCCACATCTTAAATATCTGCAGCAATTCCAATTTTATGATCTGAAGATGTTGTTAAACCTCTCAATTAGCTTCTAATTAAGGCTCCTCTGAAGCGGCTGAGGCAGGATGGAGAAGTAGGTCAACCAAAAAGCATCACAGCCTGGTCAGATTCAGTGGCTGCGACAATGAAACTGAAACGTGTAGGTTTTATTCTGAAAGACAACAGGCTAACTAAAAGGCTGCAAGACAGGCACAGAGCTGGACTAGTTGCTGTTGAAAAGGAGGTAATATTAGCTGGCTTTCTAAGTTATATGCCTTGTGTTGTTGCACTTTCATGATGTGTGGCTGTGGAAGAAATGATGTCACCTCCATAGGTTTTTTGATCGTAAGACAAGGCAGCCCATTTCGAGCAAGGTTTTGCTGGTAGTGTGTTATAGCCTGGTGCTATTGTCTCCGGTTTACGTTACATTAGCTTGGTTTGCTGTTACTGATCTTAGTTGTGTGAAAACTTTTACTACCGTTAGACATACGTTTTCAAGACATAAAATTGTTATGACATGCCGAGTTTTGTAATATGCTGCATCCTCGTGCAAAAGGCAGCTGATTTTAGTGTTAAAGCTCTGAAAAATCGACTGTACTGTACACTGTGTGCCAAAAAACTTTATAAGTTTTCAAGACATAACATTGTTATGATGTGCTGAGTTTTATTCATATTTGCACGACATGTTTCATGTGAGAAATTGTTACAGAAACCTAGGTTTTGCGGTGCCAAATTGCACAAAATATGAATTACTACATAATGTTGCTTTAATGACAACAATCATCAGAGGATGTGAGAATGATGAAATTCCCCCTCCATTAATTGTGAAATTCCTCAGAGTACTTTTAATAAGTAATCAGTTGAAAGATGAGGTTTTCTGTATATAGTTTTTGTAACTAATTATATGGTAATACTTCAACATATATTTCTAAAACAGTAAAGAAAATATTCTACATCTAAATTGTAGTTGTTTTTTTTTGTTTTACTGTGCATACCCACACCCCGCTATGCAGCTTCAACCAGCATGTCCTTTCACTGAGAACACTGCAACACAATTCTCTTGTCTCTCATTCAACTGGTTGCCACATTGTCTTTTGTGCATTTTGACAGCTGTGAAAAGAACAAAATTTGAATTTTCCCTTGAGCAGCAGTGTGGCATGAATACACAGTCACAAACAGTGTGTCGAGAAAACTGGGATTTCTGTAATGGCTACATCTGTACTGTCAGCCCTTGTATTGAGAATGAGAAAGCATCAATAATCATGTTTTCTATTTTTGTGGCATGTGGTGGGGGGTGCTCTCTCTTCTGTTTGTGCAGACTGTCTTCTCAGAAAAGAGGGACCAGCGCTGTGGGATCTATTGCAATCTGCTCTTGCCACATTTCAGATCATATAATGTGACAGGGCAAACATCTCGCTGCAGTCTGCACACCAATATGCACAGCCTCGGATAACAATGTCCTCAGTGAAATGTCAGAATGTTATAGAAAGATACATTGCAGGTCATGGTAAAGTAGTGGCCTCTTTTTTTCTGAGTGGAATGTATATATCATGCTGTGATAAGTGGTCTGACTCTCATAAATCATTCCCTACATTATTCTCCTTGGAGACTGGCAGTGGGGGATTCTCTTACGCTAATACATACACACACCCACCCACATACATATAAACAAACACACACAGCTGAAAGCTGAATTGATAGGTGGTTGCTTATGACATTGAAATTTACAAGTTGTGGTGTATTCCAGAACTGGATACAAGAATAAAGCACCTGTATAAAGCTCAACAGTGAGGTTCCTGAATTGTAAATCCCATTCATATCCTGAGTCCAGAATATTGATTATTAGCCATATGTCCTAACTCTCCAATATAGACTCAGCACGAGCTATGAAATTGTGAAAGGATAGTTAATGCTCCTATAGAAACTTTTTTTTTCCTGCAATGTCATGGAGAAATACTACACTACCTACAATTCTGAGTGTGACAGTGACACCTTGATGTTTGTTGCACCTGTAAAAGTCACGTTTGTTAGTGAGTTACCGCCACCATGATAAGATCATGTACTTTACATTTTCCACAGAGCAACCATGAGTTCCTTTTTTCTGACATGCTGCTTTTTTTGTTTTTTTAAGAGATGAAGAAAAGGTCCAAATGGATCAAAATAACTACAAGCCAGGCCATACATTTGGGAGTCGGGAGTGGTTGGAAAGGAATCATTCGCATTGGTTTATGGGAAGAGTAGTCCTTCCTACACTAGTCAAATGTTTTATGTTCACGATTCATCACGTCAATGTTTGGCTAGATTCCGGGTTTTGTATTTATCCATTATATGAGGATTTTTGGAAACGTCAGTGGAGAGAATGAATGGGAAATTTCCTTCCAGAACCAGTGCCATTCAAAAAGTGGGCGGTCTGTTGTGCTCTTTTGGAACCACAGCTGAAAAGCAGGATTAAAATACAGTAGCTTGCTCTCACTCTCAACGCTTCAAATACAGCAGGCTAGTCAGTGGCCCTATGCTTCTAAGTTTAAAGCTGTAGTTACCCCTCGAGCAACACTTCTTGAAGCATAGTTTGGGGTGGTCATAAACTAGACTTTTCCCCTGGACACCTGGGTTCGTGTCTTGAGTTTGACCAAGAGTCATGACTGATGTGTTTTAAAGTTTGTCATTTACGTATGTTAACTGACTTTTGCAATTTAACTTACCTAAGTGGCATACTAATGTCACTTACGTAATGTGACAGGACTTAGCTTTAGGAAAAGTGTGTGACTTAGTGTTTTTTGTGCCTAAATCTCACACAAGTCATGATATGTGAATGTTTTTCAGCAGCTTTATTTTGAAAGTGTAATCTAACCTTGCATATTATGTATAATTGCTCACTTGACCACAGAGCCATTCACATGCAAAACAGAAGCTAGAGGGTTAAATAAAGCATCATACTGTAGTTTAAGCTGAAAGCCACTAAACAAGCTGCTACAGACAATTACATGTTTGTTGTTTTTTTCTTTTTATCTAAATAATAGGATGTTCTCAATCTTTATTCAGTATGGCAGTGCTGTTGTGTGGATGCAGCGGCTTTGCTCTCACTATGCTATTGATTTATATATTCTTTTTTTGTGTGTTCTTTGTTAGGATATTTGCCACATAGTCATACAAACAAAATTCCCCACGTGTCTACTTTGCGGTACTTGCTGAGGAAAAATACTCATTCACCTGAACATTCTGGTTAGAAGGGCAGAGACAAGGAAACAGAGCCCAATGCCACATATTTGGTCTGGATGAATTGTTGCAGCTGAAAAAAAGGACAGCAGGTTTAACTCAGAGCCCTGTTTGTGTTCCCCAGGTGGTGTTTTTACCAGGTGGCATTCGTGTGTGTGTGTGTGTGAGAGAGAGAGAGTGAAACAGAGCAGTAGAGAGTATCAGCAACAGGGTTTGTGTTGGTGTGCTGTACATAGCTGGAAAAAAAACAACAAAAAAAACTTCTGCTCCAAAATTTGTCTCTTCATAGTTTTTGTTATTAGTTGTAATTATACTCACCAGTCCATGTCTGAGATGTGGGGAAAAAAATGGAGGCAAATTTGTTTGATTTGACAGACTCACTAATGTTCCTGTTGTAGTTGTGTTGCCACATATTTTTGTCTATTAACACAGTAACTAAGTGGCCATAAGTATGCAACATTATATTATGTGTCGGTATAGCTCAAGTACAACTTTAATACACTAAGCAGTGTTGGGGCAAGTTACTTCAGACATGTGATATAGCCTATTGCATATTACTAGTGACTATCATTTGAAACAGTATTGCCGTCTGTGCAGAGTAATGGGTTACACTATTTTTGCATTACTTTCACCAAATAACAGCAGATGTACGACTAGGAATTTTAAAATGGTTAACCTGGTCTCTATTGACTAAAGAACCTCTCCCTGTTATTTCAGACTCATTGTTTATCATCAGTTTTCTAATGTTCTTCATTCAGCTGTATTTAGAAAACTGAAAAAAAAACAAAAAAAAAACACCTCATTACAAAAACCTGCTACCTGTCTGACTGGGCCCTGAGGCAGTGAGTTGGGACTTCGCATCATGAGACAAACATGAAATAGGTTGGCTCCCATGCAACCCAACTACCCACTACCACACTGTTGGAGAGCGAAACATGATTGGCTACAATCATGGGTTATTGATTTGTTGATAGCCAATAAAGGCTTCTTTCCAACGGCAGCAAAGATACACTGGCCTTCCAAACTGGGAGCGCCTGCAATACTCCAGGGGCTGTCCTGGGGTTTAAACTAAACCCAAAAAGGTGGGGACACATTCATGTTGCAGGTAGCAACAAAACGAAAACAACAACACCGGGCAGGAAGAAGAGAAAATATTTCTCCTGCTGAAAGAGGTTCTGTGTTTTTTATTTTTTTGGTGGTCGAACAGAGTTGGCAGACAGTGGAGCAATGAACTTCACAGGACAATATTCACAACTTGGATTAATATTATGAAAACCCTGTTCGAGTCTTTTGATCTGTGGAACATTACAGGCAAAAGGAATATAAATTATCGAGCAATGGACACAAATTAGGACTTTATGACTGCTCAGACGCAGGGACTCACCGCATTTTTTTTGTCTGTTTTGCTTACCATGTCAGCAAATCTGAATTATTCCGAAATTCGTATGGTTTCCATCACTGAACAACTGAACTGTGGAGAATCTAACAGATTTAATTACTGTAACGCATTACTTTAGTAGTGCATTATCCCTCAACACTGGTACTAAGTACAGTTTGAGTGATTTCAATCCATTTTCTTCAAGCAACTGGCTGACAACACACTGTGGCAAATGAGTCGAGGCCACCACCTTTCATTCATTTCAACAAGCTGTGGCAAATCACTTACTGTAGGACTGTATGACAGCTGTGTCGAAAGCAAAGGGCAGGCAATACATTTAAAAATGAGTGAACTTTGATCCAGAGGTGGTGGAAAGTCACATCTTTTTTTACCTTCTCTTTTGTACCTTGTTGAGCAGAAGAGGCTCTGTTACCAGCCTGTTAAACATCCCACAGTGCTTAGTCATCACAACATGACTTCATAACAGGTACACAGTATATTATTTAAGTCAGAAATGGAATATAATATTTATGATTATGTTTTCAGAACTGAATAATCACCTTCTCATCTAAAGAGGGCTTTTTTTGTTTGTTTTGTTTTGTTACCTCTGCCAAGAAGATTCTTTTTGTTTCCCCTGATGGAGGATGGACCTTGGCCCAGAAAAGACCCCATCAATATTTTGGTTCAGTTTCGGCTAAGGGGTGGATCCAGGAATTTATCCTCACTTTCTTTAACATTGCGTAATAGGGCGTTATTCGACATTTTTGTTAATTTCTCAGAGAATGATAGATGGATTTATAAAAAAAAGAGGCATAGTTGTTAAGTTGGCTGGTATCTATGAGTGAGTACAATTTGATGAGGATCCTAATAAAAATCTATTTTAGGTGCCACTAAATCATATTGACTCAACATTTTAAAACATGTATTGCTCAATTTAAAGAGGTCATGATATGCTTTTTGTATTTTTGCCTTTCCTTTATTGTGTTATGTAGCATTTCTGTGCATGTAAAAGGTCTGCAAAGTGAAAAAGCCCAAAGTCCACGCCAAATTGCCAGATTGAACAAAGGCGAGATGTCTCACTCTGTAGCTATAATGGAGCATTCAAGACACAGTGTGAAAATGGCTGCTGTAGCAACGCACCATCTCAGAAATATGTTTTTTTTTAAATAAAAGCATTTAAACCTGTTCTACTAGAGTCCCCCAAATAAAAGTATGAACCAGAAAATTAGCATAATATGACCTCGAATGACAAAACCTATACTTTCATCTCTTTGTCAATGAAGAACTTTAGTGATGATCAGGGCAGCTAATTGATTTGTAAAATATAACTGAAAATGTATGAATGTTCAATTGTTAACACATCTGACGTGTTGGCCACTCTCTTTACACAGCAGCACCAGTTAAAATCCTATTATTTTCTTGCTTCAAGGATTTACATAAAAAAGAAAATAAAAAAAATGTTCAACATCACATCCACACACACAATACTGGTTGTATTTTGAGTAGGATCTGTTTCTGTGAGTTACAGAGAAAGCCAGTAAAATTCAACAGAACAGATTTTTTTGCTACGCTTCTTTGAGCAAGTGGGTGAAATGAGCACAAATCATGCTAATCCTTGACACAAACCTTCGCTGCACTGCTTGTTACTGACATACCCTCTACCTAACCTTTCTCTCTCCTCGGGTGCAACCAATTCCACAGTAAATACCAAGTTGGCACAGGTGGGAAAAACTAAAAACCCGTGACAACAAGCCTCGCCATCCACCATATGCCATCTGATTTCTTTATTTCAAGACAGTGATTCAGAAAGGCAAATGACAAGCAATCCAGTTCTTGTCAAAATGCAGGCTATGCCTAATAATATATCTGTGTCTATATATTCATTTATTAATATCATCCTTAAGACAAACAAATACCAGTTACAGAGCGACTAATGGAACAGACTGCTGGGCCAAATATGGCAGTTGTGCCGAATGTAGCTGCGAAGTCCCCTGTTGTGTCATTTGGCCCAGGTAGTTTACCACACATGAGCAAAACCACAACGAGCCAGCATGGGACTTTCTCTGGGCTTGCAGCTTGCCTAAAAGCAGGAAACCCACAGCAAAAGCCTCTGGGGGCCAGTGCTGTTGGCTCATCATGGGGGAAATAATTGTGAAGCCAGAGGACGCTGTTCCAACTGTTGATTATCATTTCTCACTGTAAAACTGCCACAGTGAGAAATTATATTGCAGTAATACTTATGTAGGGCTCATTTTTGGTGTTTTTAAAATTGTACATCCCTCGGCATCTCATATAGACACAGAAGGTACACTTTAGCATGGAGAACCTAAAGTTTGCTTAATTTGGTCTGGCTCATATATTTTGTTGAATTTTCTGGGCCGGTTCCTGTTCACCATTGTTTTTTTTTTTACAAACAAACCAAGAGAAGTAAACATTAAGTCATACAGACTGACAACTCCCTGATTCAACAGTTTCATCCTGCATCATTATGACCCATGTGGGGAAATCATCTACACGGCAGTTTATGCAGCACTTTAATGCGTCTGATGTGTATTTATGTTTCCTTGGTATCACAAAGAGCTCATGAGGAAATGACTGATTATAAGTTTCATTAGTAGACTGTACCTGTTAGTCATTATTCAAGACATTCATTAAATTTGCAGACAGAACGAAAAGGCAGCTACTGTACAGTAATGACACGGGGCTTATTAGTATGGGGTTGCTGTCACACACTTTAATGGACTTAATGAACTGAAAAGTACAAAGAGTAGGATACAACACAGCATTTTTAACAGTTTCTGACTTATTAAGCAGTGAAAATTCCTGCAGTGACATGTTTACATGGTACCATGAAATGATTAACATTAATACACGGCTTACAGACCACAGACCGATTATAAGATTGCTTCTTAAACGGTAAATGATCATGAGATAGATTTATTGTAATTAAGCTTTTCAAATTGTTCTAAACTCCACCATATAGTATCAAAGCATATATTATTATATAAATTATCTGTGGATGGTCCGCTTGCTTACAAGTGAACCACACCAGATTTTTCTTCGGAAGCAGACCAAGACCCACCTTTTTAAGTGATCCTGGCCTGGTTGTTTGGTCCGTATCAACGTTCCATTGATAGCTTGAACACCAGCCCAAACAAACCGGACGAAACTGGTTAGGTGTGAAACATCAGGCTTTAAACTAACTTAGATGTAAATTAATCCGAGGCAGTATGAGACCATCAGAGCAACTTCTTCACCTGGCGTAGCATACGGAGCAGAAAAGGTGGAGGAAGTTGGGGTTGAGTAGAGGGTCACCAACAAGAGTTTGCAAGCTCTGGTGTCCTGGGTGATTCTGTGTGAAACCAATTTTTTCCTAAATCTAAACAAAGCAAGTTTCACATGTTTAAGACAGGCCTAATGGAAGGAAGGCTTTGTGTGTTGCACAGGGATGCTAAAGCAGGAGTATTCAATTGAATTTCAAAGAAGTCCAGTTAGAGAAAATGTCCCCAGGTGACGGTCCAGAACCTCCTCCTTAATGTAAGGGGGAAAGGTGGGTTCTTTTTTATCAGGTGGAGAGCAATACTGAGGAGACCAAAGAGCCAAAGTTCAAGGTAAAAACAGTTTAAAATTTATTTTACAATTATTTGAATGCATTCAGTTAAAAGAGTCCCAAATATATTAAAATCCCAGCATCCCTTAAAGGTCCCATATTATACTGTTTTTCATCAATTTCACACAGCTGTCAGAGGTCCAACAACACTGTATTCGAAATGTATTGCCCCAAACCCACCGTGGTCCTGAATTTCAGCTGTCTAAAAGTCACTCAAGTGAGCTCTACTGAGAGCAGCTGTTTCTGTGCCTGCAGCTTTAATGCTAATGAGCTCCGTCCTGCCACACGCCCCTCTCAGGGAGAGGATGCCGTTCATTCTAGTGGTAGCATGCGCTAATGTTTACGGTGGATGTATCGCTATGGCTCGCCGAGATGCTGTCGTTCAACCACACCAGTTTGACCCAGAATCGGACCCAGAAGGAGAGGCTCAGAAAAATACAGACTCTGCGGCTGCAGCAGGACTCCCCAACACAACCACCCGGCTCCCATCCCCCACTGACCTGCAACAGGTAACATCTAAAAACAGCTAGCGAAAGCTGTGTTTGTCTCCAAACTCTTGGACACTGTTCGCATAGTCTCTGTCTCCAGTCTGCACGTTTCCAGACTTTTTACTGTGACAACCAAGCTCCCACGTAATATTATGAACATTAAACTCGCTTCAAACGCCATTGCATAGCGGACCGAAGCGGAGCTAACTAGTAAGCCAGTTTCAAGCTGACTTCACCATACTCGTAGGCAGCTGTAAATACTATCAAAACGTGGCGACACTTACCTGTGGCTCGGGTGCTCGGGTTGCTGGGTCCCGTATGGTTGGGACTGATCCTTTCACGAGGGTCAGTGTCGAGGCAAAGCCAGCTTTGTACTGGCCCTCCTTACTGAAGCAGTCCGATGTGAAGTGGTTAGCACACACAAACAGACTTACAGGAACCGTAGCCGGCATGTTGTCGTTAAAAATGAAACGCAACCACTGTCTCTTCTGTTCTTCTGTAGCTGGGACAGAATATAGGCACTTATGTTGATTATTACAACCAACAACAGAGCAAGTTGCGTGTCTAGCTCTGAGCGACGACATTGTGAAACACTGCTATCTTACAGCTGGACACACCGAACTTCACCTCGGGGATGAACGCCCCCCTCTCGGATATCTCCTGGGAGAGGGGGGAGTGTTTCTCCCCACCTTTAACCTTTTGCCCAGGTGGTTGGTCCCTGAGTCGAACGGCTCCATTGGTCTCTCGCGCCATTCTCAGAAAACCAATTGGTGGTCGGCAGTGCCTGTTACAAAATCAAGAGATCTACCAGGTGCAGGTTATCAGGCAATCAAATGAGTTAAGGGGAGTGCAGACATCAAGCAGTGACAGAAGTGCAGACACAAACCAAGTTGCAACAATAAAAGCATGCAATAAAACAAACAAACTCATGCAAATAAAACACAGCACACAACAATATGAAATACTTATACTAGTAGCTGTGTCACTGTCTGTATGTGGTCAACAACTGACTGTCAAATTAAATGAAGTACAATTCTTTATTATTTTCTAGATTTTATGTATTTCAGCAAAACTGAAAGTTTTTACATTGAACTGGAGGGGCTGTAAATACGTACTTAACAACTGAACAGTTATTCTTTCCCTCTCATGCCTCACTCCCCCATCTTCTCTTGTCAGTGAGCAAAGTGAGCTTCAGCTATTCCTGCCAGGACTTTAAATCTGGGCTGTAATGGTTTCAGGGCCGTCCTCATACACCTGTGTAGGTGCTCAATGTGAGCCTGGAGCCATGTTTTCTTTAAATAACGTTCACAGTGGAGAAAGCTGCCTTTATTTTTGGTGCCCTTAATTCAGATTTGAGTGTGTATGTTTGTTTAAAAGACTTGTGCTTCATCTCACAGTGGCGCTTCACATTGCTGCTTTTAATAACCTCCACGGTATCAGAACGTATGAGACGTACTGGTTTTAAACTGCCTGTGAGAAGAATCAACATGTTAGAGTCCATTCTGGATTAAAAGCTGTTTTCATTGTCCACTTTTATCTTCTCTCTGACTCGCATTTCCTCCGACAGATGTCTGTGTGTCTGATTTGATTGGCTACATTGCATCATGTGAGATGATTTACAGCGCATGTAATCGGTCTGTGGGCTTCCGTGGGCCACTAAACCAGTAGTGTAAAGGCTGGAAAAGTGGTGACATGTAATATAGAAACGCTCCATTTAAATGTGATAATGTGCAATACTTTATTGGTTATAGGTCTGGGTCCGGATAGGATGGCGTCTGAGTCTTGGTCGTTACCACGGCCCGCTGATTGGTAACCTCTGTGCCAAAGGGTATCTTGTGAATCTGTATGAGATTCCAACGGACATGACAAAGTGATGTCAGTATTTCTTGACCTCGGACGATAACGTGTGGGAATTTATCGTCAGGCTATTTTTAAAAACTGATAAAAAACATTGACTATAAAAATCCAGATAAATATATTGAAATGGGGAAGATAATGAAATATTTATGTTTGTGAATTATCTCTGGTGGAAATCTCTTACACTGACTTATGGAGTGGGGCAGCTAATTATTACAATGACTTGTGTTTTACATCCCATGGCGTACAGATGGCTGCTTTATTATTTTGTGAGAAAAAGTAGTCAAACTTCAGAAAAAATAGTTTAAACAGCTCATTGTGAGCAATTGGTATCACAGCAGTGGGAGATAAATGTCATCTTACAACTGCGACTGAGAATGTAAATGAATCAGTGCACGTGTTTGGCCTGTGTGAACAGAACTGATATTGAAACAAATAATGTAAAATAAAACAGGTCGGAAATGACACTCCTTTGTGAGCAGACATTGGACAAGGACCAGATTTTTTTAAAAATAATTTCCAAAAACACAGATGTCAGATTATTTCCCTCTTTTATACATTTATGAGCTCCAGGATACTGATGGAAATAGTGTGGTCATTGTTTCCAGCAGGAAAAAATTTCCTCCCAGCTGAGCCGAGAATAGGTCAGGGCCCTGAGAGAGAGATTGGATCTAAATTGCTCCAATCTTTGCGTTAGATATCGGCGGAGGGACCCCTGCTGCTGCGCTGTTGCACGGCTCCGCACAATCACAGGAGCGGTAACGAGAGGGCCACAGGTTCGCTCTTCATTATTTAGTCTTTTAAAATGTTGCCCTTTGGCGTGCCTTTCACCAGAACAGTCAGCCCCCAAAACAGCAGCAGGGCCCTCCGGAGCCACTTAATCAGCCGTGGGTGTTGTTGAGGTTAATCTGTATTGTTCATGGCGATGTGAGAAGAGGGGTGGGTCTCCCCTGATCCCCTCCATGTGCTGATAGCTGCTTCCTAACAGGCAACAAACATCCCATGGCACGTCTTGTTTATGTAGCCCTGCAGTGGGACTGTTTGTTGTGCTTGTGTCATGGACACAGAGATAACCTCACTCCAGCAAGGAGTTTAATTGCTTGCCCCCTGTGTTGGCAGGATCAGAAGAGAGGAGGAGGAGAAAAGAGCTCCGCAATCTCTCTCATGGGGCTAACTCCATCTGAAAGCACACTGATATGACTGTAAAGCAACAAATAGCCAAATATGTGCTGCAACAATTTTGAGAGAAATTAAAGTTACAGTAACTAATTTCAATACATTGTTAGTTTTGACAGCAAATTTTGATTTCATTTTAGTCAGTCTTTTGGCTAAAATGTCATTTAGTTGTATTCATATTTTAGTCACCTGAATTTGATTAGTGTTACTCTAGTTTGGTCGACTAAATATAAGATTTCAGTAGGCCAAATCTAAAGTAGGATAAGTCGACTAATGGGTTCAGTTATAATTACGGATGAATGATATGAATTTTTTTTTGCCGATAACTGATAATAATTCACCATTTTTATATTTTAAAATAAGGTCATAACCTGTCGTTTATGCGTTTATGTTTATGCTGAGGGTAACAAGGCTATGATGTAGTATGCCAAGATGAATAATTTAATTTTCCATATCTCTAACCTCGCTTTTGTTAACACAACAAAAACAAAGAACAGTTCTGACTTCAAATCTTCATTTATTTTCAGTGAGGAAGGTTTTTCTGTACTTTGGCTTTCATATAACAAAGCTTATCAAATGTTCTGTATATAAATTAAAAATAAATGCATTGACAATATCTCAGATCGGACATGTCGACGCATTGAACACAAGTCATTGAAACAAGTGAATAAAGTGCATCTCTAAATACGACAATAAAGGCAAGCCTACGACAAAAGGCACATACTTGGCATTCACATTTTCACAAAATCAACAAACCAAATACATTTCCTAACTCAGCTCGGAAACTTTACAAACTATGCTACTTTAAGGGCATTAGGGCAAGATTTTTCTTGAGAAAAAGAAGCATCTCTGCCTTCTCGAATCCGATTGTGTTTCTTTTTCTCATCAACCACATGAGCAGCAGCAGGAAACAAACGCTCTCTGTCGACACTAGTGCAAGGGGCTGACAGGTATTTCAGTGCAAGTTGGGCCAGGGTCGGGAAATAGGATTTGTTGCTTCTCCAGTACTCCGTCAGGCTCCTAGTCCTGGGAATCAGGGACTGAATGGCATCATGAGCGTGACAACTGCGCACTGTTTTTATTGGATTATTTATTGGCTGTAATTTCATTATCCAATCAATCAATAATAATATAACATTCCCATTATCAGGTCGATAATCTATCAGCCCTATATCGTGCATCGCTAGTTAAAATGTAATGCATTATTAAAACGTGCAATAAGTATGAATTTTAGTTAAAATGTTTAGAAATGAACTAAAATGATGAAGAAATAACAGTTTTGACGTTATGTCGAAGATGTCCGCGCATTGTGCTTCAGAGATATCAACAGAAGTTAGCATGCTAACCCGCTAGCCCAGCCCGTCCTGTCTCATATTACCATGATGTACCTCAAAAGGAGCTGAAGCCCTTGTCAGAGCCGCTGTCAATCACCTATCTTCAGACTGGCCTCCGTCAGGCTTGGAGGCTGTTCTCGGGTCCAGTCCAGCTGTGTTCATGGAGAGGCTACCCAGCCTTTCCGTGGCCCGCTCGCCTGTCCCCAGTTCTGGTGAAAACTCTGGTACCGCTTCCTGCCAAAATTCTCTGCTAGGTCCTCCCCATCCTGGGCCTCAAAGGAGCCTTCTCAAAGTGGTCAAAAAGCTCCTGTGCTAGTGCTTTAACACCAACAAGCTCGCCGTCTGGACTGCTAGCTGCATTGCTAACTAAGTGAGCAAACTAGCTCAAGGCACCTACATAGCGGTTACTCTGGTAATATGCTGCCCCTTATTTGTTTGGAGTATGAATTCGACAGGTGGCCAATTCTTAGATTTTACATCATTTTAAACATGTTTAATCGTAATCAATTTCTGATTTTCACTCATACACACATGCACACAAAGCTCCAAATTGTCTCTATACTACATTTTGGCTCATTTCTCCAATCATATGTCTAACATTGAGTTTACTACTTTATTCAGAGTGCACTGTTCTTTTTGTGGGTTTGAAAACTCAAAGCACTCAGTTTGACTTCTGTTAATAAATAAGTAAATACTCAACCAAGTCTACCATACTGAGCGTACGCTGTCCTAAATTCACACAAAAACAAACAAAAAAGACCGACTGGCACACTGAGTGATTTGCAGCCTTTGAAATGATCAACTTACTTCTCTGCAGAGCGGTATATTGGATTCACACTCTTAATACAGCGGAGCTTCTTAGCCAAGATGAAAAACTGAATTTGTCATGTTTCTCCTAATATGTTGTGCAAAGGGGATGTATTTGGGTGAGGAGTGTACAGGCGAGAAAGCTGCCAAGCCAGTGACAACATTTGGACATTTTTAAGTGTTGCATATTTTATGCCAAAACATGTTCTTTTCTTAACCCTAACCCTTACACACTGTTTTTGTGTCCAACCCTAACCAGATCATAAACACAGCATTTGCATAAATGTTCATTGCCAACATTTATTCTGGCGATTGGGTTACCTTTGGCTTATGCACTGCATGCATTTTGAAATTGTAAAGTTGTGTTGTTCGCAGACAGATTGAGGAGAGGGGTTGGTTTAAGCATTTACCAATTAATACAATTACAGACTGTGCATCAATCAGTGTGCTCCGAACCCTTTATTTTTCCCATGGAAGTTTACTGTTCTAAAACTGAGAAGCACCTGATTTTGCTGCTTACTGCTCGCAGATGTGAAGAAAAGCCTGTTGCAAAATTCATTGTTATTCAATGCATTTGCTCAAAACTATTCTCATTTGAAGCTGGCCACTCAAAGTACAGCGTAGATGGACATTCATGAGTCACTTCAGGTCCGTGGAAAGTGGATGCCAGACAGTTCTTTTCCACAGCCCTGGAGGAAAATTGGACCCATATTACTCGTTCCTTTATAGTGGGTGTATGGAGATATGCCATCTTATTGTGCATGGCTATTATGAATATGATATGAATACGGTTTGATTGCAACACTCCCTTGGGCCCACACGGGCGCCGTTTCATTTATGTGGCTTAAAACAGAATGTCTTGTCAAGTTTAGTCAGATAAAACCTCTACGGTCGACTCATATAATGTTTTGATTTAAACCATAAGCAAATTATGGTAGTACTCAAAAATAAGGACTTTAACTCAATTCAAAGCCCAGGAAAGAACACCATTAAGAGAAATTCAGCTGAGGACTGCTGTCATACTGTCTCATGGCTCAGTTTGGCTGAACCTTTGGAACCCCACACTATTAGCCACAATTTTATACCTTAGTCACACTTTAGTTCTCTAACCAGTTGCTGATTCTTCACCCAGTTTATAATGTATATGTGGCATTTCTTTTATTGTCTCTGCAGCCATGGTAACTATCACTGCTCAGGTTTTCTTATAATTCTCTTGTTGCAGCAAGGAAAGTTATATGCCTCATTTATTGCATGGTCCACGGTTTTGGGCATTGGAACAAAAACATTAATGTACTGTACAGAATGAGCCACCACTGTGTTGTTGCACAGTAGTGTAGAAAAGTTCAGCTGTGGTGAAAAAGCAGGATTGTAGTTTATTCTACTGTGAAATGAAAATATAAATTATTGATGTCACTGTAATTGGAATGAAACAGGAGTATACGCACAGCATTCACGTTTAATCAAACATTTTTTCAAAGAATAATCTAAACCAAGATGAACATACATGCATTTGTAAAGCACGCAAGTTCACTATGAGCTCATTTGTTGAACATCATTAGCTTGAGTGTTCACCTCCCCAAATACAGTGCATTTATCAGAGGCTGAACTTGGACAACCAAGTGCACACTGTTGCCTATAAAACTTAACATTAAATATGATGTGTTGGAGGGTCTCACTGGAACTCTTGAAGCCTCTTTTAAGCTCTGATTAAATTGATAGAGTGTCAGACATTTACAGTGGGCCTCAAGGACTCCCTGAAGAAGTGTTTCCTGGAGATCAAGGCAACAAAGGTACTGTATTCTGACAAATGTGTTCGGCTGTAGTTTGTTACTTTCTAGATACCCATTAAAATGAAGCTTGATGAACCTGAGTGCGTACCATTATTAACATAATTGTCTCACTGAAGATGGTAATTATATCTGTTTCAATATAGACATTCCCATTATTATATAATGAGTAATTAAAGCCATTACTTCTTAAGTGAATAGCATGCATCCTATGGGACTCCTCATGGAGAGATTGCAGGAGAGTAGATTTGTCTTCTAGTCTCTTTAGTTGCAATTAACATATTGCCTTTGATTACATCACTACATTGGGTTTTCTTACTACTCTGTTGCAAAGAGTCCTACACTGTTTCAGTATGTTACCTGAGAATTTTGGAGTTAAAGTAACTCAAAAGAGGCCAGTATGTAATGCTGAGGATGTAGAAGTTTCTTCTGACCACACACTGGGACCACTTTGGACAAAAATGTAGGCCTAGTTAAAAACTTGAGAAATGGTTGGCATTTCCAGGGCTAACAAACGGGTTTTTTTGAGGGAAAGTTTCATTATTCTGACAACTGAAGGACGTGGGTAGTTCTAAAATCCCTCAATATCAGGGCTCTTTCAAACATGACGGGACATGTCAAGAAACTATAAAGTTAATGATCACCTTTATGACGTTAAAATGTCAAGATCTAAAGACTTAACAGTGAAAGCTAAAGTCAAGGTGAATGTAATCTTGAGTCATAATGAACCAGGTTTAATAGCTGCTGTTTACTGCACTGCACAGCTGTGTAGCTGTTCTGGAGGATCTGAATGTGTGAAGCTTAGAGTTATTGTCACTAAGGCTTCATAATTGTAACTACCTGTGAATGTAATTTTTTCTGCATTTGCCATTTGAAGTCTCAACATTCTGTAATTACCTCTCTATATAGTAATGTAAATCTTTAGTGGCAGGGTCTGCCATTCCCTCACCATATTCAAATTGTTTACATAAGCATGAGTGATTTACAGGAAAAGATGTGTGCTTTTTTTGTAATGTCAACTCATTCATTTTAGCCTGTTTACTGCTCTTTCTACTTATCAGAGCTGTACTAAGGTACTGCAAATGCAAGCCCTGCATTTGCTGTCGCCTCTTCATATTAAGCACAGCAGGGGGGCATTTATTGTGAAGAAGTCACAAGTAATGAAAAGTATTTGCCATTGAGGTTACTGCTGACAGCCGCCTTTTGTCAAAATTGCAAAAACAAAACTTGAAATTTGACAGCTTACCTGTTTTAAATATTACAGGTAGAAGTGGAACTAGAAGGAGCATATTCACAGAGACTTTGGATAATTCCAAAAAGTTCTAAGCAGGCAGTTTAAATGAATGAATACAGAGAGACAGAAGTATGATGTTTGGCAGTTTGTAGTTAATACATGATTTATTGACTGACTGATTTGTGGGACTGGGCTGCTATATTTGCAACTAACTTCCGGGAACTATTTTGAAGCTCCACGATCCGCCATTACTTAAAAAAAATGGTCCATTGGCATAAACAGAGTTGACACAACTCTCTCTACTCAAGGGCTCTGGACAGGTAGGGGCTAGCTGTCAAAGTCTCAAAGTGGCTGCACCCTTCATTGTTTATAACTTTAATAAGGCCATATTTTGCTAATTTTCGGGTTCATACTTTTTTAGGGGGTCCTGTTAGAATAGGTTTGCGTACCACGTACACACTGTTTCTTGAACGTTAGGTTTTAGCTACAGAGTGAGACACAATAAAGGAAAGGCAAAAACCAAAAAATGACCCCGTCATATAAAAATTAACAGTCCGTACAGATCTCATGACCGGGGAAAAAAGCTATGGAAACGGTTTGTTGTACAAAGCTTTATACATGTTTATTTCTGCTTTAAAGTTAGACATTTTAATATGGAGGTCTGTGGGGATCGACTCACTTTCTGGATGCATGCTAGTTTTGGTTTGACATTAAAGTCTTCCACCAAACATTTTATCTTTGCAGCTCACAGCACACCCAACAACTGCTTTTAAAAACTCAACAGCAATGTGTAAAAGTCTTCAGAGGCTATTTCTTTCGTTGGAAGCAGTTGCAAGGGAAATGGCTGTTGGCGCTGAAGTGTATCTCAATGCCTTAAAGAGTTCTCTAACTTTGGTGATATAGTATACTATGATTGAGACTGCATTAGTGTATTATTAAATAGAAGTTAGCCCATCTAGATCCACCATATTGCTTTTCAGTATTGCAGTATAATTTAAAAATCAATCCTTGATGCATTTTCTGACTGACAAACCTTCCTCAGTGGATTAAAGGTCTGTGAGATTGTCTTGATCCATCTCACTTAGCTTGTAAATGAGAACTGCGACAGTGCAGGTTGTTTGATGTAAATATACTCTACTGAGGTGGTGAGGTGAACACACTCTTCCCTGAGGTTGTGAACGCCTTAGCCAAACATCCGACCAGAACTCAATGATGCCTGAAAGCTTTCGCCCATTAAAAGTAGCCTTTTTTTTTCTGCTTAGTCCATTGCCACCTGGGAAAATTACATGCTTGTGAGGAAGTGATTTAAGCACCAGTGAGCAGACGTAGTGGCTTTTACTGACTTACCTCTAACCACCTGAGTGGTCCAGTAAGTGGAAAAAAAAATCTCATCTCCTAAACCGCTACAAAACTCAATAAATCTCAAAAACATGCTGATCTCATTTGCTATCCCAGTGCTCCAGTGTGCAACGCGGTACTGTCCAATTGAAACTGCCATCATGACAGTCTCTGAAATAGCTGGGATTAGTTCACAACCATGCACAAATAATTTTGGCTGAATGGCTCACTCCAGCCCCATTCGATTGAAAAAAAAAAAGACCTCTATTAACAGTCAATGGGATATACAAAATTGTACCACCAATCATTTTCTTCTGGTTTGCCCAGATTGCTGGAGGTAATACCCAAATGACATTGTTGTTTCCTGTGGGATGCATCTCATAACAACTGTGTTTAGCTGATAATTAAAAGTCTTATAGTCCAGCAACTCCACCGTTGCCTGTGTAATTCTTGATTTAGTTGTTTTGAAGACTGATGAGTTTAATTATGCTCTTTATTTAAAAGGCAAAGTAATGTCATGTAAGAATTTACAATCAAAACTCCTGGGTATGTACAGTACTGTACGTAGTGTAAAGGGTGGGTTTTTTGTTTTGCATCAATGCAGAATGGAAATGTTACGTGGTTGCAGAACAACAAGGTCTTGCTGAGTTGTGTTTCAAAAACTATTCCAACATATATTTTATCCTCATTGATCGTCTTCTCAGCACAGATGGGTAGACTTGTTAGTTTTGTTGTCTGGCATGATTTGCTATTCCTACCTTCCCTGTATAGCAAAGCACTCCTTTTCTTTCTGTTTGACTTAGCAGACTCATCCTTAAGGACGTCAAGTATTGATCTGTTGTCTGATCTTTCATGGAGTGCACTCAATTCCAGACTGATAGACTCCTGTTGTATTCCCAGGGAACAAACCAACTAACTGAAAGGGAATGGGAGGTGTTTAAGTATTACCAACCTTTTCTGTACGGAGCATTTTCTTGGACGACCTCCTCTCATTACCTAGAAGAATTACTGACCCTGACACTAGTTTGTTCAGCACTTAACCATTTCTTAAACATTCTGTTTTTACAGCTGCTCTTCCTCTTTTATTCAGCCTGAGCCAATAGCTCTAATGAGGCTTCTGGGGGATCAACTGTACATAGTAAATTGTTCCAGACAGGTGACATGTAGTGGTTACCACAGTTGTCATTTGCATGACATAGATGCCACAAAGTTGCAGTGAGAGTGTGTGGGCCTTTTTGAATTGTCTGAATGGAGAATGTGAAGTGCACTTGACTGCTTTGACATACTGATGTAATAAAGGATCTGGTGCAGTGATAACAACCCTGTCAGGCAAAGCTTTATATGGATTTCTAATGGAAGAAGCGTCATTTTTCAACGTTTGATGATTCATGTAATTTGTGTTAACTGCTGTCCTTCCGCTCCATTCTCAGCCAATTGGCAATATGTTGAGGTGGCATAACCCTGTTGAAACAGTAAGCACCCATCATCTGAGCACCACTTGCTATTTAATGGCCATTATCATTCACAGTACAGTCTGTACTAAATTAAAAATTGTTGATTAAAAAATTCATACAATTTTAAGCTGCACTTCTTTCCTATATTTAGATGCTAGCATTAACAATAAATCACAATTAAATTTGCATTGCTTGCTGGCCAACACGTTAATATAATTAAAAACCTTTCAGAAATTCCCTTAAGGTTCCATCGTAAATCTTCCAGAAAGCTTGTGAGGAAAACAATGGGAGAAACTGTGATCAAGGCAAGTCAAAAGAGGACTAGAGTAATGGAGCCATTCCTAAAAAAACAGGGTTAAGCAGTACAACTGAAAGTAACTTGGTAAATGACAACAGCAAAGCAACAGTTTACAGCCAAAAAAGATGGTTCTGTTAGCAGCAGTGCTTTAAAGTAGCATCAGTATGTTAGGCTTACAATGCCAGTGTTACCCCCTCTCTTTAACATTGAAGTTACGTATAGAGAACTTATGCTCACAGATTCTGTTTTTTAGCCCACGTTTTGTTTTACCTATATCATACATATTACATGGACATTTTAACATCAATTACACTACATATTTAGTGTTACATGTAATTCTCCCCCTAACCTTAATGTCAACACCTGACCTTGGATGGTTGAAATGACTCCCCTTAATCATAGACTAGCAGTGTACACAGTTATGGTGGTGGATGGTGGTTGGCCCTGCTGCTGCGGTCCTGCTTGACTTCTACTATCATCATCATCATTATTTTTATGAGTATTATGATTATTATTACTGTTATTATTATACTTTTAGTATTATTAATATTCATATCTCAATTAGTAAAGCTGTTATTACTGCTGTGGCTGCTGTATCTCTCCCCTCCCGTCTCTCCTACTGCTTCTCCCCCCTCTCCCCCTCCCTCTCTCTCTCCCCCTCTCTCTCTCTGTCTCTCCCTCCCTCTTCTTCTCTCTCTCTCTCCTTCTCTCTCTCAAAACCCAACTGGTCGAGGCAGATGACCACCCACCATTGAGTCCGGTCCTGCTCTAGGTTTTTGCCTGTTAAAAGGCATTTTTTTCTCACCACTGTCTGCAAGTGATTGCTCATGGGGGAAATGTTGGGTCCCTGTAAATACATTTATCAAGGCGTATAGCTTAGACCTGCTTGGGGGCGGGGAATGTGTCTACCAAGTTTTATGGTAATACATCTGTTCCATCTAAGGCTGCTGTCTGAGAGGTAAGAGACAAACAGACCAACACAAACACACAGCTGACCATGACCCAGCTCAGCTCATAGTGGACTTGGCTCTCCCAATGTTTTCTTGCTGCATTTATGTCCAGTGTTTACCAGACACCAGGACATGCTACTGATGAATCCCACTACAGGCTTACTGCAATACTACTCAAAAAACTAGTAGCGACTGACCAAATCAAGATATTAACGAACCAAAATTACACGGAGGGAACTGGACATTATTTGGAGTGAGGAATTTGTTAAGAGAGATGGCAGACGGACTATGGATCCACCCATCAACTTACTGTACTACTGTTAGTTCAGCAGAGTATTCATTCAAGTCTGGCTACATTTGATGTAATTTTAAAAGACGAGATCTCGAATATTTTTTGATTTGGCTAATAGTCATGGTTTTTGGTTCTTTGAATAACAAGACAAAAAGTCTGCCCATGTTAGTGGCACTGTGAAAGCGTAATCGCAGAGGGAACATGACCTTCCCATCCTGGGAAAATCATGAGACCTCGTGTCAAATTCAAGTCATTATAAATGCCAACATATGTCATACCCTGAGGACCATGAATGCTTGAAAAAACAAACAAACAATAGATCCATCAGTTTTTTTCCTGTGTCTAGCTGAGTTAGTTTTATCTTTTCTTGTTTTGTGTTGGCTTCAGCAAAGGTCTTTTAAGACATTTCAAATTTGATCGATCAACCACTGACAGTTGCTCAAACATTGTACAAAGCAGCTTAATCGTCCAAACACAGGCTGCAACCGAGGTTTTATTAGAATCAGAATAGAGCACAGTATGCAAATAGTTATTTTCAGTCCTTTTAAGTGAGTACCAGCAAAATTCAACCTTGTATGTGCCTTAATGCCATTGGATGCACCTCATACAAGTCAGCCTATTATGTGAACAAAGGTTTTACCCATACACCCCTTTAATGGTGTGTATAGCCACATTTTCCATTGAAAACAGTGGCCTTCCTCTGTGCAAGTCATTATGGGATATTGAGGTTCTTCAATAGAGGGACGTCTCTGCGCTAAGTAAGGTGGAATGCATGGTTTGGCTGATAGCTTTATAACCCTCCTTAAAATGCTTTGCTTGTCCCTCTTGACTGGCTCTGCAATTTTAAACATTTAATGGCTCAGCGTTCTTCTTATTAATGTTGGCTATATTCCCATCTGAGTGGACTTGGACGCATTGATGCTCCATGGTTCATATTCTCCTTCACGCTCGCATTTTTTTGTCATAACTGGTGCCATGATGACGCTGACCACGCTCAGTGTTACATCCTGAAATAGAAAACCCGTTGTTGTAGAACACTACACCGTTTCTCCATGTTTGCTTTATGCCGTATTACATTTTGCCTCTCAAAGGGTCATGAAGTTTGGAAGCATTCTGTATGACTAATTATACATGTTGTGTGTGGGTGTGTGTGTGTGTGTGTGTGCTCGCGCACGTGTGGCGTGCGTGTGTAGGGGGTGCAAGGTCTATCGCAAAGTGTATTTCTTCACAGTAACGTGATGAGCATATGTCTGCCATAAAAGACCTCTCCAGATCATCACAGTACGAGAAGGAAATTGCAAGCAATGTGTGTATCAGTCTCCTGCTATGACACCTATTTTGCATAATTAGCTGTTGGTACCTCATTAACGGATATGTGGAGAAGCTATTCGCTTAGCACCTAAATGCATGAGGCTCCTACAATCAAGGTCAGTTCAGAAATTAGTTTAATCTGTTACTGCCTGCGACATGACAGATACTAGGATGTCAGGTAATTGCTTCTTTGGAAAAATGGAAGAGTTCTGTGAAGTTAGTCATCCGCAAGGATGAATATTATAAATTGCACAGAGGAGCAAATTAACTGGGTTGATATATTTCAGGAAGTGTGGGTTTCTGTCAGGGTGCTGCACTGTGTTTTGGCTCATGTTTAGTGCGTCTGATGTGAGTCCATTAGGGCTTTGATGATCAGTCAGGTTGATGGTTCAGAGCAAACAATGTGGATTCAGTGACGGCGTTCTGAAGTGACAACTGTTGGTAAAAATGTCAAATGTGTAAACAAAACACTTGACCATGAAAGGAATGACTATAAAGGATGACTTATATCGTTTTGCATGTGTATGTTCTACAGCCAGAAAAGAAATGAGCAGCAGGAGCAGATTTAACACTTACCACATGTCGGAGGCTAAAAATGGTGTCTGTGAGCGTGAAAAGAGACTTTGGTTTCACTCAGATTTGAGCATACAAACAGCAGCATGTTAGAATGCAGGCGCAGGCAGTATTGTACAGTAATTTATGACTCATAAACAATTATGTCATGAGGATCATACAACATGCATGTTTACATACACAAGTTTTCAACACACAACACTGTTATAATGTAATGAGTTTTGTTTGTAGTTCACACCTACATTACATCTGACAAAATGTTACAGACCTGGGATTTGTGTTTACGAGGCGTTGCACTCAGAAAGTTGGCTTTTTGAAATTGTAATTTCGGAGTAACAAGTAACAACTGGCACTGCTATATAAAACAATCATCTTTTATACTAAAATGTTACCAAATATATAGCATGTATGTGAGGTGTCACTGGTTCCAGGCAATGTTAGAGCCATTTCTGTCCTACATGTTTCAGCACTCACAACACACTAAGCCAGCAGGGACTAAGAAAGATCTCTAGTTTCTGGGACATTTCCTTGTTATTCAATGCTATTAGCTATTCTGTCATTGCCACGTGTCTTTTTCAAAGACTGCCTCCATGGGTTGAGGCAGGGGTGCAGCACTTCCTGTCCTCTCTAAATGAATACTGATGTTTATTGAAGATCTCTTTGGCTCCAGCTGAAAACTCATTATAAAAACTTCCAACATAACTCAGCAATATGTTGAGGTCTGGTAAGCATGGCCCAGATCGATGCAGACAATCAATTCATGTCACTGTCTGCATTAGCCGACGGTAAATGTAAAGCATCTTTTCAAACAGAGGGCATGATCGCCTTATAAGAGGACAAGAAACCCTTTGTAACAGGGGCGCTCTTCTCTTCAAAGTTTGCTTTGAGGTCAAACTGAACCTCTTCACGCGTCTGACACAGAGAAGCACAGGTTAAAGTTCTGGGCCGGACACAGAGAAATATCAAAGCAGAAGCAGAGTACCACATGCGCGCACTTGATGCTTTTGTCCAGACAACTCTGCCTGACCTTGACATGACCTGACATCTTGCTGAATGAGGTAGTGGAGTTTGTCTGCAGTAGGTGAGCAGGATCCAGAACTGTTTTCACTGCTTCATATCCTGTCGCCTTTCATTTTGTAAAATCCCTTTCACTGTTTCCGGAGCTTCTTTTGTTGTTAAACTTCATTTTTTGTTGTTAACTATCATTTTAGTTCAAGGTTTACAGATAGCTAACAAAACAATAGTTAGGGAGATGTCAGGATTTTGATTGTCATCTCATTGTGTCCCATTGCCTGCTTCAAGTCATTTTAAGTGTTTTTCAGAAATAAGACCACAACCTTTTATGAGCTTCTTAAAGACAACAATAAAACATTTAATGGTACCTAGTTGCCAGGATGAGATATTGGTTGACAATGCCACAAATCTAATAAAACCCAATTGCCAGAATAAGTGTTGGCAATGGATGTTTCTGCAAACAACAGATATCTTGAAACTCAACATTGTTTTAGGCAAAGTTCACAATTTTATCTTATGACAATGCTGTGCTGTTGCTCTGGTTAGATTTGGCACAAAACCACTTGGTTAGGGTTAGGAAATGAACAATTTTTTTGCTGTTTTGGTCACAACAAATACAGCAGTAGGTTATCCCGAGGTTGCCCATTCGAACACATCCTCATACCTAAACGATTGAATAGGTCGATTGTCTGCGTCTCCCAAAACACATGACTGTTGCTATTACACTGCAACAGTCAGACCATGACTTTGTTGTAAGCTCGCACTTTGGTCAGGTTTAGGCAAGAAAACTACTAAGTTAGGTTAAGGGAAACATTGTGGCTTGGATTAAAATCATTTTGATGTAACTCCACTATGTTAGTAAGTTAAAAGATGTCATTGTTGACTTCTGGTTTCACACTAACCACGAGCAGCAGTCTCGTGGATGAAAGTCCTCTGCTTGTTTAACCCAGCTGTCCATCCCCGACCTCCTCCCTGGACAGACTTTTCACTCTCCTTTGAAGCTGTAATAATATGGGTCATAAGAAGCTGCTTGCATTTTCAACCTATATGGTTATTTCTCTGAGGACAAGTTCCCCGTTCACATGACACTGTACAAGGTACAAGGTAATTGTGTTGATGGTGATTTGAGGAGTCTCATGGCCTGGAGAATGAAGCTGTTCTGTAGTCTGGTGGTGCGGCAGCAGATACTTCTGTATCTTTTGCAAGATGGCAGCAGGGTGAACAGACTGTGGCTGAGGTGGGTGTCATCTGTTAGTGTCCTTTGGGCTCTGTGCGGAATCTCACTTCACTGATGTCACTGATGTAGATGCTGCCAGTGATGTTCTGGGCGGCTTTAATCCCCCGTTGTCGAGCCTTCCTGTCCTGGGCCGTGCACGAACCATGCCAGTTTGTGATGTTTCCAGTCAGGATGCTTTCTGTTACTCCTCTGTGATGTTGTGCCAGTCTGTCTGAAAGAGTCAACGCACATCAGCTCCATGGAAATTGTTCTTTTGACCAGGATTAGATGAGTGTCGATGCTTTTGTGAACTGGCGTTTCTGTTAGGAATAGAAGTTAATTTGATGATGTCTAAAGTCATATGATGGGAGAAAGAGACATTGAAATAGTGGAATCAAACTTTTAGTCCTTCTGTTCACACCTGCCAACACTCACACATCACGCTCAGCCTACCCACAACGTAAACAGAGGCAGCTTTAGCCCTTCTTCTATAGTGAGTAAACCCTTTATATAACAAAATTGAGCTAAGCATGTGTCTCATGAGAAACATCTTATTCTAAACTCATTCAATTGAGGTGTATATTGTTTAAACGCATTACAATTTGTAAATTTTACCAAATTATTCAAATTATTATTTTTAGGAGAAGCACATCACTTAGCAGTGCTTTAACTGACATAGGTAAGGGGTGTTATGAGCACATATTCTCTGGGGGTGAGAATTAGACAGGAAGTAATTAGCCTCTCTTCCAATATTTGTAATTTTAGCATCATAAATTGGCAAGCCTTACCTCCAAAAGAAAAAAAGAAGAAAAGACAAACAAACCACCATTACCCTTGCTCAGGGATAAAAGCAAGAGTTACTAATGGCTGCCTACAAAAAAAAAAAAGAAAAAACATTTAGGAAGAAGCAGTATCCTCTAATGACTGTATCTTTCTATGAAGGGGAGCGTACCTTCATTTTTTTTACTCCTGTTTGACAGATTAAAGGAACACTGATTAATTGGTCTCTCTGATGCTACTTTTAATGAACAGCTAGGTCGGACCGTTGGGGGCAAATTAGCTTGATCCTCTTTTTGCAGAACAGAATTAATGAAACCCCTATGGATTGAGCTGAAGTGTGCCCTGTATCTGCTCATGTGCAGTTAGAGTAGCTCACACTAGTAGCAACTGTTCCAATATTTGCCCAAACTTAAGGTGTAAAGGTTCAGCGGTTAGCCCTTGTAATGCAGTAAAGCTCTCATTAATGAGATTATCAGGCACTAATGAAACTTCAACTGTATCATTACATCTTCAACATCAGACCATAACATTCTGAGAATGGAAAAGAGGAAATCTGAACTTCTTAATGTAATTATCTTTGAATTACTGCATTACATTACATCTACATACTGCTGTCCCTAGAAATATACCTGTAATCATTGCATAATGATTTTCACATAAACTGAGTCATACTACTGCATATAAATAATCCCTTTAACCTCCAGGCCTGAGAGCTTTCACCTTTTTAAAAATCAGAGGAAGTGAGAGATTGATGCAGGACTTAGAGAACAATGTATTTTCACACCATGAGCCTACCAAGAACAGCGTGACTGCAGCCGTTAGTTGCTTAGAGCAAAGCACAGCGTGTCCTCGAGAGCAGTTCACTGTAGCAGTCTTGGTTGTTTGTCAAATACAGAGATTTTCAGGAGAGATGTGATGCAGAGGACAGTACCATTTTCAAAAGTGAGGAACTTGGGATCAGTCTGGTAGCAATCTGTCCTCATCAGACAACCCTTTCTGCTAAAAATTACATCTATACCAGACTGCATAACAATGGAAAGAAACCGCATAACAGCTTGTTGTAACTGAAGCATGATTGCTGTGTTTAGGGTTGTGTTTGGGCAACAAAAGACCATGGTATTTTTTATACATTCTCTTGTTGTCTGTATTGCAAATTTAAACCAAATTTTGAGAATATCAGCAAAATAAATGCAAATGCAATGCTTGTTTCAATCCACTACCGTTATGCCATTATAAAGAGTTGTGTCATCGCCAGTTCTCCAGTCAGAAAATGGAAATAAACATAAAATACACAATGGAAATGACCTTGCTGTTTGATCATGTATTAATGAAAAATTTATTCAGAAAGTGTGTTTCCATCCCATTAATGTTTTGCGAAAGAGAGCATGAAAAAACACTTTGCTATGCTTAACTTCAAAATGCACTTAAAGTGTTTTAGTTTGTTTTAGTAAAAAGCCATCTACACAACACTGAACACCACCAACATTTATTTGAAATTGGAGTGTTTCTGTCCTCCTGTTGAGTTCAGTCATGTCCAATGTTCACTCTCCTTTTGGCTCCGTGTGGTCCCCTCCGACTCCTGAGCAAAAATGGCCATTTTGGTAGCAAATCCTCCGTAGTGTTCACCTGCTGAGATGTTAACGATATCTTTCTGCAGTTTGGTTCTGGGCAGGTGGTTACAGTGGTTTAAGAGCTGTTTTTGCTATAACAATTAGCCCCCTTCAGCTGGAAACAAGGTTGAGTGTTGAGACTAAACCAAAACTGCACTGCAGGGCTGAAAGATAATTCTTTGTGGGTTTGACACAACAACAAACCCCTATTGCATTATAAAAAATTACTAACTGTAATAAATGATTGCACATCAACTCTGACCACCTCCCTGGAACTTGGAAAGCAATATCCAAAACTATTTAGAAGCATAGAAGCATATAAACATGTTTAAGAGACAGCGTTGGGCAAGAAATGAACAGAATTAATTGTTTAAACTCAACAACCCATTTTTACAACTTAGTTTTTTGAATATGTTGATTAATAGTCAAAAAAACCCCAACAATTTAACAAAAAACAAAGGTCTAAAAAAACACAAAAAATCAATTTGTCTCTTTTCACAGACTGCAGTGTTACATGCTCCTCGTGAAAATATGAGCAGGAATGTGGGTTACATAGTCTGATAGCGTTAAGTAAGGTTCAGTAGCGCTAGATAGGGTCGTCCGGAAATAAATTATACACCCAAAGGCCACAACAGTGTTGTCATGTCTGGAAAATTTGTTTTCACAAACCGAGGGGAAAGCTGTTTTCAAACTCAAAAGAAGAAAAGGAAAAAAAAATCCATATGTTTTTTCTAACATGGAAAAACTGCAACCCCAAAGTGACATCCAAGTGTAATGTGTATTCATCGATCTTGTTGAAACAGCTGGATTGTCAGTGCAGATTTTTGGCACTTTAAAGTGCAATACGAATTTACACATTAGCTACACAAAGTGTCAGCATGTTGTTGCTGCATGAATAGAAAATATTCCAGCGCCCACAAGTCATAATGAAATAAGCTGTGAAGTCTTCTCAGCTGTCTTCTTTGTAGTGGCTATAGCTGTGTGGGCGGAGGTGTGGAAGAGGTTCAGCCATGTTTCTTTCTGCTTTGTGGGAGGATTCTGGTTTTGACTCTTAAGTTTTGATCTATCTGCGCTTGTAGGAAGAGACGGTTCCTTTCAGTGACCATTACCAACCACAGAAATTCAATTTAGTGTGGAAACTGTAACTGTGAAAATGCGCTTCTTCTCAGTTGGTGGATTATATATTCCTCTTTGGTTCAGCTCTATATTGTGATTTATTATAATAATAATAACTTTATTTGAATAGTACCTTAGAAAAGATAGTTACAAGGTGCATTACAAACACTGTATACATATAAAATAGTACAAGGAAGCAGGGTTACATGTTGCATTTATATAGCAATGTAATAACAAATAAAACTAGCAAATAATAAAAGTGCAAATGGATAGAAATACAGTAGAAATAAAACAAATAATTGAATGTTGACTAAGAAGACTTTTATATAAAACTTGCTGGTTGGTCTTACAGTTAGATTCCCATAGGACAATGAAAGATTTTTTCAGCCAGTAAAAAGCCTAGAATTGTTGTTTATATAATTTCATTTTCATGTCTTTTATGTGATAATTCTACAAAACCAGGTTATTGTTTCATAAACATTTTACAAGGTGTGCTGGAGAAGTGTTAAGATATTTGTCCGAAAAATATTGAATGACAAGACAATGCAACCTTTGATTCTGGCAGTGAGTACGCCTACTTTTAAACGCTCCCCGGTACAGTGGGGCAATTAGCTGGCAATCAAGGAGCACATAATGTCCCCCTTATAGAGCATTAAAACAGATCTAAGCAGGTGGTAGGTGGAGTGGTGTGTCAGCAAAATTAGCAAGGTTTTCATGCTATGCATCAACACAGTGCTGGACAGACTGGATGCTCAAAGTTCAAATGGACTGCCATTTTTTTTGCATGGTCAGTAAAGTGTTGTAAACACAACTGATTCCACTGTATCATTTTTATTTTCTGCTTTTTGGATAAGGTGGGGTGATGGTCCGTAGCATGCAGGTGAGTCCACTAACCTTGTGGAGCGACACATGCTAGTCAATACATTATCTCCCGTAGTTTAACGTCATAATTACATGCTAGCCACCTGCCTAACAGCCCTAACTCTGTAACTATAAGCAGTTTTGACAGCACGACAGAGAGCCACTTTGTAACGTGCATGGTTTTTGCAGTCTATTGGGAATACTAGTGAGCACTCTGCTGGATCAGAGCAATAGACCGCGGCCAACAAATGCTTCTTGACTGAACTTACATAGCTCATTGATGATGACATGCCTCATTCTGATGATGCAAGTGAATCGTGAAGATGCCTTTACACTTACATTTTTAAAAAATCGAGCCTCAGGTAGAGAACACTGGCTCCTTCTTTAAAGCCTTGGCGCATTCACAGATCTCAACAACGAGGTTGCACTTTTATTTGTGCTTTGTCTTGCATCCCTCTGGCAGTTACGAGAACACATTTTATCAGTGGGGGTATGTGACTTAATATATCTGAGGGGATATATCTATGTGCTTTTGTTAGAGTCTCTCCAGTATACATTTTATAGCTTGGAGAAGTTGAAAGAGAAGGCAGGAGGGGAGTCTGAGTACTCTCTATCTGTATACAGTAGCTGGGTGCAGCATGTGACATTGCAGAGGGAAAAATTCATACTGAGGGCTGTCATATGGTGTGTGGATATGGCGTACATAAACCCTGAGGGTGCGAGAATGATAAAACCCTGTTTTGTTGTATTGCGAGGGAGAATTCTCCCATTAACTTTGGTTTGATTGCATATAAACATGGCACGCAGGCGGCAGAGTGCTTGTTTCCAGAAATCCCTGGCTGAGCGCTGCTGGATCTGCTGCCAAGTGAGGTAGGTTACATGGCTTGGAGCAGTGTAGCCTCAGCCATGGATCGCAGCCTGTGAAGACCACTGTGTGGTGCCAGGGTTACGGGTATGTAAAGGGAGGCAAATGTGCCCATTACACTCAGACACCCTTCCTCACCAGCCGGGTGTGATCTGCTGCTCGCACTCTGTCTCTCTGTCTGTGTCCTTCCTCCGTTTGGACCGGGCTCTCGCTCCAAATGCCTTTCAACCACTTTCTCTTTATCACACTGACACACTCTCTCACCAAGAATATAAACACACTGACTCGCTTGCGCACATACACAAATTCGCAGCCTTCAATCCATCCCATGCTGTCCAGACAAATCAACAGTTGGAGCCAGAAGCTTTCTGCCCATCTGGTCGGCCATTTCCAGCGGGTCCCATCGGTAAAAAGAGAGAGAGCAATCTCATCCCCATCCTGCCTGAGAACCAGAGGGTTGTAATAGTTTCCCCCAGTCAAAGTCAAGAACAGTGAATACAACTCTGCCACATGGCTGCCAAGGTCAACAAACTCTGTAATCTCTCTCCCTCTCATTCTGTTTAGCTTTTTCTCACTTATTCTCTGTCTCACACTCACCCACACACCTCTCGCCTTCTACTCGCTTAGTCACATATCCTGTGGAGGTTTGATTGTACCAAATCCAGGGGGAAAGGCCCACTTTGCAGACACAGCAGCTGATGTACTGTACTCCACAGTGATTAGAGTGAGGCCAGCTCCCTGTGACTGTCAAGCCACGGGCAGAGAAACCTGGGAAGTGTGTGCCCTCAAGTATCAGAGCAGACTGCAAAGTTGGAGCACTTCTTCATATGTGCTGAAGATGATTTGGCTCAAATTAGAAGTAGTTACTGTTGCTGCACTTTTTTTCCACTGGCCTAGTTTTGGCGCGCGCAGACGAATCATAAACAAAGCCGTGTTGTCAAGATGATAGGCCTTTTATTACAGATTGTAATATTGCGATCCAGATTCTCTCTGCCTTCTGGCCTGTATGCTCTGGCAAAATATGTGGCTAAATAAAACTCACACTGACTTGCTCACTTATAATTCTGTTAAGGGAGAAAGTAAACATGAATGCATTACAGAGAGCACTGACAATTTTCGAGATCAGCTCTATTGCTTATGAGATTTACTTGAGCTCCTTGGTTGACTGTTTTTTCTTTTTTTAATCTTTATTTATTCAGGGAAGGTTGGCTGGAGAGGCACACTCATTTTCATCCAGCCACAGGACACGGCGCTCACACCTGGGAGCTGCACACTATAGCCATTGTTTAGCCGGCCAATGAGCAGCTCCACTGGAGCATTGGGAGGTTAAATGCTTAGCTCAAGGGCAACTCGATCTTAGTTGTCATGGGAGCGCAGATAGGTACCCATTCTCTTTGCCAAATCAAAGTTTCGAGCAGGTCCAGGCGTGAAGCGCTGACCTTCCACACACAGGCTGCCTACTTCACTAACCCGTAGGCTGTAAACACCAGACACACAACTGACTATGCCAGACCGAGCAAGGAGCACCTGTCTGAGTTAGATACAAATTTAAATGTCATGTTCTGCTATCCAAACCAATACAGTTGTGGAATTGTATTAAGACTCATAGATAGGTCAGAAATGTGAGATAAAGGTGGGAGAGATGTGACAGATTGTTGTCATAACATGCAGAAACAACTGCCCTCTTGTGCAGTGAGAGTAACATAGTGAACACCAGGGGTCAAATTTTTTAGAGGGACCCATGATCAATTTGATGCGGAAATGATCGTAAATAGTAAAATCTACAATTGACTTAAGTGATATTTCTGCTGATTATGTCATAAAATGTTCACATCACAGGTATATGACCTGACTTTTGTATCGGGAGCTGCAGGGGGTTATGGTGATGTTACAGGCAAGCTACAGAACTAAGACAGACATCATGGCGGCAGGTGTTTGCAGCAGTTCGGCAGGTACTGCTGCCACACCTCTCCTAAAACAAACTGGGAGACCGCTTGATCATCAAATTACACGTAAAATCTGGGTGTCATGGCGATCAGGTTTTAAATGCGTCAAAACCGAGGAGTCATCACACCTGATTGTCTTGGCCCTATGCCTGTTGGTTCTCACGGGAAACTGGTCTGCTGCTTATGAACGCTCTTCTCTGCACGTCACCTCACCGGGAAACCTCGCCGTACCACTTGATTCATGGAGTCAGTACATCCTATACTCCAACTATCTGGATGACGGGCGAGTATCTGCCAGGTGTAAGCAGCGTGAACGGCGTGGACAGAGAACGGCCCCTCTACCAGCAAAACAGGTCAACTCCATCTTTCTCTGTACCGTCCTTCTGCTATGTGGAGACGTTCATTTGAACCCCCGGACCTGCGGACTTTCCGCAACCACATGTGGATATTTGGCAATCAGCTGTTCCCCATGGACCCGCGGCAAGACCGGTGACCTACTTTTGTGACGCTCATCCCGCAGGATCATGAGGTAATAATCCTCCGACAAACTCTGTGTCTGAACATGACATCACTCAAATGCTGATAAAAGCTGGACCATGTACTAAGACAAATGCTTCACAGACTACCACCGTGCTCTTCAAACAACAGCAAACAAAACTCTTTCAGACTGTAAACCACGCGAGCATACTATGGAACCCGAAAACAAAACCGAAAGGCATCTTTGGTGGACATTTAAACATACGTAGCATCATATCAAAGACTGAACAACTCGAACATTTATTAACAGACTCAAACCTCGATTACTTGTGTCTCACAGAAACTTGGTTAACTCCTACAACTCCTTTATCTGTATTTAATGTCCCAGGCTATAAGATATACAGACGAGACAGATGTAAAGGGAAAGGCGGGAAAATGCAACTGAGGCTGAAATTAACTAAGGAAATGCAGAAGGTTGTTGAATGGCTAAACAACTGCTGCTTGAGTTTAAATGTTGAAAAGACTATAACCATGTTTTTTACAAAACAGGAGCAAACTCAGGGATTGTTCTGAAATCTTAGTAAATGGGCAAAAAATCTAAAATGTGGATGAATTCAAATATTTAGGGGTTACCCTTGATCAAACTCTTAGTTTTAAAAATCATGTTAAAAAGTAACACACTGAAATGTAACCTGTAATGTAACTTCAGACACATAAGAAACTCTCTCACTGTTGAAGCATCACATGCATATTTAAATGCAATGATTCTCCCACATCTTTTCTATTGTATGACAAGTTGGTCTCAGGCATGTAAAACAGCCTTAAAACCACTTGAATCATCATATAAAAGTGCCCTTAAGATTCATGACAAAAAAACACGTCAGTACCATCACTGTCATATACTCACCAAATACAGTATTTTAAATCTTGAAAATCTAATAATGCACACAAATGAATGCCTACTGTTTAAATCATCCATAATGCTACTGCTCCTCCTTTGAAAAAAAATGGTTACACTCTGCTCAGAAAAAACAACAAGAGCTACCCGATCAGTTACCAGGGGAGAGTGCAGTATTCCTAAACGCAGCACTTCATTTGGTAAATCATCTTTTTCTTTTGTTGCCACAAATCAATGGAACACACTTCCAACAGAGCTGATTACATGTGCGGATTTTAAAACATTTTCATGTCACACATCCCTAACCCTTACCCTTTGATGGGGGGGCGAAAGTATAAGCCCAGCAGGGTTACAACATAAAAACAAAAATTTTACCTGAAGATAAAAAGAAATGTAAAGTTTCAGCACATCCATGATTTGCAGAAACTTAAAACACAAACATTTATTCTGGAAATTGGGTTGACATTCAAGGCCTGTGGTGAACTTTTCATGAGCTCTATGAACATTTGATGCAGCGTTGTGTTTGTCAACCCACTATGCAGTCCACCAAATAATATTTGTTGCCTGGCCTCAATAACCTCGACCATCGCCATGATCTGGACTTCCAATAAGTTAAATTTTCTCTTTGGGTCCATGGCTACTCCTTGTGCTGACATTATGTAAGGGGAAATCACAAGGCATGAGGCATCAGTTTAAGTGGATTTGAAATGTATAGATCACACATGCTTAAGTTACAAACGGGAATCTTAGAACCTACTTATGCAAGGTGTTTTATGTTTAGCATATTCTATGATTAGAACGTAAGCACACTGCTGAAAGTTATCTTACAACTAAATTCAAGGGTAGATCTTAGAACATTTTTCTTCGATATATACTTGAATTTTTATAAACGGGTGCTGCGTACTTTTTATTTACTTTATTTAAAATGATGCTTCATGTGCTCCATAGAGAAAGTCTAGTAAAAACTTTATCTAGTATAACTCTGGAAATCCATATCACCATATTAATATTGATGTTTTTCTAGTGAGAAAATGCAGCAAGCTCAAACATAAAATGGTGAAATGTATGTTAGCACTCCTTGTATTTGTGTGTTTATCAGCATTTAACATATAAACAAAACAACTTTAATCATTTTTATGGTTCACTTGAGGACTTTTAAAATGATCATACTGACGACTGCATATATGAATCACATAACAGCTTTTGTTTCCAGCAGACCTTTTTTAATATAAGTGCCACCAACTGAATATTTAATGGTCTGAATGTACCACTTGATTATATAGTACCTTTACAAACACAATTTTTTCCTCGTCCAACATGATTGTTTAAAACAGTGTAATTACAGAGCAGTGCAAACCCATAGACTCTGAATGAATATGGGAGGTCAGACTGGATGGTAGAAAATAAAAGCAAGCAAAGCTGTTTCCTGTTGTTTTGCTGCAGCAATGTAATGTTTTCAAAATACAAATCTTCAGCCATGCAATCATGAATTTCCCCTGAGGACAAAGCAGTCAGTCAAGCAAAGTGGAAATGCATAGTAACAATTGGCATTTGGATGAGCAGGGACGACTGTATATGACTGGTCATGAAATGGGTGAGGAAGCGACGCCTCCACATATAGAGTGAAAGGCCCGCAGAGAGCAATTCAATTTCCAACACTTTACTGAAACCTGAAACTTTGAATAAGTAAGCATGAAGGACAATAGACCATAAACTGACAACTAACACTAACACAGACGGCTGTCTGACACTTAAACAAAATTTCTGACCACAAAGCTCATGCTTGACATTGCTGTTAAAAGCCCACTCCATAGCCTTTGGCTCTGAAACTGTCGCCTTTTCAGGTGGCTTTTGGTTCCACATAACTAGACCTATGGGTGCACTGTGGACCTTACTCTGGCTTACTGTGGTGTGAAATTGCATACGCAACCTTGAAATGATTCCCACAATAGCAGATGGTCTTAGCAATGGAGAAAAATACATTTTGCCCGCCTGTCTGAAGAAGGAAGGTGACAATAAATGAAAGTTTGATTAGAAAACGACACCTGGGGGGTTATGACAGACGACAGGAGGGTGAGCCTCTTCAAAGTCACTGATGAAAAATAGATTTCATCTTTGACTGATTAAGATGGAGAACACTTATGAGAGCTTTAATAATTAGGAAACATAAGTCTTTTTGCAGATGGGATTCAAAAGTGTCAAATTGATGTAAGCAGAGGCCAAAACAGATGACATCTTTAAATAGACTTAGACTTACTTTCTTTATTTGTCATTCAGATTACACCTTACAGTGCAGATCAGATTGAAATGTCGTTGCAGTTGGCTCAGTATAGCACAGGATAAAAAAAACAGCAGCACGTATTTACATAAAATAAAATATATAAATAGAAAGTGTAAACATAAATACTATATAAAATAAAATATCAAATATTGTATATCAGGTACAGTTATCAAGTACAGTATATAAAGTAAGGCTCAATCCTATTTCCAATTTCTACCCCTACGTCTCATTTCCAACTGCCCCCTTGCCCCTCAGAAAAGAGTTACAAGTGTTCGTTGTTGATATGTCCCCCTCCAAGACCCTCACATGCCATCAGTAGTCATCAATGGCGTTCAGGTAAACAGACAACACCATTTGTTGTCACATTTTCAATATGCCGTCTTCAGCTGTGGTGATTTATCTTGTGTTACTGTGGCAATCCTGGGATATCACAATGTTATACTATTTATCCAATGGAGATTAAAAAAAAGCATGGGCGCTCACCTTTTGTTCACAACTTCACGCAATCAATTAGGTTATTAATTAAAAATGAACCCTGCCATTCTGTTCTATTAGAGGAGCGGTACCAACTTTACTGCAGGACTTTTCTTAAAGGGGCACTTTGTAGTTTTGGGGAAGAAATCCAAACTCAGAACTTAAATATTTACAATATTAATGAGGTAATAATACAAACTCTGAAATATTTTTTTTTTCTCCATATCTGAATAAACAAAGCTGTTCTCAGAGGAAAATGAGTTCACCAGAACACTGTTTGAAGCTAGAAAGGTGGCAGGGTGCGCCACATATCAACAAAGTAAAACAGTACGAAATTGTGTTGTCCTTTAAGGTCAATTTATTCATTTCATTCCCTCGTAAAAACGAAGCAAGTGTATTTAGTTTTGATAGGCATGAAAATGAAGATCTTTCTTCTTCAATTAAAATATCTTCCCCCAAACTACATAGTGCACCTTTAAATTGTAGGCATCGTTATCATCAAAGGGAGTGACTGCAAGTACATCAAAATGTGGGACTTTCATTGCCAAATAAGCAATAGCAATGCAACATTAGCTAGCTAGCTAGTTGGCTGCCAAGACAACAACAGACTAGTAATTATTTTTTTAATTTTGTTTTAAAGAAAATGACCATAATGCATTAAGACTACAGAGAGGTCTCTTAACCCTGGGTTTAAAGAATGTCTCTGAAAAACCTCCATTAGGGCCGTACACTTCTACCCTATCCCTCTATCCCAACAAGAATCAGGACACCAAACTCTAAATGTGAACACACACAACAGAGGGGTAGGGCTAACTGGTAGGGGCAAGGGATGTGTTGGGATTGGGCCCTAACGGTATGGCTCACAGCTATTATTAGAAGAAAGTAAGAGCACTGCTGTAAAGTATCAGGATGTGACGCGCTACAATTCAGGTAATGTGCACAACCTCAAGGAACATTTTCCGCTGCAAATGCAAAGCTGATGATAATCAATACATTACAATACAAGTTATTTCCTGACATACTTATTATGCTTCACAGCACACTTTAAATAAGTTGCTCCTGGAATCAGCTAAGTACATTGAAAAGATGCTGAATCATAAAAAGCAGTCTGAAGGGACTGCTACTTTAAACCAGAGTTGTTTGGTGACTATGGCAATGATTTATGAGGCAAATTCAGATGGAACCATTTTCTCATTAGAGAGGAGAACATCGAACCAACCTCCTCTCTTACAGCTTAGTGAACTAAATGCTCAATGATTGATGCTGAAGCTGATGTGCTTACTGCACATTCAGACTCCCAATCTAAATTGCAGATGTCAGAGCGCATGTGGCGTCCTTCGCTGCACTCTTTTATATTCAAACAACATGGTCAAGAATGAATTACTTTTAGGGGGCTAATACATCCACATCACTTATTCTTGTTGATTTAGTGTCATTTGCTATTTAATCACTGCAAATATATAGTGTAGATGGACTTTAAATGGACCAGCGCTAACTGTTGCTTCTCATTTCCCCCCCTCTCTCTTTGTTTTTGGGCTGTGACATCCTTACCCTGTCATCCTTCATCCTGTTACCCTCTCCTTCCCTTCTTCTTAACATAGATTCACGCTGCAACTGACCAGCTCAAGTAGCTAACAACATTTACTTTCTGTTGCACTGAAGAGCCAGGGACACCCAGCTTACACATGGATGGCCATTGAGTGTAGTCATCATTTATCCAGTCAATCAGACTGCATGTTTCGTCTACTGAAGGGATTTTGTTTTGACCAGTCAAGTGACATAATCAATGATGGGATTACAGACACTCAAAGCTCCTGATTTCCTTACATGTTACATACATTTATTTGAAGAAAAACTAAAACGTCACTTTTCTTCTCTGTTCAATGATCAAGTTTAAAATTAAATTACAAAAGAAACACGGTGGTTTGTTCTTTTGGATTTCTACAACGTAAGAGCAGTGCTGATGGATGACGCAAGCTGATGTTGTGCCCTTGCTCTCGTATTTTGTCCTATAGTCTGACTCATATAGCTTCCCTTATCTGCGTGTTAGCATTTTCAAAATCTCATTGGACTGAATGGGATGTCTACAGGGTTTTTTTTTGTATATGTGAAAAAAGTTATATAAACTGTATGACTCCAGAGTGAGCTATACAGAATCTGATAAATGAATGCCAGTGATAGTCTGGGCTGAAGACCAAAAGTTTGGAAATGAAAAAGAAGAAGTGAGCTTACTGGACCTCTCCTAATCTCTGCTTGAGGCTATTATAACATACTCAGATCTCCATCCAAACTGTCCATGGCCAGTGGGCATTGTGGGTAATGTAGGTTCCAGGTTTCAACAAGGAAGAAGAATGCTTGGAAGAAGAAGGTATCTCTGGTTCTGCAGCAACTGTCCAGTTCCCATGAAGTCAAAATTGATTTTTAGATATATTTTTTTTCACGTCTTGCTCTATATCTCACCTATACAAAAATATCAAACCCAATCATGAAAAAAGTCACTGCGTGCAGGCATTGTCAATGGGATTTTTAAGTTTGTAATTTCCTGTTTCTCGGGGCCAGGCCTCATGGAATATTGTACAAAAACACAACTTAAAATTGGATCATATTCTGTGGTGTGAATATTTTTTGGTTCTCCCTTCGATGTCCTCTGGCTGCTCTGCCACAGCTACAAACAGATAGCTTCATTTGTGGCTAAAATAACTGCTAAATACTGCTAACCAACAGCCTCCCGTGAAAACCTCCAGATCAAGATCGTATGCAGCCTCCAGAAATGACGATCGAGGCCAGTTACAGTACTTAGGGGATTTATGGAGTTTCCTGTAGACAGATACTGGTAACTTTGTCACTAAAGCTGCTGCTAAATGTAGCTGCTGTTAGGTTGTGTGCTCAGTCAGCCGTGCAGCTAGGTTAGCGATCCTAATTGCTGACTCCAGAAACTGTGGCACTGAATTCCCAATTGTCAAACTGGCCTCCGTTTTCTTGGAGGCTGTTTTCTTTCCAAGTTTGGCTGTGTTCATTACTGGGAGCTGACAGTCTGCAGTAACACAAATTCACAAGTAAACACATAATGCATGCCGCAGCACATAGCACTCGACTAGCCATTCCACGGAAACTCTAAGGTGGAAAATCAGAAAGGGCTCAGAGTCCTGGGTGGTTTTTTGGAAGTTATATATGCCATTTTGGTATTGCACAGTATGAGGACTCGCAAAGTCTACAAGTATTGAGTTTTGTTGAATGACAAATCAAATATTGGATCACCCACAACTGTTAAGAACAGAGTGGTGCATCAATTCCAAGCATCTGGTTCTGACTCCTCTAATGCTCCTTCCAGTGAGCTTGGCTCTGTGTTTGTGTACAGTGTGTTTGGACAGGTCAGATCTAATGATCATTAGTGGAGGAAAAAAGGTAACGCTTGGGAAAGAGCCTCCACAAAGCACTATTTATAGCGGACCCTGTCCAGAGGCATGGAGCCTCCAGGGAGAAAAAACAAAGTCATAGATCAGCCTGAGGGGAAGTAATTAGGACAGATATTTAAACTGAATAATGCAGACTCGCTGAAATATTGAAACCACCTAAAGTTTATTAATTAAGCGCTAATCTGGTGAAAAGGCTTGTTTCATGTCTCCCTTAGTCTGTGCCAGCTGAATTATTCAGGGACACGAAGGCATACTGGACAGATAACAGTCTGCCGTACATGTCATCAGTACTCTCGTTAAGAGATGATTAAAGGCGTGCTCCACCTCTGTACTTGTGCGTCAGCAGTCTGCTATTACAGTCGATATGGTTCTGTAATACCCACTGTAGTGAGTCAGTCACACTACAGTAGTCTAACAAGGTCACTTTGAAGTTGCAGCAGTGCACAGTCAGGGAAGATTTGTTAGGAGAGTTCTAAAAGGGGATTCAATTACATATCGCCAGCCAGGCATGTGTGCTAGAGCATACAGAGAGATCCACAGACATATGGTCACATACGACTTTGTGAATGCACCATACTGTTCACTCTGGGGTCAAATAAACTGTTCCACTCGAATACTGTTTGGTAAACAAATAAATACCATTCTTAATTTACTGTTTTGCTGTCTGACACAGTCGAGTCCAAGGTGACAGCTGAAACTTGCTCTCTGCCTCTAATCCCATCCCTTCGTTTTTTTTCTCTCACTTCTGTTATCTATCTTCTTTCTCTCGCTGGCTCTCGCTCCCACTTTCTCATTTCAATCTCTCCTTCTTCCTCCTCACCCATCTCTCTTCTCTTCTTTTGTTCATGCCGCTTGAGTTTCACAGATGGAGTGACTTGAGGCGATGGTGGTTATGCAAAACACAGTTCAAATGAATGCAGGGTTGCCACAATGAAAATGGCATAAAAGGCATGCAGACAAAAACGCATCTTACTCCTTTATGGCATGGGAAATCCTGTGGTGGAGGCAGTAAAGTACATTTAGGATTTCATTATTATAAAAGCAGAAAGATAATTTTTCAGCGCATGGCTAGAATGAATGCATTGTTCAACAAAGGAGAGTAAAAATATAGACACAGACACAGAAACATTCGGATTGGAGGCTACTGGTCCAGCACAGATTAAACTGTCAACGATGAAAACTAATTATTCTGCCTACAAAGTCCATCAGATATCCTATGAACAACACTGTAATACATGATTCCCACAAGTTTCCTAGTCATTTTCACAGTGATACATTCAGCATGATCTTGTAATATGATAAACAGTGCTGTTGAGACTAAAAATAACTGCTAATTTATTATGAAACTCTGCATGTCTATATTTTATTGTAGTCATGTTTAAGGGTTCAGTATGCTTAGAACAAACTGGGTCATATGACTAACAGTCAGACCACGTCTAGAAGTAAAAGTGTTTGTTCTTGTTCTAGATTGCCACACTCAAAGATGCAGCCGTCTCCTACAGATTCTGTTTATATGCAACAAATCTGCAACAGCAATTTTGTGTGGAGGAAACAAACTGCTGCCCAAATAATGTCTTCTAAAATATCCACTACAACGTCTGTTTATAGCAACTTCATTATTGTTGTGTTTAGGTACTTATAGTTTGTGATTAATTGCAGGAAAAGATGTGATGCGAAAAGCAATCTCAGTCAATAATCACCATAAAATCATGGGTTTTGATGAATAAGCTCAGAACTTTTGAGGACATTCCACGCGTCATACACAGTTTAAGCTTTGAGTGTCATTTAATGCTATTTAGTCCCCATGTATAAACAAAACAGTTGCAGTTTAGGGAAAGGTCATGGTTAAAGGTTAATATTAGAAGCTGATGCTATTGAGGTCAGTTAAGTTATTACATGACAAAAGTTAAACACATTTGTAAAGTTTCTTCATCACATTGTCTAAAAATGACTTGACCATCGTTGTATATTTTTGTCAAGTTGTGTACTTACATTATCCCAAGTGTTTCCACTAATGTTCAAAACCTAGATAAATCATAATTCTGTAGGTTTCATGTGGTCCCCTGTTTCTATCACTTCCCAAAGAGAGTGATAAAGGAAGTCAGTGAAAGTGACTAGACTTAACATAACCAACACTTTGTCTGTCAAATAGATCGATATGCATTGGCAATAGTGGGTGTTTAACAATAAAGACAACAACTCCCATGCTTCAATGTTTTAATTGAGAGCTGCCTAGTGGCAGAAATAACGTGCATTTAACTTATGTACAAAAGTTCGAATAAGTCAGCGTTGATGGGTCTGCTGGGTGAAAGTCCTGTGTTTGACTAGTCTATCCTCCCCAATCTCCTCCCTACATGGTCCTACCTCTTTATATGTCACCTAAAAAAATGTTCTTTGACATTCATGCATAAAATGACATGCCATCGCTGCACAATATAAGTCAGTATATAGAAACTAGCTTTTTCGACTTTTCTAAGCTTTATGATGACATGGTAAATAACCAAAGACTTTGTTATGTTATTTGAAAGCTATTTAGTGATACCAGGCCGCATCTATTGAAAACGATTGGTCTCACGAGTCACTGTCCTGCACTTTGTACTCCAACCATGTGGAAGCATTGCCACTGAACTTAATCCAGGCAGCAACTGCAAAACCTTCAAAACACATTTGGCCCAAAAAAATTACTAGCATATAAATGTAATTTCATGGTTGCATCACACTGTCTCCCCAATTTATTTTTAAAGAGCTCTGTGGGTTGCAAACAATACAAGCGTGAGTTCTTCAGAGAGAAAGTGGCCAAACGCAGCCTTATACATCAGTGTTCCCAGTCGGTCAATGCGTTACGTGGGCGAATTTGTTGAATTGTCTATAGTGTTGAACCTTGGCACCCCAATTCCAAAGTGAGTTTTAGTCGAAGTTAGCACTTGGATTCTATATATACTGAGACATATACTGAGACATTACACTGGGACATTTTGAAGCTCACCCCTTATCAGAGTGCAGTTTGCAGACACTGATTCCAGCCCATCCTATATTGCACAAGTAAAACTCAACAACTTAGTGCAGTAGACTTTAATACCATATGGACGCATGCATTAAGAGCAATCATATCTTGTTGGAAGTTTTTGTCAGCACTTTCTAGACATCATTTTCGACAGCAGCTTAAGCTAAAGGGGTCTGATTTGAATACTGCTTAGTCAGTAATTGCTGTCTCTTTATTGTCAAGATTTTATGTTGGGAGATGGGCTCGATCTTGACGACTGTACATCGCTTAACATTATCGCTGAGGTGCAGGGTCAATCAATACAACGGGACCTGTCCTTTAGGAAAATGCAGATATGTTGAGAATCAATACTCCTGTGTCATCACCTCTCATTTCAATCAGGGTGGCTGAGATATGACACCATGGCAGCTCTCCAGGGAATGACCCTGTACAATGGCATGAATCTCAATGGATTCAGGAGAAACAGGAGTAGATGCAAACTTGTTGACTTACTCAACCTACTGTAATCTATAGCTCCCTGGGCTGTCCTCTTCTCTTCTGTTTTCTTTTCTCTTGAATTCTTGAATTTTTGACATTTTTACCAAGGCTAATTTTTAGAATCAACCAAAATGGTACGTCAGTTAAACCTCTTCCCTTTGTCAAAACCTGAGCTTGAACGTGTCTCTCTGCCTGAGCTGAACCAGTCATCCACCTAAGCCTGAATCTGATGGCTTCTCAACTTGAGCTTCAAACTATCTCACCATTTTGTCTTAACCTTTAAATGCATACCTTAGGTCTTGAGCAACACGGGATTATGATACCTCCTGTCTAATTCATTAAATTAATTTCAATTTCAACACTTTCCTGAAAAAAGGCCGTCAGCCGTTTCCGGCGGATAAAAAAAGGGAAGAGGTACCAGGGTTTCTGAAAACAGATGGATGCTCTAAAAGTCTTCCAGAAATAGATTTGCTTCAAATGAAGAACCTGCACAAACATATGTTATGTGTGTTTTTAGAGGTAATAATCAACCCAATTGGCAGAATAAATGTAGACTTCTGCAAACCACAAATGTTAAAACTTTCCTTTACTTTGTACTTCAACTTCACATTTCTTTATCATCAATTTTATGTTGTGGTAACACTGCTAACACACTTAATGGTCTGGTTAGGTTCAGGCACAACAACCACTTGGTTAGGTTTCGACAAAGATCATGTTTTGGCTTACCTGGTTCTGTTGCCACACCACGATTGATATTGTCCCGATGTCCCATCAAAAATATCCAGTGGTTTAACACTTCATACAACAAATGTTTAACCACTGTTGTAAATATATGGCTTAATCTGGGTTTTAATATTACAAATTGCTGGGGTGCTAAAAATCCAAGGTATTTTAAAATATTTTCTAAAAACCCAATATATTTAAGGCTGAATTTGTTTCTGCTTCCCAATCATCTGAGCTCACTTCTCCATCTGAGTCAAAACCAGTGTGCCTGAGCTCAAACCTGTCTCTTTGCTGATGCTGAGCTAAAACTTTCCTATCTACCTGACCCTAAACCTGTCTCTCTGTCTTTGTATGTGCCCGTCTGTCTAAGCATGAACTTAAATGCCCCTCTAAACTCTCTCTCTGTCTGAACCTGAACATGTTTCTTTGTTTGAGCCGAGCCTGTCCCTCTCTGTCACAGATGAATAACTGGTCTCACACTTTAATAGAACTGCAATCTCAGAAATGCATCGTTTATTGTCTAACGATTTAGCCACCGGTGTTCTGGGGCTTGATGCTCATGCATACACAAAGGTTGCCTATAATTTTCGATTATGCATTTTGAAATAATCTTAAAATTAACTGGCAGCGATCCCAGCCTGGAAGGCTCTGGCTCCAAATATGAATTCGCTGTAGGTTCAGCAGCATTTATCGGAAAATAAGTTGCATAACCATGAGTGATTCTCTTTAATCTAGAGTTTGTGAACTTTCCAAGCCCTTTGACCCAAGAGGAGTAAACTCTTACTGAGAATCATTACAACACCGAGAAAAAATTGCCCTGTTTTCAAATATAGACCTTACTCTGTGTGAGATTTCAGCACAGATATGAAAAGGACATGTGGTGAGACAGTAATTCTTGAGCATCCTCAGACGCGCCTCCAGGTTTTCCCCTTTACTGTAATTTCAAATCACACGAGTCCGAGGAGAGTTGGCAGGTATGGGGCCCAGTAGCCCAGACATCCCTCGACTGACCAGAAACAGAATGAGCCTCATTGTTGGACTGTGTGAGTTCCAGACTTTCTCTTTCAGGTTCACTCTGCGTTTAAACATTTTTTGCTTTGAGCTGACCAGCCGTTGTCAAGGGTCAATACCTTTTTTATTCTCAGTCATGGTTTCCAGCTCGACTCATATGACGCCTCAGTGGACACATCTGCGAGCAACAGCAGTGCGAGGCCAGACACAAGCATCTGCTGTGTGTGTGTGTGTGTGTGTGTGTGTGTGTGTGTGTGTATGTGTTTGTCATTGTCTAAGAGACTTCTGAATTGTCTTGCAAAGTGTTTTTTTTTTTTTTCATTTGGGGTAAAAATTTGGTTCGGGAAGAAGCAGAAGGCAATTGTCAGTATCACTCCTCACAGTCAAGGTCAATGAATAGGAGAAAATACAACACACAGACAGACTTGCTCAAACAGCGCTGCTCAGAAAACAACTGCAACGATTAAACTCTCGCAAAATAGGACGTGACATTGATTTTAAGCAAATGTAAATTGAAGGCAGAGGTTAAGGTTCTGCTACAAAACAAGACATAAGAAAATTGCTTTAATAGTCTGCTTGAAAATGCTTGCTGCGACAAACATGGACCTTAATTAGCTTGATTGCATTTGGTGTTGATAACATAATGATGCGTTGATAACCTGCTGCTGTTCCCCTCAGATGAACATCACTGTATATCTTTTCTCAGTCTGTATTCATTTATTATTTCCTCACCTCTGTCCTGCACATGACAAGGTGCCAAGTGTTCGCAATAAGTTTGTTGGCATAAACACAATAATACCTGTCAAAGTGTTCTATTTGAGTAAATCCCACAGCTAAAAGGTTGTTTATTTTCCGTGCGCCCTGCATAACAGCTGCTCGGGTGGGTATTATGAAATGTGAAACGAAAGGGCAGGAAGCAATAAACAGCTTCCTGTCGTTAATGCAGTTATGGATGTGTTTTAAAAAACCTGAGCAACAGCTCAATGCCAGCTGCCAATCACTGTTTTTTTCCCGTCAAGTGGCAATAAGGAACATGACTGACAGATGATTGGTCAACATCGGAAATCAGACATCCAAGTGGAATCCAACAGTCAGTGGAAGGGGGGTGGACATTGAACGCCAGTGCACTGAAGTAAAAGTTCTGATGTTGAGTTGAGGATGGTACATGGGGGGCTTTTGATTGAACTGAACCACGGTACAATACTGAACAAAGCTGTCAGAGAGAAAGGACAAACATCAAATGATGCCATTTTATTTTCTCTAGTATTGAACTGCAAACACCATTAGTTCTGCAAACTGACCACAAAACAAGCAGACACACATCCATAACCCCGGGTCTGTAATATGTTGTTTCCGCTCAAATAATGCTATCATGAGCCTCCGGGAGCCTTGTAAAGGTGATTGTTATTTGGTATTTCACATACACGACAGTGGTCCCTCTCGGGGTCAGAGTATTGATTTCCTTTTTTTTTTTTTCATTTCGATCCCGGCATCAGGTGCCATTGTTTGTGAAATTTCTTTCTTCGTTCAGCTTTGTTGACACTTCCTCTCAATTTTGAGGATCCTGAGGCTGCGGTGATATTTTCCAAATCGATCTGTTTGATCAGAGGCAGTCTGATGGAAGCGGACAATTTGTCACCCGCTCTGTGGACTGGACTGTACGTGTCATCGGTCTGTTACGGCAAGTCATTTAGGGGCATTACCGAATTAACCAAGGCCGATTCCCATTGTTGATGACAGGCTTGATTCTAGCGTTGGGAAATGATTTATTCCACTATAAATGGAATTAGTTAACCTTTCTGTTACTTAATATAATTGTACAGTTCGTCATAATTCATATTTGTGTTCTCCTTGTTTGACTGTGCAAGAAACTGGTCCAAAAGTCATTTAATCTCCGGCCACTTAGTGTTCTACTAAATGGGGAAATCATTCATCTTGATGGTGCTATATTTCAACTGGGTTCATTATTTCATTTAATTAGGGCAGGAAAATGGACAAATATTTGGCTGAAGAGCGAGCAGATGACATTTCTGAGGCAACATTTCCTCGTTGAATAATTAGACTTAAGCATCGTTGACATTAGGAAAGCAAATGGAAAACAAAACCCCACATTCTTCTGACAGTCGATGTCAGCTGAAGCACTTAAACCTCAGCAATTTACTATTTAGATACACACTTCTGTCATTTCCACCTACGAATTCTTTGAATAGCTTCTCAAAATAATGCGCATGTATAGAATATCAATGATGAGCTAAATACTAATTTGCTTTGAGTGACAAAACCAAGACAAAACCTGACAGTGTCTCACACTGTGCTTTGCTATGCGGCTAAGCTCTGCTTTCTTCTCTCCTTAAGGCTTACCGAAAACAAACATGATCCAATAACAGCCTAATAGGATGGAGGCTGATGATGAAACTTTTACTGTCATCACGCTCATTATCCGATAAAGACACTAAAAAGTAAGAGCGGGCGAGAGGGAGACAGTGAGACAGCAAGAGAGAGAAAAGCCACAGAGAGGAGACACAGAGGGGGAGGCGTGATGAATCTGGAAGAGGAATAAAAAGAGTGCTTATTCAGTCGGGAAAGATTTATGACCTAATGCGGATGTGGTTGTGAACTCTTTAGTGCTTTGCCTCTCTCAAAATTCCCCCATCGTGGTGCTCAGTAGCTCTGCAATCCTGCAATCAACATCCTGTCTCCATGTAAATGTGCATAAATGGCTCCCTACACAATGAAATTTATGGTCCAGACAACACACTCTGAGATTTAGGTTCAAAATTCCACTCAAAGTATTGATTTAAACATCAGCTTGGTTACCAGGCATTAAATCCTGGATATTTTATGCATGTGATTCAGTAGATATCAAAATAATTACAGCAAGTGAATCTGTAATGTGTCATTCCTCAAATGGAAGCACATGATGTATGATAATGCATTAATGAGCTTTATTATGTTTAGGATTGATCATTTGAGGTGATTCTCAAGTTGAGGATAAAATAAACACTGTACAACTGTGTTTGTTTCAACAGATGTTGACTAAGTGTAAGTTCACATATGCTCATTTGAATGTGGTTAACAGTAATTAATAATAAAGTGTTCGGATTAAATGAAGATTAGCAGTTAACATTTCTGCAAACTACAGATACTTATATACGTATGCATCGTAGACTATGTGCTGTAATGATATTCTTACGATACGTGCCATAGCACATTTACATTCCGTGTGTATTACCGGACTTTCACATCTAGAGGTGAAGGGGATGGTGGTGGAGTTAACTGCAATTCAAGTCTGCTTTCTGTCATTTGTAAGTGTGGAACGACAGCATATTGTTGAGGCGAGACCACTATGTTTCAATATTTGTAAGTGTGACACAAAATTTTAAGGCAACCCCAGAAAATTTCCACCCATATTTGTGACATCAAAACAGGTATTTCAAGCCAAACCATGATGTTTTCCCATCCCTAGCCACGTGTTTCTTTGTGCCTAAACCAACCAAACCGGAGCATAAACACAGCATTGTGTGTAAAGAGTCATAAAGTTGCAACATAAAGCAACATTTTTCATTATTCTGATGATTGAGTTGAAAAGTAATCAAGACTGTCATAATAAAGTCCACTAGTGCTCTGACTACTGCTGTTATTACTTCAATGAATAGTCCACAATTACTACAAGTACTTTTGCTGCTACTAGAAATAAAAGCTTGAGTTGTCGTTAGTGAAGCTATAGCTGTTGCCTCTGTTGCAGTTCAATTCAATTTAACCTTTATTTACACTTGAAACAGGAGGCTTTTTTTTACAAGGGTACAGAGAGAAAAAGCACATTTAATCATCAACATGAATGGAATAAAAATAGAAACATCAGTTGGTAGTTTTGGGAAACACAATGATTACTGATTAATACTGAGAGTAATCATGCCCTTATTGAGGTTTATGAAACTACACAGCTACATTTCTGGGACTTCAAGCTGCTGAGCTTCAGCAGTTTGAATAAATGATTCCGTGATTTTGGAACAGCGTATCTGAACTTGGAGCACAGTTACTGTTAAAACTTGCCAGCAGAACATGTTTAATAAACTCCACATCTCTGACAAAAGGTTGAATAAAATTGTGTCACTATTTTAAAAAATAGTCAGATACATAAACAGGTGGTAGAAGGGAGGCAGAGCTGGTCATCCACTAATCACATCACAAGGCTTGCTGTTTGATCCCCAGCTCCTCCTGTCACTGTGTCAGAGCTTCCTTCAACGCAACGCTGAATCCCAAATCCCTTCTGATGATTAGGCCAGCGCCTTGTATTACTTCACTGCAGCCTTTGGATTATGACTGTGTTTTGAAACGTAAAAGAGAGTTAAATTGTAAAATGTTTTGGATTAAAAATACTGCATAAATGCATTCCAGACACAGGTTCTTTCAAAGAATGATGATTCCTGCATTTTGATGAAGGGTGCAAAAGTGTGTAGTGGAAGGGTCATCAGTAACGTACTGCTATGAATCCTTCTTCTTCTATTACCTGTACTAATAAAGCTATAACTTCTATGAGTGCTATGACTCATCGCTACTGCTATTACTCCCCCTCAGTCAGTCCAGTAATCAGAATAAAATGTAGGCAGTTAATGTTTTTTTTGCAAACCACAAGTACCTTCAAATTTGTCATACATGCCATATTGACATTTCTACAATAAGTGTCATATCACATTCACATTACATGTGCAAAGGCTGAATTTCATGTCCTGAGGTGGAGGGGAGGGAGCTGGTGTAACAGCCAGGTGAGCAGACTGCCAAACAAGATACCGCTGTTAAAGACAGCGTTCCAGCATCTGTGGTGTGAAACCACAAAGCCCAAGCCAAAACATGATCTTTTCCTAACTCTAACCAAGTGGTTTTTGTGCTTAACTAGACCATTTCCACAACTCTGACACAACATCAAACTTAAAAATGAACCAAAGGAAAGTGACATAAAGAAATGTACAATTTCAACATATCCATGGTTTGCAGAAACGTGCATTGCCAACGTTAATCCTGGCATGGGGTTGTCTCTGGTTGAAAATAACAGCTTTCACAACCAGTGAAATAGTGTAAGAACTTTTACACTCATGCATTCTTATTTACTAATATTTATAATAAATTAACATTATTGCAATAGCAACAGTATTTTCATGTTGTCGGTTGAGTTTAAGTGTAATCTTTTATTTATCTACATACAACTTATTACTTTAAGCTACATCAACATTATATATATACACACACCGATCAGGCATAACATTATGACCACCTGCCTAATATTGTGAAGTTTTCCCTTGTGCAGCCAAAACAGCTCTGACCTGTCAAGACATGGACTTAAGACCTCTGAGGGTGTCCTGTGGTGTCTGGCACCAGGGCGTTTCATAGTGGATCCTCTGGGTCCTGTATGTTGGGGGGTGGGGCCTCCATGGATCAGACCTGCTCCAGCACGTCTTACAGATGCTCGATCAGATTGGGATCTGGGGAATTTAGAGGCCCGGTCAACACCTTGGGCCCTTTGTTGTGTTCCTCGAGCTGTTCCTGAGCAGTGTTTGCAGTGTGTCAGGGCACATTGTCCTGCTGGGTTAGTGGTTTCCCAGCAGAACATCGCATTGTGATGAGATGATCAATGTTATTCACGTCACCTGTCAATGTTGTGGGTGATCGGTGTATATTCAAGTGTTGACCCAGCGCTGTTGTAAATTAACTACATTTTGGACTTCTGATGAGTACTGCCATTACAAATACTAGTGCAATAATGACACCTCTACTTCCAAACGTAGTAGATCTACACACTAATAATATTGTGCTGAAATGGAATATTGTCTCTTCTCGCTATATACAGAATCATCTGTTAACGTTCCTTACCTACCCACATTCTCAACATCACCCAATTCTATGTAATGATTGCACAAAAATCAACCTTAATCATGCTTAATATATCTTTGTGTTGCTCTGGATGTAGTATGTATGTAGTATATGATGTTGTCATGCCCTTTTAAAAACACCATAGCTAATTCTGCAATGTTGTTGCATATTAATATCATCCATAAATTATGGAAAACAAGTCATACACCCTCCTCTAAATAATGTATGTGTGAAATTTATGAATTATCTTATTATACAACTGTATAACTAACAGGACATGTGGTGGCTCAGTCTGCCTTTCGTTTTGCTTCATCAAAGACTGCTGCAGCATAAACAGCTCATTTGTAGTGTTTTCCATTCACAGCAGAGTACACTCATAGCAATGTTTGTTTTTGGGTTCCTCAATCTCACTTCCAGAGTTTGTTTTTCCACGCAGTGGGACACCCTTGGGACTCACTCTCTGCTCCCTGCTGCTGTCACTGTACTGTAAGAGCCCCCGAGCTATGTGGCTTTGTGAAGTTGAGCCGTGGCAGTGCACTGTACAACTTTCTTGCATATGTAAGAGCTTACATAAATGTTTAAAAGGCTGGTTCACTGACATCACACAAAACAAAATTTGAATATATTCTCACTTACTCCTGGTACAGCCATGCAGATAATTTATGGTTTCTGAGGTGTTAAAAAATGTTTAATAGCCTACTACATTTGTAAAAACAGTGTGTCCCAGTTAAATGGGAGAATCCACTTCTCTATTTATCTTAGAAGAAGAAGAAATAGTCCCAGTTCAGTAGATTGTTTGTACAAAGAAAAAAATGTGGAGTTTTAAAATGTGATGTTTCACTTGAAATTTACCTTCATCACTTTGGGGCGGAGACACAAGTTGCAGAGATGATTTCTCAAAACCTGAGAAGTTAAACTATCTGCACGGATGGTTCCAGACCTCTGCATCACTGCTAACGACTGTTTCCCTAAAACAGAACAATCAGTGTCATCTTCCTGTTCCAGAGCCAGAAAAAATGTTAGTCAACTTAAAGTGATAACAGACAACTTCTTCCACCCTAAAGTTTCCAAGTGGTATTATACAGTACCAGATACCAGAAATGGACAACTGGATCGCTTTCTGTTTATTCAGGGTAGCAACTGCCAACAACACAAGACAAAACATGAGTTTATTCACTCATTTTATACTCTAATGGAGATGTGAAAGCAGATTGAAATGGTGCCAGGCAGTCAGTCTGACAGGGTCACCAGTCAGCCCTCGTTTTCCCAGGAGATTTCATGCCCAGTCGCAGACAAAATAGCATGGTGAAAGCAAGGTTTAGGGAACCAATATAAACAGCGATTATATCATTATTCTATAGCCATTTATCAACATGTACGTCACAATGACAAGTTAAAACAAAAAGAAAATGTCTACTGCCTCTTCAAATTAATTATGTTCTTCGGTTTTACTGTATATGTGCAACTAAAGCAATTGTGTATGGGGCTCTGAGCGCTGCCAAAACACAGGTGACCTACACAGCAGTACTGTGCCTCCTGCGTAAACACTGACAGCTGCTGCTGCTGCTCAGCTATCCTGCTGCTTTCACCAGAGGCCACCTGTGTAGACATTGTGTTTGATACCATTACATATTTGCCTGTCATTTGGGTGAACTGAAACTTTAATGAGATAAAGCTAGCTAGAGTCAACGTTGAAGCATGTACACGGTCACTGAAGGTTAACAGATTGTTACAGAAACCTTAGAGGTGGCAGAAAACTTTTCTTTCCACTTTTCTGGTTCTACATAAACATGATTTGAGGGAGAGGTGGCTGCAGTGGCCTCTGCAGTGTTGATGCAGCATAGATGCATGATGGGGGCTGCTACAATGGCCATGAATGTGGCTTTATGGGCTTTAAAATGAAACGGGTCTATCAGACAGAGGTCTAGTTTGAGTCAGAGTGCGAATCAGAAGCAGAATCACACATATAAAACTGCCCTGGAAAAAGTATAACGTAAAAATAATGAATACTCTGAGGAGCGCTGTGTGTCCGTGCGTGCATGTGCACGCCGTGTCTGTCCCTTGATATTTGCCCAGATTTGCTCCAGAACCACCCAGTGCCTCTCAGCACCTGCTCATCTTCAGATTTAAACAGCAACAGAGAGCAGAGAGTGGAGACAAAGAGTCGTTCTCAGCTCCCATGCCAGGTATATCTTCTCTCTTCCCCTCTGGCACTCTTGCAGGCATCCACCTCCCATCATGTTCCTCTGGCAGTCAAAGCAAGATTTCTGCAGGAAGCTGTGCCAGGCTCAGCTTCTCATTGGCTGGCCTTTGGACGTGCCAGCAAAGAAACCATGTTAACCTAACCGATTCCAAAAGTCTACACAAGTTAATGTATGAATTAGAGGAATGAAAGAATGAATTATGGCTTATGATGATTTCTTTGACCTTAATGAATCTCTGCACTTATCATCAGTTCAGTTACTTTTAGTACACTCATGTCTCTTTTAGCTAGCGGAGCGTGATATCAGTGAATATTTCATTTATCCTGCTGGGTGTGTTGTGCTCGACACTTCTGAAACCTGTTGACTTCTGTTGCAGGTATCCCCATTTCATCTTTTTCAGTTGGCACTGAGAGTGGGCTTATTGTGGAGCCTAATGCTGGCCTTACTTACTTTATTGGCTGGCCTTCAGAGGTTCCAGCAACTAAACTCATTTACTGGCTCTCTGATATGGCTTTTTCATAACAGAATGTGAATAAATCAGGTGAACTGCTAAGATGAGATTGTTTCCGTGTCAAAGAAAAGGTGACTATGATTATTAAATCCATTACCCCTGTGCATGTAGGAAGTACAGCCACTGGAAGTCACTTGGATGGAGAGAAATGCATGTCTTTTTTTTGTTGGCCAAGAAAGAGCATCACAGAAAAAGCAGCCAAGGGCGAACAAGAATAGAAATGCTGTTTATTAAAATTGATCTAATCCGTTTGAATAAATTAAGGGAAATGCAAAACAAAAGCTTGAATGAGAGCACAACAAACTTTGCGAAAAGAGAAAAGGGGGAAAACAAAAGCAAGTGTTAAGCTCTGACTGCATTTCTTGTTTCGCCTCAGTGTTTCCTCTCAGCTCAGGAGGCAGGCAGTTTGGGACCACACATATTTATTTATTTATTTATTTTTTTGACAGCGCGGCGATCATGTTATGCCACGAACAGGTTTCTTTACATATTAATTATATCTACCAGCTGGTGCGAGAGAGGACGGCTCCAGATATGTAGCCCAAGCGGACTCATTAGTTTTTACCCACAGATCTTAGCTGCTGTAGCACCACTGCGCACACTCATGAAAATGCAATAAGGAATTTTAGTTCAGTGCAGAACTCCTGCTTCTATTAGTGCTATAACTGCAACTACAATACCACAGATTACATTGCTACTACACTTTATACTTACACCATAGAAGGAGCAGCAAAGAGTTTCTAGGATCCAGCAGAGGCTTTGACCATTCAAATTCTTGCTCTTCATTGTGTAGTTGTATGTGAAAGATATACTTCAGTTTGCAGAAAAGGATTTCTGTAGTTGTGATAAACTCCAGACTAAAAATAAAAACATTGATTGATGGACATAAGCCAACAGAATCCACCATCAGTGACAGCTGGAGGGTGTGAGCTTCACAAACACAGTGACCATTCCTTGACTTTCACTTAAAATTAAAATGCAACTATGTTTGTAAAAACCCTAGTCAGTGGTACTTGTGCATGTTACTGGATATTCTGTTATATAACCATGCAAACGCAGATGTAATTATTTTCCAGCGGAGCAGCTTGAACTAGTTTTTCTAAGCAACTTCAATTAATAAAACAGTTTTTCTTTTTTTGTCCTGGGGATAACTTGGCTGTGTTTCAGATGCTGCCACTGAAGAAACTGAGCTGGTGAAGGAAAAGAGTGACAGGAACACCAATTTTATATCCAAGAGACAGTCGGAGAACCTTCATGTTAATTCAGGTCCTTTTGTTCAAACTAATGCACAGATTCACTCTCGTTTAAAAGGACAGGAATTTAACATTTACCCTCACAAAACTTTGACAAGGAGAAATGTTCAAAGAAGATTTTAAAAGTTTAATCTGGTGAAGGAGACATGTGCCTTAAACCTACATTTTAACCATGCAGGCGGCGAGGCTGTAGGGACAGCAGTGAGGTCTGTCAGCACACTACTTTGGTCCAGACTGAAATATCTCAACAACTATTTGATGGATTGCCATGATATTACGTACAGTCACTGATGTTTCCTGCAGGATACATTTTAATTACGGTGGTAGTCCTGACCTTTCTTCTAGCGCCAGCACTTCAGCAAAGTTCAGCCTTATGTTTGGTGCTAATTAGCAAATGTTAGCATATGATAACACAGTATATTAGAGTCCACTTGCCAGAGTAAAATACTGGCACGGTACCTTTCTGCAAACCACATTGCCAACATTTATTCTGACCATCGGGATGTTAACTCAGAAGGTGCACAACATTATACCTGCTTTATACCATCATGTTTGTCATTTTGGGTTTATTAGCATGCTGATGTTAGCATTAGCTTAAAGCACCACTGGGCTACACAGACTAAAAGAATGAATAGATAGCATGGCTGACTCTTTTAATCTTGTTGTCTTGTTGTAAAAGTTGTCACATACCAGCCCGTTCTTATTCCCAACACGTCAAATACTGCCACCTGGTCAGTGGCCCAATACGCTCCTAAGTTTAACGCTGTAGTTACCCTTCTAGCATCACTTGCACTGGACTTCTCTTCTATTCTAGAGACTGGGGTTCACGTATTTTTTGTGACCAGGGGTCAAGCGTATTTTTTTTTTTTCAAGTTATGTTACACAGGCAGGTTTAAGTACATAAATGAATTACTTACATTACGTGACATGAGTTACATCACTTAATGTAGGTTACGATACTGAACAAAGTTATTTTAACCCAAGGTATGATCTAGTTCTTTTGGAGCCTAAAACTAACCAAACTACCACCCTTTCACAACACTGTAGTAAAAACCGGGTAGTAAAAGCGTCATAGTTTGAAGCTTAAGGCCACTGACCTAGCTGCCATACTTGACAAGTTGGGAGTGAGAAAGCATTGAACCTACATATAGCTTTGACATTGTAAATACTGTCTTATATAATTTGGATACAGGAAATAAACCAGCCCCTTTTGCGACTCTCTAATGTCCAATGAACACACTGTTCTTTTATTATGATTTTTATTTTTGTTGTGCAAATAAATAATAAAAAAATTCTCCTCACTGCTGCCATTGCTGTCCAACTAATGTAGGAGGCCTATTTATCACTACCATTACATTTGTTTAAGGTACTGTGTGTCATTATCACAGAACATTATGATCATACAGTTTGGTGAGCAGGTATATTACATGAATACCCTGAGTAATCAGAGTAAGCAGATATTTTGCACTTTATATACACAGGAGGTCAGGGTTTCAACTATTTTTTGTTTGTTATTTCTGGGACTTTTTGGTAGAATTCCACCAACATCTGAAATATGAAATTGTTGCTGATCTGTTTTTTTCTGACACATCTTGCATGCACAGAGCAGCTATTATTCAGCACCCAGGGAACAACTTCATCCTGTGTCCAGCAACGTGGTCAAGGCCAGTAGCAACGACCAAGCATGTTTTTTAGCTGGGGGTGGGAGGAAACTGGAGCAACTGGACTCAACTGTCAGAAATTGAGAAAAAAAGTAGCCAATGCAATTTCACACAGAAGGGTCCAGGGCTTATATCTTAGGACCTTCTTGTGGTGAGCTAAAAGCGCTAAACCTGTGAACCACTGAACCACCACACTGCCAAAAAATAAATGAATACAGAAACAGCCTGGAGATAAAATCATGACAATCCGCATGAGGGGTTTAAAAATGACGTAAATATGCACTCTCGCCTTGATATGAGTTTTATGTTCCAAAAGAAAGTGTTGTTCTTTTGGATGCGTGTTGTGTGCGAGGCGTGAGGCATATGTCGTGTACAGCTGGTGGTACTCTAGGGGGTTTGTCTCCACCTTATGCACAACATGCTCCCTGCCCAATACAAATGAGGCAGCTGCAGAGATAGGCACATTCACCTCTGTGCACAAAACCATACTGTAGCAGGTTAACAACTTGCAGACATGATGGCTGGCTCATCCATTTTCCTTTACCGGAAATGTCGGCGGAATCAGCAGGTGTCAGTCGTTTTCTGTATTGCAGATCATTTTGAGTGACAGGTGGAGTATCAACATTTATGAATATATATCGAGATAAGAAAGATTATCATCATTTTAATGCCACATTAACGTATAGCTTTTCCTAAGCTCAGCACGTCAGATGAGATTTAAAGATCAGCCAGTGTTTTCTCTGTCGATTTGAATATTTGCAGGAAAAAATGATAATTTAAATGTTTTCTGTATGTTTGAGGAGCTCCTCATGATCTCTCACCACCAAGCACACCCTGCACTCAGCGTGACTTTATCCCTTGCCCTATCCATATTATAATGTCACAAGACAGATTTCCTAATATAAGCTAATATAAACATTAGGAAGACATTTTTGGCAGCATTAGTCTTTGATTGAAAGCCATTTAAACCTCTGAGTGAGAGTGCTGAATCAGAGGGGTGGGACTTGGCAATCTGGTTAGAGAAATTCCCTTTGAGGATGAGTGTTTCAGTTCTACTTCTTTAGCAAGGCACAGAGCAGCAGCGCTACACAAACACACTCGACTACACATGCGCACTTTAAAATGCACACTAACACACACGTGCGTGCACAAACAGTGTGTGTCTTCATCGCTAAATGGGGCCAAAAAAAGAAAACAAAAAAACCCCCTGCGCTCTCATTGCCAGCTTACTTGAATTGGCTCATCATTACGCCCTATTGGTGACGATCCAGACTTCGTTCCAGCTTAATAACAATGTTTCTCAGAATGCTGGTCGTTTATTCCCATGTGGGAGGGATTCGGATGACAAGTGTGTGTTTTCAGTTTGCCTCCATTTTATTTTGGTTCATGGAGCAGTTTCAAACAGATTCAAAGCAGGCAGTTTAAAGGTAATAAAACAACAAAGTAGGCATTTGCACATAAGGTGTAGATGTTAATTGGAGACACTGAGGAGTTTAGTTTCCTGTCGGTCTTTATATCTTCACAGGTGTTACACATTTTTCATCGTACACTCCTCCCACATCATGTCATGGGTTAGTTCCATCAAAACAATGGAGTCAGAGTGAAAAGTAATTCACACATTTGTCTTATGCTTGAGGTTTTTTTTTTTCTCTCTCTCTCTCTTTTTTCCCCCTGCGCTGAGTCGGGCCTGCTTTTAATCTCCTGCAAAGCTGCTTTGGGTTTCCGTGTATGGCAGCTGATCTTGTGCTGCTTTTGTTTGTTTATGCAGACCCACCAGAATGGCTTGGCTGCTTTATTTAAAGTCACATATACTTTACTCTGTGCTTTGTATTGTGAATTCCTCATTGACAGAAGCATGGATACAGGCTTAGCACTGTTAAACAGCTCATCTATAAACATGGAACGAAAAAAAATATATGATTCCATTAGACATGGCAATGTTTCTGGCGGTACAAAAACAAGAAATTCTGTAAATTTACATGTAGTGCCTGTTGCACAAATATGAGTTTGCACAGGTTGGCATTTTGAGTCAAATCTGAATGGACCTACAGAAAACGGCTGTAATCATTTGGATTGAAGCGAAAGTACATTTCTTCTATCCATGTTGAGCTCAGACTAATGTCCTCAGACAGTCTGACAATGAACATGCCTTACAGTGTGCAGAGACTGATTGCCTGTGGCAGTTTCCACCCACAGACAACTAAACTCCGTACCAAACTGGTCCCTCAGTAATGTTTTGTGTAAAATAATTTTCTGGAAGGTTGAGCTGCATACAAACTTTAGGATTAGACATACAGTACAGTCTGGAAGTAAACTAATTTAATCCTCTCTCAATTTCACTGTTGCGTGGGCTAAGCTGTCACAAAGTTAGCCCTACACAGTATGTTTGTGTTTTCCTTGTTTCAACCTGCCATATTATTTGCCTTATTTAACAGTGAGGCTTTGTAGAGATCAACTCAGGGGAAACCTTGGCCATCACAAGCGGAAACTAGCTGATAAACGTGATAATTGGGAAAGCGCGGGACTTGGGGGGAAGCTGGCCATGTTCCCTTTTGGATCAATAATACACACCCTAAATTGAAACTCATTCAACCTGAACTGGAGAATGAGTTTGCAATCTATTGTCAGTTGGGAACAAGGTTGCATTCCAGTGGCTCAAAAGCTATATGAAGTGAAACTGAACACGATTCCTCTCTTGCTGCGCAGCTAATCCAGCCGTTTGTATGCGTGAAGGGAATTTGTGATGATTACACAGGAGAAAGCAATGGAAATCAAACAGCTAATTTATGTAGCGGGGTAGAGGTTGTGACATATCGTTGCCCTTATCTTGATTTACACTTTTACCCAACTGTAATAACTAGTAATATCATAGGATTAAGTGGGATTAAGTTGGTTTATTTACTCGAACTAAGATGATGGACAACTGAAAGTGCACTCCTCATTTCTACTGGAGAGATGAGTGGCTGCGATAATGAAAAAAAGGCGAAAAAGGACTTGAGAAGAGCTGCTTGCGCAATGAATTCAATGCTCAATGATGTTGAAAAACCTGAGAATAAAGGACTTACAGGCTTGTGATCTCTTTCACTTTTACTTTTCTGTGCACAATTAACATCATCACATGCAGAACAAGGCAGGACATCACACACAACGTGAACTATCAGTGATATAGGTGAAACTGGTTCATATTTTATGGACAAAATGTTTTCTGATTTTTACTCTGATGTCCTCCAGCAGCTCTGCGATTTACAGATTTTTCCTGATATCGACCTCTGCTTGGAGCACCACTGGGAAGTGTTCGTGTTTACACACTATCGCAGCAGCTTTGGCCCGTTGGGAGGAGCAGGTTTTCAGGTGTGGGGTCAGAATGGCCACCAGTACCAGGAGGCAATGCAACTGGGCTCAGCAGCCTCTACAGACGTCATGACAGAGGTGAACAGACCGAAGAGGTTGTTGACGAGCTGGAATAGTCGCTGTTGAATCGAGAGGATTATTAGCTGGCTTGCTCAGTTATATGTCTTGTGTTGTTGTACCTGTTCGATATATGACTGTGTGAGCAAAGTCAACTCGCTACCTTTTGATCAAAAGCCAACTCAGCCCATTTTGACAGAGGTTTAGTTGGTAGCATGTTACAGCCTGGTGTTGTCATCACTGGTTAAGGTTACATTAGCTTGCCGTTAAAAGCAAAAAGCGTTTTTAAAGCATAAAGATTTCTTTATAAAACTTTGTCAGAGCCAAGAAAAGCTATCTTTAATGTGCATGATATCACCTAAACATAAAGGGTTTAGTTCATGTGCAGTGGCCCACACACCCACAGAAGCTGACCACACCACACCAGGAAGGGACAGAATTGTTTGGGTGTATTTGCTAATCTCACAGGAACGGCACTGTGCTGTGAGGTGTGATGCCGACACGCTTTCCCACAACTCAGTCACTACAAAAGGATCAGCTGTAAATCAATTATTAATATATTTTACTCAGCGTCATAAATATACCTAAATCGCTCTCTTTGTATTCAAATTTGATCCATTGGGTCCAATAAAATTGAAAATGTCTCTAAAAAGAGTCGCATCAGAAAATTATTTTCATGCTATTTATGTGGGAGCCAGCAGGAAGTCAGCCAGCTCAGCCAGAGGAAGGCTCTGTGTGCATGCTCCATGGGCCCAGAAATGAAGAAGCCTGAGGAAGCCTGAAAAATGTTCTGGCGTATGCCTTCAGTGACCAACTTACACTGAAAGTAATGAGGCACCATCCTGGAACATAGTGTTCAGCTCACTTCATACAGCCCCGCAACACGGCCAAACAAACTGTAGGTTGAGAGAGTTCCTCACATCACTTTGTTTTAACACAGAAGACAGTAAGCAGTGTGAGGAACAATGAGACCTTCTTTGTAGCAGCTCAGTCGCCAGAAAGTAATGTTGCCGTTAGATAAAAAGTTTTTGCCAACCACATACATTCACATTTGTATTTGTCATACATAAATTATTGACATTTCTACAATGTGTGTCACATTATGACTTTCATATCAGGAGGTGGAGACTGTCTTTCAATATTTGTGGGTGACCTTGGGAAAACTTCAAGCTGCATTTTTGGCAACAAAAACGGGTATTTAAGCCAAAACATGATTTTATTCTAAACCTAACCAAGTGGTCTTTGTGCCTTAACCTAAACAGACCATGAGCACAGCCTTGTCACAACATTAAATTAAAAACTGAACCTAAAGAAACTCTTGGTTTCAACATATTTGTGGTACATTGCCAACATTTATTCTGGTGACTGAGTTGTATGTAGACAGGTAATTACCGAATGCAAATACACTGAAAGTCAATGCATAGTATCAAAAATGTGTTTTGAAGTATGGAGGCTCTGGGATTCAAAACAAATATCTTTATCTGAATTCATAAACTGAAAAATGGCCAATCGCTGGGTTTCTTCATGGAAAAGCAAAGGAGATAACGAGCAAAATGGCAACAGGGAAACGAACCAAAGTAGTAGGTGAAGAGTTAGAATGTTATAACAAGCTCTTACAAGTTACATTGTCTTAGACACTCTGCTGGCCTCGGGGCTATTTTCAACTCCAGTACCACCGCTTCAGACCCAGTCGATGCATTACAGTGAAGCCTGTCATGAGTTCTCTGTGCTGGCCTGTGTGTCTCACTGAGGGGCCTTTGTTGCATGAGCCATGAGCTCGCCTCAGTGCGGCAGTCTTGAAGAGAGCTCTGAGCTCCAGGCTCGCTACATTCCCTCCCTGTTCTGAAGGCCTGACAGTCCTATTAGGACTGAATGAGGAGGAATTTGCCTTACCTTGGCAAAAGATCTCTCATAGCCCCTGACAGCTATGGCAGCTCGTCATGGCAGCTTGCTGATGAGAACTCTGCAACCCTCCTCCACTGCCACCGCTGCCATCACAAAACCCTCCGCTCCTCCTCCTCCCTCAGCCCTTCATATGGAGCACTTGAGATGCCAGAATCTCTTTTTTTTTTCTTTTTCTCGACGATAAGAACAACAAAATGTAAATATATAATACCAGTATCTCTTGCTGCGAGAGACAGAAAGAAAGAGCAGGATCCTTGGAGAGGGTTGAGTGACGGAAAGGAGTTGAAAAGCACACAAGGCAATTTAGAAATTTATATTCAATCTTCCCCCTTGTGGAAACCCAACCTACACTCCTGGCATCCCATTTTTCTGGCTGACACACCATGTAAAATTGATCAATACGAACTTGTCACCTCCAGCTCGCAAGAGAGGAGAGATGGAACGACAGGTGACTCCATGCACACAGAGTAACTGTTTACTAGTTTTATTTTCAGGGGTTGCACTTTAGAAACAAAAGCTTTGTTACACATTATGTGTTTCACCTCATATGGTGCATTATATGTCTAGAAGCTCAGCATAAAGTAATAGAGATATCAACACCAAACCCACAGGTAGACACAACAACAAAGGATGTTTTTATCAATGTTATGTTAACACCCCCAGTAGCATTCGGCTTAATATGAAATATCATCCTCCGACTGCCACAAAAAACCTGATTTGTTAGCCGCTGATGACGCCAATGTGCAGCTGAATCAGAAAAGTCACACTTTCACGATCACAGGTTCAAACCTGAGAACTGAGAGCGCAGACAGTCGGTGAATCACCAGGAAGTGATACACAGGAAAGAGCTTGCCAAGTATGAATTGGTCGTGGCCATCTGGCAGAGATGAGCAAGTGCCCCCGTCCCCTCCTATGCCCGTCGACTGGGACCAGTGAAGACAGAAATCAGTCAGATGAAACTGATGCGGACATCAGGTGCAGGATCCACTTACAGCTCGTCTCGCCTGAGCTCCCTTTGACTGCTGGTGCACTTCGATACGCTGCCTTGCCTCTGCAAGACAGTTCTATTTCTCCAGCCTCCTAGAGGTGTTCAGCAGTGACTAAACACTCCCAAACGACCTTATCAATTGTTTTATTATTTCAGCCGTGGAGGGGGTGGTGGCAGAAACACATTTTTAGTTCGGAGATTAGGCGAGAATCCCACCCGCCCTGTGGGAGTTTGGTGCTCGGTGATTATGCAAAACCTTTAGAGACGTCTCTGACTCACAAGAAAGTGAACAAGGGATGCTTTGATCACACTACTGAGGTTACCTCCATTTCAAGGTCATTCTTTATATCCATATTCCTCCTTTGTTCTCTATCATTCAAGGCTTGTAAGCATCACCTACACCGAGTGGATTATCACAGCGTGCTCACTGAGATGACAGCAACCTACAGAAGTGTGTACATGTGGATTTATCTCTGTGAAGTCATATAGAACAGTAACAGCTTTAATCTTCCGCCATCAGCTCGGGATCTACCAATCAAGCCTGCTCGCTAACAAGTGATGGTTCACCTTTAGCTACATTATGGTGGCCAATATTAGCAATGAAGGTCAGTTGACTTAATGAGAATATCATAACAGCCTGTCAGGTACAATCTTGTCTTTGATGAAAATGACCTCTAAATCTAAATGTACACTACCAAAATGTCAATCCAAAACATTCATATTGAACTTTTTTGGATTGATGTTTTGGATGTGTACATTTAGATTTATGTCTGCAAACTCCTTTTTTCAAGTTGGCACATCAAGTTTTAGGCTTGCAAACTTACTTTAAATGGTAAAATGGTAGATGGACTGTATTTATATAGTGCGGTAGAGACCGTGCAATGTGCCACCTGCTCATCAGGAGTGATAACCATTTATACTCCCTCACACACCGATGGATGAGCCACTGGAGCAATTTGGGGTTCAGTGTCTTGCCCAAGGACACTTCGACATGTAGACTACAGGAACCAGGAATCAAACCACCGACCACAGCCTTCAGCAAATAAAAAAAAGAAAAGAAATTGCTTTCGATGTAAAATAATCACTCCATCCAGGAAAGGGTGCAGCATCATTGCAGCAGCTACAGCAAATGCAATTGGCTACGTGGTTTAGTCAATCATGTGACAGTAAAAAGCATAGGCAGCATTAAGGCTGGGCTTATGGGGCCTATAGCATAGGAAACAATATGTTTGAATAGCATGGTCAGAGTCAGCATTCAAGTTACGTGGGAGCCAATGGGAGCTGAGCTCCCATGAGGTAGGGTCTGAGCTCCCGAAAGCAGTAAAATCACACATCTGTGGGGGTCACTTATACATTACTACATATAATGAATTTCCGATTGTAATTGAGTATTTGTTCAAAATTAATGATATAAATAGGTTAAAATAAATCCATTTTCCAGAGGAACTACACACCATATTCTCTCCTGAATGACAGTGACGAGTTATTTTAGTTATTGCATCATGAGGAGAAACCTAAATTATATGCAATACACTAAGATTTTTCTTAGTAAAAACTGTCAGTTTGTCATGGCATTGCTGCAAAAGCCTGTCTGTTTATCACATTTTAAGTGCATCCTGTCTGCTTCTCTGTCTGAAGTGGGTTGTACCTCCTAGCAGCTGTTTGAACACGGTTTCAACTGACTTCACCATAGAACATGCGTTTACAAATCCAGTAAACAGTAACTAATATTGGTTACTTCTTTAGAGAGCAAACAGAATAGTCTACAGACTTAAAAAATGCTCAATATTGAGACTTGTTGCATCAGGAGAAACTTTTACACTTAGAGAAACGCTGTATACAACAAATTCTTAACTATTAAGGCATTCTTGGTCATTGAGCAAACGTTATACATGAAGGGATTTCCTTCTTTGTGCAAAAATATTTGCATATAGGCCCACAGCCGGGAAGTGAGATCCGGTCACTTGAGGCGCATTTGACGGCAGGTGTGAATTGACGGTCTCTCTCTCGCTCTCTCTAAGAACAGACTCAGATCATCACTCAGCTCAGATTATTACTCGAACCCTGGTTGGAGTGAAGTGCTGATGGCTGCTCTTTTTGCTCAGCCCCTCATACAGATATTGGGAGCACCAGCAGGCAGAGTTTCTAGTAGCCAGCTGTCATATCTGGACAATTAGACCACCAAAATGAAGCAACAAAGTATACACACTGTAGGTTAACTATGATAACACAGAACTAAGCTGTTAAGCTTTAAAATACTTTCACGCAAACTGATAACTTTACTTTAGCATCAAAGCTTTCAGCCTATTTTGTGTGCAAGTGCATTTTGTGTCTACATGAACATGCAAAACGCATCTCCCAGTATGTCACCTTGATCCTGGTAATGAATGATGAGTTTTAAGTACTGAAGTCTCCGTTGGCCACAGTTCTAATGTGAGCCTCAGTGGCTTATTAAATTATGCTAATTTTCCCATTGAATTTAGGGTTGCTGTTTCAGGGTTGTAACCCTGAAACTTCAACTGAATCACAAATTTGCAAAATGGGATTTCTCAGAAAAAAATAAATAAATAAAATGTCCAAGTTTACAAAACTAAGAATACTGATTCAATGCAAGAGATTTATATTTCATACCTGACATATTCTACTTATATTCCAAGTGCAACATCTTTAATAAGAGGGTCGAGTCATCAGCCATCTGTGCTCCCATAAAATCCAAATGCACCCCTGTATTGACCTACAGCTCTGAGTGTTTCCTGGGTGGAAGGTTTATGATTATCACTCACTAATCCCTACAGTGCTGAGTTTGTGGAATGATGATGTGAAAACATGCAGGTCAAATTGTAACTCATGCATAATAAATCATTTTAGCTTGGATGCTCTATCTTCTAATGAGCAGGCTACCGTTCTATAGTACTACTGCAAAAAACATTGTTGCCTAAATTTGCACATTTGCTCTACAGGTACTGTGCAATGAACTTCAATTATCCTCCCAAGTACAATTTTTCAGCTTTTCTGCACATTACAACCTTCTGACACACACTCAGACACACACAGATACAGAAACACTCACCTTACCACACGTCTTGTGCTACCCCAAATCCATATGTACACTTACTGGCACCTGCGCACAATACGGACTGCTACGGACTGACAACTTGCTACAGATGCAAATATTAAATCTACGAATGTCACACAAAGAAACTCATATAGTGACACTCATATGCAGAAGAGATTACCATCCATCTGTGAAGTATTACATGTAGCAGTATATGAGTTAGGATTACCAATATTGTCTTTTTTATATTCCCTAATCTCAACAAAAATCGATTTCTCGCGGGAAACATTACACAAGACCACTTTGCTTTAATTAAGAATACACAAATAAATGTTGACCCAGAACATAAAGGTTAATTTATTATCTTAAGTCCTAAATAATATATAAGCTGAATATGTAGAATTTTGCATACATGATAATGGCAGATATACAGTAATAAAGTCTGTTTTGTCATGAATATAATACATGCACATGATGAGGTCTGTATGGAAATTTTAAGTAGAATAATCCATATGAAATCAACTGCAGCATTATTCAAGTGCCAATGTAATAACACAATAGAATCTGAGGGTATGGCAATTGTGTATTGTTAAGTAAATGGAGGTGGTCGGATCGGGACCTCACACACCCATAGAACTGCAACTGCAATCTCATCAGAGAATGCACCATGAATGTCTAATCTGACTGATCAATCAGTAATCTAAACCGAAATAAGGAGTTAAATAAAATAATATAATTAAAAAATATATTTCTATAGCATCATTCAAAACTAAAGTTACAAGGTGTTTCACAGAATATTCTACCATACAGTACTAGAAAGACAAATAAAGCTAATAAAATGCAATAAAATCGGAAGGTTCACAAAATACAACACTGGTGCAAAGAGCAGTAAACAAGAAATATAAAACACAGAAAATATAAAGAGCAAGATTAAGACTTTGAAAATACATTATGCAAATACTTGTCTGTACAGGCGTGTTTTTAAAAGCTTTTTAAATTGTGGCACTGCTCTAATATTTAGTGGGAGTTTGTGTTGGGGCGAGAACCATAAAAGCACAATCCCCCTTTGTCTTCAGTCTGGACCGTGGTACTGTTAGCAGGATTTGGTTCTCTGATCTGAGGAGTCTTGGAGCAGAATAGGGGGGGTTAGTTCTGAAATGTGTAGTGGAACAAGATCATTTAGGGCTTTAGAAGTAACCAGTAAACATTTGAATTTAATTCTGTAGTGGATTGGTAATTCAGCCAGGACTGGGGTGATGTGTTCTCTGTGTCGAGTGTCAGTGAGGAGTCTGGCTAATGTATTTTGTACTAACTGTAGGCGAGCAACTGCTGTGTTGTTTGGACAGGTGAATAATGAGTTATAGTAATCTAAACTGGAGAAAACTATTTCTATGTTTCTGGGTAGCATTGGTTTGACCATGGCGATATTTCTGATTTGTATATAACAAGTTCCACACCCAGGTTTCTATCTGACTGTTTTGTGTGTGTTGTTAGTGGTCCAAGGTGATGGGTGACAGTATTAAAGATATGATTTGGACCAACAACCAGTACTACAGTCTTGTCTGTGTTCAGCTGTAGGAAGTTGGAGGACAAGTAGTCCTTCATGGCAGCACGGCAGCAGTGCAAAGAGTCCAGGTTATTGTGGTTTTCAGGGTTGAACGAAACATATATCTGAGAATCATCAGCATAGCATGATGAACTAGATCAATATCTAGTTCAGTAGCTGAAAAGTGGTTTTCCATCCCTGGTTTCATGTATCTGGGGTTATGTTCTCTTGATCAGAGGACCACTGTCATAACTGGAGATGTAACATGAAACCATTTGACCAATTACTGACATGCAAACCCTCTCTGCTGCCAGGTAAAATCGACACCTGTGTCCCGTCTCTGTGACAGACAGCGCATGAAGATAAATTAATGAGACGTCCATGTCCATTCCTTTCATCTGCAGTAATTGATGCTTGCTGCAAGGAAGTGAAAGGTTAGGGGAAGCCCACTGCTGCTAAGAATCTACATCAAATATTAATGAAGAGGAGCGTGGGATGATTCAGTCTGTGTATTATTAATGATGACATTGGTAGAGTCAAACTGAGTGAAGGGCATGTCGGTGGACAGAGCGATGTTTAGAAACTTCAAGCTAAATTACTGACATTTTATGCATTCATATATTCCTTTCATTTGGCATAGGGCAGTCCAATTAGTGTTTGCCAGTATGGGAATTCCAAAAAAGGGATGGTTTTGCATGTGGTGGCCACAGACAAATGCTCTCTCCTTATCATTCCTGAGTTAGTCTTCTCTACTTTTGTGTTCCGCTAGTGTCCTTGTCACCACTGGTAGCATGAGGCGATACCTGCAGCCCAATCAGGTTGCACAGGTAGCACAGCTCCTCAAGGAGAGCTGGACAGGGCCAAAGAAGGGCATCAACCCAGCAGCAGGAGTATCTGCTTCTTTGTGTGAGGAGGAACAGGAGGAGCACTGCCAGAGCCTTACAAATTGAACTCCAGCAGGATACCGGTGTGCATGCATGCTTCTGACCAAACTTTCAGAGACAGACTCCATGAGGCTGGCATGAGGGCCTGATGTCCTCTAGTTGGTCCTGTGCTCACAGCCTAGCACCGTGCAGCTCGATTGGCATTCACAAGCAGGTTCACACTGAGCACTTGTGACAGGCGTAAAAGAGTCTTGAGATGCCATGGTGAACGTTTTGCTGCCTGTAACATCATCCAGCATGACCGGTTTGGCGGTGGGTCAGTGATGCTCTGGGGAGAGCTGTACAGACCTCAGTGTCATAGCCAGCAGTACCCTGACGCTGTTAGGTACCACAGTGAAATCCTCAGAGCGATTGTCAGACCTTACACTGGTGCTGTGAGCCCCGGATTCCTCCTGGTACAGGGCAATGCCTGGTCTCATGTGGCCAGAGTGTGTGATTTTGATTCCAGCCCTCAGTGGGTCGATGATTTTTTGTTTTCCACTGACTGCTGTTACATCATTTTGTTCTCAACAAATTATACAATAAACATCAGAAAAGATTGGCAACTTGAATAATTTGTTCTTTAAGATCTGATGTGATGAAAGTTATGTATATATTTAAATAAAGCAGAGTGTGTGATGTTAAATATAAAGTCTGGAGCCTCTCCACAGAGCATGGATTCAAGGGAACAGGTGGCAGTGAGAAAATCTGGGAGATTTCCTGCTGAATCTTTGGGTACATTTTGTTTTTCAGAACTGATACCACAAATGTTAGTCAATATTTGTGTGATTATGAAAACAATGTGTAGCTCAGAAATATCTGGTATCGTCTGGATAACATCAAATGTAATAGATTACAGGAATATAAATAAAGCTTTGTTCTGCTTTAGGGATTTATCATAGCAAATCATGTCTTCCCAACCTCATCTTGTCTTTTAAACTTTAAAAACTTCTGACTTTTATCATGACTCATTTATGAATCATAAGTCCTGATGCACCCTGATGAGCAACTTCTCACAGTTACTGACTGTCCTCTTTAAATAGCAATGGCAAAGGTTGTGTTACATTTGCACAACCCCACAAAACATCATCCACTAACACACTTTGGTTTCTCCAAATTAACATGAGAAGTACTGGGAAGTCAGAAAGTTGTTTCCACAGTTGTCCACACACAACAGGAACAACAACACAAAGTTGGTATTGGACGATTACTGAAAACATCAGATTATGTTTAATGATGATGTTTTTGTGTTTTTATTTATTTATTTGAACCTTTTTTTAAGGTTCATGAGAGGCTGATGTCATGGTTAAAATATCAGACATAAACCTCATTTACTTTCATGTGTCGTGTGTGGACATTATCAAAGCAATTATTGTGATTCATCGATATGTTTGTGTTAGTTAAAGGATTGTTGTCAGCCTGGCTAACTTAGCTATAGTCTCAAACTACTGACATACAAAAGTTCTTCATCTTCTGGTGTTTTTGCAGTGCAGTCACAAGGACATTTCTACAAAACCAGTCGTATCACATTCACATTTGCCCACATGTTTATGACCTACCAGTCATATCTTGTGGTGGAGAGGATGGAGTTACAAGAGAGAAGGCTACAAAGCCAGTGACCGCAGTTTGGACTGTGTTTCAACATTGGTAGTTGTGAGACCACTGGATCTTTTTAAGGCAGACTTCAGAACAGTTTCCAGCCACAACCAAAATGGGTATTTTAAGCCCAAATTATGTTTTCCTGACCCTAACAAGATATTTTTTGTGTTGTTCCAAAAAGAATGTAAAAAATTGAACCTAAAAGAAACATGCAATGCGAAGAAATGTTAAGTTTGTCTCTGGTTTGCAGAAAGAAAGTAGGAGTGATGGAGATGCATATGTTGTTAAATGCAAAATAAATTATTTTTAATTGCCTCTAAATTATACATGGTAAAATAGAGCCATTATCAAATCAGCTCCTCTATTATTATGTGATTTAATGAACCAATACAAAAAACAAAACCTTCAGCATGAAAAAAAAAAAAAAAATGTAATTGACCATGAAAGCTTTGATGTTCAATGGTGTTTAGATTCTGCATCCAATAATCTGAATATAATGATGGTGTGACATTACGTAGGAGGTTTTGTAGTGGACCCAAAAGCGGACCCCGAACAGGGAGTAGATTATAGGTGAATTTATTAGGCAGGTAGAGGTGGAGAGCTCCGGCTCAGGCAGATGGCTCCGCGGGAGGAGGGGGAGAAAACTCAGTTTTGCAGGTTGTATGCTCAGGGAGTCCAAAAAGTGCAGAGTGGCAGAGGTGCTGGTGGCTGGGTGGTGTTTGGCCGAGGAGCTGATCCTGGAGGGGGAGTGGAGAAAAAAAAAGAGGCAAAGTTAGATTGTAGGCGAAAACTAACTGGAAAACTAGAGACACTAGAAAAGACTGGAATCGCAGAGTAGCCCATTTACCAACTAGAGCAGGCCATAACAATCTGGCAGCGTGCAGAGAGGAGACCATGGTATAAGAGGAGGCGCTGATTACTCCAATGCGCTGCAGGTGTGTGCGGCAGCAACAGCTCCGGCCAGCAGAAGACCACGCTCAGCCTCTCCAAGCACCTCTGAAACACAAAGCACGCGCAACCACGAAAAACAGGCCACAACAAAGTCCAGAATCTGACAGATGGTAAATAGTTTACAATGTTTATTACGTCCGAGGTTGGAGATGTGAGGCGTCACCTTGAAATTTTGACACATTAAATTCTAAAGACATCTTTGAATACTCGCGCATTTGGATGAATACATAGAAGGGCATAAAAACACAAATATTGGCATCTTCGTGCAACTCCATCTGCTCACTGCTTATGTAATTAATTTCATAACTCAATGACGGAGATATTGAGGTTTGTCTGTTTTAAACTAATTCAATTATCTATCTAATCTAACAAGACGGAGGAGAAATCAATTGCATTGTATTACTGTGAAGCAAGCAGAGGGGATATTTGGAATTCCTTGCAGATCTGACTTTTCCACCACCAGAAGGTCCAAGTTTTACATATCCTGATATGTTCAAGGACATTCAAGATGCCTAGATGACATGTACCAATGACTTTAGACGGAGACTGGTTTTGAGTGAAATGTCCCCGGTATACACATTCTAGCTCACATGCTGAGCTAGGCTGGTGAACATAGTAAACATTGCACCTGCTAAACATCATGACAGAGTCACAAGCATGGCTGTGGCCTTATTAATATCTACCTTCATCGTGCTGTTCTTTCTTTCTTTCTTTCTTTCTTTCTTTCTTTCTTTCTTTCTCAAGTCAGAGTCCTGAGTAAAAGCTACCGCAAAGATTACACTTCTAAATGTTCTGCATTTATTGGAGTAGACATGCTCTGCTTCTACTAACTCTAATGGTATTTGCACTCCTATTCATTCTGGCGGTCTGCCACAATTCAGCTGACTTTCATTCATCAAAGGGCCGTCTGCACCGGCTGCACAAACTGAGCAATAAGCCCTTATTGTGACCCAAATATTGTAACACCAGGTACCCATCCAACATTTTATTACTGTACACTAGAACCGACTGGCAATATTTCTTTGAGATGATTTTATTATGAGGACGAATTCCTCTGTTGCCAACAGAAGAGCATGCTGGCTCCTGAAAACACATATTGTGAAATGATCTCTTAAAATGGCCGCTTTATTCAGCTGTGCATGCTTGACATCAATAGAGGGCTGAACATGTAAATGGAGAATGTATTGATTTTCATCCTCCTCTTGCTAATGATGAGGATAAAAAACATTATTGGTGCGAAGCGACGAGGTGTTTAGAAAGTAGCTATTTGTCATCCCCTTTGACCTCAATCCCTAATCAATGTTTTCAATTTGCACGTCGATAAAAGCCAACAGGCCTAATGCGAGGACTCAACAAACTCCTACAGGGGTCACATTAAAAATGCAAGGCGTGGTAGACATCTCCAGCACCCTGACTGGATGTTGTCCAAATATAATATTGTACCCCTGCAGCAATTATAGGGATCGCTGGAAGGGTGGCGACTGCGAGGAAATGAACTCAGGATCAATCTTGGCACTTATCAGGATATAAGTGAGTCGGCTGAGGTTCAAGGAGACTGCAAGAATCTGCTTGGCACCTGACGCAGTGCAGTTCTGGCCGCGAGAGGATGACTGCCAATCTCACTCGTCTTTTCAGCCCATTTAATTATGCTATGCGTTTACTTTTATGTATCTCAAATCAACATTTTTGAACTTACAGCCAGAGGAATTGCTAGGATCTTGGAAAAATGGGGGCTCAGCCCAGCCCAGCCTAGATATCTTTAAATTTTCACCTGATAATGGATCACTTTTTGACTTATTTTTAGAGTGTAATGAATGTTAGATGTGAGACCCTGTGTTCTGACACATTTGAACAGTGAAGAACAGTGTTAACTCTGTCTTATCCGTCCATCTGAGAGGAAGCACTCACCATATGCCATACAAAATATAAGCAAATCTTTTATTTTGATTATCAATTTGATTCGGCAAAGGCAAGGTAACATCAACCTACATTTATTTCTGTGTTTCTTTTCTATGTTCCACGTTAATATTCCAGTGAGTGCTACCAGCGATTCACAAAACTGTGTGACACTCACTGGTGAGCTTTGGGAGCTGTCCATCTGTAAATTACAAAGCTATAATCAGTGCTGGAAGAAGTATTAAGATTTTTTACTTCAATAAAAGTAAATACCACAGTGTAAAAATACTGTTACAATTCCCAAAATCTCAAAGTGTCAGTATTTGACAACATGGGGAAAAGACTCAACAATCAACTTTCTTACATAAAGGGATTTAAATAAAAGAAGCCTACATAATATTTAAAGGGGCTCTGTGGAACTTATGTGTTGTGCTGGAAGCCAGTCTTTAGTTTATGTTAGCAGATTCCACTTCAAAACTAACATTCGCTACTGTTGCTCTCTGCTAGCGGAGCGGAGAGTGGCGCTGAGACGAGGCACTGGAGGACGTGCATAAAGTCACATCCTTTGGACTGTCATGGAAAATCCGACACGAGAACTCCACTACAAAATCCACAGTCCAGGAGCAAGGACTCATTTTCTTTTACATCACATCACAGTCCGCTCACATATGGCCAATAAAAAGTAATACTACATGTACATTTCTACAAATTGTTATATGAAGTACCAAATGGTAATAAGTACTCATTATGCAGGATGGCTCAGTTCAGTTAAACATATATTAAATAAGTGGATTATTATTATTATTTTTTTTTTTTTTCCCTGTTAAAAGGGCCTTTTTTTTTTTTTTTTGGGGGCAAGTTTTTCCTCACTCGAATCGAGGGTCGAAGGACAGAGGGTGTCGTCTCTGTACAGATTGTAAAGCCCTCTGAGGCAAACTGTGATTTGTGAATTTGGGCTATACAAATAAAATTTGATTTGATTTGATTTGATTATTAGAGATGTGTTAATATGTATCTCTCACTGATGTAGAAGCTGGTAAATTTGGAACTAGTTTAAGTTGCTTTAAGTACTGCTGGGTAGTTTAACAATATATCATACTTTGTCGATTAATACTTTCTATTAACAATCTGAATCTACAAAGTAACTAATAACTAAAGCTCTTACATAATTGTAGTGGAGTAAACGTTTTAATATCTCCCTCTGAAATGTAGTGGAGTAAAAGGATAAAGAAACATAAAGCAGAAATACCCAAGTGAAGTATAAGCACCTCAAAGTTGTACACTACTTGAGTAAATGTACATAATTGCATTACACCACTGGTTCTAATCTGATGTTAAGAAGCCGCTGAGCTAAACTAGCTATATCTCTTCTACACTACACTACAGTCCTACACTTTACCAACCTGAGCCAGTGGTGATCTCACGTCCTGACTCATCCGCAGGAGATTACTCTTTTTGCACCTCTTTGAGCCTCACCTGCGCCTCTTTTCCTTCATCCTCTTCCCTTTTTAAATGTACTTATATTCATAGCCTTCAAGGCTTGAATTATATTAGATAGCTAGCTACCACCAGATGCCAACAATGAAAAGCCCTGTCGCCCACTCTCTCTTGTAAGCTCACACATGTGCCAAGTAGTGTGAAGTAAATCTGCTTTTAGTGACACACAGAGGACCCAAAACATACTATTTTTTATTAACAACATTATCTTATTTGCCAGGGCTTTAAGGCCTGATCGGAATGACAGATGAATAGACCCAAAAAAAGCATAGCCTCGGATGCCCAGGCCTGACGAGACCTATGCTTACAGCACTTCATCGACAAACTTTCACAGATTGATCATTTCTCACTGATTTCCCTTTTTCTGCAAGATGCATTTCTTTTATCATCTTCTTCTTATGTATTCTCCAGCAGACACAGGTATTGGGGTACTATGATACAATCTGTTTTCAAAGTCAACGGGTGATGAATATCTTCCACTTAATTCAAATGGTACTCTATGCAGCTCATATTCCCAGCGCTGGTATCTGTCTCGCATTATAAACGGCAGAAGTCCTGCTCTGATCGGCTGTGTCAGACAATAAACTTTTAACATTTAATTCTTAAAGATGCGTGCATTGATTCATCTGAGACTATTTTCAGGCAACTGAGATCAGATTTCCTCTGCATTTTTTAATCGTAATACCTATTACAGACCTGAGGGCGTCCAAAGTTGTTAAGAATCTCTTTACACACCTCTCCATCTAAATCAATGTGGTACATTGTGATGTAAATTACCGTTTGGGCTTTAGGTTTTCAGTTGAGTGATTGAGAGTTCAGGCAGTCTGAATTATGTGCCAGGCCTTTCTAATGGTAGCTCATAATTTCACAGATCAATGAGCATTATCTATAGCAGTAAAGAAAAAAAAAAGGTTGAATTTGTAATGGGGCCAAACTCAATATTCCACTCCCATTGTTCAGCAAGGACACGGCCTTTTGAATCCCACTGTGCTGCCAAGTACCACCTTTGAAATACAGGATCTCTCACTGTGTTGTGTCTTTAACCACTTGTCTGATATTCCATCTGAATTGAAATTTTGCTTCGCCTCATTTCTGAGATACTTAGTGTGCAGCTCACCAAGGCTGAATTACCATATAGGCAAAGGGCCAGACCCTGAGGGCCTCAAAGTGGGGTTCGGCATGTGTCAACTGGTTTGTGGTAATCTGACTAATTGTGACATTGTTTGAGGATATACAGTTCATCAGAATACAGAGCACAGTATACAAAGAGAGCGAGGAATGTGGAGTTAAAGGAATAGTTTGTGAAATACTTATACCCTTTCTGATAAAGCTACAGCCAGGAGGTGATAAGCTTATCTTAACATAATGACTAGAAGCAGGGGAGAACGGATAGCATGGCTCTGTCCGAGGGTTAAAAAATGTGTTTACCACAAATTAATTATTGTTATCTTGTTTGTTCATTCTATCCACAAACACAAATATAAGAATGACAGACTTAAAATGGGGTTGAATGCTGGAACTTTGACCAAGTCAATTGACTCCCTGAAGTCCTCCGAGGTGACCGAGGCTGAACCCAAATATCCACCCTCTGGACTTGCAGACCTTAGTCCTACGTACAGTGATGTGTTCACTGTCGACACTTTCTCACTCCCAACTCGTCAAGTACGGCAGCTTGGTCAGTGGCCTTAAGCTTCAAACAATGACACTGTACCTACCTAAACGCTAGTTTTGCGTGTAAAGGACTGCAGTCAAATTAGGCAAAAAACTACTTGCAATGTCTGGTTGGACTTTCAAAATAATGCAGTTTGGTTAGGTTTAGGCACCAAAACAACTTGGTTAGGTTTAGGATCCTGAGATAGTTATGGTTAGGGTAGAGCAATACCTTTATAGCAATTCAATATTGACACTCCTGGGGGAAAGTCCTGCATATGACCAACCCAACCAACCTGTAAGGCTATATAAACCACTTATAGACAGGCCTAAACACCATAATAACAAAATGCATTTTGATTACCTCTTTAGCCTATAAATCTACTTGCTCATGCGTCATGACGTGGTTGAGGTGGTTCAAGTTACTTTTTAATGAAGTCATTGTTATACACATTCACAATAAGTTATTCTTGTTTCTTCAGTCCACAGTTAGAAAAACTCCAACATTGTGTCCATATTGCATTTGTGGGTAATTAAGTGAGTGAAGTCTGCATCTCAGACTCTCTGGAAGTCTGCAGAAAGTCTTCTTGAGGACCCTAGTAGACTGGATGAATTGTGGGTTTGTACTGCTCTCAGCACAAGACTCCAGTCACTGTTTTATTCCTCAGTTTCCAGCCTGTATGCTTAGCTAAGCTAATTGTTTCCTACCTCTATCTTAATCTAAAACAAAAAGATATGAGATTATGATTGTGAACATCCAATTACAGTTGACGGACCAACTTCCTGGTCCAATTTACCATATTTATGTGTACTCACAGTTTTCCTGCATGTGCAATGAGATTATTGCCATTACTTCCAGTCCACTTACCTCCAAATAAAGTTATTCAGGTTGTTCATCAGATTTCAGCAGATTGTTCAAACAGCTTCGCTGTTCGCAACATTGGACTTAATCAAAAATGACATTACCGAAAGAAATGGTATGAAATGATTAAATAAATTTGAAGTCGTAATAAGCTGTCCTTTAACAGCAGCTCAATTTTGCTCAAGGCCTTGAAACTCAGACCAGTTAGAAGACTCAGTCCAGAAAGGCAATGAGTTATCTGCAAAATATTTATCTTTATAATGTTCCACATTTATATTGCTGAAGAGACTGTACTGGAGAACAAGTAAGTAAAGGCAACAGGGCCGGTGACTGATTATGTTGCAAACCTGCAAACCTTTGTATTGTTAAAACTCAGCAGGATGGATACAACTTACCTCACAGAATCTGTAAACTCAGCAATACATTTTAACTAGCCACGAAGGTGCCAGTACCCATCCCAGAACAATGAATGATTCACCAGAATACTCAAAGCAGCTTTCTCTTCCCAATAAAGAGTTTAAAAAGCATGAAATTCAAACACAGGTAATGGGAGCCGGACTGTATAATTATACTCTTGTCTCATGTAGAGGTGCCTTCATTCCTCTCTTTGCTCCAGGCCATTTCTGATTCAACACGAGCATCCAGAATAAGAAATGAGGGAGGACTGTGGTGTGAATGCAATTTGCAGCTGGTGAGTGCATCCTTAGATATTTGCCCAAAAGACATGAGCTGGCTAAGCCATTATGATCTGCACAGGGCAGATAAATAGAGTCCTGCTGGGAAGTGAGAAAAAGAAAATACTATATTTTCTTCAAGATATGTTGACTGGACCTGCAGGGCAAGCATGCATAATCGGGGTGTAATTCAATTAATATGTTGCCTCGAAATATCCTGAGCAAAAAGCAGCTGTTTATTTGTACTACGAGATGTTGCATATTAAATTATACAGCTCAATGAGCTGAAATGTGGAACAACATAACTAAGATAAGGTGAAAATCTTTATTGATTTGAGTCTGCGCTGAAAATTCAGATTTATAGACATACTGGGACTAATGGTGGGCCTTGAAAGAGCATCCATCACCGGTGGCATGTGGCATTGATGGCCTGAGAATGTGAGGCAGTTTTATGGATGCATTATGAGTAGGCTGCCTGAGTGATTTTAAAGCCGCATCACTCACAGTGTCTAACAAAACTGGTCTACATGTATTCACTAAGAGTATTCCTCCACTAAGCGTGGCCTTGCTAAGCACATTAACACACAAACACACACATTATCCAATAATACCCCGGGCTTTGACCATTTGATGTACAATCGCCCTGTGAATACTGTGTTAAATACTGTAAGCCTTTCTGTTATCTTTCTCCCACATTCTGCCTTCCCCCGAAATGGTCCTTGTTAGCTAGTAGTCCCAAAGATGTCAGTGCAGGGAGAGGAGACAAATCAAAGTGCCAAGTATTGTGGTAGATGTCTGCAAAACCCTGCTGGCTTGAAATTCCAACCCTTTGCTTACGCCTACGCAGCCTCAGAAAAAGCAGCTACAGTAATTGCAGAGGGGCTATTGTTTTTCTTAGCAGCAGCAAATAATTGTGTTTACAAATGGTCGGTGGAAATATGAGCCTTAGATCGAGATGTGGGGTCAGATTGGAAATGACAATGGCAGAATTCTGCATTTGTTTCAGGCGAGAGTTGCCTTTTAACACCAAACACAATGTTGTTAAATTAAGCTTTCACAAAACTCAAGCTGCCAATCCTTTGCACTGTATAAAAAGGCTTAATTGAACAATGCGTGACTTTATCATAGATTTATCTATGCCTCTAACCATTCAAATCAAAACAATGCAAACTTTTCTCTTCGACTTACAAGGTGAACGAAGTCTGATTCATATTAAGTTTCAAAAACATCTGTTGGTTTGTTTATCACTCACAATCAAATTAGTGAGGCAAGGAGGCAGGAGGCAAAAGTATCTGTTACATTTAAGAACCTACAAAACACCACAGAATCTCTAACATATGGCAAAAGCTTGACTCAAGCAAATGATATCAGTCAAGATTCATCAACACAGCCCTGGAGGACAGGTCAAATGGGAATTAACGCTTCAAGCAAAGAGTGAAAATGTAATTTATGTTCTTGTAATCAAGTGCATGAGTGAGATAAGTTTTGCCTCGCCATGATGAGTAGGAAAATTGGGTCTCCAGAGCTTTTTAAACAACAAACTTTAAATATGAGATTATACTTAAACTTAACATCATCCGTGAAAAAGGGTAACAGACACACTCTCACATGCACACCTCCTCTACACACACAGTTGTTAAAAGTATATGGGATCCAATCTTATGAGAACTATAAAACAGAGTAATAAGATGAGCATCCTCTTCCTCACCAAGAGAATTTACAGTGTGGATGGGTATACTGACCATAACTCTTTATATAAGCTTACTTTTCATGGCACAATATACACATCCGCATAATAGACTTTGACTTTTAGATGGTCAGGTGTGTCCTGCCCAGCAAAACAGAGCACAACAGACCTTTGTGATGCTTTTGGCATCGCAAGCAGCCGGGGATGTGGGGAAATACACTCATCCTTCATAATTTTCAGGAGTTGGGCCCGGCCAGGTATTTAGAAAGCTTATTCCCTGCTGAGTTGCCCTGCAATTTAATCCGAAGGCCCAGTCAAGCAAGACAGATGAATCCTGTCATCTTCTCAGAGGCAAGGGAGGTAACTTATCTGAAATTTTGAGCTAATGTATTAGATAGTCAGAAATTAGAAAAAAAACTCAATTTAGTTCCTTTTAGAGTGGATTAAGTCCAGAAGATATGTCTCTGGAGCATCGCCCGGACAAGTGACTTCCAGGAATCAGTTATTCATGAACTTGTCAGCTGTCAGGGTAGTTTACAATCTTATTAACACATTTCTCTGTCTCTAAAACACAACACATTATCATACTTAAACAACTGAAAAAGTATATTGCTATTGATTCCCAAAACGACACGTATCACTGTTCTCAAAATAACATGACCGTTGCAATTTGCCAGCAACAGGCGTACCAAACCGTCGTCATAAACTTACTATTTGGTTAGGTTTAGGAAACATCATGGTTACGGTTAAAATAACTATTTTACTTCTACAACTTCAGGAACGAACATACCTACTTTACACAAGTAACTTAAATTACATTATGTACATGAAGTTACTTAACTACATTACAGAACTGTTGACATCTGGTTTCACACTCGACGCAAGCACTGGTCCCCTAAATGAAAATCCTGAGCCCTCACCTCACTCTTTATATTACTTCTACTCACTTCTTCCATTACAGCCGTAATAATTACTACAGCCACTGGCGGAAAAAAAACAGAAATATAGGTCATAAAAAGCTGTTTTCATCGTCAACCTACATGGTGTTTTTACTGATGGGGACATGCTGGAAGTGTGACAGCTAGACGAGAAGGCTGCCAAGCCAGTGACCAATGTTCAAGACTGCATTTCAACAGTTGTCAGCATGAAATCACTGGATGTTTTTGTCAAACGTCGGGACATTTTACTGCCATGTTTATGACAAAACTAAGTATTTAAAGCAAAGACATGATCTCTTCCCTAACCCTAAACAACTGGTTTTTGTGCCTAAACTAGATGATTATCACAGTGTTATGACAACCTAAAATTTAAAACTGAACCAAAAGAAATGCAAAGTTTCAACATATCTGTGGTTTGCAGAAACAAACATTGTCAACATTTATTCTGAAGATTGGGTTGGGTCCAAGTCCAGTTGCCTACAATATAGCCTTTAGAATTACCATGACCTGGATGACTGAGAACCTTCATCAACCTTTTGGGTCAGCTTGTGTTTTCTCCTGCTTGTGTTTCTGATGCTGGTAAAAATTGACAGTGAGGACAACATCAAGACTATTCATCGAATAAAGCTGCTTTTTCAATGCAAACATTCTGTTCACTGTGATTGTTACTTGATATCTCAGTACATGAATGAATGTAAACACTGCAAATTCTCGGCAATAGTCTAATGAGACAAGGCAAACCTTCCCATTGTTGCTATTTATCACAAAGACAATGACATTAGATGAAAACAATAACTGTGGGAAATATAATTAAAGTGTGATACAGCCTTATCTTGTATAATTCATTTATCTAGTGTTGTAGATCTATCAAACAAATCCAATGCTGAATTATGTAGAGCAAGAATGCCATAACAACTGCACAAATTCATGTAGTAATGTATTATATTACTCCCCAGTCATTCAGTTGTCTTCCTAACCAAGTTTAAGATGAATAATGTAAGTTAAATCAATTCCTTACTTTTTTATCCATTGCACATCAATTATTTTGTCGAGAAAAACAATGATTGAAACTGTCATACTCCAACATAGCCCTTTTCCACCGCAAAAGGTCAAACTTGCTGTTCTACTGCAGTAGCTTGAACTTACTCATTGAGTTGGCTGTTGGATGATCAGAGAAGCCTTGTTAAAGCAACTGACCGATATTCATGTGGTGGGTTGCTTTGCTTTGGGGTATGTAAATGTGCTTTTAACAGCACTTTAACACTGCATACATTTTAAAATGTTCTCTGAAGAAATGTTCTCAGAGGAAGTGTGACTGTGTGTAAGGCAGAAAGAGAGGAGAGATTCAAGAATGATTATGGATTCATGAATTAAATATCTGAAACACGACCAAATGTTTGAATGAGTGTCATAGGGAAAAAGTTAACTAGGTTCCTGAAACTGATTTATCACATTTTGCTTTATGGGATCAACAATGGTCTTTCAATGAACTAAAATCAATAATTTGAGTTGAAATTGTATTTTTTTATGATTCCTCATATGTGCACAGATCACCATGTTGTGCATGGCCTTGTCATGTTTGTTCTGAAGGTTAACTAAAAGGTAATGAAAGTAAACAATGTAAAATCACCTTATTAAAGCTGGTGTGAAGGAAAGAGTCAAAGTATGCTTTTACTGTCAGCCTCGACTCACAACTCAGGAAATAAAGAAAAGAAACACAGAGATTTAAGTGAGCAATGGCAGCTCATCAGGGGTGAAAAACTACTGGGACAGAGGGAGCTAACAATGGCTACTTGTTCTCCAAGGGCCTTTTTACACAAAGTCAGTTCACCACAGGCAAGACTCTTTAAGTTTCACAAATCCCAACAGTGCCATTTCTGGATAACTGATTCCGGAGATCTGCACTTTAACTGCCTTTTGTAACCGTAGATGTACCAGTTTGGCAATGAATTTGTAGAACACGGTTCGTAGAGCAGGAATAATATCTTCTAAGTAAGATGAGACCTTATTAATAAATAATCTGCTTGGCTGGCCACTTAATATTTGGCAATTTAATACCATACAAGGCTAACACTCATTTGTTTCAACATCAGCCATCTTGAAGTTGGTCTGTAATGATATCTGCAAACAGCCTATCATCACATTTAGTTCAAAACACCTTAATTTGACTGCAGTGTTTTTGTCCATATTGTTCTTAGTAAAGGTGAAAAGACAAGAATTAAACACATTCTTTATCCAGTACCCTGAACCCAACAGATGCACCATGCTAAATGATCAAAAAGTGAATCAGCAGCAAGAGAGACTACAGCAGGTTTAACCCAGGGCCCAGGTTAAATCTGGGGTTTAACCCTGAGCTTTACAATGGACCGTTGCCAAAGCCATTGCAGAGAAAGTGCAAGTGTGTGGGACAAAGAGTGCTTGAATCTGATAGCAACAGTAATGCAAACGGACCTAAAAAAGAAAGTTGTTTCTTAATCAGGTATTTACTATGAGTGACCTGAGCGCACTATTTTCTGCCAAAGCTAACACAATTTTGGTTTTTCACATAATAGTTTTCTGTCTGTGCTGGGGTATTGGTATTCTTCTAACTTGTTTAAAGTGGGTGGGTCTCAGTTGGTGACATCATGTACTTCTGTACACCAATTAGAATTTAGGCACCTTTGTTGGGTTGCTAGGCCATTGTTTATCTATATATCTGATTAAACTATACCCACACAGACAAATAATGATTGCCATTGCCATTTTAACCTAATAATCTGCTTATGCAGTATACAAAAAACAGTATAATAAAGTTCACTGGCGAGTTCTTCTCAACTTTTACAGATAAGCGATAGAAACAATCCCGACTGGAAACAATACCAATGGCATGGATTGTGCTCGAACCAGAAAATGATACCAGATAAATGAGGTTAAACGATACCAGAAGACAACACCCGCTCTGAGACCTGCCTGTTCACCCTGCTGCTGTCTGGCAAGTGATACAGAAGTAAGCGCTGCCATACCACCAGGGTATAACAGTATACCTCTGGAGTATACTGTATGCTAAAAGAAAAACAACAAACAAAAAATGGCAACTAAATCAGAGACTATATGATGACATCATCATGGGGAATTTCAAGGCATTAACACCTTCCTTGGGTTACTCACATCTTCACACTGTTTTTGTTGAGTGTTGAAACTTCTTTGAATCAACACAGCTGTCTCTGACCTTCATGTTCTGACGATGAATGTTCTGGACAAAACACCAGCAATAAAGTCATGTATCCTGAGTCGTGATTGAGGTAAGAGGAGACAACACATTTATTTATAGACAAAATTAAATAGACTAAATAGATTCATTTTATAACAGGTGTACACATTTTACATATTGTCCCAGTTCAATTACTAAGAGCTCAAAACAAGTAATGATATTTAAAAGATCTCTATGAATGATTTAACTGTCAGTTCTGATCATGTAAAGTGTCAATTAAATAGCACATAGCCTACTAATGCAGTCTAGCATTTTGTCATTGACCTTTTGTTCCTAAAGATGTCGACAGAGAATCTAGATTACAGGCTCTGTGTTATTGAGAGGGTGTACCGATGTGTAAAAACCAAACCCTTTTAAAAGAGAAGAATTTTCCAAGTCACTGAGTAGTGCTGCACATTGACCAGAAGAGGAAGCAGAGGTTGATTGATTATTTCATTTAATCTGGCTGCCACACCTCCGCACTATACCAATTCTCCTCCCTTCTCCTTCAGCCCACCGTCTTTTACACTTTCGCATGGCTTTCATCATTACTGTAAAGCACTCTGACACCTTCAATTCCTCTTCATATCTGTGGCAAACAATTTCCATCTCCACAGCTTTGTTCTCCCTAATAGGCAATAGAATTGCACTAAACTCCTCAAGCTTCTCCGTCTCCATTCTGCTGTGAAGAGTCCATCCATTAGCCTTGCACCTCATTGCTCCCAGCACCTGACCCAGAAACCAGAGGAGAGGCAGTGAGGGCCTCACATCATCCTCCACCGATCATTCATTCAGTGCACAGATCTGTGGTGTGCTGGCACCAGTTATTGGCTTTTAGGCAATGTGCCTGCGCTGCTTTCTGTTATTGATGAGATTTAAATTATACCCGGGGACAATGTTTTATGCTTTAGTGCGTGACAAGTCAGTTGGCTGTGAGCGATGCCGAACCACTTTACAGAGACCACACATCACATTATTCAACAAAAGTTTGAATATTGAGCTAGTCTAACTAAGCTTTGATTTCCCATCCATTTTTACCCAGTGGGGCAGGTAGCAGGACTGCAATAAAACGTACTCAGTGAATAAGCTCACTTATAGAATTCAGCAGATTTAGGAAGCTTACGTCAGGCCCCCTGTCCCTATAGCATTTCTTTCTGAGCGCCAGCGCCATTATCAATTGTTCCCAATAAGGAGAGAGTGCATGCAGCTCATGCAGCCACCTCGGGCAGCAGACCTTCTGCACTTTTCAGAAAGGCACTCCTTGTCTTTTTTGTGTCCTCACTGCAGAGCATGCAGATACGGGGACCTTTAGCTCGGTAAAGCTGAGCAAGATTTTGTTTTTCGTCAGATACTTTTGTCTTGATTGACTCAAGCTGGCCAAGCAATGGGAAATCAGAGACTGTTGTGCCCACATCTTTACAGAGACCTGTCTCCACCACAACACTTGATGGGTAGGCCTTGTTCCGAGCTGACAGAGCGCATTACTCCAGCAGGTGGAAGAGAGGTGGACTGAAATGTTTAACTATATTAGAAATTTGCTTAAATGGTGCTGCACGGCTGTGGCGACGAGCAGCAGTAGTTGAGTCTGCTTGATGTATTTCATTATGTCTTTAATGTGGTCTTCAAGTGGATTTTATTTTTAACCTGTCATGTGAACGATGGGTTTTTAAGGGTCTTTTAACTATGTGGAATCATTATGGATTTGTAAGTGCTTTGTTTCTGAACATGGTTGCTCTTGGGACTCTTGTGAACTTTCAGCAAAGGAACCAACCGCACAGACTCCGATATAGCCAGGATTTCCAGCAGCAGACAACGGTACAAGTGAGGAGTCATGGTCGGAGAGGAGAGGTCCTTTAGAGACTATGTAGACTCGGGCTTTGCCGCCTACCACTTCCCCCTATTAGGGAAGACTATCACTCTCACATAGCTTCAAACAAATGTGAAGTGCATACCGGCGTACAAGAACGCTTGTTTGTTTGCATTGACTGAGTCTTGGCCTAAAGATTATGACCTGTGCCAGGACTATAAAATGGAAGGCTTTGGTCAGTCAATATGCTGGTCACCATTTGGTCAGGCTCAACCATGACGCACAGCTGACCGGCAAAGCACTGGGAGGGGGCCTGTGCTTATATGTCAATTCCTGCTGGTGTAAGACAAAGTAAGGGAAGGTATTTGCAGTCCTCACATCAAACTTTTATCTGTTTCACTGCACCCATTCTACTTACCACCAGAAAATCCACAAGTGTTAATGATGGTGGCTTATATTCATTCTAAAGCCAATATGGTAGATGAAACATCCACCATTGTTAAACTAGTGCATCGTTTACAAAGCATTTCTCCTGATGCCCCGCATTTTGTACTGGGTGATTTTAACACTTGTAGCCTCAAGAAGCCTTCTACCGGTATGTAACTAGACATGGTAAAGTGCTGGAATGATGAATCTTATCCTTTGGCACCACCAGGCTCTTCTGACCCTAACTGCGTATTTCTAGCCCTGGTCTATAAACCAGCCCTTAAGAGGGGGAAAGTTGAGCAAAAAGTGGTTGCTGTGTGGACAGACATTCACGAATTGAATGACTGTTTACACAGTACCAATTGGGATGTTTTTCAGGACTCTTATACTGATTAAGATGAACTGACTTCCACTGTGTCAAGCTACATTACTTTCTGTAAACAAATTATTCTTCCCAGGAAGACAATTATATTGTACCCAAATAATAAGCCCTGGGTCAGTAAATCCCTCAAGAACACTCTCAATATAAAACAAAATATAAACTAGCTTACCACTAGGGTGATTTTTACCAATAAAAAGGGGCTCAAGAAAATGTATATTGAAAAATGAAATAAATCTGGCAAAAATGCAGTATAAAGAGAAGGTACAGGATGAACTTAAGAGTAGCAACCCTCGTTCTGCCTGGAGGGGAATTATGGTGGGAATTAAGGACAAGAAAAAAGGAGTGTTTAACTCAGATAAATCTGACTCCATCCTGGCAGAGGAGTTAAACCAGTTTTACTTGAGATTTGATTCACATGATTTCACTGATGAGCCATCCAAATTTAGGGTTGCCTCAGAGGGCAGTCAGATCCACATTGATGAAATTGACATCAGGAGAACCTTTGAACAGACAAATGTGAGGAAAAGTCACAGGCCTGACTGCATTAGCAGCAGACTACTTAAAAAACTGTGCACCATTCTTGAGTGTTATGTTCACATTTATTTTTCAGCTGTCCTTATCACAGAATAAAAGTTCCCATGTTATGAAAAGACTACATTGTTGTTCCAGTGACTAAGATCCCATCCCCAAAGGTGTTAAATGATTATAGTCCTGAGGCACTCACCTCATTGGTTAGGAAAGGTTTTCAAAGTATTGTGAAAAGGAGTTTGTTAGCTGTTTCAAATAATGTAATTGACCAGCTCCAATTTGCATCTCAAGCAAGGAAGGGGGTAGAGGATGCCACAGAGATGCTGCTGAATTTTGTGATCAGCCACCTGGGGGGCATGAAGACACGTGTGTTTATGCTTTGTTGAGTTCTCGTCAGCTTTTAACTGTATGCAGCCCCATACATCGACTTTGGCACTATCTGTTGGCTGGTGTGCTTCTTGACTACAAGACAGTCACAGAGAACCTGTGTTAACGACATGTCTGTCTGAGGCCCTGTTGTGTTTGACAGAATTCACCCCAGGAGTACTTTTTGTCACCTTTATTATTTGTGCTGTACACCAACGACTGAGTATGTTGAGTCAAGGTTTCATAATAAAGTTTGCAGACAATTTGGTGATTGTTAGCCTCCTGCATCACCATGAGATGGGCCATAGTCCAGTCTTGGACAATTTCATCAAATGGCATGATGACTCATTCTTGCAACTCAGTGTCTCTAAGACAAAAGAGATGTTAATTGATTTTCGTAGAAACTTGCCTGTTACAGCACCGACTTTTATTAATGGCATAGCTGTGGAGTTAGTAAGTCAATATAGGTACCTTGGCACCATCCTGGATGATAAAATTACTTTTGAGGCCAACCCTGACTCCATCTGTAAAAAGGCCAATCAGAGACTGTTTTAATTGAGTAAGCTGAGGTGTTTCAGTGTCGACAAATCGCCCCTAAAAATGTTATATTCATCTTTTATCAAGTCACTTTTAACTTTCGCAATGATCTGTTGGTTTGGTAACCTCAGCATGGTGAACAAAATAGGCTGGGAAATGTTGTTAAACTTTGTCAAAAAGCCATTGGCACTAATTTGAATGATGTTGGCCATGTTTATCAAACCAGAGCCACTCATAGGGCAAAGGCTAAGAGGTTCAAATCAAACAGATATTTGAGACCATTTGTTCCATCAGTTGTTGGGTTGCTAAACAAGCTGTAGGTTCACTTACTATTGTATTAAACAAAGGACTGATGCACTCTTAGAGCTTTATTATATTTATGTTATTTTCATTTCTCACTGTATATTTTTATGATGACCTCCTGTATGTTGTATTTTATGTTATGTCACTATGTATTGTATCTTTTTAGGATGATTTGTGCTGGTTGTGTTGTTTACTGCTGCAAACCAAATTGCTCCTCGGGGACAATAAAGACTGTAATCTAATCTAAATATATAAAATAAGTGTATTTATGTTTATATTGTATAAGGGAGCTTCAAACTTTAATTTCATTATGCAACCCTGTGTTGTATAAAGACAAATAAAGCTTGATACCTTGATTTATCAAATGGGGTGGGGCTTGTCACCCATCACTGTTGTAACCTAGAAAATGAAGGAGAAGCTTGTTCTTGCCATGTATGTCAGTCCTGAAACACAAAGTACTATAACAGATGTTCTTATGTGGGAGCAGATTGGCTGTACCCTAAATGTTGGTGGTGGGTGCTGTGAGTCTTTTATCACTTGATGCGTTGTAAGCTTGTTGTTAGCTATGTTATCAACTAGAAGTCAACCAACAGTAGATTTTTAAAGGCCGATATAATAATGTTTTTGTTGGTGAAAGCTGGACAGATACAACATAGTAATCTATATTCATATTTTAAATGTTTTTATTTCTTTTTTAACACTGTCGAAATTGAACAATCTTTTACATTAACTTTATTAGAACTGTTGAACATTAGGGCCCTCTCTCTCCCCCCTAGTCCCTCTCACCCTCTAGTTAAATAGTTACAGTGAAACTCTGACTTTGTAACGGTAGTAAAATAGAGTAACTTTAGAGATGTGCAGGACACAGTCTTGAGTTAAAAAGCAAGCAGTTGCTGTCTGTTTGATATCAAGACACAAGATCTGGAAACGTGTGATTTAGTGGATTACATCGTTGGAATCTGTTCTATGTACAATGGACAATGAGCTGTTCTGTGGCTGAACTAGCCAGGATTACTTCTGTTGCACATGCCATTACATTGTTAAATGCCACTCTTCTAAACCATTAACGTTTGTGCATATTCCCGGGGTAAGGAGGATCCTAAAGTGTGCAATTTAATTTCATGAATGGATGCATAGTTACGTGGCTGGATTATTTGGAAGAGAGAAGGCCACATCGGTAAGTACAGTATTAAGTAACGTAATGTTAACAGAATGGTTTCTTTTCCTGCCTGCCTGGCTGCCTTCGGTGCCCTGTCCCTATCATGGACAAGGTGATGGTGTCACGTTATATATTTGAGACAAAAAACTGAAAATGGGTCAGGTCTGGCTATGCGATACTATATATGACTTGAATGCCACACTTGTCAGCCTCCGATAAGATCAGTTGTTCCAACATTTAACATTAGCCTGGGACCACAAGGATTTTACGGTAGTGCCATATTTCCTGACCCTTTCCCCAGAGTAATGCATGGAAGGTACATCATGGAGTGGAGAATTACTTTATGAAAAAATTACCTGTGATGTAACGTAAGTCTCTCTTAGTCTACATTGAAAAACGTGACGTTAATTAAAATCTGTTGCACATGTATGGCTGCGGCATATCTAATGTTAACGTACAACAGGTACCTGTCTGTGTCAGTTTGTTTGCTTTAGATTAAGAGGGAGAGGGAGATTAAGAGGATTTAGACATTTTCAGGAGAAGTGGCCCTCAAATGATGTTGACTAACTCAGAGTAACCTCCATGAAAAATAGTGACATACTCCTCTGTGTGGTCATTGGAGGTTGCACAGCCATCCTCAACTATAGGAGCCACATTCAGACGATAACAATAGTTTGTAAAAGGTCCTATCGGCACCGATTAATCAGCCAAACTGATTAATCATTTGACCTCTATAATCAATCCCCTGTTAAGGTAGTGTATCAAGCTACCTTTCTAATGTCAGTCGAAACCCACATGTAGTGTTTTATTTCACTTGCCTCATCCTAGCACACCCCTGAGACTCTGCCCCTGAAGAAACCTGTATGTACATGGGTCCCTATTCAATATTTAAAAAAAGGATGCATGTTACACTTAACTGATGGAGACATAGCTCTCATTCAAGCATGCAAGGTGATTATCGAAGTCAGGAGAATGTAATACAGTGTGGACATGATGTGAAAAGACTTCTATATCAGCTTTGAAACATTGATAACACAAAATCGCAATCAGGACTCAAAACCAAAATGTTTGCTGTGTGGAAGCATTTTTAAAACTATATAAGCATTAATAGCAACAGAAAAGAAACAGTTCTGTCACTTATTTTTTGAAGACTGAAATGGCTCTTTTCATGTTATATCCCAGCCACATGAGATGTTGTACACAGAAGGAAAGAGAAAAATAGAAGCCATTTTGACCACTCTTGCCACTAAACAGTAAAAGGACAAAATCACAAATAGGACTCATTATATAATGTGTTGGCAAAATGTTCTCTGATCCTGTCCAATTATGAGCTATATATGTAGTTTTGAGACTCACCACCTGCTATCAGTCTGTGTGTGTGGAGGTCTCATCTCAAGAAGGCCTTCCCATATTTGGACAACAGTTTGGAGGAAGCTTCTGTCCAAGCACTGTGTTCTTGAGAGAGGAAGGGAGAGAGTGTTGTATGGTCTCACTGTAGGTCATGTGGTGCAACAATATATTAGAAAAGGAGGTTTTAACTCTTTTGACTGCTCCTGTGCTGTTGAATGCATAAAGATGCCTTTCAAATTCTAATAAAACATTTGATCACAAAAAAAAAAAAAGAAAAGGAGTAACCTCAAGTCGGTGGCTATGGCTATGGACACTATATGGTTACACTATACTTTTTCTGGTAGGAAGTCGGAAACTTTCAAGTCCCCAGTTGTCTGGAACACAGCACTACTATGTGCGCATTGAACTTTTAAGTGGGCCATAGGACTACCAAAGTGCAAATCAAGCTTTGAAAGTGTCGCCTTTTAGGCTGTTATGAACACTTTCATAGAACATCTTACGTGGTCGAGATCCCTTTTCCACCTCTTCTGTTCAGTTGATATTTTATGGATGTACAGATTCACATCATCAGCATACAAGTAGAGTGTAGTCTTGCATACATTAATAAGGCCGTTACTAAGGAGGGATAAAGGATTCAGCCTTGTGGTACAGACATATTTATGGAATGGGTTTCTGAGGCTTGGCCTTCATTGACAAGTTTGATGGAGCTGTTAGTTTGCAGATGGCCTTGGAGCCATTTGAGAGGCTCCCCACAAACCTCCTCGCTCAGTTTTAGGCAGTTATTTTGCTTGTAACACATGACCTTTTCGAAGGTCTGAAGCTTAGCTCTCTTCCAAATATCACCAAACATTATTGGTGCTAAGGATTTTCTTCTGGGAATTTTGGATTTCTCTGCATTTCATTATTTGTGTTATCTTGTAGTAACCTGCATTTTGAAGCTTTATATTCTGAGGCAAATGAATGTAGGTTAGCTAGTGATTGTACTCCAAAACACACTTGAGCAGTCGGGGAGAGATGCATGCGGTACACAACCTGGCACTTAAAAGGGCAAATGTTGACGGCGATAGTGTCCACCTAGTGTGCAGACTCAGCAAAGACATGGGGCACACGTCAGAGGTCCAGATGTCAGTAGTAAAGCTGGCTGCCTGCACGTCTTTCAGCCTACATGAAATGTGTTCCCTCACTGTCTTCCGTCATGCTCTATGCGTCTCAAATACTTTATACAATTGCTGGTGTTGAAATTGGCAATACTCGCGCCACCCCTCCAAATTACAGCCTTGCATACTGAACATGTCACCATTTTACTTGTGGGGTTATCCAGAGTAAAATATTGCCAAATAACTGACATGTTGCTAGCTCCGTCTGACTCACGTGAAATCAACTTCTTCTTCGCCGCTCTAAAAACAGTAGTTGCCAGGGGCAGCACAGCGCACCTTCCTGTGTTGGCTTTTAGAGCAGTGAAGAAGATTCGATTTCTGCTGTGTAACGTTTAGCAGAGCTAACGGAGCTAACTGGGAAGTAGCAGGGTCCCGTTTCTAAATTATATGGTATCAGATAGGGGAATAGACCCATGTACTCGCTGATACCTATATACCTGCATTTTAGGTAGTATCTGTGGCATTTCCCATACTGGTATAAGAATTGGAACAACTCTAATCAAAACTAATTGTGCCATCATCAAATAAATCCTATTACTTTACTTTTGATAGATGTGGATCAATACGTGCAGATTACTCTCAGTCCAAACTCTCCTAATGTTTGTCTGCACTCACGCATCAGGATTTAATCATGCAAAGGTAGCAGAGATACTGCGGCCTGGTGAGGTAGATTGACTTGTTTACGAACTCAATACAGTAAAGTATTTCAGTTCTCTGCTCAAGATGGAGACTTCACATTGTCCAGAGCCTGGTGTGTTTGACACATTATTCTCCAGAGGTTAACAACACTGAAGGAGAGGCGTATTGGATGCCAGCTTAACAGGAGTGCAATCTGGATTGGTATTTAAAAGATAATGGTGAGGCGAAAACCAATTAGCTTTGTGCTCTGTGGCTGTCCAATGCTCACAGCTGTTGTCAGTGCAATTACAGGGTCACTCCTGCTGCCAGGTATAAGCCTGTATCTTGACATCAGCCAAGCTAATTTTGTTGCAAAGCTAATTATTGAGATGACTGTTGCTGAGGAGTGGATGACGTTTCCTAAAAAAAGCAAGTTTGTGAATAGAGTGACTGAGAGTAACGTTTTTGTTAATCTGTCACAATAAAAAAGTGATAAACACAACCATATTCTCTCTCCTGCAATGATCGAACTGAACCTACATTTGAAAACAGAAAACCACTTTTAGAGTAAATATAAAAAAATAGAGTAAATATATACCCATTTCCAATTCATCAGTATTACTGTACCTACATATCAGGCAGTGAATTGCGAAGTACACACATATATGCACACTGGACTCCTTTACAGAATAATACAACATAGTTAGTAATGCATTACTTAATTATCATAAGCTGTACACTTTATACCTCCAGGACATAAGGACTTTGGTACAGGATTTTGTACATTTTGAAAATGTGTGACGCTGTGGAGTTTTAAGATACTTAATACAGACATTCCCAGTCCTCAAAGTATATCCCACTGACTGTGTTGATTCCCCCGGCTCTTTCTCTGTTGCGAGCATGAGGTTCAAAGTTGTGGCTGTGAGTGAAATATCTTGACAACTATTGGATGATTGCCATGTAATTTGGTACAGACGTTCATCGTTTTCCACGCGTCGCCTCGGGAGCTGCTGCTGACAGGCAGACAGCTCACGACAGAGACGGCCGAACAGAGGTCGGAGTCAGCCCGCACTGAACGGACCGAGTGCTTCAGTCGCGCTTATGTGCTGCTCATGTCTCACTTTTAATGTGGATTCCCAGTCAGTCTTGTTTATATGTGGTATGCACATATGTTTTTTTTTTTCCATCACATTATAAAGTATGTGAGATGTGTTTTATTTGTTGGTTGACAATTCCTATCTTTAACTTCTTTTTCCAGTATATTTTTAATTTTTAGGACCGTCAAAGGACACGACAGGTGTGAGACAGCCAAAATAATCCAGCTTTAATTCTTTATCTTACTGATGTAAGAATTTTTTGGTTTTTTTACTATAGTATTATGTTTTCAGTGGAAATATCTCCATTCCCATCATAAGAGCTTAATTTGTGAAAAAGAACAAAACACACAGTGGTGATTAAGAATGATAATTGACTACTATTTTTCATTAGAAATCTTGCCTCAAGTGACTTCAACGAAAAGAGAGAATGAAAGACCACACTTAAGGAACACTTAATGCATCCGCCTGGCTTTGATTGGATTTAGATGTGTGTTTCCATGGTCACCCAGTGGTGTTTAAGACTGACAGGGACTAAGAGAAATAAGGCCTTCAAGCTGATGCCTGTGAAACCAACTCCTGCCAGAAAGCAAAGTGAACTTCCTACCCTAAGACAGTCTGCCGGACAGTCCATCATTAACCACTCGACAGCTTAATTAAAGGAATCAGAATAAGATCTCTGGAATGCAGCTCGACATTTTAACTGCTCTTAAATGTGCCTTCTTTAGCGGCATGATTATAACAGGAACTAAGGTTATTACCAGGTCATTATAAAGGATAAAATGGTAGCAGAGTGATTTCTCAGCTCACGTATCTTAGCACAGCTCTAATATATTCTCTCTCATTGTGCATGGATGTAACAGTATTCTCCCATGTATAGATTTTTTTTCTTCTCTTTTTAACGATCTTACTGCAATCAGCATCTTTCTTAAAATAGGTTTCAATTGTTTATTTTCTCTGACATTTTTACAGGTTGCTCCGTCTCCACTGTGCAGTGTCTTTCTGTTTTTTATAGTTCATCCACCTCCCCACACATAGACATAAATACACTCATGTACAGGAATACATCCACACATACACCGTGGTAGAAATGATAGCATAGACATCCTTATCCATGAAGTAATTTTTCTGTTTTTAAATAGACGGATAACATAATTTGAATTATATCTATTCCTTGAATCCTTTCATCCTCCAACACACACACACACCAAAACTCCCTTTGCTTTTTATCCGCTTTTAATGAGTCAAACTAAACACCTGTGAGTTATATTCTGCGTTTTTTGTGCATATCTTTTCATATTTTACATGTGTTTGACATCTTCCCTCGCAGATGTACACACACCCACACACATCAGGAGCAGCTGGCCATTAACTGCACCAGGACTGTCCATAATGATTTCACCTGTCAAGTGTGATCCTGCTGCGAGAAGCTGCACACAGCAGAGTGCAATGGCCACCGGGAGTTTCGAGTCAGCTCTGACAAATGGCCAAGGCTGGCAGTGGATCAGCAGACTTGGGGGGCTGTCTGACTTATCACTCCACCAGCAGACACTATTACAGCCATTGGGTTTGTCTGCAGGCTCCTGTACTCACTCAGTCTTCTTCTAACTTGCTCACACTGAATTCCTACTCCGTCAGCCTGTTTTTCTTCCTGCTTATCTCTTGTAATTTCAAACTGAAGACTAAGATGCTTTATCGGCATGGCACTTCAAAATTAACAGCACTGCCAAAAGATGTCACATTCTTAATAAATGTACCTCGGGGAGGATGACTGAACATGCTTGCTGTGTTTCCTGTGATGCTGCTTCAAATTCATACAGTTTCACACATTTACATTTGCAGCTGCTCAAGTATAACCAGAGTCATTTTTCTGCAACCAGAATTGATCTTGACAAGACCCAATCCTGTCAGAAAACTCTGTTTGATTCTGCCTCATTTTCTAATAAAGACTTCAGGCTCGGGTCACATGCAGTACATTCTTTGACTGATTACATTTTATGGCTATGCACTGTAAATCATTTTTGTTTAAGGGACGTCTTTTACATATGACAATGCCGTGTAGTACCTTTGTATTCACAGTCGTGGCTGCAGACTGCTAAGTACTTTTCACTTTATTATGAGGCCTTGGAAAGCATTTAGTATTGTGTACCATTGTATGCACTGGTATTAATGACGTGTGGACAAAAATCGATTACATATGCACGTCAAGGGAACTGACTTGCCAGTTTGGGGACAAAAAGCAGGTCCCCATAAGATAATCAGAATCAGAGTCAGCTTCACTGACGATGCACATGTACACATATAAGGAATTACTCCAGGTTTCATTGCTCTTAGGGTACTACAGAGGAACACACGAAGCTAGAAATGAGGACACGAAAAACAAATACCTGAACAAATAAGGTAAAGAATGATAAAAAAAAAAAAGGAATTGTGAATGTCCAGGACTGTGCTGTACAATAGCATGTGAAAAGAAGGAAGTTGTGTGTACAGTATAAAAACGCCATGGCCGACACCTTAAAAATATACACTACAAGTCTGTATACAAGTCAAGTGTGTTGTAAATGGCACAAGCAGTGCCACAGAGGTAGTGCAAAGCATTATATAAATGTTACAAGTTAGGGTTATTTCTTGTTTTTTTGTCTAAAGAAATAGTTAGTACATTTTGTTAGTTACTACATTTTGTTGAATACTACACAAACAAATTTCTTTTCTTTTCTGAGAATTTGATGGGAAGATCAATATCATTCTCATGTCTGTAAAGGAAATATGAAGCTACCGCCAGCAGCCACATAGCTTAGCCTAGCACAGACACTGAAAGCAGGGCTAAACAGCCGGATGTGAGCAGCAAAAACATTAGTCCGACACATAACAACAGCTTTACACTTTTTTAGGGAGGAAACAGACAAGAGTGCATGTGTTATTTGTGAACTTTAAAGGGCCAGAAGGCAGATTTCTAATACCTTTGGACAATCAGGTTAGGTCTTTCTCCTAGCTCCAGTCTTTGTGATAGCATGAGTTTACTGGCACTGTCCCAAAATGTGGAACTTTAATGTTGGGTCTGGTTAGGGGAATGATCAGGGCTAGGCATGTAGTAGTTAGTGTCAAGTTTAGGGTATTCTCCAGGGAGTGAATGTAAGTCAATTTCCCGCCCATGCAGACTTGAATTTAGCACTAATTAGTGCTGACGAAAATAAGCTATTATGTTGTAACTCAGAATAACTCCAGCTCTCACTGTGCCTGAGGTAATATTGAGGGGCTAGGCCAGCAGTGCTTTCTTCCTTCACTGCTGAATATTAAATGTTATTTGAATGTTTCCTCCCAAGTAACTTCCAAGTTCAGGTGTTCTGCTTTTTTTTTAACTTTACAAAACTTAGAATCTGAAAGTCTAAACCCACTCAAAGCAAGCATTAACCCATTAATTTCAACAGTGGATTTTTTTTACAATTTCCTTAACAGCACTAAAAGTACTTGCTCAGCTAAGCATGAATCCATTGACATTTTTTAAATCAGTCAAAGCATGAGGCTACAGCGCAGCAGTTTTTTCTTTAAATGTTTTCGTAAAAGATATAATATGGGATGTTTCTGATGTGTAGTTTTGCTATATATTTTGCTGAGTTGTGGACATACATTATCCTAAATGTTTCCAACCAAATGATTAAATCCAGAGAAATCCAGAATTATTTTCAGTGTAATAGTGCGTTTTGAATTTGTTCACTTGTTTCTATGACTTCAGGGATAGTCAGAGGGAAGGAGGGAAGGAAGGAAGGAAGGAAGTCGGCGAATGTGACTAAACGTCAATAAATCTTTTAGACGTACTTTATCCATGAACACTTCTGCCTGAAATGCAATTTCCTTTTCTTTAATTCTTTCATTTCTTTTTCAAAACTGTTTCTACCACCATGTTGATGGCAAAACTACTTTTCAGCTCTGATGAAGTTTTCTGTTTTGTGCATTGGTGTGATTGTGCATTGCAATAACAAAGATACACAAAATTATTTTAATTCCCGCCGAAGGCAGGCAACTTAACGTTAGCTTATTTGGAACAACTTAAAACAACGTGGCCAAAATTAACTATAAAACATTGTCAGACACAGCATCACAAACAAATTCATTTGGTGCCAGTTGTGAAAAAGAGAAAATGCAACATGCTCTCAGTCTCACCTTTGGTACAAAAAGTGTATTTTTCCTGCTCTGCAAAATATGTCCATGCCTTTGTCTATTCGCAGTCTGTCTTTTTCTTGCTCCATCTCTCTTTCTGGCTCCCTCTTTGTCACTCTGGGTCCGTTGCTGATGTGAATTTTTCATCACAATACTTGTTTGCCTTTGCTATTCACAGAATGCCAGATTCTTTTTCATTGTTGTTGTAAAAAGCATACCGGGCTGTGTAAAGCATGTCGTCCGTGAACGAATGACACAAATCCTTTAGTGAAAACCTCTTGTATCTTGTGTAAAATTTTGCATTGGTCGAATAATACTGTTCCATTTTACAAATGTTACCCTAAGTCACTTGGTGCAAAATAGCCCCCTGAAAGCATCTCTAACAGGCAGCAACTTTGATTGGATTCGATATTGATTTATTTATGTTTACTGTTAGGTGGCAACCCCTAGTGGCTGTATTAATTATAAGATGAGTAAAAGGCGGACATCATGTGACGTATACAGAGCAACAAAGGCTGAATATGTGGAAAGATGGGGTTAATTGATGGGTCAAACAATGGATTTTCATCCCTGAGACTGCTCCCTGTGTCCTCTTGTGAAGCAAAAAGTCAGTGTGGACTAATTAACGAACAAATGTGACAAGTATTTTTCAACTGTGTCTCCTACAAGATTACATAAACTGTTTTGCCAAATATGTTAAAAAGGAAACACAATTTCTGTGCGGAATATGTTCACTTACAAGTTGTAGTTACAAGTTGTTAAAACTGAGTTGAATGAGTTGAATTTAGTTTAACCAAGACCAATCAAACTAAATTCATTCAGGCTTATGTTTGTCAGCAACCACATTACCAGAATAAATGTTGGCAATCGACATTTCTGCAAAACCACAGATAAGTTGAAACTTTACATTTCTTTATGTAAAATTTTCAATTTTGTCTTGTGACAAGGCACAAAAAACAGTTACCAACTTTGTTCGTCACAAGGTCTCAAAATCACTCCAACTCTGGTACAACAAACTTGACTGAAAATTGTCCTGATGTCTCCTGAAAAATGTCCAGTGTTTTCAAATGTACGGTTTTCTCGAACTCTGGTCACTGGCTTGCCAGCCTTGTGGCCTATAACTCCTCTATCATCCCCTCCACATCCAGATATGAAAGTTAGGTCATAAACATGTAATGTGTTCATGATATGACATGTAAATGCTCATGTCAATATGATGAGATTATTTCAGTTTGCTTTTACCTTCTAGTGGCTAACAGTCTAATAATATTAACATAAATTTGTGATGAAAATAAAAGCTTGGCCTAAAACATGACAGACTTCCTGAAAATGTAGCTGTTAAGTGCCCTATGTTTTGATTCTTATTTTTTTGTAAGGCTACATTCATAGTGTACCTCAAGGTGGCCATTTCCCATGGCTGTATGCAGCTTGTACATGTACCTTTACCATGTTTACCATTACCACGTGTCATCAATTCATCCACTCTCTTTTACAAGATCGTATGGGGGAGGTAGTACAAACACCTGGACTACCTCTGGGTTAACACAGTCATGACATTCATCCCTACGGGACAGTCAGATTTTCAGCCCACCTGACCTGCATGTGGGAGGAAACACATGTGAACACAGGAAAAACATCAGCTCCACACAAAAAGGTCACAACCAGGATAGAAACCCACGACGAGAGGAAACCAACCACTGAGCCGCCCTGCTGCCCATCAATAAGTCATTACCTAGTTAATTTTGAGACGTGCAAATCATGACCATAAACAAATGAGCGCTTTGCCAAGAGGATTAGATGCCTCTCCCAGCTTCTACATTTTACATTGTGTGCTACCAGATCGGAACTGGCAGGAAATCTTCTGGCTTGTCTAATGCACACTGATTGCTTAAGGGTAGTAAAAAACAAGTAGAGGACACTATTCATCTGCCACAAATGGAGCTCAAGCTTTCACAGATTCTGGCAAGAGTAGCTAGAAAAAGGTGGATAGAGAAGTCATCTGCACAATGTTTATCCAATCTTTATCCCTTCAATCAAACCACAAAATAAACACATTTATGTTCGCAGAAAATAGGAATCACATATGAAAGTTTTGCCTCTAAACCTTGATCCTGTCAATTACAGTGGGTTGATTAAACATTCTGACACATTTTAGTAAAAGAATGACTTATTTTTATTAAGTACACTTTTAATTAAAGGGTCTTTATTCACCCCATCAAGTCAATATTTAGTAGAGTCACCTTTGACAGCAATTACAGCCACGAGTCTGTTTCTGTCACTTTGTATCAGCTTTGTACATCTGAACTCTGCAATTTTTCCCCCATTCTTCTCTTGTCCTCTGTAAAAAAATAGATTCCACAGAACATCTCAGGCTGTCTGCTGTTGATAGCAAATCTAAAAGGCTTTTTTAAGGACATGAAACGATTTAAACCAAAGTGCTGTGACCGTGGTGGTCTTCATCAGTGAGACAACAGAGTCCAAGGTCGAGGTAGATCAGATGAGAAGCCAGTTGGGGCCAGATCAGCTTCGATACAAGATGCACCTGTTGAGCTGAAGGCTGTCAGGATCAAAGCAGCACACGGCAACACAAGCACGATGCATCATCAGGTCAGAGCACAAGAACTGTGGTGGCAATCGTACAAAGAAATTCAAGCTCGGGGAAGAAAGTAACAAAAACTTGCATGAGCCATTGAGTTTAATGTACTGTAATGTAATGCAATTTACTCTGGGTTTGTCCCATTTTTCCACCAACAAAACTTCATGTCAGCAGAGTTAATGGTAAAATTATACCACTTGATTTAGAGGCAATTCAGATATGCAAGAGAATAGAAAATAGACGACAACAACATATTGACACATTTAGAGCCAACACATGCTCAAACCTGACTCTGAAAACAAGATACATCACCGTTCCCAAATCACATGACCCTTGCAGTGTACCACTGACAGGTGTACTGGTACTTTGTTGTACATTTGAAGTATGGTTGGGTTTAGGCAAAAAACATTCTTGGTTAGGATTAGGCACAGCAACCACTTGGTAAGTTTTAGAAAGACGTTGTGGAATAGGTTAAAATAACTACATAATTACTTATGTAACATCAGGTGGTAATTTCAGCTACGTTATGTACCTACATGACGTTACTTAAAGGCTGTATTCAAAACCGCATACTATACTGCCAGTATGTACTGATTTGGCCAAAATGTAGTATGTAGTATACAGTATGCAAACAAAAGCAAAATCTGCAGTATGAGAAAATTTACCGGATGTCGTACTGATTCGGAAAATATTTCCAGTATGCATCCGACCAGTCTACTCTGCCTACTGTTTCCCACAATGCAATGCGCTGGAGCCGGGATCATGACGTCCTCGTCACGTACTCCGGAGCAGTACAGCGTTTATATTTGTTCACACAACATAAGTACAGTGCATAAGCTACTTGACTATTGTGACGAAAGCTATAGGTACAATAGAAATCCAGGCTGTTGTACACATGAAATGAAAAAAAGTACTCTGTTAATTAAAACTTTTTTTTATTAATATTTGGTGATTTCGGTACATACAGAGCTCCCGAGACAGCGCTATACTGTATATTGTCCACTACAAACATGGAGCTTCCCTCTAGCGGTTCATCTTCAAAGAGCAGCGGTTAAGATAACTGGCCTGCTGTCTCCCCCGGGACGACGACGCATGTTGGCCGGCGGAACGACTCTGGAGACGGGGCTGCTGACTCTGAGAGGAGCCTCTCCTTCTGGAGCTTCACTTCTCCGAAAACATCGAGGCAAATAACTGAACAGCCGTCATTTGAGTAAACTAACGGCACATTGGGGATCTAAACGGTTACTTTCTCACATGAAAAAATATTAAAACTTAATGAAGTGACATAATAACAGCGCTACAGCGGAAAATAAAACAGCTTTGCGCCTGTTTTACAACTACCGCTGCCGGTCGCCACGAAGTGCATTCTGGGAAACTTGCTACTGCATACTGCAGTGTGAACGGCGTCGGTCTGCTGAAGTAGCATGCTGAATCCCACATTCAGTATGCGGTATACAGTGTACACTAACGCAGTATGTAGTAGGCAGTACGGTAGTATGCGGTTTCGAAAATGGCCAAAGCGTTACATTTCAACCTCCCCCTCCCCCAGCATTTCCCTGTGGTATTACTGTTAGAGTGCGTCGCTGTCACAAAAGATAGCATAAGCACCAAAAATACCACTCGCAGCTGAGCTACTGTCCAAAGCCAAAACATCCGTTAGAATCTCAATTTCACCAAGTTATCCATTGATATGAAAAGGCAGAGTTTTTTTTGCAGTGTAGAGTTTCCACAGTTATTCCAGTTGTTCCACCACTACCTGGGGATAGTGACCGATTCCTGTTTTGATTGCAAAATGGCAGACACACTTCCTTCATTTTTCCGGGAAAAATCCGGCCTGGTAGCAGACTGTATATCATGGTTCATACTACTTTGCCTGACTCCCTCTTTTGCTGCCATACTAGAGCCACTAGAGGCTGCTGCCTAGCGAGAAACATAAATAGGCCTATGGGTCATAATAAGCTGCTTCCACAGTTGACCCCTATGGTATACAGTATATATTACGATTTTACGATATTATTATGATTTATATATTACTAATGAGGATGAACTGTATGAGCAACAGTAAACACACTTAGTATTGGCCGACTTATCTGCTGAACCTGTTACTGTGTGAATGATTTATAAAATGCTGCAGTGTCAAATGAATGACCCCATCTCCTCATAGAATCTTGAGTACTTAAGATAAAGCTGATCATCAGACTGAGCAGACTCTCTGCCTGGACGAAGGCATGGGCGAGTAAAAAGTTTTTTTTTTGTTTTATGCTTGCAATTTCAACAACAACAATCTCAACAAATGTCTTTATATATATAATTCACAAGGGCACAAAACAACACTACTCCATATGGTACCCATGATGTTCAAACATCTTTAATTAAATTACATTTTTTTTCCTTTCTCTTTTATTTGTAACATTAATCTCCATCACATCCTTACTTTCGTTTCTACCTGAGCTGACAAGTGTGTTTGTTGTCAATGTTTGCCATGTAAATACAGCTACAGCATTGTATCACACCCACTTTAGATTGACACCTATCAATTACTGCGCAGCAGCATCTGAATTGAAACAACCCATCCATCCAGTCCAGTCCAACTGTATGTGAAAACAAACATCTTTTTGTATTTTGTTGCAAAAGCTGTCAAATGTGTTAACCAAGCCTCTTACGACTTTGTACTCTTTTTGTTTTTGTTTATATGTTTCTTTACCAAAAAACATTTCTTGGTATCTTTTAAACACATTTTTATGATTATATATTATATGTAACTGTACATTAACTGTCATAATTAGTACAACTATACATAAAAGATGTCATTGAATCATTTCTAACATCAGGCAACATTTTTCCTAACCACGACCACACTTTGAACAAATGTTATCCTTTCCCAAGGTTATTCAAAGGTACACTGTGCCTATTGCTGAAAGCACCAATGGTTTTGTTTACTTTTCTCACTAAATCCTTTGAGTGTATCCTTGTAAATATTTGAAGAGTGCGTGTTTTGATTGTTTTGTATCCTGCACCGTTTGCTGGTCTTCTTCTACTCTGTCATTGGTACATATTACATTAAAGAATATTGAGGTAACCAACTGTTATTGTGAGCAGACATTTGTACCATATAAAAAAACAAAGAAAAAACAAAACAAAAAATTGCACAACAGTGCCACTATTGGTGAAAAAGAAACTGCAGGGTACCTTTAACCTAAATTCTTTTGAGCTTCATTCAGGATTATGTGCCTTCTGCGCAGCAGAGAGTAGTAGAATAAAAGTGTGTGCTGGAGCCTGTACAGTAAGAGATAGAACACCCAATTATGGGCACCACTGGCTATGACAGTCATACTCTGCTTCTGATTGGTTGCCTTTCTTGGTTGCATTCTCTCTGCTTAACACAAACTGCTAACTCATAGTGTAACTCTGGTCGTTCTTGCGGCTCTGATACAGCTGTTTATGAGCTGTAGTTTTCCCAGTAAACACACTGACCTCTTCAACCTCCTTCCGGGTCTGCTGCTGCCTTCGTTGTCACTCATCCTCCAGAGCAGTTCTTCACTGCCAGAGTGTAGGGTGTAGGGCAGGCTAGGCAGAGTGGATAGACCGGGTGTATGCAGGGTGGGCTGGAGACGCCTGGCCTTTACTTGAGAAACTACAGTTCACAAGCCACTTTATCAGCTCCTCCACTGACTGATTGTTTTACAAACCAACTGCAAGAGAAACACTGAAACAACTCGTTAACACCATTGAATATAGAGTTTTGAAATTGTCATCCAGCTATCTAGCCATCTAGCTTATTCTTGTCTAATTTGTGGTGTGATTAACAGTTAAAGTATTGGCACCCACTGACTTTCCTCCCACCCTCTGGTTGTCCAGCAGATTACAGGGCACCCCGGGGTGTGTGGACGTGGGAGGACAGCCGAGAACAGGCACTCAACCATGGGAACAGGTCGCTTACTTACTAGACCTACTTTCGAAGTTTCAGATCTAGTTCCCCTTTTTCATCTCCAAAACTAGACAAGAGGCCTCCCTTCCTGCATGTCTCTGAGGACCCAATTCCTCCAGTTGTAATGCTAATTAGACAACTTGTATTTGAAGTACAGCATATGCTTGTTAGATCTTCTAAATGATTTCAATGAAAAAGCCAAATTTAGAAATGCCTTGGAAAGACTTCAAATATCCAAGACGAAAAAGGGAAACTGTTTCAAAATGCTTGTGATCAACTCCCATTTGCAAACTCCACCAAAACGTATGTGTACAAGTCTACTACTGTATCAATCAGATTATTAATCATTAGGAACATTTCTTAGCTATTAAGATGATCTGTACTCAGAATTTATCTTAACCTTCTAATCACAGTTCAAAAGAAGTTCAACAGGTTCCAGAAGTTGTCGACAAGGGTTGATGGACTTAAGCTCAGTTTTCCCTTGAAAATTGTATAGGATATATTTGGACGTTTCAGAGGTCCTTGAAGAAATTGTGCGCGGCTCTTTGGCAGTTCCAAAGGTTATCGATAATGCTAAAGGGGTCTTGAGGGGGTTTGAAGGGTTCTTAAGGAGGCTTTAGGTACTCATGAATACTGTAGGTTCTAGAGGCTTTTAAGGACATTAAAAGGATTCAGATGATATTATGGGTTGCTCAGTGAGGTTCCAAGAGTCAGTGAGTGGGTTTAAAGAATCATTGTTTCTGACAACCCATCTCACTTTATTTCTTTGTATTCAGACAGTATAAAGTCAATTTTACTCCAAGGTACCTTTTGTGTCCCCTATATAAATCATTCATGTTAGGTTTGTTTGAAATTAGTATGAAAAGTGGTTTTGTATTCATGAAAAAATATCATCAATTGGCCTCAAGGTAAATATTCATTTAGTTTTGACAGTTTGAAAAGGAGGACATTCTGATTTGTTATTTTCCATTCGCTGCTCATCAAATTTCACTGTGGGGTAAAAGAAAATTATATCAAAATGTTTTTTGATATCATTATTTTCTTGAATTGAACAGTTTGTGTGTTTCCCTTCAATTGACAACCACTATTTCTTTTTTACAGTATGTGTCCACCCTTTGTTTCACCCTGATGTTTTTTTAAATACGACTTCAGTCTTTATATAAAACTGCATAAATATGAATTGTGTCTTCAGAGACAACCTGTAAAAAATAAAATAAAATAAAACAGTCATTGCATGCCCATTTAAAAACATGTTCTAAAAAACATCTTTTGTCTGATTAGATTTCTGCTGCTCTACTTTGTCAGCACAAATATGCAATTGTTGAGACTAAGCGTCATTGAGCATGCTCCTCTGGGGCTTTTACTGTATGTTCAGCAATAGCACAAGTGATTTATTTTCATATACAGGGTCAGTCCAGTTTTTCAACCTGCATCAAGAGTTTTTAAAACATATGACAAATGCAGGTGATCACGAGTGATGCATCCGAATCAGTATTAACGAACAGGGAGAACCAGATTCTGTGGAAGCAGATTGTAAAGACCAAATCGGGATGCTATATTCACAATCGTGATTACATTCATTAATATTCATATTTATACTTTTTCCAATATCTGAGCAATAAATAGAAAGACTGATCAATGTCAGACTGGAAGTGTCTGGTCAACAAATTAAGCTTTCAGCCCAGTTTGTAATTCTGTGTCACTTAGGAATGACCTGTACTAAATACTACTTTTTCAGATGTGGGTGATGGTGGACTGCTGCTGTCAGTGATGCAACAGCCATCAACATCAGTGAGTCACACAGGCAGGGTGTCAACAATGAAAGGCTGTGTATTCTGCAGTAACAAAACTATCTTTGTGCCCACTTTATTATTTTATATTGTAGAAGTTTTTATCTTTATTTAAAGCTGAAAACTCAAAAGAGAATAATGCTTCAATCACAGACATTGACTATATGATGCAAAAAAAATTGTAACATGTATTCATTCAAAAAATTTGTACTTTAGGAGACAGAGTTGAGTATGTATGTGTAAAGTTGTTTCTTTTTCTATGTAAGATTAAAAGGCCAAAATATGGTAATGCTTAAATCATACACCTAGACTATGCAGTATGTTATCCACATGTAGGTCTAAGATAGCAATGTATTTTTTATGTAAAAGCACATGGTAGAATGTTTGTCAGACCAGCTGTCTGATCGTTTTTTTATCCTCTGTTGCTTCCATATGTTCAAACATTGTGACTAAAGGTTCTTTTTTATAGCTGAAATACAAAATTGCTCATGCAAGTGTCTTTTTTCCACGCAGAATTAGGAATCCTCTGTACTCTCAGTTCAAGCAGCTGATGCCTCAATATGCACCGTGTTCCAACTGGTTTTCTTCAAATTACTGCAAGATTAATTAACATCTGATTGTATGTCACCACTTTATTCTCAAATTGTGCTATATCTCACTCATGATTGTGTCATCTCATTGCCCAGACAGACTCTGACTTTGAATACAGGAACACATCATCATTAATATCAGATGATGAGGTTTTATTTTTTTAACAGAGTTACGATGTACCTCCAGGACAAGCATGAAGGTCACGCTTCCACTAATACATTGCTGTCGTCTACATTTCCTGCTCGTGTCTTTGTGTGCCTCTCAGCCCGGTGAATTTCCAATTCTCTCTCTCTGCCTGGACCGATTTTTTTTTCATCTTCGTTTCACAGCTGTAGCATCAAAGGTAGTTTTTCTGTGTCCATTAAGCTTTTAATGCCGAGGAAACAATCCATTCTCTCCCTGCAATGTCCCCTTCACTGTGCATTACCTCTGACCCTACTCTGCTGGACAGCTCTCCCGCTGTGATTTTCTGAGTTGAAAGGTGCGGACTTAACAGGCTCTCGAGAGCCAAAAAAAAGGGGTCTTTGGATTTGACATCTTGGTTGTGATAAAAGAGAACTACTTCCCTCGCAGTGGGCAGGATTTGATTTAGCAACCAGAGAGATTTGCCTGTGATATAACCAAAAGGAAAGAAGAGAAGGGAAAAGCAATTATCTTTAACCTGTCAATTTTGTTAAATCTTAATGATTTTCCAACATGGTGATAATTCCATGTGAGCTCAACTACCTAATCAGTAATCAGCAAACACTGTTCCTGACATTAAAAATAAAACATATTCCATCAGCCTTGTTAATAAAAGTGCAAAACACTGAAAGGGTGTTAAATGTGTGATAATGTGAGGCTTTCACTGAAGAATATGTGTGTTTTTATCCACAATCCTTTTTTAAAAATCCAACTGAATGCAACAATGCTGCAGTGGGGTGAACACACAGATCCTCAAGTGAGAGCGTAATTACGCCAAATAATGTGCAATCATGCCAAGCTCCTCTCTCCCTCTCTCTCTGTCTCTCCCCCTTAAAACCATCCCAAATCAGTTTTGTATGAATGTGTAATTATTTTGTTGCACAGAGAAAGAAAAAAACAATTGGCATCCTGCAATTTGCTTCCTCGTTGGAGGCAGTGTGCATCTGAGAGCGGGGTTTGTGTCGGCAGCCTGCATTGTCGCCAAACATCCACAAATACACTGGCACTTTGTTGTGGGTTTTTTTTCCCTCCGCGCCGACATATGTGGGTCTCCAGTGCTTCAGGTAACAAAAGACGGTTTGTGAAGAATGCAAGCGCAAGATAACAAAACAGGCTTTTTCCTTAATGCACTGTAATGTGACTGTGTGTTCAGCAATGCAACAATCAATTTGGACTTATTACAGTCAGTGGATGGGTATTCAACAGCAGTGGAATGTAATGAAATACATTTTCCTGATTATTCCTTTGTTTATTTAAGTTTTCAATGCATGACTTTTTTTCTACAGTTTGCTATAAGTACATTTAAAGTATCTGAATACTTCCTCCATCACTCTCATAACATGATACTACCATTGTGTAGCTTCGAGTACCTCAATACCCATTATCGAACCAACATCAGTTCATGGCAATTTTCGATAAAGTGCACATCAAAGGCTCACTGATGAGATATGGGCATGTCAGGAGAAAATCTCTAACGGCAGCAGCTTATCCAGACAGGATCTGTCAAAGCCTCCTGAAAAGATGTGATGGAGGGAAAAGGAGCCCGGAACTGGTGTGAATCAAATTAAATCAAATGAAATCCTGTCACTAAAAGTGCATATTCTCATCAATCTCATAATGTAGACAAAAGAAGTCAGCGATAACAGAACGCCCCTGTGGGATCTGTCCTTCTTTTCAGAAAAATCTGAGATATTTTGTTTCTGAAGGTGTTCCTGGAGCTGTCTCACCACCATTCTTTGTTACGGTTTTTCTTTCAGCGCTTCTGTTCCTTTTGTGCATTGCATTGTGAACCAATAATGTACCTCAGCACACTCAAAAATCAACAAAATAAAAAATAAAACTTTTTTTTTGTTCACATGCGGACAGTTTTAAGCACACTTTATCTTTATATGAACATCCTACTTCCACCCTGCTCAGCAGCAGTAGTAGTAGCATAGATTTGGGACACAGCTAGAGTCCAACAGCAGCCTGCTATTGCCTGAGAAGTGAACCCCCAGAAGGGACAGAAGTTATGGCCCTCTCCAATGCCCATAAAGTTCCCTGTATTGCTGTCAGTGCACAGTTATAATCACAGGGGACCTCGATGAGCGTATCAGCGTTTTTATCAGCCCTCCTCTGATATGATTATCAGGGCAGGTCATGAGAGGACACTTTAGAGCAAATGTGTAAAACCTACAGCGAATGTATTTTTTTATACATAAATAAAATGTGTATAAAATGTTGAAAATTAAGAAATAATGTGGAGCCCTATCATCCTCTGAACAGAACTGTGTCCAATCTTTGGCCTCAGAAAACATTCCTTGGAAAATACATACATACATTTGGCTTTTAATGAATCGTGTTGAGTCAGGGATAATGGCCGATGACGTGTTATCGGGAATTAGTTGAAGACGTGGAGGACAAAAAGTGCAATGCGCAGTGGAAGATGGTTGCCTCTGTGGAGTCCATTAATTCCTGGACACCTCAAAGGGCATTATCCCGCTTATATCATGGTTACTGGCCAAAGAAAAATAAAATCAAGACCAAGTTTTGTGATCAAAATATAAAGTTTTTCTCAAGTCATAGCTCCATGGAAACACCTGAGGGTTTGACTAATACCTGGAGCAATCGTTACCATCCCATAAGGTTCTTATGCAATGGAAATGTTCACTACACCAGCTCCACTACTCCAACAGGAAGAACCTTAGATACAACTGAGCAACGGGTGTTAAACTAATCCGCTCAGCTCATAGAACCCTTTGACTCCGCTATTAGCCAGAGAGCTAATCTTATGCTAGCAAGATTCAAAGTATTCAAATATATTAGGTGTTATGTTCAGCTAGCTAGCCAGCCATGTCATTGTCCCGGGTAAATCTCAAGATTTTCCCAAACAAATGTTTGGCTGGCAGTCGGCCAAAGGAAGCTTGAAGGAACCAGTTGAATTGTGAATGTGATGTGAGATTACCGATCGATACCAGACTGTGGAGGCTACTTCTGCGTGTGTTACAGGCACCCTAACCCTGACCCTAACCCTGTGGTCTTCAGAGGATGATGCACTAAAGGACTAACTTTTGTGTTGTAAATGGCAAATTCTGATTTTTTTTTTCATTTAATGAATTTCTTAATGCTGACGTGTCTGCAGTCAGCTGATGCAAATGCAACTCATTTTAGAAACAGGCTATTGTGTATGACAGTGTACTACTTGAGTCCATTGACACCCTGCAGCCAATCAGAATCAAGTAGTCACCCAGACCAATTTACTCCTCCTTACAGCTACACCACAGTTCTTCATGATGGCAATTTTATAAGCTTTTAAGATGTAATGATTTTTTTGACGCTATTTTTTGTGATGTCTGCTGTGTTGTTGTTGTTGCTGGATTGTTTGACCATGTTTGGGCATTTTGAAAAGGAAGCCTTGACCTTGTGGAGGAATATTTTTCACTGAGGAACCAGACTGATTGGTAGTGCCTCTTTTTCTTTGAAAGAAACTTAGAAATCTCTGTGATAACATTTTGTATCCCTCCTCACCCCATAGACCAAAGATCACATTTGGCAGCCTGGTCAGTGGCCTTAAGCTTCAAATTATGGCACCCTGCCTACCCCTCTGGTGTCGGTCGGTCACATGAAGGGCTCCATGGTTAAGTTAGCATAAATGTGCTATACGCAATGTCCGGTTAGGCTTTGAAAATAAAGAATCCACAGTCAAGTTAGCAACAATACATGATAAACAATGTCTGGTTAGACTTTCAAAATACAATGTGCTGACAAACTGTTGGCATTGTATGACATATTATGACTTTTGGGATGTTATTAACGATGTCAAACAGTCAAACATCAACGTTCACTTATTAAGGTTACATAAATTAAAAACAAATAACTCTTTCCTCCTGGTCATAAACAGGACATGAGCCCTGAATCTGAAGGGGAAAGTCCTGTGATGACCCATCCAACCACCCCAGACACTGCCTGACTCAGACATTCTCACTCTTTATATAACAGCACAAGAGCAGCGCTTCAGTAAGTGACGCTAAAGGGGTATCTATGGCTTTGAAGCGTAGGACCACTGAGCTAACTGCTGTATTTGATGCGTTGGGAGTGAGAACCTGCTGCTCCTGCATATATTAAAAAAATAATAATCCTGGCTCTTATAGATGAACTTTGCTTTCATAAAGACGTCGCCATATGTTGAATGTCATTTCCATACATGACTTTTAACAGCTTCCAAGAGCTTTTAGTAATTATGTCCCTTAATATAATGGTATTACTGTGTGCATGCATACAAGGTCACACACATGGTCTAATGCCACTTACTCACATACACATGCACAGGCCATCTGGCAATCCTGGCAAATGTCAAAAGGTTTACTCTGGGCCATGGCTTGCAGAAAATCTCTTGGCAAATTGAAGAATAGACAAATATTTGCGAGAGAATATGAAAGCTGCAGGGCACGGCCACTACACCGGCTACAGCATCATCATTCGCTCGGTTCAATGAAACCAATTCATAGTGGCGAAAGGTAATCAATGATTCAGTGATGGCTATTAAGTACAGCAGACGGAAATGGCTCCAGTGACCCTGATCAAAATAAAGCAGTCTACGGTGACATCGACAGTTTAGCAGCACTTCACACACGTGCATTTGTCTGAAAGGAGCGAAACGAGGTGAAAAGGTGAAGCACAGCTCTGTTCTGTGGTCTAATTGATTTTCAGAGAGAGGTGTTTGCATGGAGACAAAGACTTCCTGTTATTAGTAAACAAGCACTGCGCATTCAATTTTCTCATTGTCAAACCTCAATTAAAAACTTTCTTGTTTCCTGTGTTTTGATCAATTAATTTTCTCTCCCTACGTTCTTTTTTTTCCATTAATGTGGGAGTTATTTTATTTCATTATTTATTGCTGCATTTTCATTGTGCTGGAACCATGCCAAGTTTTCTTCTTTTATTCTATCTATTCTATGAATTATGCTTTTATTATTTATTTGATATCTTTGTATTTTAAATTATTTCACTTTCTAATTTGTTGTAGATAATAAATCCCAGTCTGTGCCATCGGTAAAACACTTTGAGTGTTGCTATATAACTTCATGTGAGTTGTCTTGCATGTGGCAATCTTTTTTAGGACCTCTTGTAACGTAGTAGACTGAAAACCGAGTGACAGTGGAGGGCAGGTTTGAGTGGACGTGCTTCACGAGGATTCCTGCCAGCAACAACAGAGTTATTACACTGTTGAGTGACAGAGGTCATGCAACAAGTGATACGTTTCAACAAAAGCACACCAAAACTGATATGAACTCTGTACTTTCAAGGATAAGTCGATGTCTTTGCACAAGAAGCTAGCTAACACTTCTAACACTAGCTTGGCCTAGCCTATAGGGCCTATAGTAAGTCACCAACCTTGCTAGCATGTGCAGCATTTGTAAGCTCCATAACAGATAATGAGATGTGTCTGTTTCTTACAACAGCAGCAGTTGGCTTATTCTGAATTGCTTTAGCATTGTTGTTGCTCAAGCTAGCAGAAGCTAACTGGCTCTATTTGGCAGCAGCTGTTCGGCATGCTCGCTTAAAGACTGTGTCCCTATTGTTACTTTTGTTATATGCTAAATCTAAGTTTTAAAATATATATTTTATAGTTTTCTCAAAATCCGTATATCTTCATGCCAAACATTAAAAATACATTTTTGCGACGAACTTTAAATTTGGGGATATTAGGTAATTCATTCAATCACATATTGATGTTGAACGACAAGCTATCCCTGTCTGTCATATAAAACTTCACTTAACCATTAGCTTGTGTTAGCAATAGAGTAGGTAGAGTTTGGATGTTAGTTGAGAAAAACATTTCCTTAAAAAATGTGCTCACAGTCTAATTTATTCATTTCTCCTTTGTCCTCTTCTTCTTTGTTTATACTGAAAACTATGGGGGCTCTGTAAATGCCAGACTGATCCTTAAATGCATGAAGGAGCTTTAGATATTTTTATGAAAAAACATTTTTTTTTCCATTAATCTGCACAATAATTCAGCCAGGCGCTCCGACGTCTTAATATCCAAATTCTCTATAGGTGGTCCGAGTCTCTGTTATTTTTGCTTTATTATGTTTACAAGGATTTCTACATAGACAGACACATGTTGTGATGACAATATAATTTCAAACCGTTTACACTGGTGGAGGGATTCAACCATAAAAAAATAGTCTTTATGGAAAATACAATCAAAAGATTATATTTACTTTGGCAATGGATGTGGTTATGTTACCCCAGACAGCAGCATAATAGGATAAATAAAACAGCACTGTTTAGTATTTACAGTAGTAATTATTGTAGGTTTTACAAATTTGCTATTCATAATTCAAGTGGGCACGCAGGAAAGCTTCTGTGCCTCCTGTAGAGTCACTCGAAAACTCACATTGTGTAACTCGTCATCCTGATAAAACATATTAAAGAGTTTGCTGTTCCCCTCATACAGCGTGAAAATATCAATGGATGTGGAGCAGAGTCGCACTGTTTGATACTGTTAAACAAGCACAGACGGGCAAGGCCCGACATGATGAGGACTTATCAGAGAAAAGTAATTATTCTCTCATTATTTTCGGTTTTCGGATGTGGGAATGGTAGTGATAAGTTGCCAAACGTTCCCTCCTGAGGGATCCTGCTGAGATATTACGAGGCTCTGCAGCAGTGTTGTGACATGGCGCGAAATTGATTAGGAATTCATGTTTTCAGCAACTCAGAACTCATCTTACCTCGAGTTTGAAGAAGCAGAAAGAAAGAGAGAAAACATAGAAAGAGAGACCAAAGAAGACTGAGTGTCTCCTCCGCCCTCCCCTGTGAGCGAGACAAATTGATTGTATTATTCCTGGCCGTCGGCAGTCACTATAATCTAATGCTATAAAACACAACACAGCCATAGGAGCAGCGGGGAGCTTATGCATCATAGGAAGGTAGTTGATGGTAATCATTTTGAAAAGAACATATACAACGAGTTACACCATTCAGTCTGCGCTAGCCCTCCCACCACCACAGAAATTACAGCAGAGGGAGCAGGTTTGTAAGAAAGAAAAAAAGAAATCTGAATAATACAGAGTTGTTTTCTTTATATAACTGCCTAATGGAGACAAAAGACGGCAGTCTTCAGAAGACTACAACTAGAAAAACATCATTTTCTATGAGAGAGGAAAGAGTTCAAAAGGAAGAGGAGCAGACGCTGTCAACTTCATAACTATCCTATTAACACATAACCTTTAATAAATAAAACATACAGGGCAATTAATTTACTTTTGTTCCAGATAACAATAATTGTTACTGTTATTATTGTGGTTTTTTTATATATATATATTATTTTTTAAGATGAACCACGACAAACTGAGGAGAGCTAAACCTGCATGAACAGGTGTTCTGGACACGTATTTGTTATTTGTGTTATTATCTTTAGTATTTTAGGGAGTAAAAAATTATTAAATTATAATAAAAAACGAATAGTAAATATTTACCTTCAAAATGTAGCAGAGTCAACAGTTAGTCAGCGTTGTAAAATGTGCCCAAAAGTCAGACCTAAATGTAAAGTTATTGCGTTAAAATATGACTTTTTGTGTTAATGTACATCTATTGCCACAAAATTATTTAAAGTACAAGTCAAAATATATTATATAAAGGATATGTACATATACATATACACTGTACAAGGGGTTATCAGCTCGGCAAATTATCGGTTTCAATTTTAGGAATTTTCGGGATAGGAATCAGTTTGTTTTCTTTTTATTTCTTTAAAATTGCTCTACTGTGGCTCTGATGCAGCGCAATCTACTAAGTAACTAGTAACCAAAGTTATGAAATAAATGTAGTGGAGTAAAAAGTACAATATTTGCCCTCAAAATGTAGTAGAGGTATAAAGTAGCAGATATTTGGAAATAGTTGAGTAAAATTACCTCAGAATTGTACTCAGGTACTGATCACTGCACTTAATGAATACTGGGATATGAATAAGAGTTCCAGAGAAAAACATCAGAGCATTCTGAATAGACAGGAGAGAATAATTTAGTCAAAGTGTACAGTAGCAGCGATTAAGAGTTATGAATATAAATTAACATAACAAAAGCTTTGCAAATACATTTTCAGAGTCACCATGCCTAATTAAATGTCTTTCACAGAATCAGATGATATTTGCATTGTACTTCTGAGAGCTCCTCCACTGGAATAATGAAACAGGCTGAACTGTTCTGAGGGGTAATCAGTAACATGGCTCTCCTCCCACCAGAACCCACTACTGCAGTCATACAGTGACTATATCACACCCTATTAACCAGAATGACCCAGAACCCAGGTGGTGGGGTACTTATTCATCTCGCTGCTTCTTATGCAGCATGGTGTAAACTCGGCAAAAAACTGTTATTAAAACACTTCCTCGGGACATAATTTACCATGAGCGTGGAGAAAGGCCAGCACGTTTAGAATCCATTTCGCTGCTCGGAAGCCACTTTGAAAAAAAGCTACTGTAGGTCCCTGGTAATTGCTACAACAACCTATGAACCTCTTTAATTTCCATACATCCTGAAGGGATCAAATGATCGCCCTAAGTACAGCGTCAGCGCTCAGGTTTTATGTGTGTGTTTGTGTGTGTGTGTGCTGTCGAGCAGAACAACCTGTGTTGTTCTCAATGTGGACCGCTGCTGTGCAAACATCGGCCCCTGGGAGTTGGCCGGACTCAGGCAGAATGCAGGAGGTGTCGTGGATGAAATATGATTTGAATGGCTCACGCTGAAATGGGAAATATCACATTAGAGGCATACAGTATATGTCCCCGTGCCCTAAAGATACAGGGCTTCATTACACACTAGCTTTGATGTATCTGTGAGAATTTCAATGTTTATCGTCGTGGACCCTCCCGACGCCGTGACGTGTGCATTAATATCACACAGCCTCGCTGTTGTTTTTGCCTCTGAACTCAGCATGGAGAATTGATAACCGTGGCCTCATTTGTCTGCTTCCCGGGTCAACAGCGAAACAGCGAGTGAATTGTGTCAGTGTGTTTTTGTGGGATTCTGTCCAATTTGAAAGACTGGGGAAATCAATGTTTTTTCCATTTTCGGAGCAGAGACGCGGCTTTCGACAATAGACCTGTGGCTAAGTGAGTGGTGTCATTAAAGGTGGCGACAAAGATTAGTATTATGGGTATCACCTCGTGTATTTTGCAGAGCGTGATAGGTCCAATCACTGCAGCTTAAGGGGGCTTACACTCTCAACGCATCATCGGTACTCCATCAGTGATGAGAAGACGAGCACGGAGGTGACACAATAGCCTTTTAAAATGCTCTGAAGGCACGTCTCTCCGGCATACTGATCAGCTGTGGAACAAAAAGCAGTATTCATCCATTTGGCCACATCCTGAGTCAGGAAGTGTGCTGCCCTACCTCTCTCACATCGAATTAAAAACACATCTGACTTCTCGGCTGTCAGACGCCTTGCACCTTCAAAAACATAGTAAGGTCTGATTCTAGCAGCTTTTGACAGCAGGTTTAAAAAGCAGGTTTCCTCGATGCATTATGATCAGCCGAGTATTTGCCGCGGCCTGGACGCTTTCAGCATCTTAAAAAGGTTGCAGCACCTCAGCCTTAACTGGCTGTGCCATCGGTTTGCTTTGGTCAGCATTACCATTACAAACGTGACAATTTGGCTTCCAATAGCTCAGCTTTTTTTCCCCCCACACCAATTTCACTGCCACAGAGAAAGCTATCCTCCACGCTTCACACTATATCACAACTCATATTATGATGAATGTATCTATATGTATAATCCAGTGCATGCTAGTGGAAACACTTCTGAGTATATTCTCTGCTGGGGAACCAAATGCTGTGTCAGGAAATGTGTCAGACTGGTTGATAATGTTGAATGTTAACTAGTTGACATTTGATCAAAAAGGGCAATCAAAGGCAACTCAGACAAATCAGTCATTCAGGCAATCGTAAAATTAGCTGGAAAAATGAAAATGCAAACTTGTATTTTAGATTTTTATTACACTACTTCACGTCATGGCACTCTGGATTGAGCCGCAGAAGTGTTCTAAACCATATTTAGGGTCAAAGTCATCAAACTTTTTAAGCATTGTTTAGTTTTTTTTTTAATCAGATTTGACTGTTGATACTATACAGTATGTGCAGTTTTTATGCCTCTGTGACCAGTGAAAGTAAAGTTCTGGCTCTCTCCTCATTCATTTAAATAGGCTCCTGGGCTTGTTTGCCCCCAAAAACAGCCTGTGGGCCTTGCAATAGGGGCTAGACTTGCCTAAAAGGACTTTTGTGACTTCATTAGCTACATTTTGCAGTAGCTTGTTGATAGCTCAGCTCCATTCATATGTTTGTAGTTATTCATAGTTAATTACTTTGTTTTTTATGTTTGGTGTTTTTGTTTTGGTTTAGGATAGCTTTACTGTAGTTCAACTTCTCCCAGATTTAAGTAATTTAATGTTACGCTTTTAAAGTAGCTTCCCCAAAACTAATTACAAAAGCTATGACTTACTGTGATTAAAGTCAGTTCAAAGGTTTATTGGAAATACACTTATTTGCTTTCAAACCAGGAAATGGCTAGATTAGAGCCAAGTAGAATCCTGGCACATAACCATAACAAGTCATTTTTACGTTTTGGTTAAAGTGGCAATCTAAAAGATTTCCAGAAACGGCAATTGCAGGTGTATTTTTGGACCTCACTGCTTCCTGGAGATCCAGTGCCGCCTGTGTGACTTCAGTCAGTTGTCGGTTGGCAGCTTTGCCACGCCTCCATAACAACACCACATGAAAGTGAAAAGGGAATGATGTCTTCTGAGACGGTAATTATAACACTTACGATTTACTGAATAAATAATGGTTGCTATAAAAGTAACGTTACATACATAGGGTTGGGCGATGTCTGCTGATTGGCAATGTCTACAGTGAACATTGACTAGCCAAGGAAGCTAAGCTAAGAAAACACTGCTGCCACAAGTTTAACTGAGTCTTGGGTTCTCCTAACTGAGCTGGTTTAATCAGAAAATAATAAACGGGACATGGAGACGTGATGTTAGTGCACTGAGCAACAACATACTTCTTTTCATTTCCTCTGATCACATCACAAACAACAACAACTCTGTCCTACGGCAACTCTGAGGGGACACGCCACGTCATTGCGCTCTCTGGTGGGGAGCCTTTTACATCACGATGTTACGATGGTCAGGGATTAGTAATCCATGGCTGTCAGTCATCAGACAAACAATGGCGTTTTTCATTGGCCCAACCCTAAAATACTTATTCACTGTCTAACATTAGGCTAATTTACTCCAATCATTATGAAGCGAACCACCTACTCTCTCTGGCCGACCAACCACTGCTGGGCGAATGTGTCACTAACTTTGTGCTGCTTGTGATATTTTCCGCGAAAGTCGCCACCGACACCCAGTGTACATCTTTGGTATTATAACAAGTGCAAGGGCTTTTGTCATTAGGCCATAGGCTCAATCATCATTGCGTTACCTCATTCATTGATAGATAGTGACTTAACTCATATTTATTTACATGAAAATCTTCATAAAGTTTGTTTCACTGCCGTACCACCGACTATAGAGCAGAGTCTTTCCTCAGACTGTCGGACCCGTGAATTCAATCCTGAATTCTTAGCACGCTTTATGACTTAATGAAACCCAAATGAGTCAGAATCTGACCTGGTGACAGGCATTAAGCATATCAAGTATACAGAAACAGCCAGTCTTCTCGCTGATGGTTTGCTTATGTAGATTATATAGGCGCATCAGTATTAAACCATTTGATAACCAGCTAGAAGTTCCTTACAGTACGTTTGATTAGTGAGCAAAAACTCAATGATAAAGAGCTTAAACTCAGAAATCACCCCTGAAAATATTGCTACAACGGAGGGTCATTTCAGGTAGAAATCCTATTATTTCCTGTTCCTCTGAAAACACAAATCACAGCACTGACAGTCTGATCTCTTCTTTACAGATGACATATGCTGCCACAGTAATTGTTATTTACCATAACAAAACCCTCCTGCGTAGCAGTGTTTGTCAAAACGTTACCTCAGGGATTATTATTTTCCATAAGGTGTTTACATTATTTCCCGGCCTCCTGTAGCTTGTTAGTTGCAAAATGAATCACTGTGTATACAGAGCTGACTGTACAGACATGTTTTGGAACATTTGGGATATTTCCATTAATGAAGACAGCAGGGTGAGCGCTAGCAAGCTTATAGCCCGCGTATCCGAGGGAGTTCGGCAATCACTCTCCTATCAGGGGGTGATCTAGCCACTGTGACCAGATTACATGGGGGGGAACCCAAGAGGCTGCCTTTATAATTACTTTGCTGATTGGAAAAATAAGAGCCGTCTAACAAGCTCTGTCAATCAAGCATGCACTGTTTTCCACCACAACGATTATGTGGAGGAAAATGTTGAGGCTTTTCTGTGTTATTATACAGCCGGCAGATTCCGTAGAATACCTTCAGGTTTGCCAATTTACCAGTTTTCACAAACAAAACAATGGGAATACATAAACCCTGCACATTCATAAACATTTCAGCTTCAGTGAGCCCATCACCTAACACACATGTTGGGAAGAGTGCATGTAATCGCGTGTGTGAATGTGAGCGTGCATGCACGGGTATTTGCATGTGTTTTTTTAGCCTGTGTGTCCAACACAGTCCAAACCAAATCCAACAGAAAGTGTTTGTTTATTCGTGTTTTCCCCCCATTGTGATTCACTCTCATTCTAATCCCTATCTGAGGACTTATCCTGGTCTGTTGTTTGGGGTGAGACTCCAACTTTAGCAAAGCTTGGCAGGAAGGAAGGAAGCCTCTCGCTCTCCTGCTGGCATGTCATTGATGCATGCCATTAGGCGCCATGTGTCACATTCTTCAACCAGCACATGCAGCCTTTTTTTTTGTCTTTTTTTTTTTTTTGAAAAAGCATCCAAACAATGCAGTGCAAATAAGGGCCAACAGGCAGGATGGCATTCGTGGAGGATAATAAGGACAAGCAGACGCTCAACACGTAAGTGACTGAGCTATATCTGCAATTCACAGAGAGGAAAGTTTGGTGGGGAACGTTCTGTACAGCATCCACCCACCTATCAATCCACCGTTGGCAGAAAACAGCTAATTTGTCAAACCAGGAATGATACCAGTGTTTAACATAATAGCAAAGTGACAGTTAGATTCCTCACTGAGTCTTATGTTTAACTAAACGCAACTGGGTATTAAGTGTATTTATTTAGCACAGACAATTACTGGTCTTTTGTTACTCTCCTCCAATTTTTTTCTTCATTAAATGACCCATCAATTCAAATATCAAGACAGCCCCCAAAGCACACACTCACGCTCAGACACACCTACTTCTCCCTATGGTGTGCACACTTTGTCTATAAATAGCAGCACAAGGATGCTATACCCTTGAAAAAGAGGGTCTTCGGCAGCACAACTGACAAAGAGAAAAAAAGCTGCCATCTTCAAATGTTGTGGGGAAGCGTTGGGAGCAATGTGGCCGCTCTGCAAAATTCATATTGTTTTGCGTAACGCTATAACACCCTGGCAAATAAACAAATCAAAAGGAGACAAAACAAGTGGCTGTGATGAAATTGGGCTGCAACGACGTGTAATTTAGCCCGAGTGGAGCACTGAAAGATGTGGAAGGGACTGTTCAGCCCTACGTTTTCATCCTCTGAGACAGCTGCTGCTGATGCTGCTGCAGAGCCTACTATGGGCAGTGTGGGGTGGAAGAAAAGGAGAAGAAGAAATAGCTGCACAAGAGACAGAGAGACTTGTGCTACTGACTTATTCATGGACAGACCTCAATTGCTGTATGAGCAGAATATGGGCAGAAGCCATTCAACGTGCAAAAAGACGTCCCTTGGCAAATTAATCATCATTGTCATGGTTACCTGAGGAGGCATGTGAGGAAAGCTTACATGTGTTTATTTTAAGCGTTTCCTTTGCATTTCACGTCTGTTATGCGTGCATAAGGGAAACAGAGACCCCCTGAAGGATTTATTTTCCCTCCAGGATCTGGATGCAAGCAGTCATAAAGAAATACTAGCACACACACACACACACACACACACACACACTGGTGCTGCCTTCCAAAGTAAATGTACTTTGGGGAATACAAAAAGTTTCAGACTGGGGAGCTAATAAACTTACCCACTAAAGTCACAATGAAGCCGCAGAGGGGATCTAACATTCTGTTGAAACAGGATATTGTGGCGAGACATGCTGTAACATAAGAAGTGATATCAGTAATAAATATCAGTAAAGAGAGATGTTGTTGAGTTTATGCAGGGCCAATGCAGGGGATTTCTACTGCACACGGTTATTAGTGCACAACCTGTGTAACCATTTGAGGTCCAGGACGTAAAAGGAACTTTACCCGTGAGACACAAAATAATTGAAAATAGGACATTAATAGAAAATATCCTTTGTATATACTAATTAAGAGGATCATTCTCATTATATATTTAAATTGCATTTTAAATTGATGTCTAAATATCATAAATGTCACAAATAGAGAGAAACAGTTGAACAACCGTTTATAGTGAAATTACAAGATGAGAACGTTGGTTTTGGCTAAACTAGTTGATTAAATGCCTGATCAATACGCTGTGTCACATTGATGCAGAGGAAATCCAGTTTCAGATTATTAACGGCCAAATGCAGATGCAGATATATTGAATAGCTACAGCTCGAGCTACCTCCGTCTTAGTAGTAGGAAAAATGTCTATCATCCAGCCCAGTCCAATGCCACAGCGTGTAACAGACCCACTGATCCACCAGAGGACAGCATGTTAGTGTCACAGTTTGCCTCAGCAGTACCAGCAGGGGGCGATAATGAGAGAAGAAAAGGTCGAACATAGAGCCAATAGCCAGAAAATCCACACAGGGCGGACGTTGGTCAGGTGGGTCACCAGGGTTTGATATTAGTGATACTTTTAAAGTAGCTATTTAAAAAAAACTTTTAAAATCTAACCAGTAGGTTTTGATGTGGTCCAGTAGATCTATTTCAGGGTTTGGTATGATACAGAACCAGGTTGCCCAACCTCTTTCCTCTGCATGATGTTACATGATTGTGGGTCACAACATGCAAAGTGAGCATACTGTATGCTGCAACTTTACGTTTCTTTAGGTTCAGTTTTCAATGTTATGTTGTGACAACACTGTGGTAATGCTCTGGTTAAGTTTAGGCAGAAAAACACTTGGTTAGGGTTAGGAAAAGATCATGTTTTGGCTTAGAATACTTGTTTTGGCTTTCACGGCCGGTTTTGTCTTTTGAACAATCACAGCTGGAGATTGTCCTGAGGTCTCCTTAATGATATCCAGTGGTTTAACACCAACAAATGTTGAGGTGCTCCATCAAACTGTGGTCAGTGGCTCAGCCTTCTTGCCAATAACTCCACCAGCATCGCCTCCACACCCCGAAAGTCAGGTTATAAACACGTCCCATTTTGTGAAAAGTCAGTATGGTACACAGCCTATGAAACACAAAACTGTGAACATATTAGTGGTCTGAAGAAACTTTAACTGCCAACATTTGCAGTCTTTTTTAATGGCACACTTACCCAACACCCGCATTAATCACTAGTACTTCAGACGAGTTAAGTCATTATGTAGTATTTTGGTAATGTCATTTTTTATTTCCCTACAGATACAGATGTACTGGATCAAATATGACTTCAGTTACAGAAGCTACAAGCTCGTACTTGCGTCAGTTTTGGAGCGCTCGAGCCAAACTGGGACACATGGAAGATTCTGATGTGTTTCTCACAGAGCAAAAAACAGAATATTTAAAAGTATTAGATCAGTTTAAAGTGGGTTTCACCTAGATTTTTATGTCCCATATATGCAATGTTGTTATGTTTGCTTCTGCAAGATGACACTTAAAAGTAAACCAGGTCCTCCTGTTCACAAAACGCTTCTGATAACATGAAGTGAAGAAAATAATGGGTAGAAAATATATGTATGTATATAAATACGCTGCATATGAAACACAGCACTGAAGCCTAACTGGATGAAAAATGACCCAGCTACTGAATGAACACAGTGAGACAGCAAATCAAAATAACAATAGGCTCCATTTATTGTATATAATGTCCCTTGTTAATACAAGCAGCTGAAGGCACTGAACTCCAAATTAAATGGTACAAAACATTTCACAATATGCGAACATACATTTATCTTTTTTTAATGAGCCTGTGTGGAATTTCAATACAGTTAACAGTTCTGAGCTCTTCAGTCTTCTGCATGACCTCCATTACGAGGGAGGACTTTACTGCATTGTAATGAGCACAAATGGAAAATATGTTGTTTTTTTCTTCTCTTTATTATAAATCCTTGATTTTTCCAGTCCACTAGAGGGACAAAAACCTGATATGAGAAAACGTTTATTGATGTCCACAGGCTCTCTAAATAATAAGTTAGTGGTACAGTAGATCTTATTGATCTTTTGGCTTTAACTGTGGATGAGAGGTGGATGGGATGTTATTCTGTCTGGTTTATTTTCTGTTGCTCTGTAGTAGAAATGTACATAACTTTATATTTATCTGTACCTTACACCAATCTAGCCTTGTGATTGGCTGCTTTAAATGCTGAACTCACGAAATAAAGCAGGGAATGAGAGATGGGACAACCTTAAATCAACTTGTGTCCCCCAGGAGATTTATACCACCATCAGAAGATAAAGCCTGCATGGCTGAAACAGCACAATCTGTATGCAAAACAGAACAGTAACGGCTAATTCTGGCTCCATCATTAATTAATTTAGCTGCACTATACAGGCTGAAATGTCCTCTTCTAATTTCTCACCCGTCAGAGGGATTTTTATGTATTCTAGCATTAGGGTTTTTGTTTGGCTGTAGCGCCTTCAGAATAATAGCCCTGCCTTGTCTCTTGTCCCTGTTCAGTTGTTGCTGAGCTAATTTTCTATTCACACACTCAAGAAAGTCTAATCTGGGGAAAGTTGTAGGATCGTAGGGTGCTACAAAAGTTTTAATGATGAAAGTGCCAGCAGCAAATTGCGACATGATTCACTGGAGTCTGCAAGAGGCTTTTTGACGGATGAGACAACCATCAGGAAAAAAAAAGAGAGAGAAAAGAGCGATTCAAGTCAGGCAACCGATTTGTACTCAGAAGGAACAAGGAAATAAATGATCTTGGCAACTTATTAAATAAACTCGGAAGCAACTTAATTTGTGCCTATTATGAATCCTGGGGGGGCTTTTTAAAAAGTAAAGGTTTTACATTTTCAAGGTCTCTTAAAACTTTACAAATGTACAAAACCTCCACGAGCTTTTCTTCTATTTATGCTGCTGCATTACTCATGTGGCTGCTAATGGAATTAGTTTCCTTAATACAGAGTCGGCCTTTTTTTTTTCTTAGACATCCATCAAACTCATGCAGACAATGAGTAAGACAAATGGACACGCTTACATTAACTATACATAGACACCTTCAACTAATATTTACACGTGGTGCTGTTAGATAAACAGTTGCCTAATTGCACTATTCCACAGCTCATAAAGACTCTCGGTATCCATTAACGCGAGGTAATTAGTCGTAATTTGAATCATTAAAGACAAAACAATAGCATAATCGTTTATGAATACTCAATCAGAGGATAATTACCTAGTCTTGATCTGCATCTTCAGGCTGGAGAGATGCAAAAAGAAAAAAAAAAAAACAGCTAAAGAGGGTGGGGAGTCTTTGTTGTCTGGCTGAAGAACAAGGGCCTGCCTCCTCTTCCTCCTCTGCTCCCCCACGAACACACTTCTTCAGCTTTAACAAACCCTGAAATTTAGCTGTTTAATTGCTGCTGGCCTGATTTTTCTTTCCCTTCTTTTTTTTGCGGGGGTAAAAAGGAAAGTGCACAACAAAGTCGATGCCTTTGTCTTTTTGTTGTAGCCTGTAAGACTTTCTGTGCAGAATGGCGTTCCTCTCTGTTGGGCGTATAGAGTAAGGATCATTAGGTATAATGAGGCAAGCACTGGAGAGGAATGTTGTATTGTATGTATGTGATGTGGGTGAACAGTGAGTGAATGCGTGTGTCAGTGCATGTGCACACAATGGTGCCGGAAACTGCATACATGTCTGTATCACTGATGATTGATTTATTGCACTGTGTGGTATATTTATCTGTTAGATGAGTGGCCTGTATGTTTGTTTACATATTAATGCTCATACGGTGTACAGCAAGAATAAATCAGCACCCAGCTATTTATTAATGACTCTGGCATGTAAGTCAGTTCTGTATGTAAGCAAAGAAATGCAATAAAGACTTGAGTCTCATAAGCAGCTCAATTGAGAATTTATTCCATCACTGAAATTCAGCTAAATTTTGCTTTAAAATAGTTTATTTAGTTTTGTGCAGGCTTTTGTTTGTGATTAGAATCAAAGTTTGAACAGAATGTTTGAAATTACCATCTGAAAATTAAAATTCAGAGTGTTTCATATTTTAAAATGATCTAAAAATTTCAGACACCAAAATTAAAGGGTTCCCTGTTGAGTTATTTTATGGAAACAAACATCAATTCCACTTAACTCATTAAAGCACTGTGTGAATCCTTGAGGTCTAACAAATGTGATTAACGCACTTACTTCTTCATAAACACTTGAAACCTGCCTTGCTTACAGTATATCCGTGTTTACTAGAAAACAGCCTTGGCTTTACCGCTACCTGTAGATTGGTGGGATAATGTGACATCACTGGCATGAACGTGTGTCACATCCCCCTCCTGCACACATGTAGAACTGCTCCACATCGCTGCTAGAAGTCAAAAACTTTAAATTTAAAGTGCACTATGTAGCTTTTGGGAAGAATTTCTAATCAAAAGAAAATCTGCACTGATGAATTCAAACTGTCTTAATTTTCATGACTGAATAAACTGAATATACAAACTAAAGGACAACACAATTTCATGCTGTTTTACTTTGTTTATCTTCGCTTGCCCTGCCAACTCCTCTGAGGAAGACTTATTTAGAGTTTGTATTATTACCTTAATAATATTGTAAATATTGTCGTTCTGTGTTTCTGAATTTCTTTTCAAAACTACATAATGCACCTTCAAACTTGAAAGTCCAAGATAGCATATAGTAACAATGATGCCCCGACTGATCATTGTCCTAGTGATGGATGGCTAACAACAACACTCACTTCAGGGTAAACAACTTGTGTTTGTGTTGCATCGAAGAGATATGTATCAGCAGCCAACGTGTTTATTTCTCTTGTCATTTTCAGCCGTAACTGTAACATTTAAAAATATGTAGTTACACACAGTGATCATATCCAGCATTTCTGCTGTGATCTTATTATTTACTGTGTTTTCTGTAAACGTCTTTGATGTCTCACCGCTGGTCGGACTACCTGCTAGTTTTGGGTAAACTCAGGCTGTAATTTTCAGCAAATTTTAAAGATTTATTATCAGTGAGATATAACAGCATCAAACATGCATTTTAGATGAATGGGAGGTTTAACTTTGAAATAACATCATGGGGGGAAAATGGAAATTGTACGAGCTACGTGCGGTTTCCTTACCAGACTTTGTGATTGGTTCTATCAAAATGTATTCTGTCAGCCATGCGATTAAATTAAAAATAGGTTCATGTGAACTTGACTGGAAAACCGGGACACCTGAATTACATTCTGTTCAATTCAAAGACGGCCATTCATACTTTAAAATAAGAAATCTCTTAGTTTTGAAAGTAAAATGCTATTAATTCATCTGTATTTCAATTTTCAAACTGCATTGGAGACTGCATATTTTAAAGCCTGCATTCAAGCTGGCTTCATCTTTCAATCTCCTCTCATTGAGCAGGCGAGGAAAGTCTAAGAAAAATTAATATCAAGTTAATCAAGTTACATTATGGGAAATCTAGGATCCAGCCTTTTTGAGGCTGAAAGTGGGAAAATGTTAGCCTCTCTCTTTTTTTTAAAAATCTCTCTGGGTTCCCCAAACTGAACGGAAGTGTAATAGTAAACCGCTGGAGTACTGTTTTTAATTATCGGGCTCAGATGTCTCTTTTTCCTGTGAGTTTTGCCAGACGAGTGCTAAACCCAAATCCTCGCCAATTATCTCTGAAATCCCACATTACTGAATGCCCGGCTACAGAGGCTTAAATCTGTTCTAAATCTTAATGACATGTATTCTTTTATTAATTAATTTATTAGTTGTTTGTTATGATTTTGATTAATGTGTTCTTGAAGATTTAAGTCAATAGTTTACAGACTCTGTCTCTCAGTTTTATTATTTTCAATGGAGATATTGATTAAGAAACGAGGTCAGCTTATTTGACATTTGAGAAGGAGGACACTAAATCGCTCGCGGGTATTGTCAGGTATGAGACAATAAAGTCCAAGACTTATTTTCATTTTCTCGGAGAAAGGTGTGTCTGAAAATTAGATACCATAATTGCGGCCCTGGTTCTTGTATTCTGCCATCCATCTTCGTAAACTAGACAAAAACACTCCTTACCTATAAAAGCTGCATGCCGTGCAGTTGCTAATTTGGAGTTGCAGCATCTATTTCATCCCAATTCAAGCGCTGCCCACAGAGTAGAGGATCATTGCATATGCATAAAGATCAACAGAGAGATTGCCCACACGCACACGCACACACACACACACCCACACGCACACCCACATGCACACACACATAGCCCAACCACCATATATACACCTGTACAGTGCAGACTCACTTTGATAGCTCTGCATGATGAATGTAAATTAAAGAATTAACACGCATGCTTGCACAGGAACAGACTCACAAATAGACCTCCGTACACACGCCTGCCTGCACGCCACCTACACTCTATCACTCACATCACACACACACTCCTCCCCCCCCACCCCTGCCCTAACCCAGATGGTCGGTCCAAGCTACGGAGCTGTGAAACACTGAAGCCACAGAGCGTCAGTCCAAGGGATTCTGACTTCCCAGCTGAGCTTTTAACATGCACAACAACGGCCCACAGCCACTGCATATGATGCTATGTGCCCGAGAGAGACGGACAAAGGGAAGGACAGACAGACGGAAAGGGAGCCAGAGAGGGGGAGAGAGAGAGCAGGCGCAGAGACACAGCTCCCCACAGTGGAACTGTACTGTACAGTCTACAAAAGGGAACATTGAGAAAGGAGACGTAAAAGCTTCAGCACACGCAGAAGTTTATTTACATCGCCTGCAATTCAGGATTTCCACTCCTGCTCCTCACAGCAGCAGCTATAGTACAGTTAGACTCCTTTTTAAAGCTCCACATAGATGTTAGTCATTGCATTACAGCAGAATGGCATTACAATGTGGGGAAAAAATAGGTATTTTGGCCCCTGAGATGCACTTTCACAGCCGCAGTGCAGCATCAAAACTTCTCTCCCAAAAGTACATTATTAAATCTAATTTATTTTATATCCCTGTTTTGCTTCCTGTTTTTGTCAGTGTCTCAGGGTTTTATATAAAAACAAACGCTGTGTGTACAGCGGGGGTATTTGCAATTCATCCGCGAATAGGGCACGCCCTGTGAGCTTTGTGTCAAGCCTAATGTAATTAGAGAATAGGGTCGACACAGTCAAACCGGGGTGAGGAAGGCTAATCAACTCTCTGAGTCACTCTCCATCTGTAATCAGAGGGAAAGCAAGAGAGCGCCAGCATCGGAGACACAGACACAGAGAAGGAGATTAAATTGATTAGAAATTGAAATCCCAGACCAAATATGTTCTAAGAGAAGTTAATCACAATTTAATTGATCATTTTATTCAATTTTTTTGCATGAATTTCCCCGTTCTCAGCATCCAGTTTTACCTCTCCTTGACCTCGTCTAGGAGCAGACTTTGCCAAGAGTATTTACCGAGACACATGTCTTACTCCACATGGCCAAAAGTATACGGACACCTACCAAATACACCCATATGTGATTGTTTAACAACACTGGGCATTTATCTGCTGCCTCAGCAGCCTCCACTCTTTTAGCTTCAGGCTTTCCACATCATTTTAGAGTTTTTCTGCAGGATTCTGACTACATTTAGCCACAAGAGCACCAAATTTGCAACATATGATAACTCCTTTTGTCCACCATTGGCGGACTCAGGCTGTATGAGGAGCACATGTCCACATTCACTATCCAAAACAAATACCATATGTACAAACCATGTTTGGTAGAGCCTGTGATGGTAAAGCAAAATCATTTATGATAAGTGTTCTGTGATCAATGTGTGTAGCAGCAGTACTAACATTAAGTCCCTGTTCTAAGTTTAAACAAAGAAGCCGACAATAATCCAGAATATATATATCTCCAATTTGATATGAAAAACAGCATCTTTAACTTATTTCAAACTTGGCAACCAGATCCTCCATTTCTCTCATCACCAGCTTCTCTGAAGATATGATCATGATCACTCATTATGTAAATCTTTATGGATCCCCCCACATCTGACTGGTCAACAGTTCAATAGATTACAACAGCCGAACAAACATTATGAAACACTTTGAGTTAGTGTTGGCTCTGTCGCACTTGCCATGGGTGTGCTTTATGTAAAAGTGTGTATTTAATCCCACAGAGGGGACAAGCAAAGTCAGACGAATGTGTGGAGAGTAGTCAATCATCTACTAAGTATGCATGAGCTGCATGGGCATTATTCAAATAAGAACTGCCGATGGTGAAAATGCAGTAAGCAGACCTGTTTCTGGGAGTCTCTGTTTCCAGGTCAAATATTTGTAAATGGGTCTTTTCTAAGCCTTTGGTTATACAGTAGAACTCATATATATATATTTATTTTTTCCTGGGTTTGAGGGAATATGGGGACACTGGTGTTCCCCAGATAAGGTGGTTTGTAATTTAAAAAAGGTATTTCAGTAAATATTTTGCTTTGCATTGATTTTTAGTATAATCATGAACATCACTATAAAATGCATTTACTTTTGCTCTTTGGATAGCAGGTCCCAGTGGTACGGTATGTGTTCTTAATTAGCTTACACAAGTAAAGTCAACATGGAGCGATGCACTTAATCATGAAAAGCACAGCCAGCTGAATTCACTTTGTCAATATTTCCTGAATAAATAACTGATGAAGTGAAACTGTTTTTACAGGTAGTTTAATAGCTTGTTGTGAACCAAGGTTGTCATTTTGCTGTGCATGGCTCCGACAACATTTTTGGCATTTTACATTAATGGTTTATGTAAATGAACATTTGTATGTGTAATGTAATTATCAAAGTCTCCTCAGCAAAGGTGGGCGATTTAGGACAGACCTTGATGTATTATCTGTAAACAGATGTTCTCCTCATTTACAGCTGTTACATCACATTCACATTGTGTATCCCATTGTGTATTACAGTAGTCCCAAACGTAAAACCAGGATGAGTAGAAACGTCCTTCAGCAGCTCACACACACAAGAACAACTCTAATTTGAATGCTTTGGAAGTGGAAGGCCACGCAACTTAAATATCTCCAAAACAAACAGGTTTTAAGTCCTTGGCTGTATCTGAAATGTAAAGTGTACCATTAATGTGCTGCATTTTGTGAATACATTTCACATAGCTGCCCTGATTCATTCACTTAACCCAAGGTAAGCCACTCAGGTCTGCTGCTTCAGGCTGAAATAAGCTCAGAATATGTATGAGATATACTTAAAGGCTGAATGTCATTACTGTATATGTAATTTGCTCTAATGCCTGGACTTTAGTTATCATTATCATCTTATAACGATGAGCATGTTCACAAACAATTACACACCCATGAGTCATGTCTTAAGCAACATGATGAATCTATCCTGGGGGCGGCTGTAGCTCTGGAGGTAGAGCGGGTCGTCTAGCAATCGGAAGGTCACTGGCTCGAATCCCGGCTCCCCCCAGCCACACGTGGAAGTGTCCTTGAGCAAGATACCGAACCCCAAATTGCTCCTGGTGAGCAGTTGGCACCCTGCATGGCAGCCTCTGCCATCAGTGTATGAATGTGTGTGTGAATGGGTGAATGTGGCAAGTATTGTAAAGCGCTTTGAGCTGTCAGTAGACTGGAAAAGTGCTATAGAAATGCAAGACCATTTACCATTCTCTCTCTCTGTGCTGTTTTGTCTCCACAAACTCCTGAGGGAAATATTTTTGGTGCTGGGGAACTAGCATAAAGTGGGTTCATCAGAGCTTTTTTTTGTTCAAATGTACAGTTTTTTTATAGTTTGTTTGCAGTCTATTCAACCTGTGGTTAGGTCTGTTTCATCAATAATAATAAGAAACAAAGGAGAGGAAGAGGAAGAAGAAGAAGAAGAAGAAGAAAAACAACAACATCAACAACAACAACAACAACAGCAACATTTTTCATCCCTCTGGGGGAAACTTAAATATTGCACTTGTGTTATTTTAAACACCGAGGCCTGAAACACACACATGCAGAAACAGAACCTGTACACATGTATTAATGTATGGAGAGGCGTCAGTGAGGGGGGCAGCCACAGTAACCAGTGAGAGCTAGGAAACAGTGACTGTGCTGTTACTATGGTTATCTGCAGTTGAATTAATTTCAGTTTCAGACAGACAAACAGACATTTTACACCAACTCTTATTTGAGAAAATATCATCGTTCATGAATAATTATATTGCCAACTGTTTCTTTCTCATTGAGAGGAAAAGAAGATATGACGATGTGGTATGCAGGCCAGATGGCTGCCAAGTGAGAGACAACTGTTTGCTTCTTGTCTTTAACTGACCACACAGACATTTTAACGATCGTCAGTAAATTTTGCGATCGTCATTGTGGTGAGAAAATTGGGTATTTAAAACCACAACGTGATCTTTTCCTAACCACAACAAAGTGTTTTTTTGTACCTAGATATAACCAGACCATAAGCACAATAATCACAACATAAAATTTCAAGTTGAAATGTAAAGAAACTGGAAGTGTCAAGATATCTGTGTTTCGCAGAAATGTACACTGCCGACATGTATTCTGCTGTTTGGGTTCCCCAGATCAAAATAGCACTAGAACAGAGCATCAGAACTTCATTTTTTTATATGACCAGTTTACTGCACAGTGGGTTACCCTTCTGATGTGACCCACTAATGGGCAACATTTTATCAATACAAGATAAGACCAGCACCAAACACAGAACAGCTGGGCTGCTCAGGCAGGAGCATACAAATGAACCCACGCTGCCAGCACGAGCAGGAGATGTCTGAGATCGTATCGTGCATTTAAAAAGCAGAGCTGTGTCTTTGTGTTTCAGACTCCTACATGTAACAATTCCACTCCATCTCACTCTTACCTGGGCTTTCATTGACTCTGTCGCTCTCGAGCTCAGTCTGTGATCTCCCCACACTATACGACTCGTCACTACCCTGCAGATGTCTGGTCATAAATATGAAACGTGTTTGATGGTATCAGGGCAGCTCAGATGTGTGAGGAGCTCAGTCTTTGAATTTCTAACTCTCCTCACGCTCAGCCATGGAGACGTCTTCCAACAGTACCTATCCAGTGTTTTAACCAGGTGTCTGTATAAAAAAAAAATTGTGTCTTCAAAGTGATCAAACATGCAAGTCTGATTCTGCCAGGAATGAACCCAAAGTAGCAGGAAATTGCTTAGATAAACAACACGTTGTTGTGTTGAGAAGACAAAAAAGCTGTTTTCCATCATCGTTAAGTGATAGGACGGCAGAGAGGTTGCAGCTGAGTCGGTGATGAATACCACTCCGGGCACATATCTGACAGGTTTTTGTTGTGAACATCATACTCGCAGCATCTCCAGTGGGGTCATTATGGATGCAAATCCCAGTCGCAGCGGTGTTTTATGACACCTGTTCTTGTTTTCCAGGGCGGCCTCGCAAGTGTCCCGTCGAGGACTTGCAAATCAAGATGGAAAAACGAGAGATGGGCGGACAGGTAGGCCCGCTCAGCTGTCAGCGTTGTCCCTCGTCTACCTTCACTTCCCCCCTCCCCTTTCCTCCCAATCACAGCTCTGCCATTTGTGTTCCCATCAGTCATTTTCATAGCCCCATCGCTCTCGCCTTCTCCCTCTCTCAATGTTAGATGAGGACATTGCACCCCACCTCTGCCTGATACTTGAGCATCTGCTTCTTTTCTATCTCCGGAGAGTTTGATGCTGATGGGGGTTCTGTGTGAACTGGGTCAAAGAGCCTCCTTATTCCTGTGCAGATGTCTGGTTCATACAAAGGAAATACTGTAGGTTCTAAAAGCGTGTTGTGGAAATATCGTGTCATGACCAGAGGTGAGCAGTGCAACAATGAAATGCTGAAGAATCCTGCAATACCTGTCATACTGCATGTATAATACATTTAGAGGTGTGCAGAGCAGACAGAAAATAGGCCTCCACCATTGTTACCTGCATGAATCACAAAGTGAGTTTGCAAAAGTAAAGAAGGTCCAATAGCTGAGATAACATACTGTAGACTTGCAGAACTATTCATGGGGTAAAAATGTTACACAGTACAATTCAGGAAGTACTGTGTCCATTATGCAGCAAGAGGGAAAGTTAGGTTGTCAAGGTCGGCTCGTTGGTTGGGTGTGTTTTGCGGCTGACTGTCATGCAGGATAAACGTGCTGTCGTAGACCTATAGCTAACATTTACGTTTTTATGAACCGTAACATTGATCTGTTCTTAACTACACCCAGGTGTTTTAGGTTCCATAACTAAATCATAGTTTATTTGCCGTAACCACAATCACTCCCCAACCTTACCATGTCAGACCATGTACAGTTGTCGTAGATGGTGTGAAACCAATTTCATTGAACGTTATCAGGGTTTTGTAAGATCGTCCAATTTTGATTATCTTGTCATGTGATAAGGTTCCCACAATAACAACATCGTTCCCCAATTAACAACAATTAATGAAACATTTTTAGAATCTCCATTACCATCCTATTGTTTACTGACATCTTATGTTATGATTTCTGTTTAATATCCACGCTGTATCCACTTCTACAGGCTACGGAAGAGCTGAGGGGCAAGTGAGGAATTTTTTTCTGGTCTGATCTAAACTTTTTTTAGATTTTTTTTCTTGTGTGAAACTGAGTGAAAGAAAGAACATTTCAAGATAATTTATTATGTGTCAAATTGAGTGAAAAACCCATTCAGGAGAGAAAATGTTTCACTCGGTTCAACACATGGAAAAAAATAAATAAATCCCAGGATAATTTATTTTTTCATGCGTGAAACCAAGTGACAAAACGCTTTTGGCAGGAGAATATTTTGTTGTTGTTGTTGTTTTGTAAGGCTCATTTTGGCCACAGGAGGCTGAAGTGCACCACTAAGTCATGTTTTAAATATGATTAAAAGCATTCATGTTTTCTTCCAGGGGAGTTTTAATTTCTCCATGCACACTGAAGACAAGATACATCTATTGTGTTTTAACAGCTTATTTAGTGTGACTGATTTACAAAGTACATTACACACTATACACCGATCAGGCATAACATTATGACCACCTGCCTAATATTGTGAAGGTTCCCCTTGTGCAGCCGAAACAGCTCTGACCTGTCAAGACATGGACTTAAGACCTCTGAGGGTGTCCTGTGGTGTCTGGCACCAGGGCGTTTTATAGTGGATCCTCTGGGTCCTGTATGTTGGGGGGTGGGGCCTCCATGGATCAGACCTGCTCCAGCACGTCTTACAGATGCTCGATCAGATTGGGATCTGGGGAATTTAGAGGCCCTGTCAACACCTTGGGCCCTTTATTGTGTTCCTCGAGCTGTTCCTGAGCAGTGTTTGCAGTGTGTCAGGGCACATTGTCCTGCTGGGGGGCCACTGCCATTGGGTAGTGTTGTTGTGATGAGGGGGTGTACTTGGTCCACAACAGTCCACCCAAGGTTTCCCAGCAGAACATCACATTGTGATGAGATGATCAATGTTATTCACGTCACCTGTCAGTGGTTTTAATGTTGTGGCTGATTGGTGTATATTATTCTATTTGCATATTGGTTGTGAATGCTGGAGACATTCACAACATACTGGTTGACTACAGCAGGTAATGTGATCCATTGACTCAAAATCCATCATGGTTGAATGAGACACGTCTTTTTATTGGATTTTAGTACTTTTTAAATGATTTTAAAATGTTTTTTTATGAAAATTCTTCATTTTTTTAATTCATATTTTTAATGAAAATCACCTGTTTTCAGTAGCTTCATATTTTTCAGTAGCTTCCATGTCATGTGATTACGAAAGCCCTGAGGGGCAAGTGAGAAATTACATATTTTTTTATTTTTTGGTGATCCATTTTCTAAAACATTGTTTTCATGTGTGAAAAAGTCATTCTTTTAATTATTGTGTTTACATGAAAACTTTTTTTTTTTTTTAGGATATTTTTTTTCCCTTTTGTGTGTGGAACACAGTGAAAAACAAAAAAAATTCAAGAGGACAGTGAAGCTCATTTTTCTGTGTTTGTATTTCCTCATTCTGACCACAAGAGGCTGCATACGAACAGGTGGTAAATCAAAGCATGATTGTAGAAATTAAACATGAGAGACATTATTTTACACATAATGATGCATCTCACATTTAATTTAACTTCATGTCAAACATTAAATATAGATTCACTTTTTCATAAACATTTAAACCAGCAGTGTAAGTCGCGTACTTGCACTTATTATATTTGCGCTTGCAGTGAAGTGTAGTAATTATTCCACAAACACCTTTCAGTTGTGAAAATATCAGCCAACTCAAATCTTAAATCAATATTTCTTCAGTCAGTGCTGTGTCATCATCGCATTCCCTCCCCTGGAGCGCAGGAGAACGCCGTACTGTTTGGTAACTAACTGATCCAGTTCTCATAATCGATGGTAGAAATCCAAGATTAAATCAAACAGCATTAAAGAATGAATACTGTGCATATTTCACCAAGTAGTTTTAGTTTTCATGTAGTTGAGCGCACTGGAGACAGTGCAGTCTCCACACACACTCTGCCTTCTCCAGTCAGCTCGTCTGGAACATCTTCACCACCTGCACATATGGATTGTATGATTTATCAAAGCCTGGAAAAAGAGTCAGTGACAGCTCTCACAGGATCGCTACACTCTTTCACTGTCCTCGCTCTGCTAAAGGACAACGTGAATGGAAGAATATATAACAAGTGTTTCCAACCTCCACCTCTGACACATACAACTCGTTTTCTGTGGAGAAATATGCATCTTCTTCATCCTCCTCTCAACTGTGGCCGTGATTCACAATTCACTGTAGACGCCCATTGATGAGATGGCTGATAATACACAATATTCCACCCGTGACTCTCCTGGCAGATTTTTAACACATTAACTGCTCCTCAGATCTTCCGTAACTTAGGTGATCATTTTGGTTAGATTGTTTGGTTAAACCTGACAAAGGTTTACAGCAATCATGCCTTCCAACAAATTAAACTGCTCCTCTCTCCAATTTTCTTCAATTCATAGCCCATTGCTTTACACTTTAGATTGATCCTACACTTTTCTATCTCAACAGGAAACAGATCACATTAAATCATACCTTTAATGAAATCACAAAGAAATTCATAATTATAACTAACCCTGAGAAATACCAGTGTGCAGCTAACACACCTTTGGTCTCATTTTTCATCAGGTTGTAAAATGAATAAACTGTGTCCATGGCCTTTTGTTGCTTTAAGCAGCGTGCCTAGAATTTTGCAGGATTCTTTTCCCCTCTCAATAGAGCATCGGTTCTGTTATAATTATCAGATTCAAGAAGCATGTTCTTTGTATTCCCTGTAAGAGTGCCACTTTTATTTAAAGTAAGAGTACAGGCTGAAAAGAAGAGCTTTGTTCAGGAACATCAAGACGTCATCCAATGTCAGTCCAGGACTGACTGAATAAGTCTGAGTCAAGACAAGGTCTTAAGCCTGATGTTCACTTTAACTCTGTTGGGAAGTAAGTTTCTTGTATGGGATGATGCAAGTCCATGCCATGCTTGACAGTGGCATAAACTTGAGCTTCCCCAGTGTCTTATATTGACAATCAGTGCCACTTTGTTGCTTCCTGGACTCTGTTTTCTGCAAGAGTAATGGTTGATCTAGGGAAAACCAAAGTAATAAAGACAATTTAAAAAGAACCAAGTCTTTGGCCAAAAAAAGGCCTAAACTACTGGATTCAAGTATTACATGCCTGCATAAAACAGAGATACAATTTTCAGCCACCAGCAATTGGTTTCATTTGAACATTCTGTTGGTACTAGCAACCATCTTGGCACACTCTGTACACATGACCTGTGTGGTCTCGATGGTGATCTTTCACTAAAGATGCCTCGTTTCTTTGCTCTCTTCTTTTCTTTCTCAACCCAGTTTCCTTGTTACTGTACTAAATCACTTTTACAATGTTGCTAATGATCCAACGTTGGGTTTGTCGTGCAGCACTGTTTTCATGAGTTAATATTTTTAATCAGCCCAATCGGCAGGATAAAATGTTGGCAGTTTACGTTTCTGCAAACCACAAATATGTGGTGGACATTTGTACCTTATTGACATTCCTACAAAACATGTATGTTCACATGAACTGACATTGGGTGGCAGATGGCAGAGACAGTGGTGGAGTTACAGCCCAGAAAGCCAATGAAAGCAGTTTGAAACCTGCGTTTCAACAATTTTCGGTTTGAAACCACTGGGTATTTTTAAGGAGACCTCGGGACAATTCCCAGCAGTGTTTGTGGCGACAAAAAGATCTTTGATAAGAAGTTGGAGCATCTCTTGCCATGTTTGTGGCAACCAAAACACCCTGACCAAGCCCCCAGTAGGAGCGCCAGGCTTTGTAGCCAACTTTCGTAGTGGTCGGACCATGTAATTATATCGTCGCATGATGCACTGGGGCCTTAAAAGACTTTTTCTGTAAGCTGACATTGTAAAGAAGCTGCTGGACCCCTCGTATTGACTCATAATTTGAGGTCCAATAAAATTTGGAAAGTCAAGATGATCCACAAGATTAAATCATGTTATCTCTATTCAAGTTAGCCAGACACTAAACCGGAAGTTAGCCAGCTTGGTCAACGACAGTGCGCACGCTAAATGGGCCCTTCAACGCGGAAGATCTCCATGTGCCACTGAGCAGCTTTTATACGAAACCTAGCATAGGTAGCAACATAAAGAAACATTAAGTTTCAACTTATACATGGTTTGCAGAAACATACATAGCCAATGTTTATTCTGTGGACTGGGTTGCATTTATGATCATATCAGCAACCTGCAGGTTTATTATGGTACATTAAAGGTGCAGTATGTAGCTCATACTGAATTTAAAACTGGCCGTGCCAGCTCACTGTCAATTGTGCACACTTCTAAAATTTGCAAGTGATGCATGACTATCTTCAACTTTGAAGCGGTCCTATGTGTGCAGTGTGACTCAGAGCCGGTACTTCCTGTGTCCTTCTTTGCATTGTAAACTAATGATTTGCTTAAAGTGATAAGGTTTGGTAGCAGGTTTGGTTCAAAAACTACAATCTTCTAACCACAGAAAGCAACAAATGAAGTGCTTAACTGCCAAAATGCTGAGATAAAATGAGTTTTTGTTGGAGGGAGCTTGAGCTTCTACAGTAAAGAGTGAAAGCTGACATTTCTGTAAACGCCGGGCCTGTCTGTGCTACAACTCAACATGCATGGGCTTGTACCTGTAGGGTTTGTCAGGTAGGAGAAAAGACGCAGGAGCAGCTAAGGATCATAGGGTGTCGTGCACACAACAGCTTGCAGTTAGGAAACATACCTCAGTCCTTTTTGGCAACAGAAGACACATGTTGTAAGTATGAGCTCAACATTCGCTTTAAGCTTCAAGACTTTGGACAAACTAGCTGTCTGGCTTTGAGGATTCTGATGGCACTGCTGTTGAACATTTTGAATGCTTTACTTCCCATCCGCTCTGCCTTGTTCTTCGGTAATGACTGACTCTCTCTGATCTTGCCCAGCCAAAAAGCATGTTGCTAAAATAAAACTGGGATGTGTTTTGCGGATGGTTCTCTCTTGTCTGCGAGAGTGTGAGCAAGTGTATCTGATGGGGCTCCTGTGATCTTTGCAGTTTTTATTGGAAGTTTCTCCCTCTGTGTCTCTCTGTGCTTCTCAGTTTGCCTCCAGCTCTCTTTCCTTTCCTTCCTTTCCTCCCTAAGAAAACATGAAAAGGGTCCAAAGACGAGCGAGAATTCTTTTAGCTGAATGTGCTCTGTGATGAAATCCAAAAATTGAATGGCTGTATTAGGATATAGCCTTTCCTCTGAAGCCTTGTCACTTCAGAGGGACTTTCTGATAACACATCAGTTCAAAGCTGCACTGTTAAAGCTGTCATCACTTTTTTTTTTAATACAGCTTTCTCAGACTGACTACTTTTAACCAATTCATTTTTTCTTATCAAGAGGGACATCAAGTCCCACAAGTTCAGAGGTCCAGTTCTCTGACTTTTAACAAAACCCAATCTTTTGCTGAGGGGGGAAAGAGCAGGTCAGAGTTTGTGCACTTCTTCATGTTTAGGTTCCAACCCATGACTACTCAGTGTCATGAGTACTCAGTGCTTACTCTAACCATGCCCATCGTCAAACTTGGCCTTCATTTTCACACCTGTCTGTACACACAGTCACACCAATAAACATATCCATGGATATTAAAAAAGTATCCAGTGGTGTGACTCGAACTGCAATAGAGCCTTTGGTAGCCTTGTTAGTTTGTAATGACGCCACCTCTGACCCCTCCACTTCCTTATGTGAAAGTTGGTTAGCAAGCAATATAATGTGTTGGCACAAATGTCAACCTTGGATGTACCCGTGGGATGCAGAAATGTTAACATTATATCTTTGCAACTGGGCTGCAAAGTATTTCCCCAGGTGACCGGGAGTCATGTCCAAACAAAAACAACCTTTTTCTAAACCTATAGTTTCTGTGCCTTAACCTCACTAACCATCTCTATGAGCATATCACACTATTAACCACTTGTCAGAAAGGCCTTCTTGGAAGAAGGCTAAAAGGCGTCTTCCAATACTGCTTATTTTTTATCTGTCAAGGACATTTCAGACCACGGTGTCACAAACAAACTCCCAGTGAATGAACAAAATAATTAGTCAAAGTCAATGTGATCCTTTGCTCTAGGATCTGAGGGAGAAAAAAATAATCCCACATCTGTTGATAAAGTGATGGCTTGCGCTTCCAACACGGCTCTCTAAACTCGGCAAAAATATTTTTTTATCACAAGCCATCGTTTTTTACATAAAAACACACACACACACACACACACACACCGCTCTAGTCAGTTCTTCAGTCCGTCAGTTGGACAGCTGTCACAGCAGAGCGAACTGTGTGACACTCAGTCAGCAGTGTTGGTTTGACGAGGCAGGCTGCTCGACTGTGCTGCCAGGTAGTGGTGATGATGACTAGCTGGCAAGGTCAGCCCAGTGCTGCCGGCTCAATGTCATGCCAGAAAGAAAAAAAAAGTGATCCCTGTATCGTGAATTGTTTTGATTACCATTACCAAAGCACACTAACAGCTTGTGAATGTGTGAGTAGCTGTGATCGTGGAGCAGAGTGCCGCCGAAGATAAACGGCGGCTTAAAAAGCGTGCTAAAATATTAGCACCACAGTAGCGTTGCCTCCTTGTTGACAGGTTGTGCTCAGCTGCACCCACAGCCACCCCTCACAGCTGGGTTGGGCTTGGCAGTGAGATAACTGCTATAGTTTTTCATGATCATGTGACTCCAACAACACACTGACAGGTTTATCATGTTGGGGATGTAGAGTGGAGACTATAACACATATGGTATATAACATAAGACAGAAAAGTGCAATCCTTAAAATGTCCTCCTCTGTGATTCAGCATACATCCCATCCAAGTGTATCTAAAATAGCTTTCAGCAAAACTCTGAGAAGTTGCTGCAACTTTAAGATAAAGAGGCCACATTTCTCTACATCCCGTCCCTGCCTGCCTATACAATGCATATCTATATATGTCAGACACATTCTGTACAGGAGATGTTATCTCATACACACATCAGATCATAGCTTTTGTACATCCAGATGCATTATTTTTATCATTATTATTTATATGTTGCTCCACTTTCCTGCGTGTTCACTTGCTGTAATGTCTTGTATTACATCCACTGCTCTGGCTTATTCTTATCCCATTCTCTGCTGCTGTAATGACCCAGTTTCCCCACAGGGATCATTAAATTTTCATCTAATTTAGGATTTGTGAAAATAAATAAACTAATGAGAAGAGGATGCGGCTGTTTGGCTGCTGGCTGCCATGCTGACATACATCTGGCTCAGTGCAGACAAGTTATGATTTAACTGGCAAGAACAGCATTTCAGTGAACCCAGCTGCTGTAATGGTTCCCACAGACTGTTGTGATAACCTAATCTTATTAAACAGTCGAGGTAGACCAAGTACTTCTTATTATGCAAGGTATTTAATTATGTTTTCAATTATGCAGCGTTCTACTTCTACACCTTTTACACCACTACGTTTATTTTAGAGCTGTAGTTACCTATTTTATGATCATCTTGTAAAATATGATGTTTTGTTAGAAATGAGGCAGAATATCAGCTCCACACACACACACACACACACAACCCAATCGCCAGAATAAATGTTGGCAAAGTATGTATTGTAAAACAAAATTATAAGATTTTAAAGGGTTGAAAAAATGAAATGTTAGAGTCCTTTGTGCTACGTCTATTGCAAAAAAAACCACAGATAGGTTCAAACTTAAGTTTCTTTAGCTGCAGCTTTAATTTTTTCTCTTGTCACAACATTGTGCTAATGGTCTTGTTAAGTTCAGGCAGGGTTAGGAAACATTATGGTCCCCGAGCAACACTAGCAACTATAAGGACCTGTGCTTCCCATCAGCCATTTACTCTTCTTTTAGCTCTGCTTTGGTCTCCACCAATTGATAAAATAAATGGGCTCTCTAGCTGCTAAACGCTCCACTCTGTTCATCAGATGATGGCTTACTTTGTCTGTTAGGGTAGTCTGACAGCTTCCTGCTACTGCTGGAGTCAAAGGTTGATGTGACTGGTGAGCATGAAGCATTTACAGTCATGTACTGTAGAGAAGGCCAGAGGGGCAAGTGAGAACTCTTTTTTCCTGGTGATCCATTTTATAAGTTCAAAAAATGTTTGAACCTTTGAATTTTTAAAACAAAAAAACTTTTTGGAGAGAATTTCTTTTTTTGTGTGTGTGTGTGGAACCCGAGTGACATTATTTTTTCAAGAGGAGAGTAAGGCTCATTTTTCAAAGTGTTTCTTTCTGTAACACTCATTTTGACCACAAGAGGCTGCAGTGCACGTCTACTAAGTCCTAAATAAGATGAAACTGTCATGACTGTCATGTTTCTTTTGGCGAGGAATATGTCATACTTGGCGCTAATCTGCCGTTAGTTTATTATTTATTATCAGCCATCTCATCAATGGGTGTCTACAGTGAATTGTGAATCACGGCCACAGTCGAGAGGAGGATGAAGAAGATGCATATTTCTGCACAGAAAACGAGTTGTAGTGTCAGAGGTGGAGGTTGAAAAACACATATATTCTTCCATTCACGTTGTCCTTTAGCAGAGCGAGGACAGTGAAAGAGTGTAGCGATCCTGTGAGAGCTGTCACTGACTCTTTTTCCAGGCTTTGATAAATCATACAATCCATATGTGCAGGAGGTGAAGATGCTCCAGACGAGCTGACTGGAGAAGGCAGAGTGTGTGTGGAGACTGCACTGTCTCCAGTGCACTCAACTACATGAAAACTAAAACTACTTGGTGAAATATGCACAGTATTCATTCTTTAATGCTGTTTGATTTAATCTTGGATTTCTACCATTGATTATGAGAACTGGATCAGTTAGTTACCAAACAGTACGGCGTTCTCCTGCGCTCCAGGGGAGGGAATGTGATGATGACACAGCACTGACTGAAGAAATATTGATTTAAGATTTGAGTTGGCTGATATTTTCACAACTGAAAGGTGTTTATGGAATAATTACAAGTGCAAGTACGCGACTAACACTGCTGGTTTGAATGTTCACGACAATGTGGATCTATAATTAACGTTTGTCTGTATCAGCAGCACTTTTTCATTTTACCTTTAATGTGATTCATAGTAGAAATTTAAATATTAATTACAGTAGTGCTCCATATGTGAATACTTAATAATGTAAACTTCTAATTGACATTTTTATGATCTATTTTCATGTGACTGCGGTCAGGAGGGAACCCACTTCCAGTGGACAACACTGACTCTGATACCTGGTGTTCAGATAAGAGCCAACATCAGCTAATGTGAGTCGTCATTCATTTCATCCTCTGAGGCTGAAAACCTGACAAAATGAGGTGGCTGGCCGTACTTTTTAATGAATTCTGAATATGACAGATTTGTAACAGTTTATTACATTTATGTAAAATTTGAACAGATAAACCATCATTTTCTCTGATACAATAAGTAGATACAAATGTGGATTTTAAAACGAAATGTTATATATACATATATACATAAAAAGTTGTACATTTCATGACATGTCTGCTCTGCAGGGCTCCTGTCCATGATGTTGTGGCATGGGGAGAGTCACTCGACCATCTTCTGGAGTGTAAAAGTAAGCTCACATGGATTTACTCCTCTCACTCTTGTCAGAAACGCTCCTCTCTCAATTCTCCGTCCTCTCTTTTCACCCTCGCAATTCTCTGCTGCCCGGCGCCGCATATCATCTTGAATTGCCCTCGGGCTTCTTAGGAGGATCGCGGATATATTCCTCCTTCAAGTCCGTCCAATCCATTCAGAGATATATTTAAGGGGGGTGACACTGGCAGAGATAAGAGGCCTAATCTGAGCTGCCAGTGTAGATGGGGTGATTCCAGCCCGCTATTATTCATTTATAAAGTCGGCATTGCTGATGGCTTTTCACCTAACTGTATTCCCGGTCTTCATTTGAAAATGACTGGGAACGGGACAGATGGGTTTTTTTACTTTCCTCTCATTACTTTACAGAAATGAATTCAGCTGATCTGCCATATTTCAGCCCGTTGTCTCCTACGTCAAGATTAACTCTCCTCCGGAAGAGACATTTTGTCTTGCTTCATTTCCCTTTGAAGAAACGCAGTGACACAAATCTGTACACAGTAACAAAAAATCAATGGTCGTGCACATGGCAGTTGCGATCTGACGGCGTTTTCATATACCTTCACATCTCCTGTGATTTTAAAGAGCCGACTGTGAAATGATTGAAAGCTCAGATATAGGCCGAGAGCGATTTGTAGACGCGAACAAGCGGCCTCTGGACAATATTTTGTTTCCTGTCAATTACTGTCAGAGTGCCAGCTGTGATTTATGTGAAGCAATTTGTGTGAATAACACCGGTGTTCGCAGTTAGCTGTTTGTTTTCGGCTCCCAGAAGACGTGCCAAGTATTTTACACCTGCATTAGAACCACGGCTCCATGAATACTCCCCTAACAAAGGTAATGGGTGTGGAGGGAAGATAACAAGAAACATAGGTGTGTGCAATTATATGATGCTGAGGCGGCTCACACCGGGATGCAGGGTTTGGTTTTGAAGGTTTTGAAGTTGAAAGCGCCTCCAGACATCCACCACAATACCTGGCTGGTTTGCTGCATCGTCTCTTTGTTCACCGACTTCTTTGAGTTAACAAGGACCGTGCTGAGGAAGAGAGAATGTGAGTGAAAGATAACAGAGAGGCTTAACCTCTCACTAAGGCTCACTGCTCTTATGAGTTTATTCTTATATACCTTGTTTTTTTTTTGTTTTTTTAAAGGAGCAGGTTAATTCAAACCCATTTTCAGCTGATATTATGTCCCCGTGCCCATAAACGTGTTGTGTTGTTTCCTGCTGTATGAAGACAGTCAACAGTAAACAAGGTCCTCCCGGAACAATCACAAGGTCAGACATCTGCTGGGAAACAAAGTGGAGACAAAATGGGGAGAAAAACCCAAATGAGCTGCTAAGTGAGTTAAAAAAAAGTCTTGAGAGGAAGTTATTGGGACTCTTGAGCTTGGGATCGATACAACAAAATAATCTCAAACACATCTCATCGTCTTCATCGGGTATGAAGCATGATGACTTGAATATCTTTGCTGATAAAGGCTCTCAAAGGTCATTCGAAAGGTCAGGAAAAGCTAGTAAGTGGGTCTTAATTTAATAATTTATTTGCCACATATAAAGTCATTTGAATAGTTAGAAAGAAAAAATCCAGTATTCAGCCAAATGTTATCTAAACCTTTCATCTCAACACATCCTCGTACCTACAGTAAACAAGTGAATAGGTGGATTGCCAGTGACTCCCAGCACAAGGTGAGTGCTGGACCTCCACTGTGCAGTCGCAGCTTGGTTAGTTTTCTGTTGCTACTAGTGGTTTGGTGATACACTGCAGACGAACAGAGTCCTCCCGAATGGAAGTCCTATGCTTGTTCAACCCGAATGTCCACCTCCTCCTAAAGTGGACTTCATCACAGACTTCTTCCTTTGCTGCTGCAATAATTACTACAGCCACTAGAGGTCGCTGAGGTCACAAGAAACATAAATATGGGTTGTAGTAGGATGCTGTAACAGTCGACCTTTATGGTCATTTTTCTGATGAGGAGGGCCTGAATATCTTCTTCGCACCAAGAAATATCTTATATCTGAGGCACTGGGTCTCAAGCAAGAACATACAGAAACATTTGTTGTAATGACTTTACGTATTTATAATTTTGACCTTGTTGACCTGTTGCGAGTCATCTGCAGAAAGTTTCCATCACAAGTGAACTTGTGAAAGGAACTTGATAGATACAAAAACTAGTCAAACAAGCATTCTGTTCACAGGACCGTCTATGTGTCAGGTTTTTGTAAATTGTGTGATTTTTATCGGCATGTTTTGACACAGCAGTTTGTACAGTTCAGCTGCTGGCAGAAGCTCCTCTCACTCAGACAGCTGCCTCAGGCTCTTCATGCAGGTCAGCGTCCAGAACAACCTCTGCTGCACCGTACAGTGCAACATCGACCACTGCAGGCTACAGTATGGGCTGGTCTCACTTCTGCATTGCTGTCACGTCAACCTCGCACATCATGCGCTTTAATAAATCATTTTCAGAATCTAACTTCTACTCTAACCATATTCATCTTTTCCCTGCTCTGATAACACACTGTTGAAAGCTTCACTTTTGATTTTCTAAAGACCACGACCACACGGCTTCTATATACACAAACAGGTTCAGGGAGATGGAGATCCCGGGAGAACTGATGCATTCCATTCAGACTTACATGAAATCATACTGTGAACACTGCTGTTTATCTGGCAACTGTTTGTCAACTAGAAAAGCTACCATAGCCTCTGTTGGCTGAAATTGTTGTTTGTTTTGTCAGCTGACAATCACACGGTTGCTGTCGCCGGCTGGCAGATTGCGCAGCCCCAGCCGTTACATGTTAAGCGTGCACCAGGGCAAGACATTTTTTTTTTTTTTTAGGGGTTATTGATTATGCAAAAGATGACTGTCACAAACACAAGTCCTCATGAAGAGGTGGAGTTCATCGGGCTGAAACAAGCTATTTACAGCAAGCGTATGCAGTTAAGAGAGCGGTTAATCTGCCTTGGAACACCTGTATGAGAAAATATCACAGGAGAAAGTAGGAGAGGTAAGAATGTTCCTGCATGAGGCCCAGTGTCACAAGATGATAACTTTTGGGACTTCTGGGCCTCCGTAGATTTAACTTTTTACTCATGAAAGAAAAAAAAAACCCTGCAATATGTTTTCCACTGGAGTATTTGTAATAACTCAAAACATTTTGCAGGCTCGACACCCTGTAATTGGAAATAAAAGAGGATTATGGCGGACTAACCAGGTCCTTAAACGCTGTGTTATTGAACTTCTGATGGATGCTTGAAATGAAACTGCCCAGGTTTCAAAGTGTTTGTGTTCCCTCTGTGCAGCCGGCCAGCTGGTGTTTGAGGACTTCTTGAAGACGGAGTACAGCGAGGAGAACCTTCTATTCTGGCTGGCCTGTGAGGACTACAAGAAAACAAGCAGCGAGACGGAAAGGACCGAGGCTGCCAAAAGGATGTACGAAGAGTTTGTCGAAGTCGATGCGCCCAGACAGGTACGGCTTTTGTAAAGTGAAAGTGAGAACTGTGCAACTTTAAATCCACTTCAATTGCTCATTGTCACGATCACTCCTCCACAGTTTCACTCACTTGTTATACTGAAATATGATCTCTACCTCCTTTTCTTTAACGCTCATTTGTTCACACTTTTCTCTTTTGCTATTTGAACACACAGTTAAATTTCTGAGGTATGATAATGTAAAAAAATATCTCCAAACAGAAAGAACTCATGAGTGAAATAGAGGTTGCTGTTTTCTGAACACAGATAAACATTGACTGTGTGACGAGAGGAGAAATCAGTGAAAATATCTCTCAGCCGGGGCCAAATTGCTTCGACAGGGCGCAGAGACTGATATATGGTCTGATGGAAAACGACTGTTACCCTCGATTTCTGAAATCAGAAATCTACCAAGCTCTCCTGGAACAGCAATGAAAGCAACGCGAGGAGAAAAAAAAGTTGCCGACGCCTCTCCGGATGATTGATTCTGCACTCTTCTTAGAATCTCAGTTTAAGACAAAAAAAAAAAAACAAGCTTGTCTGTCAGAGGAAGCAGAAGTGGCAGCAGATACAGAGCTGTGGGTGTGAGCACCGACACGAATGAAAAGCCTCACATGATCTAAATTATATATTACGCAGCTTCTGAAGTCAGTTTTGTTGTATTACACAAAAAGACCTGTAACTCATTAAAACATGGCATCAAGCGCTGAAAGGTTTTTTTGGAAAGGCAAGGGTACATTTTAATAATCTGTGTAAAATGTGTGTAAATGAACCCTCATATCTTCAGTGATACTCCAGTGACTCTGACATCATTCGGTTCTGTTAAAATTCAACATGGTTGTGTTTTATGATTGATTCCACCTTCTCATTATATGTGATTAAACATCCTGTGTGTCGGTATAGAAGAATGTAGTGATCTACTACCAACATGATTTTGTTTGCTGGATATACGATCACGTGGAAACTGTAAAGCGGCTCACAGTCCCTGCTCTCAGATAACTTATTTTTGACAGTAAACGTGTTCAAATGAAAAATCTCCAGTGTTGTTTTTTTATTGTCCTGCAGCTGTTATGGCTGATGATGATGACTAACAAATGGCTGTATGCAAATGTCCATGCGACAATAGAAAAATGGGGAGATTACAGGTGATTGATTTGTGAGTTTTATTGGCCCAATTCCAAACCGCTCCCGACAACCTCCAGTCCGCCAAGGAGTGTAAGGGCACGGTCACACGTAAGGGCGTAGGAACCGGGGGGGACGGAGGGGACGTGTCCCCTCCAATATTGGAGACAGGCGCATTTGTCCGAGTAGAACAGGAGAAGAACATCTTATTTTGAAATCTTTAACTCACTTGCTTTTATTTTGAAAGACAACACAGCGTCTTGTCACAAGCACGCCCCGCCCCCTCAGACTGTTTGGGAAGCGGGAGTCGGCTGGACAGGTCAGAGAGGTGAGGATGAAAAGACAGCAGCAGATCAGTTTAGGAGATTTTTTTATGGGGAAGAAAAGAAAGAAAGGAAATGTGAGTTGGTAATAATTTTGTCCAGGAGGATAATTATATTTTCTGTCTAACATTAGACTTGTTAATGTTAAGCTGATGTTGTGATTCAACATCTAACTACTAGTACATTCTTGCTAGGTAACGTTGTTACTATTAACGTTAGCCAACGTCGGCTGGCGAAAATATGGCGGATTTTCCAGTAACGTAACGGACAAAAGCGATTTGACACTAAAAACCGTATTTAAGATGGTTGTAAAAGAACATGATTTTTCTATTAACTTAACCCATGTGACTTGAAAACGAGTAACGTTACACATCTCCCACATCTAGAAAGGAGTTACTCTGCCTGTGTTTTTCTTGATCTTCCCATCAGTATTTTTCTATACCTTATTCATCTCCACATATTAGAGATCAGATGAAGTTCAGCTGGGAACTGACACTGGTGAGGGTGATGCAGGGAGAGCCAGCACTGCAGAGTTGCAGGTAGGTGCTATATGAAGGGTGAGGTGATTTTAGTTTGTTGATCATGAGAGGAAGGTTTGAACATGATAAGAAGTGAACACGGTTGAATTTAAACAATAATATAACAAACATGATTTTAATATTATAAACCATTAACGGATCTGTCATGTTTGAGATATGTGTCCCCCCCAATGTTAAAGTCATTCCTACGCCCCTGGTCACACGTTCAAAAAATCAACAGTGGTGAATATTTGGTTCACGTCCACTCTATGCTGGGGAAGGTTCCCATCCGGTGGTGAAGCAAATTCACATCTCGGAGTTCAACATTGGTGGTCACAGCCACAGTTAACAGCAAAGTGTTGACCCGTCAAACTGACTACACACCAGCAAACTGAGTTCCTTGTGCCCAGTGATGGAATGCAGCCGCAGGTGAGAAGTAACAAAGTACAAATACTTTCTTACTGTACTGGAGATTTTTCAGGTATCTGTACTTGAGTATTTGTTATTTTACTCCCTACATTTTAGCACAAATATATTTCTACTTCTTACATTTTCAAAACAGGCTTGTTACTGTAGTTTTGATGTATTTGAGGGGAATTATTATTTTATTTTGTGTCAACATCACAACATCACAAGACTGATTTCAAACTATCAGTGCGCATCATGAAAGGCAGACATAGCGAGATGAAAGGGCGTCAAAGAGGAAACAAGACAGGACACACAAGAGGGAATTCGAGGGAACTGGAATGGGGAGAAAAGGCGTGTTCGTCTCGTACCTGCAGAGAACCTGCAGCCCTCTGCCTGGATCTTCTTGTTTTCTCTGGCTATTTGACTTCCTGGGAATGAGACTCAACAATCAACTATCTTTGTGGTGCGTTTAGGAACAGCTGGGACAAATCCTACTGATTCGACCTTTAGCCAGAAATGTCCTTCAGAGGGATACTCTTTACTTTGATACTTTGAGTACATTTCAGAGCCTGAAATTACTTTTAGTTGAGTAAAGAGGCTCAATCAGTACTTCTACTCGTCTTTTTTTCCCCACCAGTATCTGTACTTCCACGTGAGTAAAGAATGTGTGTACTTTTGCCACCTCTGGCTGTTTGCAGACTACAGCTCCACCTTAAATACCATCTGTCACTGATGTGTGCACGATGCAGCAGGATTGAGGACGCAGAGAGGAAGCCAGAACAGGTTTTTGTTTTTTTTCTTTTTTTAAAAAAAGGCTTAATTAAAGCATTGTTTTGATTAACATCCGTATAGTCAGGCAAGAGAAGGCAGCCCAACAAGTAAACAAGTTCAGACGGGTAAGACAGGTAGGTCAAAACACAGGCAGCAGGTATCAAGCAGAAGACTCAAGAACAGGTACAGATGGCTGCAACACAAGTACACAACGAGTGAAGGGAAGGGAAGGGAAAGGTGAGCTGCTTATATACTGTACGCTGAATGACTGATGAGATAATGAGAGTCAGGTGTGTGAGCAGGTGGGGACTATTTGGGAATGTGAACAGGTGGACGCTGGAGTCGAGTGACCTGGATTGATGGGAAAGTCTGAGGGCATCTGGTGGACAGGTGGTGAATGGCAAGTCTGGAAAAGGTCCTCTGAAATGCACGGCTGGCCCGGGGGAAGTGAGAAGTTGCTGGAGGCAGGAAGAGGGGGGTAGACTGGGGAAAATAAAAACAACTGAGGCAGCAGGCGTGACACAATCATTAGGGGAATATTGCACAACAAACCGTCTGCTGAACCGGATCTCCTCACAGGGAGGGGAGACATTTATACAGCGGTTGTCCCTTCAGAGAAATAATGACAGTGTGTGAGCTTCAACCTGTCATTCAAACTATGTGAATAGATTAACAAGTTATCAGAGAGGCAGAACAACCACCAAGCTCACACAATCCAGCAAATAACGATTGTAGTTTATAATTTGCATCAGAATCAGAATCTGCAACATGTCAGCTGAGTCAGATTCATGTTGGGGTGTGGGAATGAATACTTTGTGTTTTGTTGTGGCCGTAACAACAGGTAGTATGGAATGATGTTTACAAGGCATATTTCACATGACATCAAGAAAAGTCCATGAATGTAGAAAAAGTGGGAAGATAAATGACCCAATTTAAGAAGAGCATCTCTGAAATAACATTAAAATAATGTCAGGTTTCAAGCAAAAGAGAAGTGACAGGGGGAATGTACTCTAAACAGGAAATATGGCTTACGTCGTGACAACAACCAGCTTGTACTCTCTCTGCACCTGTTTTAATCCTCTACCAGACACCACCCTCTTTTCACACCCTGCCATTCCCTCCTTGTCCAGCAGTTGTCTCCAGTGAGCTCCCTCCGATATCACAACTGCACACCAGCTGCCCCTTCTCTCATTAGCTGCCCTGATAAACATGCTAGCCCTCTAGTTTCAGCACCTACTCACTTAACGATGGCTCAGTTCTATTCATGTGTCCCTGTAAAGCCATGACAGTGAGCTAGCATGTATAATATCAGTGCCTAGAAACTGAGGCATCTAAATGAAATTCAGTCATCATACCTTTTTATCATTTATTCCTGTGTCTGTTTAGTGCTGTGACATGTCAAAGTGTTTTCTGTGAGAAGGCTCACTTATTAAGTCTGCTGGACTTTTCATATTATGACTGCCTCCCTAACGAAGCTTGCTGTCAAAACTGATGTTTTTTTTAAACTCTGCTTTTACTCCATACCAGCAGTCGGGCTTTGGAGTCTGCACCTTATTCAGCTGTATTCTTGACAATTTTCTTTACATCTTATTATTACTGAAAAGGTGTTCGATCATTTACAGTTCTTCAAATCATATATTCTTGATACTGTTGCTCCTTAATGGATAGAAAAAAATCCAGACAAACAGGCAATACCTTTGCTGTAGTGTCTAAGCTAAAAGCGCACACTTGGAGGTGGGTGCACAAGGTCAGCCATGCATCGAGGGTCTGAATAACGTCTTTTCAAATCAATGTGTTCCTGGGGCTTCGGACGAGCTGTATGGAGGAACTTTATGTAGGTCTTTTTCTTTCCCCCAGTCCCCATCTGCTTCTCCACTATAAGAAAAATGCTGAGACAGTGTTTTGCTGTGAAGCTCCAGAAATGTTTTGTGGACTAAAAAACTTCCAACCGTCCATCGTCAAGGCCGTGAGGAAATACTGACTGAATTTTCAGTTTCGGTTGAACTATTCCTTTAAGTGATTAAATGGCTTTATATGGGCACTGTGTAGTTTTGAAGAAGACATTTAATACGAATGAGGTAATAATACACACTCAGAAATATTTATATTTTAATTAACTGAATAAACAAGCTGTTCTCAGAGGAAAATAAAGTCCCAGAAAACTGTTTGAAGCTAGAAAGGTGGCAGGGTCCGCCACATATAAACAAAGTGAAACAATATGAAACTGTGTTGTCCTTTAAGGTCAGTGGAAAGCTGTGTAATACAATAACATCAAAGAGATAATGCTGAAATATTGGGATAAGATTGAGAGTGTTATGAGCCACTTAAAAAATAATAATAAATAAAGCTAAGGTGCTCTTTAATGTTATTGGTTTAGCTGCTAAACCCTCTTCTAATCACTGAGCCCCTGCCTGCTATGCAAAGTAAGATTTAATAATATTCAGAGGATCAGACTACCGGGGCTGGTTTCATATGATATTTCTAAAGATGTTTTTGTCAGGAGAAACTCAAGGCTTTCACTAATCAGCGCCATCTACATCATGTTTCCAGATCTGTGAGGGTCTTGCTGATAATGTAGACATCCCATCTGTGTCCCCAACAACACTGGAGAATGTTATCCATTTTGGTTGGCTCACAAAAGTGCCGTCGGAATGAAGGAACTAAGTTTATCTGAGCAGCATTTACAGCTAAATGTTGAGATCAACATCACAAACATCATCATCATCATCCCTATATAGTCTAATTTAGCAATATACTAACTTCCTGTTGTTTCAGCATTTGAAGAAAACATTCTGTGTTTCTTAAAGTCATTTTCAGGTTTGATGCCTTCAGGCTTTGGACACATGGGGAATATTATTTACCCGACGGTTTCAGGTAATACTTCATGACAGTATGCTTATTGGCCTTCTAAAATGAAACACCACTCTCATCTTTCCCTAAACTAAGCAGCCAGAAGCAGGTTAGATTATCTTAACATGAAAGGTGCTTTTCATTATGTTAACGAGTCTCCTCACTTCCCTCACTTACATCTCTTCCTTACATCTTAGCTCCTCTTGGCGAGAATGTGAGAGAGGGTTGCGAGGAAACAACCTGTCTTTCCTTGTCTCCTCCAGGTGCATTTAAGGGATTTCGAAGATCCTCCATGACGGTCATGGTAGGAGAGAGGACACGAGGAAGCAAAGGTTAGCATAATGAGAAGCACTAAAGACTGGAAGCAGGGGGATCAGCACCTTATAATGGATCTCACTGCGTTTCTTGGCAAGACACACCCTGTTGAACTATGCTGGATCGTGGAGCCTCTCGATAGCTCCCAGAAGTTAGCCACAAATACTAGCAGCCCACTACTGTAAATCAATCAATCAATAAATCCTGTGTTAACTATGAACTGCCAAACATTGTGCCTCTGTCTCTCTGTAGTCATGCATTTAAATTCCCTGCTCAGAACTCAGAAGTCTCTGTGATTCACATGATGATCTGCATATTGAACTATGGTTGTCACGACTGTCTCTACTCAAGGACCCCGGTTCTGCTTTGGGTAAGAATATCAGGGTAGGCCAACCAGAGACAGAGTAGGCGTTGTTTAGAAAAGCAGTGGGATCCATAAGGTGGAAAACAGCTAGCCTGGCTAGCCTGTGCTAATTAAATTTTATTTGTTTTAAATCAAAATGTAGGATGACAGTGGATTTAGACTGCAGGGAATGTATTACTGAGAATAAAAGGATTTGTTCTGTTGCTTTTGTCCTCTTCGTCGCTTCATACTTTACGCCTCATTTCCAGCTTGACCTCCATTATCTCCGATGTGTGTCTAAAGTCCTCTCTCAGGATTTTTTTCTTTTAAAAACTTTGAAAAATTTCAACTCTTGTGGCAGTTTTCCAACAGACCGTGTGCACTGTGTGCCACAGGAAGTTAGAAAATGAGTTAGCTAATTAGAAAATTAGCTAACTAACGAACCTCATATAGCTCCATTTATACATGTTTGTGAGTGAAAAGGTCACAACACTTGCCGAGCACCTGTCAAACCAGCCTCCTCCCACATTTGCTGCCATGCACTACAGGTCTTGGTTTTGTCACAGTCGCTCCATGTGCATATTAAAACAGAAAATTAGTGTTGAACACTAAAGCCTTACAGCAGTGAGCACAGACATAAAAAAATTGAAAGGAGGTATTGACATCATTCCTAAGCAGACACTTCCACAGACATACGGCACCTGTTGTTTCCATGACAGCACTGATTAGCAATCCATATACCACCATCATCCACTCCTCATTCCTTCCACTTCCTACGAGCTACTGAAGGCACAAAAAACCAAAGAAAGTATTGTAGTGAAACTATGCGAACATGTTATTGTGACTGAGCTAAAGCCAAAATATCTGGTTTGGAAAACTCAGAGAAACAGTGGCATTGTGTGAAATTTACATAAAGACCTCCCCGACAGCTCGGGGTGATATGGGAATTAAGACTTTTTACGTATTCTGTGCCAGTGCATTGGGAGAAAAAAATATATCCATGCAGTAATTTCTCTTTCAGGGGAGATATAACAATGTTAACATGTTTCTGGCAAAACAAATGAAAAATGTTTCTCCTGGCAACATCTCTCACCGTGCACTTTGAGCAATTATCATGCTGTCTTATCGCCACAGACCAAACTAAAGTTTCTTCAGAACATGAGGTTATGACATTTGTTTGTTTGTTTGTTTGCGTCTTCTGCGTATTCACCCTCACCTTGTTGACTTTGTGTGGGTTTGCATGTTTCTAGCATGCATGAAACCTTTCCTGGACCTTACACAGAGAGTTTGCGTGTGCATCTGCAGAGAGTAGTCATCCGGTGCCAACGATTCTGCAGAGAACTACCACCTGCCAGTCTGATTGGAGGTCCAGCTTTATCTGATTGTATTTCCGGCCCTGCTGGAATTCAGCATGGGCTTAATGCTCAGGAGAGATGGGATGGGATAGGAGGGGTTCGGTGGGGAAGGTCAGAAAGTGGGATGGAAAGAAATAAGGAATCTGTAATTAGAAAAAGGAGTGCAGAGGCCGGATAGAGAGAACCAGAGAGAGGGAGGGAAGGACGAATACAAGCAAGTATTAGGAGCGGGCAGAAGAAGGGAAGGAAGGAGGCGGTAATGAGAAAAAGAAGGTTTTAAAGAGAAGGGACGATGAGAAGGAACGAGATGAGGAGTGAGGGAGGTGAGGGTATTAAGAGAGGCGGAAAAGAAGAGAAGAAAGGAAGGACAGGGGGACGAAGCAGCAAGGGATTGAAGGAAGAAGCACAGCAAGGCGGGGGGGTGGGGGGAGGAAAGACGGATGGACACAGGGCAGTGAGGGAGGGCGCAGAGGCAGCGGAGCCCCAGCAGGTCAACCTAATGTGAGCAGCAGAGGCTGAGATAATGCCCCAGGACTCTGGGCTCGGCGAGACGAGTGTGGCAGAGTTCTCAGTGGGTGAGAGATAAGGCGACCATGTCTCCGCTGACTGCCACAGACTGTTCTTTCTTCTCGACTGGGGAGAAGGAAACTTTACACTGTCTCCATGCAGAAACTGCCAAAGATTAACTCCTCCTGTGGCAGACTTCCACTGCTTTAATACTTGGAGGAGGAGTGATGAAAGGGTGTTTCTTCCTTCCACAATCTGAGGACCCAACAGTGTTTTCCTTCCGGCTTCCTCCCAGCCGTGTGCTGTGTGTTAGAGAGACCCTGCGGCGTTGCAGTAGCATTCTGTAATAAATATTTTACATTGTTTTCATTATTTAAGTCAAAGCTTCACACCGAAAATGTGTTAAGCTGCACATTGATTCTCACATCGGATTTCAACGCCTCTCTCACAGCAGGGTCGAATCAAAAGACACTGAATACCTTTTAATCATGTGGAATTAATGAGTCAAAGAAAGGCACCCTGTGTTGTTCTGACAGTAGTATTGCTACGGAGCTGTGTTTTTAAAGTTTGGCCCCCATTTCACATTCGCACAATGATGCATACGCGCACAGTTTGATAAACATTCATGCTGCGGGTTTCATGTTATTCTAATGATCAACAGCTGGTGGTGTTAAATAATCATTTTCCTTTGACGGGTAAATTGAAGTGATTATCTGCTCGCCCTCATGCAGATGGAATCAAAGTGAAGTTTTGTGGTCCAAAAAACATTTCTGGAGCTTTGCAGCATCTTTCCACAGAACTAACTAAAACAACTAAACAAGAACATTACAGGGCTGTCGATGCATGTCCGGCGTAATCCAAGATCCCAAACTGACTTCAAATCCGCTGCTAAGCTAAAAGCATTGGTGCGCGGCATCTGTAGTGGGCTCACAACTGAAGGTCAAGGGTGCCAACGACGTCTTTTCAAATCATTTTTGATCTCGGGGCTTCCAGAGACTTGGATTCACCAGACAGGCTGTATGGAGAGTAGTGCGGAGTGCTGCGACGCCGTTTTGCTGTGACGCTCTGGAAATGTTCTGGGGACGACGAAGCATCACCCGACTTTTAATTGCCACGGGTGAGTGGATACTGACAGAATTCTTCCTTTTTGTGCAAACTTATCCTTTAAGGTGCAAAGAAGCAGAACAATGTACTGACAAAAGGCAAGGAAATAAAAAACGTGCAATGCAGAGCTGAAATACATACATAAGAATGCAAAATGTCTCATTAGGAAGTGTTGGGGATTAAGGAGCAGAAATGGAATAAAATATTCATAATTATATTTTCATTATAATGTATAATCATCTGAAACTAATAATCATGTTTTTGTTAGAATGAGCCTTTTATATCTACAGAGGGAGCAGAGTCTGTCATGTTGCACTGCCATGTCTCTACAGAAGCCCAGAATGGACAAACCAAAGACTGCCTCCTATAGTGGCCATTTTCAGTGGCCACTATAGGGGAGAGTCAGACGAGGGGTGCTCAGTGCTAGATGCCTCTAAATTCCACACGCTGGAGCTTGAAGGACACAAAAAATGAGTTTTCGTGAGAAATTATTATGTTTTTGTGAGAAAACCCCACAGCACCCTTTAACCTGTGTAAGTTTATTTGTCATGTATCAACATTCTCTGGTTCCTGTTTCTCAAATTTCAAGATTTGCCACTTTTAACTGTTTTATATCATGAACAATTGAATCGATTTAGGTTTTAGACTATAAGTTTTACACAACAAGCAATCTAAAGACATCATTTGGGCTCTGGGAGATTCAGATTGTGTTTTTTTGCTGTCTTTTTATAGACTAAACAATTGCAAAGATGACTAGTCAACAGTGATAATACCTGGAGCTGTGAAGCTGTAAGATATCTTCAGTTTTAAGTTTTATGAACTGAGTTTCAGATGAGTACATGTCTGAGAACACAAAACACTGTCACTGGATGTGTGATTTGACTTAATGATCATTTCATACTGTGGACATCAGATAACAATTTGAGAAAACATACATACATTGTCAAAGAATATGCATTATATAAGCATCTTCTGACATAAAAGGCCTTAAGTTTGTGTATATGATGGGGCCTCAAGACCAGATCATATGTCAGGGCCCTTACAATGTGCATTTAATCAAATACTTAAAGTTTTTTGACAACAGTATCAGGTCAGTAATTCAGGATCGCCTCACACTGAACCTCAATCACTCTTTACTGTGCATAATCTTTATAAATCAGTGTGCACACATGACCACTAGATGGAGACAAATGCCTGGTCTTATTAAAGGCACTGTAACAGCCTCATTTGAAAAACAGCATGACTGTACAGGAGGTTCAGCGACAGATGTTAAGTCTTCAAGTTTAAAATGACGCTGCTATAGGGAACCATGTTCTTTAGGCTTAACAATGCATTTTTGTATTTGGTTTGAAATGTTGTCATCTTTGAATCTACATCTTATGTAACTGTTGTAATTACGGCCTAATTATTGAGCAAAGTATGCAGAATTGTAATTAGTTGTTCAAAGTAAGAAGGAGTAAGAAGTAGATTTTTCCCAGGGGTTTCTTGATGGTAGATCAGCATCATCCTTTAACACACTGCACTGACCGCATTTTCCTGTTTTTGATAGTGAAATAAAGATTCCTGCTGACAAACAGATCAGTCAGACACTTCTGGACTTAAAGTGTGACGCTCGAGTCAGGGACTTCTGTCTGAGGACAGTGGACAACATAATAGGAACCTGTCAGTCTGACTTCCCCTGAATCTGCCCCAGCCTCACGTCCCCCAGCTACCGAAAGCTGTTTCACTTCCACACAGGCTTCTGGTGAAACACTTGCGACACTGATTCCCCGCCCGTCAGACGGCGGGGACAGCGGTGCTTCTCTGCAGTCGCAACAATGGATGACAAATCTGCGGGGCTACGTGCCAAGAGAGTCACTTTGGAGAAAAGAAGGGAAAACATGTTCAGAAGGGACGATTACGTCTTTGAAGACAGGGAACAGCTGATACACTATGTTCATGAGTTTCAGCTTTTTAAATGTCTGCTCACTTTGGTCCAGTGGATTGTATCGATTCATTTTTTTGTACTTACATACTTTTCTTTAGCCTTTCCATTTCATGCCACTTTATACTTCACTACATTTCTCCTTTACAATAATATGACAGGTATAGTTACTAGTGTTTTTTTTTTGTTTTTTTTTTTACAAATTACCATTTTTGCATACAAAACAACATTCTATGAAGCTACTTAAAATATGAAACAGTATACAGATATAAGAACAAGAAGAATCAGTCGATCAATCCGTTAATTAATTGCCTATTATTTAGATCATTGTTCATAAAGTCATTTAAATACAAAGATGTCAAAAATGTCACGGTTCTTCTCAAATTTGAGGATTTTCTGTTTTTACTTTTCATCATATCTATATTTTTAATAATTTTGATATGGTTGTACAAAACAAGTTCAGTCAGGGTGTCACTTAGGGCTCTGGGTAATATGACAGAGTTTCTCATTATTTTCCAACACATCCTCACACCTCGATGATAATTGCCATTGACTCATAAGAAGAAAAAAAACCATGACTGTGCAGGCAGGCACAGTATGCTTGCAGTTTGGTCAGGTTTAGGCAAGAAAAGTACTTGGTTGAGGTAAAGGAAAACACTTTGGCTTAAAATAACTACATAACTTATGTAAATTCAGTTACATTATTTACATGATGTAACTTAACTAACTTAGCAAGTTAAAACACCTCACGGCTGACTTTTGCTTTCACACTGCACAGACAGCTTTACAAATGTGAACATGGATCCTCTTGAGCTGCTCTCACAGTCGACCTTATGGTCGTTTATCTGATGATGCTATTTTTACAAACCAAAAACTCAGTTGATGGAGAACAAACACCATCAGCAGATTACTGAGAGTGAGCATTAGTTGCAAAATAGTTCAAAATGAGCTCCACTTCAACCATCTATACAACAGCCATCAGCAGGCCGTCCATCAGAAACAGAACCATATAGGACGACTGTGGAAACAGCTGATTTTGACACATTTATGTTTACTTGTCAGGCAGTTACATATGTAACTTCAATTACATTACTGTACCTATGACAGTACTTATTCTAACACACAACCAGCCTATTCACTTGTTTAGGTTTAAAGATGAATGACCCATGATAACATCATGACGTGTGAACAGTCACAGGAGACATTTAGTTGCATTAGGTACTTTTACTTTTAATACTTGGAAGTATGTTTTCCTGATTATACATACTATACTTTTACTATTTTCAAAGCAGGACTTTTACTTGCAATAGGGTTTTTTTAAATGTATTTTTACAATGTGGTATTAGTACTCTTAATTGAGTTAGGATCTGCATACATCCTCCACTTCTTGCGTCAAACTGCACAACCTGCTTAAGAGGCACTTTTTGTCTGGTTTTGTCTCGGCTGCTTTATGTTGTCACGCAACAGTCACCACAAAGGGAAAAGCAGACACATGTAAAATGTCTGGAATCAGGCCACCATCATACCAAGACACTACACTACTGCTACAAGATTCAGACAGTATGATACCATAGTATGGGAGCAACTTGATTACTTTTTATTTATTTTTTATTCTTTTGCTCATCAATATGATTTAGTGCTTTGCAGCTGAATTGTCAGCCGGATCACACTGACATGAACACCGTCCCTCAGAGTGTATTCAGAAGCAGTTACCTCACACTTTAACGGCTTCAATGGACCCAGACCATTTGACAGCAAAATACTTCACACTGCAACGCAGCCATCCCTCATCAGATCTCTCATCTGTGACAAACAAAAACCTAAACAAGGACTTCCTTTGGCATATGATTCATCAGATCGTATGACATTTTCCTACCAGACGCTTGTTTTCTGCACCGCAGTTCATCATATTGTTTGCTGTAAGGAGGGTTTGAGGAAGCTACGTTAGAATAAAAGTACAGAATTAGTAATAGCACAGAAGAATAAAAAAATTCCTCTCTGTAAATTTTAGTGGAAAAGTGATGCCTTGATGTAGAAAAGAGTACTGGAAGTCCTCGCCTCCTCAGCACACTCACTTGCACTTGTCACTCATATAGATGAGCTGTCTGACTTTGCCCAGCATGATGGAAAAAGCTCATTTCAGACACTGGAGGGATTCAGGCATGACCACACAAGTTCAGACAGACACACAATAGGTACTGTTAACTAGTATTCCTCCTCAAACCTCAGCGAGATCAACAGCGCTCTTCTTCCACCTCTTACTGCGACTGCAGCGCTTTAATGCGTGACCCTGAAAATGATGACATGTCAAGCGTTTAATTATTCCAGGGAGCAGATATGTCCTGGGTTATTTGTATTCATCTGGTTCGTGGAAACGATGTTCCATAAGAAAAACAGACTCAGTAACAACAGTCAAGTTGTTCCTCACACCGTTAACCCTCCTCAGACACGACGCTGCCTACATCATTTGGCTTTTGAAAGGCCTCGTCCTGAAGATAAGATCGTGTTCATGTGATGACTCACATAGCGAGAGGTCTTGTCTTAGTTCACCTGACTCACACACAAGCCTCTGCTCCAATTTTAGTTGTGTCTGTGCCTGCTTAGATAAAAGATAAGTCAGTCACATCAGATATACAACCACACTGTCCAGACAAGCAAGTTCAGAACACACACGTCAACCAACACACACATACAAACACACAATACACTGAGCTGGACTTGGTAAACAACAATACTTAGTTAAGGCTGCTGGAATGTGAACATAGGACTTGTCTTTGTTCAATATGTGGTTGTAGTGGGGGTAAACACTACACTAGGCACAAATTAAACAAAAGTGAAAGTGCCATACTTCTCCATGCTCTTCAGCTGCCTTTCAGTATATCGTTGCTGTAATAAGCATTAATATCTTACAAAGAGCACTTCCTGTTAACCAGCCAGGCCTGATCTGATGAAATATCTTATGACTTTTCCATTATAATGAAACGCCAATGTCACAATAGCACCTCTGAGAAAATGTTGAAAAGTTGGTGTTCTACAGTTGCCTGATGAAAGGGGGGCGATCAGGGGGAATTCTGCTCTGAACACAAAATTATACGCAACAAATATATTGCAACTTTTCAAAAATGGTGGAGTGAACAGAAGACAAGTGCTGGACTTGAAGTATGACACTGGTTGTTTGATGGTTTGTAACCACTCTTTGTTCTCATTGTGAAATTAGAGAGAAAGTATTTTGTCCTCCTGTTATGATTGGAAACAGCATTTTACCATTATATTCTCCATGTAAAGGTCCAGAGTGTGTTCACACTACTGAGGTTACAGACTGCAACTGACTGATCGTGCCCCCTCACCTCACCTTCCCCTATGACGGCCGCTTAGAATGTGAAAAAACAGTGTTTGGTTTGTCCATTCTGGGCTACCGTAGTAACATGGCGGACTCCGTAGATGAGGACCTTACAAGGTCCACTTAACTACTTGTGGAGCTTTCAAACATTTTACAGTCTTCATCCGAAGAGGAGAATATGACGACAAGCAGTCATAACAGTGCTGAATAATGGGATGGTTTTTTGTCTTTTGCTAAAGCTAACACCACCCAGGTCACCTTCCCTGAGTCAAGTCTGTATGTTAAGTTTGTAGGTTATACGCAATACTAAATCCCATTTGTTTATCCAGAAAACTCTTCTCTACTTTCTACATCCCCACTTCCTAGAGAACGTAGAGCAGAAAAAGAAAGATCTGCTGTATGAGAAGAACTCTCACTAAGCCCACTTCAACATCACATGAGTATGAACTCTAAATAGACACAACTTAATTCACGAGACAACCCCTGACAAATATAAAATTGTAGTGAATAAGATTGTCACATGTTGCCTCATCAGATGTTGAAAAATAAATCTAAAACATGATCAGGACACACGTGGCTAAAATTAGCTGTCTTCGTGCCCTGGTGTGAAATGAATGTTAAAGGTTCAGCTAATATCTGTTCATCAACCTGTGCGTGTCTTTTTTTCTCTACCAGCGTTATGTTTCCATTCATTTGTAACTGAGCTGATGCTTTTTGATTTGTTCATGGTACACAGAACAGCGTGTGCCATTCACACTGTAACTAGATCTTCTATGAATTGCACTGGACCAGAAGAAAGCTGGTAAATTAGGTCAGTGCGCTATTTCCATTCCCATCTGAAAAAAATGTGATATGGAAAAAAACAATTTTGAATATTATAAACTTGCTGACACAGGACTGCCTCACACAGCAAGTTGTAGAAAAACAGATCTGAGTTTTCATCTACAGAGGCGATACTTCAGGGATGCTAAACTTGGTCCATTTCTTCTTTTCATGATACATTTATTGAGTTTGGTCACAATGGCAAAGCCACAGTGTTAACTTTATAGCTGTTCAAATTTCCAATCTGCCTCCAAATGCAGGCATAATTCAAGGCATAGATTCCCGGCTATTTTTATATCATTGGTAAACCAGGTCCAAACAGATGCAGTATTTAATAGTCTTGTTAAAGATGTCTCTAAGTTGTTAGTGACACTGATCATTCCATTGCATTCACGTTACAACACTGCTGTTGTTCAGATCATCTGCCCCTCAAGTGGTTGCCAGTTTGTTGCACTAGCTGACGTTGTTAACGCTAGCCAGCAAATGTTAATGTTTCTAACACTGGCTAGTGAACATTATCTCTGCTAGGGCTAGCTAGCTAATTCAAATGTTGCAAACACTAGCTAATATTAATGTTGCTAGTGCTAGTTAGTTAACATTAGGGCTGTACAGCCGATATGGACTTTGGTACAATATGCTGGGCGCATACTAACTCAGCGACTGGCACATTTGTTCCAAAAATGCCCAAGAACAAAAAAGAAGAACAGCATTATGCTATTGACTCACAAACCTTGCTAGCAGCTGGAACCAACTTTCAGAATTCTTACATTGAGATAAAAAAACAACAACATCATTTTGGATCCAACAACAGTTTTTTTAGAAATCCAAACTAGAATTTTAATATTTACAATATTAATGAGGTATTAATACAAACGCAGCAATATTTATTTTTTCTGTACCTGAAAAAACGAGCTGTTCTCAGAGGAAAATAAGGTCCCCAAAACACTGTTTATATTTGGCGGACCCTGCCACCTTTCTAGTTTCGAACAAAGTAAGACAGAATTGTGTTGTCCTTTGAGGTCAGTTTGTTTATTTAGTCATGAAAATGAAGTGAATGTTTTTATTTAGTTTGTTCAGAAGATCTTTCTCTTCTGATAAAATATTATTTCCAAAAACTACATATTACACCTTTAATTCACAATCATAATAATGTTTTTAAAGAAAAGAAATACTTTTATTTTGCACCATTCTACAAGCTTTGTAGATGTGTTTTTTTAATGATTTATCCAGATAAAATACAATGTAAAATGTTGTAATGTTGTAATGTAATAAGGTTTCATGATTTAAGTATCTACCATCATTAAAATGGTAATTATGATCTTTGTAATGCTAACAATTATAGACTTCTGGATATCACCAGAGTTATGAAAACTGACATAGAGGAGAAATCTTTAAATAAAATGCCAAAAGCCGTCTCATCAATGCCGATTTTACTTTGTTTTTGCTTTGAATATCATTGTGAACTGTTTACTGTGTGGCTTGTTTTCCAATTGAACGTCACCCCTATATGATGTCATTCACAACGTCAACAGAAAGTTCACATGAGTATCATGTGAAGAAATATTGCAAGAAGTGCTTTGTTCTGTCAAGTGATACTTGTTGATCTCTCTGCTACCAGTGGCAGTCATCAACTATTTTCTGACTGTGCCAACCAGCATTCAACAGGAAACAATCCCACAGTGTGATTAGAGACAATAATGGCATCTTTGATTCAAGTGTCTGATAAGGCTAAACTGTAGAGTGTCAGTGAAGTGGAAGTGCCCTACCCTGCATTTTGAAGTGAAGTGTTGCATTGATCGGCTGTGATTGGTGGCCTCGCTCTTTGGATGTCCAGCATGACTGAGTGATTTCTATACAAGGTGGTGGACAGTGGAGGTTGTCATAACTCTCTTTCCTTTTTTAATAACTTTAATTGAAGATCAAGATTTGCTGAATGCATCCGATCAGATTCTTGTTCACCACTGGGTGCAACATTATGTAAATGTAAAGAACACTGCCACTTCCCTCCGCTGCCACTGTGAAGGCTGAGTTACCAGCAGTGTTTTTGCATTCTCTGAACTTTCTCATGGTCCTGATGAAAATACCGCTCAACCAAGCATGCAATATGAAGGGCGTCGCCCGCTGAGGAGTCGACTCCACAACTACACACGTGCGTCTGAGCTCATCTGTGGAAAGTTTAAAACAAACCCACTTCAGCATTCATCTAACCACAAACGTACCATTTTACAAAATAGTGAGACCCCTGAGGGAATCCTGAAAACCACCACATCAGCGCCCCCACCCATGCACCGGCTTTGCATGTTGTAAAATTCCCATTACAATGTCATGTCACAAGATGCTGCTTTTCATTCATGATGTATGATTTCATGCATACGAGCATCTTACACACACATTCACACACATTTGATACATTAATGGAGGACAGTGTCAATGCAGGAGTCGTTCTCAGAACTGGCTGGTTCACTTGCTCGGTTTCGGTACACATAGTAACTTCCCAGCTGACTTCCTGTCTCTGTTGTCTATGACTCACTGCATGTTTCAATTTCTGTGTGCAGGTTTGCTTTTAGACATTTTAAGTTGTTTAAGTCGTTGTTTATGAGTCGGGCTTTTTCAGTTTTAAACTTAAACTTGACCTTGTAAATGTTGTGCAACGCTTGAACCTTCTTTTTGATCTTCAGAATATTTTCTGCAACTGGATCAGTCCAAGTCTTTTATTGGGCCCCTGTTCCTCGACAGTTCCTCTACTCTCATCCAGTATTAAAGAGTTTAATCACATTGAGGATCACATATAATGTTTAGTCAAAGAACTGTGAGGCTTCTAACAAACAGACTCTGGGAAATGGCAGTGATGGGAGATACCATCACTGCCATTCGTGCTGACTCTCTCCTTGCATCAGACAGGGATTCGAAGCTTTTTCAGCTTGAGACACAAAAAAGAAATTTGGTGTCTTCTCAGAATTTCTGACATTTGTTACCTTCACACTTAACAAATACAAACGAAACACACATTACTATGGAAGCCCATTTCCGCCAGTTAAATGTAAAAAGATAAAAAATAGAAAATAAAAAACAAGATGAAAAAAGTTTGATGAAGAAAAATATTGCCATTGTAGGTCATAAGAGCTTAAAGTAAAGTCATGCTTTTCAGATAAAAAATCACAATTATGACTTTTTATTCAATAATTTTGACTTTATATCCCATAATTATGACTTTTTTCTCATATTTTTGGCTTTTCATCTCATACTTCTAATTTACCATGCGGATAGTTTCTTTTAATCAAGGCTGTCAAACAATTATGAATAAAAAACATTTTGTTGCCTAATCCACATCATGGATAAGCTGAGGAGTCTCATTTCTTCTATTTCAATTGGTAAATTCACTTTACAGATCCAGCATTCACTCTGCTAATTGGCAAAATGGGTCTGTGATCTGTTGTAAGGGTTTGAAACCTGACTTTGTGAAAGGCTGCTTTAAGAGATAAGACCTAGAAATCTAAATATTTGTGAACAATTCCACAAAAAGACCAAAACCAACAGTGCGTTTCAGCCCATTTGTTCCAAATAAACCTCTGAAGTCAGGACACAAATATTTACTTTTATTTTCAAGAAGGCAAAACCATTTAGTGAAACAGTCTGGCACTAAAGCTTTATTTAACAAACACTGAAACAAGAGTAAATATGTTCCTGGACAATAATGGAGATACAGCAGGGGGGAAATATGTATCAGGCTCTGGCTTTACATGCAAATCGTGTTAGTAGGATCAGCTCACTGTTGATTTACTTTGCTTTTCATGGAATTTGCTGACAAGAAGAAAAATATAGGATATCACCTGACTTGTTCTAGACAGACACTAACCTTTAGCAGACAACATTTTTTCTCACATGATAACTTTAACCTGCTTCACTTTCCCTTTTGTATTGTTCTTTATTGTTTTGCTTTTGTGTGCTCTTTATAATGTTAAATTCTACAGACACTTCATTACAAAATAGAGATTAACTTCTGTTTTTGAGTGATTAAGGAACTTCTTCACTTTGATGCCATAATTTGTATCATACCTAACACAACCTGACATATTAAAGGGAAATCTCTTTCATTAGACAAATGCCCTCTGTCTCATGGTATCATCATTTTCATCATCATACAGCCAAACCTTAATTAACAATGTGTTGTCAGGCTTCGCTTCACCTCTAGGCGCCTTGAATCATTCAGTTCTCCTCTTCAGTCAGAGTGTCTGCAAACTCCTTATGCACATTACAGTAACAGAGAAATCCGATCACACTGGAATTTTACAGCTGTGAGTCAGTGACAACAGTACTGAGTCTCAACAGCAGCCGCCTGCATGTTATTCAAATGGCATTCAGATACCTGTACCAGCAGGCCCTGGGCGTCACACGTATCACACCTTTCCTGCCACGTTAGGGGCGAGAACAGGACGGAACAGTACCGTTTACAGACTACTGTAAATCCTTCCAGGACAGAACCAGGGATGTTAAAATGCCAAAACTTTCGTTTTCAAAGATTCGATTCTATGAAATAAAGGATCTCATGCCAAATATGAAGCGGCCTAGAAGGTAAGCCACACAGACAAATGATACAGGGTAATGATTTGAGTTAAAAGAAAGTGTAAATAAAGTTACATTGTTTTTGTGTTTTGCAGAATTGATATTGTTCTCAATCGAAAGAGGTATAAGAAGGACATCGAGTGCCTCATGGTCAAAAAAATAAACGATGAGACACCTTCTTCAAAACTCAGGTAGTGTATGTTGCACTATTACAGATAGATAAATCTTCCTGCGGTTCATTAGAGTGAAAATCAATGCTCAGCTCTCTCTTTGTTACAGTTGGCAGACTGACCATAAACACCACCCAACTCTGGAAAAACTGCTTCGGAATAAAAGTAAGAAATGCTCCGTTTTTTTAAAACTGTGTGGTGCTTATCTGCAGATCATGAAATACCACAACATAAATGATCTGTTGGAAATCAAACTGTAAATTTGTTCCTGAGTTTGTGCACTATTTACCCTGATGACCTCTCTGATGAGATTTCAATAATTACTCTTAAATCTGTCCCTCAGAATATTTGGCAGCGTTCTGCTCCTTCCTGCGGTCTGAGTTCAGCGAGGAAAACATCCAGTTCTGGCTCGCATGTGAAGACTTCAAGTCGAACGCCTCACCGGACGACATTCGCTGGAAAGCCGAGGAGATCTACCAGGAGTTCATCCAGCCTACGGCCTGCAGAGAGGTCAGTTTGTCAGTGTGGATGGTTCGTGGTGGACAGAGACAGAGCTGGATGAACAGCTGAAAGTAGCAGAAAGTGGAAATAAACTCTGTTATTCTTTGCCCTTTGGCACTGTTAGTATGATAAACATAAACCCAAATATACACTACATTTTTCTGAATTGATTTACCGAACAGGCTATGAAGCAATATGGATGACTACATGTTGCAACTTTCACTGTATATGTTTCAGTGTAGGTGAAGGTGAACATGCATCCTCTGAGTCGTGCTTTCCAGTGTATGAAATATTTGCTATGTAGTTCCAGGTATATTTTGTAAATTATTCTAAGTTAATTGAAAAAAAAACACACACAGGGCCTGTGTGTGTTTAGCTAGCTGCCAATGTCCCATCCACTGACTATGGTGGAGACACATGGATTGAAACACAGAAATAGCTTTAGGCTACTGAAAACACCAATCACAGCCCGGTCACCAGGATATTATGTTAGCAGTTACTGCTTCTGTAAGCCACAGTAATGTCCAAGAGTACCATATTACAAACCAACAAGGCTGCCAAACGCAGGGTTCAGATTTACAGTCACGTCACTGGATATTTTACACATTAAACCCGCGTTTTATACGGAGAGCTGCAGATATTTCCAGCCACGTTTGTGGCGACTCAAACCGGCTATTTTTCACGGGAAGTCAACGTTAAACATGGCGGCATGTTTAACGTTTTCTTTTCAGTGAAACTAATGTCCTGCTAATAAACATTGTACCTTATCTGAGTTTTGTTCCATTAGCAGCAGAGGGAAATATACATTACGGTCGGTTGTAATCTTTAATGTTACTCTAACCTGTCCAGCAGAAAGCAGAACACAGGCAGCTCCAGTGTTTTATCCTTTTACATTTGTTTTGTCCCGAGCTCGTTTAGCGTCTCGGAGTTTTCGTTTCTTCGACAATGATTCACACTCCTGTGATTTTTCTTGTAGTATGATGAGCCATCCTTTATCAGATTGTGGTTTCGAACTTCTCACAATACAGATTGTTGAGCAGGAAACAGCAGCCACTCGCTTTTCTTCTTCTTCTTCCAACCCTGTCATTTCTGGCGGCCAAGCGAAATGCGAAAAGGCCCTCACTAGTGCCACGTTTGTCCGTTCTGGGCTACTGTAGAAACATGGTGGTGCAACATGGCGACCTCTCGCCCGCTCCCTATGTAGACATGAAAACACAACGACTCTTATTTTCCGGTGATTATCCAGTAAATAAAACATACTTACAAATATTATATTCCATTTCTGCCAAGTCTGTTCTGCTCAATGCCACTACATATTACACACTGTACCTTTAATATAAGCATTATCAGATGCCAAATCTAAACAATGAGTGATCATGTGAATAATTTATCTGCTGTGAATTCTGCTGTACTCCAAAGAATTTACGATGTGTCTTCTCTTCCTCCAGATCAATGTCGACCACCATATTAGAGAGCAGATTAAGGAGTCTTTGGAGAATCCGAGCCTCTCCTGCTTCGACGAGGCCCAGAAACACGTTTACCTGCTCATGGAAAGAGACTCTTGCCCCAGATTCCTGCACTCTGACACCTACCTGAGTCTAAAGCACAAATCCAGGAGTCTTTGGTACATTTAGCTGAGAAACAAGGTCATCCAGACATTATCAACGCTGCTTTTCTAATCCTCAGTATTTGTTTTCTTCTTTCTATTTGGCTGAATTGAGAAGTTATTTCACACTGTGTGGGAGGTGCGAGGCGAAGATGATGTGTTGGTGAAGTGAAAATAAAGCAGGACAAACACCGTATGAGAAAAGTAATGTGAGTGGGAAACAGTGTTTGTATGTAGGGGAGAAAGAAGGCTGTTGGTATGTGTCAGCACTTTAGACGATTGTGCAGAGTTTGGAGTTGTTTGAAATTCTGTATGTGTTAACTGAAAGTCTATGTAAGTTAAAGAACAGTGTACAAAGGACAGGAAGTGTCACTAAATTGTTTCTAATATGCAGAATGAAATGACCTAGTTTTCATAAATGGGCATTAAATTCACATTTTTTCAAACTTCTTGATCAATTTTGGATTTATTCCAGGAGACGACTGTGCCAGTTCCTACTTATCATTTATAGCTGGTCTTAATATTCTTATTGTTTCCATATAGTCAGAATGTGGAGACAGATTTATATTTATCTGACTGACTGTCTAACTGGAGGCGTGCAGATGGGCATGAGTCAAAGAAAAAAAAAGGAGAACAGTTTCCACAGCTCAGCCGGCAAGGAGATTCTGTTTTTGGTCACATGTCTGATATATCCTCTAATTAGGTGCAGAGATGACTCCACGCACCAGCAATAGGGTTTACCAAAGTGGAAAGAAGTAACCCCACATTAACCCTTGATCCCACTCGGTTCTGTAAATGGCCTTATTCCTGAAAAATGTGCCTTAAAAAGGAGTACTGAGGCAGCTAATAATAACTCAGGGGCTTAAACGACAACACTGGAGTCATCGGACGACCTGATGCGTAACAGATCAGCCTGCATGTGCTGCCTTGTTAGGGGAATAATCTCATCACCCGCAGACAATGACGGCCGAGACACACAAGTGCTTTACTAAGAGAAATAACCTGAAAGACATCTACTTTGGGAAAAGATCACAATGCCCTCTATTCCAATAAAAGTGAAGAATAAGCTTTGTATATTTCTTTTAAACCAAGACTTTATGGGTCGTTTCTCTTGAAACTCTGGCAGCTTGTTTTGATGTCTTTCAGGCAGTCTATCCAATAAATGAAGCGTTCAAAGTGAGCTTGAATTGTAGTTAAGACCGTTCATTTTTCATTTTGGGCCCATAAAACAGGAAATAGTAATATAAGTGATATATTGAGTGAGCACCACATGTTTTTTTTAACCTGATCAGGTGAAGACACAATAATGAATAGATGTGGAGGATGTGCAGATATTAATTTTAGTTACATTTTTTGGTTAAAACATTCTTTTTTTGCTCTGTGCCTTCACCACCTCTTCTCCCTGTTCACCTCTCACTCTCATTCACAGAAATTCCAGGCAGGGAAAACACCTAAAAGGTCCACCTACTCACTTTAAGAGCTTTCAACCATATGTAACAGCCTTCATCACTGAATGGAGTTAATGTGTTGTGGTGTGACTGATGTTCTGTAGTCATACATGGGGGAGGAGATGAGCTCTGTCACAGTGGGATGATGGATTTTCTTTTTTATTTGAATTTCGTCACACCAGGATCATGAACCTCTATGATGTATGATCTAACATCTTATTTTTATCTGTTACCTACTTTGTACCTCAATAAGTTCATCGTGATACAAACTCACAGTTACAAGCATTTGATTACCCGCACATACTATAGTCTGTGCTAGACTTTGACCATGGAGGCTGTGGTTTACATCATGTGGTTAGATTGAAGCAACAGACATTGGTTCATTTTAGTGAAAGATTGTGGTTTTGGTTAAATGTTGAACATGTCCGGTCTTGTATCAAGACCAGTGTTGAATAAAGTACCCAGAAGTCATACTCAGGTAAAAGTAAAGATACTATGTTGGCAAAACTGAAGTGGTGATCATGTGTTGAGGTTTTAAATAATGTTTTTTCAAATAAATTCAGGATCTCAGGGCAGGTCCCCATCTACTTCAGTTGTTTATGAGAACCCTGAAAAGCTGTTTCGCTGTGAAACTTTGCGACACCCAACTTTCTATCAGCATGGAGTAGATCATTTTTGATTGGACTCATCCTGTAACCAAGAGCTTTGTGTACCTGAGCATAACAACTCCAAAGTTGCTAACGGCAGATAATGTATTGTAAAAGCAGGTAATTTTGAAAAATGCAATCCAGGTGTCCTTCGTGGATTTGCTGACACAAGTCGGTCCTTGATTGTATACACATATACAACGTTTCCAGGCTGCAAGCTGAAACTATAAACAGCTTTGTGAGCCTTTAATATGCCAATAACCACAGTTATCCTAAAGTCAAACATCAGTCACTCTGAGTACACTTGGATGTCAGGGGTTGTCCCTGATATATGACAAAAGTCTCACATCTCCTGCATCACATGGCGGTCTATTCCTCACACACAATCTGTCACTGTTTTCTCACAACCCGGCACAGTTACCATGGTAGCGAAAAAGGAAGTGAGTACTGTCGATGGCACGATGTTAGTCAAGACAGTCACACTTGGGGAACTTCACCACCAGATCTGAATGCTATGTGCTAATGTATTGCATGGGGCTTTCTATAGTGCTGTGTTACAGTAACTGCAGATCCGCAATACAATATAAAAGGGACAGCTTTCAGTTCACAGTATTTGGTGACTCTTCATAACGCCTCACTACTTATAACCGTGTTTGGGCAAAAGAGGGAGAGCAGCGTCAGTGAAGCCAAGCCAAAGGGCAGATTGGAACAGAATAGCCTGGGGCATCAGATGGTGAGCAGGAGAGACAGGGAAAAAACTGTGATATCAGACACTGTCTGAATGTATCAGAGATCCTGTGAAGTATTTTTAATTACCTTCTGAGTCCTCTTTCTTTCCCTGTTCCTCCAGTTTCTGCCAGAATCTGCTCCCTCATTAACTGTTGGGGAAATTAAACATAACAGAACCAAGACTGGCAGCACTGGATTACATCTCTAAGGAATATAAAAGAGCTATTTCTTTTAGCTTTTTCATCTTCACTGAAATAGTGTGAACAAAGTATTTTATCTTGCTACAATTTAATTCAGATCTACTAAAACATAGATCTTCTTGGAAGAGCATTGACTAGAAACTGCTCAAGCGTCGGACCCCAAACCTCTGATAGCAAACAGCCGTATTTATAATGCCAAATATAACCGACGGAGAACAGACAGCAGCACCATTCTTTTCTTGTTTTGTCAACCATTCTGACTCCATTGTTCGATCTAATCCTGCTTTTACTGATTAATCAAAAAGAAAAAGAATTGCTATGTTAAGAAGCAAGAAAGAGCAGAATAAGGAATCTCACAGTAAATGTGTAGAAACCCATGTGACCAATGTGAAGTGAGAGGCAGATGGTGTGACTGTTCTGTCACACTTTTAGCCAAAGCTCAGAGTGGAACGAGAAATTACTTCATTTGCAGGGTCTTTCCTTTATATATATCCTTTTTACAACAAGTGATAATACATGTGTTGGTGTAGCATGGTGTGGTACGTCTGAATAGGAGGAAACAAAAACAAACAGCACAGGATTGTATTCTCATTTTAACACAAGGTCTTAAGATTTCTTGACGAGAACACTGATGTTTGGCGAAACAACACTAGTGTTAACCTATTCTCACACCCAACACATCAAATACAGCAGCCTGTAGTTACCCCTCTGCAACACTTCTGATGATGCTGACGTGCCCCTCTAGTGCAGCAGTATAAAGAGCAAGAAAAGTCCAAGTTGGATGGTGGTTGGTTTGGACATACACTGGGATTTACTTCCAGAGATTGGGGTTGCGTCCCACATGTGACCAAGAGTGAAGATTGATTTGTTTTTAAGTTATGTTACGTAAGTTAGTTAACTTATGTAAGTGACGTGACTGAACGTGGTTATTTTTACCCAAAGTATGATCTTTGCCTCTGTCTATGGAAGTTTTCCTCTTAGATACTTAGATCTAAACGACACTTCATAAAAACTACCTTAGTCTAAGCATGCCCATGCAGCTAAAATAAGTTCAGGATGAAGCCTATAAATTCCCACAGTTCTGTCCTCAGTTCCAATCATCTGCAACGGCAGATATTTCAACACCGGACAAAATATGTGATAAGACAGCAGTGATTTGAAGGGAACATAAAATGTCAAGGGTCAGCGCTACTAATGCTAATATTAGCTAACGCTAGTCATCCGCCAAGAAACTGTCCGGTTCACTACTAGTTCTCACACCACAGCTGGACTTCTGGCCGAGCTTGGTCTTTTCTCTTCACCCCTGTCTGCTCCCAGTCCCTGAACATCTAACAGGCTCAAATGTAGAAGGCTGTGGTCCTTCAAATATGTATGAGTCAGTGTTGACATTGGCTTCGGGAGCCATGTTCTTAAATGGTAGCTGACCTTGTCAGCCTTCCAGTTTATGTCAAAACGTTTTGAATTTGAGGTTAATGAGGCTTATAGAAATGAGTCTAGGTGTCAATGTAAGTGAATAGTTAATATTAACTCCCTAGTGATCTAAAATCCTTACTTCTGAGGGCAGGGATTCACAAAGCGCAGCCCACGGGCCAATGGCAGCCCTCAGGAACACATTTTGTGGCCCCTGAATGTGACATGAAATGCAAACATTATATTTTAATCATTCCATTTTAATATTTTCACTCTCAGCAGCTAACATACTGCTACTGCGTCAAACTGCCTGCCCCTAACAAGTGTCTGCAAAGTTAGGAATGACAACTGGGTCAACCCATCCTAATGCCTTCTTGACTGAACAGGTCGGTTGCCAGTGACTCCAAAACAACATGATTGTTGCAGCGTACCAGCAACACGTGAAGCAAACCTTTGTCCGATGTTCACAGTTAGGTTCGGTTTAGGCAAGGAAACTACTTTGGTTAGGCTCAGGAAAACATCAAGGTTTGGTTAAACTAACTATGTTACTTATGCAACTTTAGTTACGTAGGTCACTTTACTAAATTCAAATAACTCAATGTTGACTTTTGGTGACACATTGATCTCCTGGATGGAAATCCTATGCCTGTTTGACCCAATCCTCATCCCCAACCTCCTCCCAACATGGACTTGTGGCTTGTTATACTACTTTGCTACTGTATCAATTACTACAACCACACCTGAAAAGAAAGTGTGGTAATAAGCTGATTTCACAGTCTACCTGTGGTTCACAGTCTACCTACTCTGTGGTCGTTTTTCTGATAAGGACGAGCTGACTGGCTGCGTGGTAACCAGTCGCACCTCCTGAGAAACCCAGGCATTATGTTCTGTCCTCTATGTGCTGTTAGCTAATGTTAGCGATTACTGTGAAAAACCCGGCGGTTTAATGTGGAATTAAGATGGAAAAGCCAACACAGAAAAAATAGCTGTATTGTGGAGGCGGCGGTTCCAAGAAAAGTGAATCAACTCTTGCTTCGATGGACCTCAGAGGACAGACAAAGTGACCTGCCATATATCAAAACAGGTGAATTCAGTGCCTAAGGATTTTAAATTTACATTGGCCTTTCTATACTTGTGAGGATATTGGACATTGAAATAAAAATACGACAGAGACGTGCATATTCTACCCTACATACAAGGATTTCAGTCCACAGTTTGACCATGTAGGATATGACAATTTTCTAACTTCCTGTCGTCTTGCTGAGTCTCTCTGTTGCAATCGATTTGCTGTTTCCTCTTTCTCGCGTCTGTAGCCTCGTGTTGCATGAATTGACGCCACACTTTTGAATTTCCCTTTGCGGGATCAATGAACGTTGAATTCGTTTTTTCTGTCTTTCAGAGAAAACACGAGACAGAAGAGCAACCCTTCCATTTGTCTTCAACAGGATCACTTTTCCAAACTACCAAAACCCACGCAGTGAGCAAAGGTCACGATTTGCCTATCACAGTCACGGTTACTGTAATTTGCATCCGTGCTGTCAGCCTAAAAATAATGTGAACACAGCATGCTTTCAGCCCCAGAGTGCTAAGTGTTAGGCTCATCCAGTTAGGAGGAGGGAAGGATCGGCACCAGCAGGAGGGGAAGGGAAAAGGAGCAGAGAGACATAATAGGGAGTAAGACATCAACAGGAGGGAGGCATGCATGCAGTAGAGTGTGATTATGTGTTGTTTCTAACGGTGAGGTAGGAGGAGAGGAGGAACAGGAGGAGGAGGAGGAAGGGGTGCTTCCTCTTCAGTCTGGGCTGAGCTGCTGATGTATCCCAGCAGCCCCGGTCTGTAGCAACAGGAAACCTTGGTATAAAAAGCAGCGTTGTAGGGGGAACCCTCCTAAGTGTCTCTCAGCCGCAGCATGACCAGGACCGGGAGCCCGAGTGTTCGGACTTAATAAAACAATGCCCAGCCTAATCGTCGAACCACTCAACACACAGCACTTCATCATGGACAGAGATGACAGGAAGAGAAACAAGAACATGTGAGTGAAACTTTTACTTTCCAGTAAATATGCTGACCTGGGTCTCGATGAAAAAAATCTTTCTTTGGTTAATATATGTATTTAAAATGCAAAGCGATGTGTTGCTTTTTCAGACACGTATGTATAGGATGCTTCGTGGTACCGCCTGAAAATAGTTTACGTTAATAATGTGGTCTAACTTTACTGCAACACATGCTGTCTTTTCTAATTACTAACATGCCCAACATGCTTTGAAGGATTCACTGCAAGCTAATTTAACAGCAGTAAATCCAATAGGGATATATTCAAGCATTTCTTATCTCTCCGCAGTGGAAAGAACTTTATGTGCCGACTCCAGTGCATGTTCTCACACTCATCAAGCTCTGAGAGGTAAGGAGACTTATGGAGTGTTTTGCATACATTTCAGTTTTAAAATAGCCAGCCTGCTCCTATCATTTCCATCTATGGCATCATGAAAGGATTCAAATGAACTTGAGACACCATGTTTGCTTTGGCACGGCACACATGCACACCAACATACCCAGTGGTTGGACATTTTTGTATGAATTTGATAAGCACATCTGCTGTGCCTTCTTGATTGGACGGCTTCTGTCTCCCCGCAGCCTTTGTAGCTTTATTTTACCCAAATTTGATTCCGGTTGAGTAATCTAACTTGCATTCTCTCCCAGCAGGCTAAGTTTAGAAGATACCCAACAATGGTCACAGTCACTGGAAAGGCTTCTGGAGTCTAAATGTAGGTTGCTTTTCCCCTGAGGACGAGAATACTGGCCACAAATGATGTTTGTAGGATGAAGGTTTTTTAGAAAGCTGAAAGAGGGTGTTATCTGTCCTTCATGTTCGGTGTGTTTTCTGTTCACTTCAGATGGACTGGCGACTTTTCGCAACTTTCTGAAATCTGAATACAGTGATGAGAATATTGAGTTCTGGCTCACCTGTGAGGATTACAAGAAGATCAAGTCTTCATTCAGAATGTCCTCGAGAGCCAAGAAGATTTATGAGCAGTTCATCAAAGCAGAATCTCCTAAAGAGGTAAATCCAGCAGAGAGATGCTTCACATTCTGTCTCTCTTACATACACTTAGATCTTTTTATTCTGTCATATCATATTGAAAATGAAGATACATGTGGAGCTCCGACAGGAGTATAAAATAGGAAAAGTATCTGCTCGAACGTTGAAGACAGATCTCTCACTCTTGGCTCAAATGTCCTCATTCCTATCTCTCTGCCTCATTCCAGATCAACATCGACTATCACACCCGGGAGCAGATCAAAAGGAACGTCAAGACTCCCACCATGCACTGCTTTGACGACGCTCAGAAGATAGTTTACGGGCTGATGGAAAGAGACTCGTACCCGCGGTTCCTCCGCTCGGACATTTATAGAACTCTCCTGGAAAACCTCGCCGCCGACGCCACGAAGGGTTGAAGGCGCGCTCGGGGGGAGGGAGAAAGGACATAAAAACCCATAACTGGAATGTTTGAGCTCCTTCAGGAGGAAGGGCTGACAACAAAGAAGGAAGGAGGGTCGACCCGCGCGCCGCACGGACACACACAGAGGCCTCGCACCTCGGTGACGTCACCAGATCGAGCGCCTTATCCCCGACACGAGCACTTCACACCTGAGGACTACGTAACAAGAAGAAGAAGAATCAAACAAGCCCAGCCTTAATGAAAATGACCCTGTAGTGTGTGTTGGCCCTGGATGATAAGTCAGTGTAAGTAGGCGTATTGACTACTTTTGACAATGACTGAATCAGTGGGGCGACTGACGCCCACTGTGACAGTGGAGCTGCGGAAGATAAACCATGCGGCGGACCTCCTTTGGCCTTCTTTGCAGAGGTGTTTCCTGTGCAGATAACAATAGAGGATGTAAGATGCAACGGTCACACTTGATTAGTTGTGTGCGTACGTTGGAGAAAATGAGAGAGCGAGTGAGTATTTAGTCGTAGCTTTTAACCGCCACTGACACAGAATAAGCTGTCGCAATAATAGTTGGCCAATTACCTAATGACAGCACTGAGGAAGCCAACAGATCCATAACGGACAGAGGACTCAATAGTGAAACGTCATCCTGCGTGAAGGGTTGCAGGAGGCCACTTACTGCTGCAAGAGGCATTCTGGGACACTTTGAAAGGAGATTTTCAAGCAGGAGAGAAGCTAAAAGGAGTTTTAAAAACTGATCGTGATGTTTCCTGAGTTTTGATTTAATCTGCCTGTCGGTGATATTTTGTGCCAATATTAAATATATTTAAGGGTTATTATTTTCAAACAAAAAGTAAAAGTAGTTGGTATTTTTGAATTGAACATAAATTGAGGATGAATCTACTTTTCGTGTTAACAAAGTAATCATGCACATTTCCTTGTGTGGAATCTGAACGCTCCCATGTACGGCCAGTAGTCTGGTAATAATTCCTCAGCACAAGACGACTGGCCCTTATCTTAGTCTGAATGAGTCAAAGGAAACACACATCACTTGCTTTGTCTGTCTGCCATTTTCTTTTCCTTTTTTTTTTTGTGGTGCAGGGAATCAATCCCCCCTACAAATCTAATTCCAGTGAAAAAGAAAAAAGGAGTTGGGAGTTTCTCTTTTTCACTGGAATTCTGTTATCTTGGTCTGAACATGATTCTTACAGCATTGAAGTGTCAAGAGTCATGATTTTATTTAACAACCTATTTGAGTGGAATTACTATAGAGGTAGAACGCTTCACCTTGCATGACAGGATGTTAAAACTCCTTGTATACCCTGAGAATATGCCTTGTTATTGCTTTCCAAAGCATGTTGTTTGAATGTATTCTTAGGAGTTCATAGTTAAGTTAACTTAAAGGTTTAACAATGTGTTATTTATTGTTAATTGTCACCATTTTTGAGTACAACGTTTGTTGCAGTGTTGAAGTGCTTGTTAAAATGTTAGTGATTTGAATGGCATTAAATTATTTAAATTGCCTGCTCGGAACAAAGTGACATCTTTTAGTCGTTATTACGCACACGCAGACACACCGAAGTCTTTTCACATCGGAGCTTTCAGCGCTTTGAGCTCTGATATTCCTTGTGTTCTGTTTAAAGAGCACAGCAACACACTTGCAGAGGAATAGATCTTAAAACATGGCATTAGGGAAATTAATGGGATGTTTGCTTAATGACTGTCTGGTATATGTTTAAAGCAATACTCCACCGCATAAGCATGGAAACATAAAGGCTGTGCCAAGTTCTGGTGGGGTGAAGACTTATTTTTTAACTGTTATGGAGAAGCAACTGCAGCAGTTGTTGGCGAGACTTAACACTCCATCCTCCTCAGTGACAAAGTATATACACAGTATATGTTTTATAGACAGAGCTCCTGGTCTCTCATATTCAAACGTTTTCAGCATTCTGAGAAAGTGAGCACAGACAGTAATGAGGACGATCATCCACAAACAGTGAGAAGATATTTAGAAAGTAAACACAGCATCGGCTCGGTGGCTTTCAATTTCTGTGTTCAAACTAAAACAGAGCCTTGTGGTATCCGACAGTAAGATACGGAGCGTTATCCACCCGTATCGCTGAGAAGCATCTGCTGACTTGAAAATTAAGTGCATCAGTGATATGTGCTGTTTCAGAAACAGGAAGGCCTGGACTTCCAGTTTCTAATGAAATCAGTCATTGTGAGAAATGAGATTTTCTCTGAAGTGCAGCCACGTGGAATAATGAAACACTGGACTATTCAGCAGAAGTGTTGATGAGACCTGTTTTTAATATTTGTTTATTTTTACTTAAAACCATTCAAATGTAAAAAAAAAAAAAAAAAAAAAAAAAGAAAGAAAAAAGAAACTGTTCTTAGCTCAAAGCTGTTGGATTGGCTGACAACAGGAAACCCACAGTTAGTGCCATAGACAGACTCCTGACACACTCATACAAGAAAGTAATGAAGGTTTGTGCAGAACATGTTAATAACTGCTGTGTCTCTTTTTGTACGAGTGGAACTAGCTGCATTTTGAAGAATATAGCATGAGAAATTTTACTGAAACGGCATCATTTGAAAAGAATTGTGTACGCTCGCTTGATGCGTTTTTTGTCTTTTACAAATCAGAATCAATGCGCAAAATGTTGGATGGAAACAGATTTGCCGGAAAAACTCTGATGTAGCGAACATTCAGCTCACATGACTGATCAGCTGTTTCCGCCGTCTGCTGCGTGCATTATAATCATTGCGTTTCTTCGTCGGCTCCAGACAGCATGCATCATGGCCGATGCTAGCTGACATGCAAGAACAATTACAACTTGCCCTGTTGAAAGTAATTCCTGAAGACCTCTCTCTGTTTTGTCTCCAGGTTTGTTTACCTCTAGCCTCTGTTTACTTCCAAGTCCACGCGGGTCGTAGCCACGTAGCCCCCACCATGTCGTCCTCTGATGAAATTTAGTAGTTCATTCGCTCAAAACAGTTTATGGAAACGCACCTGATTCACATTCTAATCTTTTGCGAACTTTCAGAGGTTCCTTTATAATTCTCCTGACATTTTATGCCGACATTGCGTTACATAGTGTCTGAAATAGACAAACAACCACACACACACACACACACTCAGTGTGCAGTCCTAATGTTTTATTCTCTCTATTTCTTTATCAGCGGTGTGAATGAGCCTGTCAAAGGGAGGTTCTGTTGTAGTTTGTGTGTGTACACTCTGTGCCAACCTCCATATACAGGACGTGCGCACACACACACAGACACAAACAGACACACACAGACACACCTTTGTAGAGTCAGAATTTATCAGGGTACAATTTTGGTGCCAAGATACTTTTCATGCCAAAACCGTGACTGGTAGATGCTCCTGTATATCCCCACCCAACAGAATGATGACCACAGAGGCTGACTGAGCAGCAGATAATGACCACACATATTTACGTTTACTGTTTGGCTGCAAAGGAGGAAGTCAGGTGATGCTGCTTAAAGAGGGACACGGTCTGCATGAGGAGGAGGAGGTTGGGGTGGATGGTTTGGGAAGATCTCTTTCCATGTCCCGTGTGAATCTAAAAAGTCAACAGTGAGTTATTTTAATTAACTACATAACGTACACAACAGAACTAAAGATCCACTCACAATCTTAAAACGTACATACACAAGAAACGTACTGATTTAACCCAAACCATGATCCTTTCCTAAACATAACTTTGTCTAAACCTAACAAACTGAAACCATAAGACGAAGGTTTGGTACGCCTGTTGCTGCTACACTGCAAAGGTCATGTCATCTTTGAAAATGGGGACATATATTATTATGGGAGTCACTCAACTCGACCTATTAAGTCAGTTATGTATGAGGATGTGATGGATCATAAGATCAACTGTATACCATTATACAACTGCCAGTTAAGGTTGTAGCTAAAGTCAGGAGACAGTTAGCTTAGCTTGGCTTAGCATGAAGTCTGTAAATGTGTCCAAAGTAAAAGAAAGAATAAAAAAAATCCACCTCATAAACTTGAGCTCATAAACTAAAGCATGATATATCGATTGCTTCATTCTCACAAACAGAAATACAAAACTGACGATGCTGTGACTAACTAACTCACTGTCATGACAGGAGAGGGCCATTTCTGTTTGCAGTCTTTATGCTAAGCTAACCTTAACATGTTAATATGAGAGTGTCATGAATGTTCTTGTTCCTTTAACGGCTTTACAATTAATGATACAAATAGGATTGGCTGCAAAATTAAAGATCTTGCACAGAGCAGAACATCTGTAGTTTGGTTTGTACATTTACTGGCTTGTATCAACTGGGGAAATGTTTCTGTGTTTACTGCTATGATATTTTATTGGCATCACAGTGGATTTTACTGGCTTTGGATGGCCCCAGAGCAGTATAATATCCTGCTGTATTTACTTTCCTGTATGTTTTTTATGGTTATGATCTGTCCTTTATGTGTTGCTGACTGACCAAATATCCCCCTGTGGAATGAATGAAGTTCAGGTTTTACTGCAGTCAGAGGCCAACTATGAGTTTTATCATGGTTAGATGTAAGGATGTGTACAATGAGTATGTACTGTGACTTCTGTGTGGACATATTTCCACAGAGCACGCTGAAATCCTCAGCCAACCAGCAAAAATACCTTCCTGCGGTTGAAGATGCAGAAGGAGCGCTGACCTTATTCTGCATCCACCAAGTCAGCCGTTGTGATAGCGAGGTCAGAGGGCTCTGCTTATGCTAATAAAATACATTTACAGCAGATAACTATTTCACTTTTGGCCTCAGAAGAGTGTCAAAAGGTGGATACTGTGCAGCCTGCTCTAACAGAGAAACAACAGAACAGAACATGTATTAGTCAACATGTGCAGCCTGCCCAGGACCAAGCATGGCCCAGGGCAGGAAGATTACTGTCTACTGTTCCTGTCTTAGCCTGCCCCACACTGTAAAATACAGGAAAGGGAGGTCAAGTCACAACCTTTCACCAGTGCATAACCACAACACAATTCATTTTTCCACTGTATGTTACAGCTTGACTTAATATGTGGGTAGTACCTGGTACTTATCTTGATGTCACCTTGGTTGAGGTTCCAAGTTTGCTGAGCCCATATTAAAAGTTGACGTGAAAACACTGCAGACCAATGATCTGTAAGAGAATCATCACAGAATTGTCACTCGGCACGGTACATCCTACACAAACTCTGCAGAGCCCTTAATCACCCAGATTTTAAGAAATGGCAGCCCACAAAACCACGCCATGGTCAAACGAGTAGCTTAGTGTCGCTGTGTTAGCAGCCTGAGGTTAGCAGTGACGATCATGCACAGTCAGCAAGTTATGATGCTGCTATCGCCACAATTCAAGCAAATTCAACCAGTTCCCGTGAATTCTGCACAATCTTGCAATTTTGTCCAATTAATGCAACTTTTCCACATATTTGACCAATCATAGTCATTCACCAAACTCACTTCCTTGTTTCTGGTTGTGAAGATGCCAACATGACACAAACGTCTCACATTTAAAGACCACGTGATTGCAACACAAACAAAAGCCATCCATTGATGATCCATTGAGACTTTTCCAACGCAAACACCAGGAGAACTGACTGATACACGTGACAACAATGAAGTTGGTCGCCAGTTTTCCGGCACGTTCCTGATGATAAACGTGACACAAGAAACAAAAGAAACACAGAAAGGCAAACTCGTCTCCTGGCAAGGGCAAAGGGAATCACCTCCTCAGACAACTTTTAGCAAAACTTGTTTCAGCTGTGGCATGACTGCCAATTAAACGTTCAAAACAAACTCCAGAGACTCAATACTTCCCTGTTTGATTTCTGTGGTCTTCCTGGAGCTGTCACTCCAGCTGAGCTGTTCTCATTTCCTTTTATTTGTGCATTATAGTGTGGGACAACAGGGCCGACCAAAACACACTCACAAGATTTGTGAGTACAGTGACAGCTTTGATAGTCGGAAATTTGTTGCGACATACTTAAAACCTGTTTAAGCCAGTGAGACTACTCTGTTCCTTCTCTGACACAATGACCTCTGTTCTGGTGGCTATGTAAATGGGAGACATGGGAAGTTTATGAAGCACAGGTGTGATGTAGCACAAGACTGCGGACATCCCCATGCAGTAAGAGGGTGGAGCCTTTAAAAGTAAAAAAGAAATACTTCTGCTTCCACTCTGGGGTATACTGTAGTGTAGTGATTAATTAGAAATAATCCAGAACAATATCACACATCTTTTCAGCAATGTGAGGTTTGACAAGGTGCTCTGAGCAGCTCTGACCTGAATGCCACGTGAGAGGAAGTGGTGTTGCAGTGATCAGGTGCAGCTGTCCTGTTGGGGTTTTTCCGCATGTTAATCAGTTGATCTTTAATCACGAGTTACAGACTTTGCTGCCAAAATGGAAAATCAATTTCAGAGTAGTTACCATTCATTAGCTTTTCTTTCATTTCATTTCATCTTCGATTTGTTTTGCTCAGAGCGCACTTGCAGGAGCCAAAGTGGTTTAAACGGGTGTCTAATTAATTTAATTAATCTGCCATTTAGTCTGTAGTAAACACACGGTAATACAATAGCTGTGTTGGTTGTCCACTCTGTCGGCCTTGCAGATATGTCGTCCTTTTAAAAGTCATGTTGGTGGCCTCCACTGATGTCTATCAATCCTATCGGCAGAATAAATGTGGGCAGTGTATGTTTCAGCAAAACCACTGATGTTCAAGTAGAAATGCCTGTTGGAGATGATCCTGATTTCCCATCAAAATCACCTGTTTTTTGTTGCCACAAACACATCTGGAGATGTCCCGACTTCCTGTCGAAAATATCCAGTTTTTATCACCATAAACAAGGCTGAAAATTGCCCCCAGGTTTAAAGACACCCAGTTTTATTGCCACAAACACGGTTGGAGATGACCCCACTTCCCATCAAATATATCCAGTTTTTATCCCCAAAAACACAGCTGAAAATTATCCTGAGGTCTGGTTAAAAACACCCACTTTTGTTGCCACAAAAACATCTGGATATGTCCCGACCTCCGATCAAAGATATTTGTTTTTTTTTGTTGTCACACACGGCTGAAACTTGTCCCGTGGAAAAAATATCTAATGCTTTCACACTTACAAATCTTAAATCACTCGCCACATCCAGACATGAAAGTTAGATGATAAACATGTGATGTGAATGTGACAGGACAGGTTTTAGTTAAAATGTCAATATGGTGCGCAGCCCATGCCATGTACAGATGTGAATATATCAGTGGTTTGCAGAAACTGAAATCTCATCCTGGTGACAGGGCGGCGTTGCATCCATGGTGCTATTCACATCTTTAAGCACTTGAAGCTTCATGCTAGGCTTCGGCACTGGACGTTGCCACTAAGCAAAAAAAAAATGAAAGCCCGTACAAGGGTTAAGAGTGCAGAATATCGCAACCTCCAAACACAAAGAGGACAAACTCTGCGAGCCCGTGCTGGGAATCACCTCCTGCGTAAGGCCTTCTGGACGAACCTCGTGCCTTAGTGGAAACTTGGCTCTGCTCTTCATCCACTTCTAAACAGACGGCTGCTTACACACACACTGCACATCATAATAAACACACGAGGCGAACACCATGTTTTCACCCAGCACAGCTCCAGACTGGTGCTACAGACAGAGGGGGAGCGGCAATAATCACAACACAACGCAGCAGGTGACGCAGACGCACTATAGCTCAGATAATCTGGGACAAATTGTGATTGTGCTTTACATACAGTATGTGTGTCCTGTTCCTCATTAGAAATCCCCTTTTAGTGTTTTTGAGATATGATGTCGATGTCGAACTGCGTTGTTACTGGAAAGAGGAGCTCACGGTGCTTAAATGGTCGGCCTCTCGAGCAGAGACTGACAGGAAATGACTTTCAAAACTGTTTTCAGTGTTCTTCCTTTTTCAGATGAAATGCAGGTTGTTATAGTAACTGAGGAGAGCATGCATTCATTGTGTTACACATGTTCCATCATTTTTAACTTATATTTTATGCACTTCTGTTACTTAATTCCTGATTAATTATCCATCATTAGCATGGACTATTTCGTTATTTAGTTACCATTAGAATTATATCGGATTTGCGTGTACTTTTCCACTGATGCATCTTCATGCAAACTGTACCTATAAAGGACTGACATTTTCATGAATACAGCTTTGTATGCAAACAATGACGGAATGGAAACGTGGCAGGGACGGTGCCCAGTGAGGGTGCTGGAGGCTACTCATCGACTGTGTATAAAAACCGGACCTGCAGGTTTAGCTGTACAATGATTACGCATTTTATTCATCTGATACCCTGCTACATCTGCAAAAATAGGAAAGTGCTTGTCTGCTGTACATACAAGGAAACACAGCAGTGTCCATGACATCTGGCACGTTTAAGTGACTGAGCTGATCCCATGAGCTTTGGATTGGATTCAGATATTCAATATCACGGTCCTAGACACACAAAATAGGTGAAGCTAGATCAACATATTGAATCTCTATCATTTTTTCATAGATTTGAGTCAAGTGGATCAAATGTGAAGTGAAAGGAATGACATGTAAAATAATCATCCAATCCTGCAGCTCTATGAAGGTTATTAGCGTCTTCTAACTCACTGGTTTGGTTTTCTGGCCCATCAGTTCCATTTCCAGCAGCAGTGGGAAGCTGCTTCTACTGCTGGAAAAACCTTAGATTAACCAAGCGAACACTACTGGCCCTGCACGAAACAGTAGACAAGGTTAGGAAAGAAGGCAGCTAGCAGCCTAAAAGACCAAAGAAGGGACTTTGTGACTTGAACAACAAATCAACTCCAATAAATGGTAAAACTGATAATGTTGCTCCAAAAATGATCTTAGCGATAATCTGTCAGAAGTCTCATTTATTGATCATCAGGTTGGAGTTTTGAAGTATCTCATTAAAAAAGGTTGATGGAAATGGCATTATTCAAAAAAACTGCTGAATTTCAAAGAAGTTTTTACACTCACTGGAGGTATTTTTGACTTTCTTATAAAAGACTTAAAGCGAGATGGGAAGACATGTTCCAATAAGTCCTGGCCGAAGTCTGGACCAGATCCAGCTCCAACCAGAATGAACTGTGGTGCCGATTTGGGACAGCTCTGGATTATTTGGTTCACTCTTAGTTTACATGTGGCCATGGCATGGCCCGCTCATGGCTCAGATCTGGCAAACAGGAGTGGACCATCATTAATGACATCATTCCATGCAGTGTGTCGGCCAATTGAACGTGTCTGGTGTGGGCCAGATCCGGTTAACTCTGAATGTACTGAACTCATGACTGATCAGCTGTTTCTGCTGCGACAGAAGAACAAGAAGCTGTGTTTGCTGCCGCCATCTTCCCAAACATTCCCATAAGATTCCCTTTCCCAGTTGAATTCCCAAATTCCCTCGTAGACAGCCAAGGCAGCTGTTTTTGTTTCTTCTTCTTTGTTTGTTTGTTGGCGGTTAGCAAACAACTGGTTTTCTTTCCAGTTTTTGACCTCTACTTCTTCTGTTACAGCCATGAATATGTAGCCTAAACCACTTTATTTACTCCCAACCTGTTAAGTAAAATGCACCTAATTCACAATTTCTTTAGTTTTGTTTTTTACCTCTGCCAAGGAGGTCCTGTGTCCACTCGTGTCTGTTGGTTGGTTTGTTTGTCAGCAGTTTTACACAAAAACTACTGACTGGATTTCCACAAAACTCGATGGAGGATGGGGCTCAGTCCAGAATAGACCCTGGTATTTTTTGGTGCAGAGCCGGATAAAGGAACTGATGCAGGATTTTTTCTTCTCACTTTCTTTAACATTGTGAGATCGGACATGTTGCATTGATCTATGGTATCTGGGTGAATACAATTGATGCAGATCCTAAATCTGGTGGTCTTACATTATGGTTATGCAGTTATGGGTGGTTTAAATTTGATTTACAGGGCATTCAAGTTTGATATTGGATTAGGCCTGATCGAATCAAAGGGGGACTGTCGGTTTCAAAAGTTGACTTCAAATTTGCTTGACGATCAGATGGAAACACAGCTACTCAGTCATATTTATACAGGTGTACACTTCTCACTATCGATGCTGATACCCCTCGTGCCAACGCACCTCAAGCTCCCTCTAATCTCCTCCTATGGCGTTGAAGCTCTTGGTACTGTTGACTTTAATAAGATCTTATGTCCGTGCATGTGTTTGTTGATGGGGGATCAGTTCCCCTGGCAGCAACGGATTCTTTGAGCTCCCTCAAAGAGCAAAGCTTTTTCCACCAAATCTAACTGTATGACTCTTTTGCTATAAATGGTCAATTCCTTGACTGAAGTGTTGCTGACTGACAGAAGCTGCTTAGCTCTGGTTATTGAGCTGCTGCTGAAATAAGCCAACCTAGACGTCTAAAAAAAAGAAGCGACAGAGCTAAACCAATGTTTTGCCAATTAATGCATTACCATCCTTTGACCTTAAAATCACCACTGACCTGAACTACTGATGACGAACAGGTTGAGTCAAAGTCTTTTATCAGCTGAAGTTGATATGACAGGAATGAAAGACAGTGCCCACATTTCTTTTTTAAACATCCATAAAAGGTAAGAGGATATTGCATCATCTTTGTACCAAGCTGTCATATCTCAACATGCCATCATGACAGAAGCATACTTCACTGAGCCACACCTCGTTTGAGTAATTGAGTAAATATGTCCAGTTCGGGTAGTGTCGCAAAGTCACAATGAATCAGTTGTCCAACAGGGATTGTCACACAGAAGAGGCATTGGCCCCTGGCAACAGGAAATACACTTTTGTGGCTAAATGTCATGTGGGCAGTGGCTGCTTGTGTTTTTCCTACTTCTTTCATTTAAAGGAACAGTTCACCTAGGGCCGAAAATTCAGTCATTACTCAGCCCCATGCAGATGGAAGGTCAGGTGAGCGGTCAAGCTCGTGCACCCACCTCAAACAGAATGTGTGCTAACGCTTTTAGCTTAGCAGCTAAAGTGAAGCTTTTGGCTGTAAAGCGGGTCCAAATAATGTCTTTTCAAATCAGTTTGGGGTCTCAGGGCTTCTGGAGACAGACTAGCTGCTCGGAGCAATTTCACGTTTGTTTTTTTTAAGTTTTAAAACAAGTCCTCATCTCCATCAGTTGTTTAGGAGAAGGCTGCACTGTCTTGCTGTGAAGCTCCAGCAATGTTTTGTGGACTCTTTTGGCGATAATATACCATGTTTTCAAATGGTAATATTAAGGGATACCAAAGGTAACAATGCCTCAGATGCTCCAAATCACAGAGCAGCTGCAATATTGCATAATGCTCTCAAAATGTACAAGAAGAAAGAAAACACTAAAGAAAGAAGAGAAAAGTTCCATCACACACTGAAAGAGCCTTATTTTAAGAATAAGGGCACCGAGTGTGCCATGTACGTCATATCTTGACCTGACGCTTAAAAATGGAGCCATGCAGGAAACTCAGGGAGGGAATGTTTATGCAGTGACAGCCTATGATTGCCTCGGGCCCTGAGAGTCATACCAGGGCGAATGGCTGTTTACATAGCGAGAGCCAATCGCATTAAAGACCTGTCATTCCAGGCCCGCCTCTCGCCTTTCGCTCCTCGGCTGGAAACTATAAAGTTGCCTGACAAGTCAAGAGGGAGAAGGAGAGGAGATTGAACCATGAGAGAGAACTCTACTAGTCTATCATCCCAAAGCATGGCGTTCACTGACTGTATGCAACCCACTGACCTGTTCACAGAGAAGAAGGGAATAAAGTAAGTCATAGTCAAGTTTAAAAACAATGTTTCTGGTTATGATGACCTTGTAAAAGATAATAGCAGAATTACTCTGCCATAAAACACTGAACTGATTTATTTATTTTTTACCCAGGAGGAAAAACTGGAGGAACAGAATAGGATTTCTGTTGAAGACAAACTCTTCCCTGTCGATATTACAGCTGATGAGAAACAGATCTTACAGGTAAGACCTTTTTAACGTGAGGGTTAAGTTCATGTTACATAACATCTAATCTGTATGCATGGCAGCTTGTTTGTGCTCTGTGGTAGTTACAGCTCAGTTTTAAATATATAATTAAATGATATATAATCTAATTTGACTGATTTTGTTTTATTCATCTTTTTATCCACACTTGATTGAATCTGCACCTTTTTTATTGTGTATATTTTTGTATGTAAGTTATGTTTATATTGTTTCATGACTAAATAAACCAAATCAGATTACATTAAAATGATTATATGCCTCAAATTTATTATTTTAATGTAATACAGGAAGACTTTTTGCAATGTGATACTGTTTTAAAAAAACACAATTTTGAAAATGACATACATTTCAAATATATATATATATATATATATGGATTATGCTACTTTACTTCCTTATCCACAATTATTTTCTCATGGTTCTTCTTCTCTACCCTCAGGCCGACTGCTGATGAGGTGAACCAATGGGCGCAGTCACTTGACACACTACTCAGTCATAAATGTAAGTACCATTCACCGGACTATTGGTGCACGATTACATAAAAGAGCCTCAAAGGTCACGCGGTAACTGTGCGCTTAATGAAAGCACTTTATTGGCCTCAATAAAACACAGGCTATAATGGCTTTGCATTGAGTTTACTTAGCCTAAATGGGCAGACAGCGATGCGTCCCTCATCTTTAACACTTCTCTGCCCGCCCCCCTCCACAGATGGAAAAGCTGCTTTTTGCATCTTCCTCAAGTCTGAGTTCTGCGAGGAGAACATCGAGTTTTGGACGGCCTGTGAGGATTTCAGGAACCACACGTCGTCCAGAGAGCTGCCCTCCAAGGCCAACAGAATTTACGAGGAGTTCATTCAAAATGAAGCTCCAAAAGAGGTAACAGCATATATGTCATTATAAAACCAAATAAATGAGTTATTTACTTCATTTGCTAATCAGAATGTATGTACCTTCAACTTCTATAATTGTACAAGATATTCTCCATTAAATATTGGATTCTTACGCTCATATTTGCTACTTCTTTGGTCACAGATAAACCTGGACTTTCACACCAAAAACGCTATCATCCAGAGCCTCCACGAACCCACTGTGACCAGCTTCCTGGCAGCTCAGAGGAAAGTCTACAGCCTGATGGAGAACAACTCCTACCCCAGGTTTATCCACTCCGACCTCTACAAAGAACTGTGTGCCGGAGCCAGGAGAGAGGGCAAGCTCATTAAGCCCTAGTCAAACTAGACACTCGGTCCTGAAGTCATTTGTTTACTGCTGCGACTGTGTAAATAGACGGCTGATGATGTTCATTCCAGGCACCGCTTCGGGATAATAGACCCGAATGCAAATCCTGAGCATAAACATTAGTGTGGAAAATGCAAAACAGAAGCCATTACTATTCCATCCCGCTGAGAGCTTTCGACAATAAAGTTGGGATGATAAGGCCGGGTGCTGTATGCTGCTGCAGGCAGCACACAGGGCGTTTCTACCAGATGGGATTAAGGTTACATTTTCTTCGCCGGGTCATTACCTGCACTTTCTTTACTACACGCTATTAGAATTTGGTATTTTGAGCAATGAAGCAGTTCTCAGAAAAGCTGTTGTAGTGTCAAAGCTGAAACCACTGTTGATCTCTGTCAAAACACTGAAGTCTGTCTCTCACCGACTGTGATGTTAGAATGTGTCTGTGTGCTGATATTCACTTGAAGACTTTGTACAGCTGTCATATACACAGGACCTCCTGTGTGACCCTGATTGTCACTGATATGTTGCTGTGCTGGATTTTACACAAAAGTGCAATTTTAATTTATATAACAATATTCACTTTTTCCATTGAAGACTGTGTTTGGTCTGAAATTACTGTGAGAATCTTATGTATTGTGTACATTGTGACTTGTTGGATGTGAATTTAAGTTTGTGGCAGCCGGACTGCTCGAGAAATAAAATGTTTTCTCCGATACAGAAATGTCTCTGATGTGCTTCGTTCTGAATTCACTGCAGAAGTATCATCTTCTTCAGGGAAGGAAGTTAACTATTGACATTTGAGAACAGTGTATGAAACCATTTAAGCTCAAAGATCTCATAGTCTAGTTTACACCTAATGAAGTCTACATTCCTGCTGAAGTGCATACTGAACTGGCCATTGACTCTTTGGTCACAAACATATTAGCACCCATTAACACTTACAGATTTTCAGTTTAAATCATAAAAAAATGAACATTATCAACAGAATGTGGAAAAACAACAGTGTTGACGTTATGTCAACGTTTGCCTTGTACTTTGTTGCAAAGATGTCTCCTGAAGCTAGCATGCTAACCAGCTAGCCCATACTGTTGCAAAACCCTGTGGTTTAATCTGAGAGGGGAAAGCAGCGAGCTCGCCACAATAAACGCACAAATTGTCAAGAGAGGAAACATTTTTACACCTGTTGTCCTTACTAAACAGAAAAATACAAACGTCTGAATTAATGTCTGAAACAAAACAAAACTCACCAGAACAGTCTTGGATCGTCTGTCCACAATCACCAGTTTGGTTTGGTTTAAATAAATCCTCATTTCGCTGAGGACGACGTGAAAATATTCCAGCTCCCTCAGCCAATAGCGACTACCTGAGCTACTCGCTAACGGCAGGTAGTCGCTACAGCCAAAGATTGCTATAGCACAGTGGAGCAACTCCAGTGTATGTATGAGCAGCAGTTAGCAGCTTTACCGCCCCCTTTTGTTTTGGAGCACCCTTCAAATTCTGGCCTATTTCTACAAATGACACCTTTAAATGCACATCCAACACATACAGAGCAGCATTATCATTCATTTAGTGTTGCATTTCTGACCACCTGCAGACTGTACGGCTAATATTCACTTTCCTTTTAAAGGTTCAGTGTGTAGAATTATTTAGTGGCAGTGAAGCTGCAACCAACAGAATACCCCTCGCCTCACCTTCCCCTACGGTGGCTTCTAAAAGAGCAAAATAAATATGAAAGTACCTCTCTAGAGCCAGTTACCTCTGTAGATATATAAAACAAAATAGTTAGTTAGTTTCACACTGATTGTACACTAATAAAAACATATTAATGCATATTAATATTCAATTTCTACCAATGGATCATCCTAAACCATACCCTTAATCTCTCTTCTGAGAGAAGTATGTCTCTTTAGCTGTTAAACACACTATGTTCCCCAGCTAGTCGCTAATTTTGTCTGCATATCATCTGGAGCTGAACAGGTAGCACAGAGGGTTTATCAAAGTGTTTCTGCTTAAAGCTGCCACCTGCTGCAGCTGGAAATTAAGAGCAATAAAAGCGAATCAGAACAGTAGTTCGAGGCTTTCAAACAAAAACAGTAACTTAAAAGACATTTTTGAGGATTGTCGCTTAACAGAAATGATATATTTTCAACAGAAAGTGTCGACACTTACCATTCATGTCAACCACCTGGGAAGTTTTGTTATGTTGTGGAAACAGCCATTTTTTGCCGCGAAAAGTAATTGGGTAGTCGACTGGAAGATAGCGTATGGTTATCAAGCGTTGAATCAGGTTTTATTTGATCCATTGCAGATATCAAAATATTGATTATAGCTACTTTAAATCTCACTACAATGCCTCATTCCTTGTCAAAGACAGGGCCAACATGGGCTAATAGGTTGCTCAGACAGTCCTAAAATAGCTTGTGTACTGCCAAAGCAAAGTGAAGTAATATTTTCCACTGACCATAAATTACTATCTATCTTGAATATCAACACTTGAAATGGCTAAATGTAAAGGTGATGCATTCTGGGTGTTTGGTTTAACAGAAAGGTCAGACACATCCACAGACTGTACACACTAACATCTCTTCAGAGACAGTGTGCTCGGTGTTCAGCTGTACAACAAAAACAACATTCCTCATCTTTCTGGAACACTGCATTCCTCTGAGTGCAGCTGATGGGGGACGCGTCATCGCAGCCGAGTTCCCGTACTGCAACAATGTTAAGAGTTGTAGGTACAGACGGGGAGAGAACACACTGACTGACAGCAGAGAGTCCTCCTCCGCCTGCTGTGTGTCTGCTCGCTGATACCGAGGCTGTCTCCAGCCGTGAACTCATAGTAGTGGCTGACAGTGGCCAGACACCCGGACGTTGCTCCTGACAGGCTGACAGCTCCTGCTCTCTCCTCAGACCTGTGGCCTGCTGTCGAGGTGTAATGAGATCATCTGTTACACCAGCAGCTCTCCAGAACCGTATGCTCTGCTGCCTACAGGTCAGAGGGGTACTTCTTGTGATCTGAACATTAATGTTTTGAAACCCAGACTAGCTGGGAAAGTATGCAAAAGTAACTTAATCATGGATTATTATGTATTTTAGGCCATGCTAGCAGCGTGGCTCCCACAATGCTCGTCGGTCCGCCTCGTTGGAGGTCTTTGGATAAAACTATTCGATGGTCTGCCATGAACATTTTTTTTAACAGACATCATGAGTCTTGTTCCCTGGAGGACTTAGTGGTTCAAAGCTACACCAGAAGCTTGACATTTGTGTGTTTAAGTGAAATGTGTTATTGGTTGGAATGACATTGAGTCAGCTCCAAGCATCCATGAATGTGGTGAACTGTGATAACTTTGGTGACCCCTTTAAGATGCAGTAGGCGATTCTGGAGAAAGATAGTCGTTTGTTTTGTCTCGTACCCGGGTCGCCAAATACCGACACTTTGGTTTTGCGCGTTCACATCTAGTAGGGTAGGGTGTCTCAATTCTTGCTGGGGTGGAAGAGTAGGGTAAAGTGTTAGGGCCCTCTAAATGGAGGGTTTTCAGAGGCACACTTCAATCCGATGTTTATGACAACTTTCTGATGACATATGAGGGTCTTGAAGGGGTGTCCCATTTCATAGGGGAAGATTTCACCCACTGCCTCGGTTTTGAGGGACAAGGGGGAGCTGGAAAACGAGGAGTAGGGGGAAAAATTGGAAATGGGATTGAGCATTGTCATTCTTTGACGACCTGGAAATGAGACTCAGCAATCAGCCATTGTACTCCAGAGTTACTTGCACCACCATTACTTTTCATATAGGGCCTTTATTACATCCGTTTGTCAAACAAATTGGTTTGTGGCCAAGTTCCTGCAAAACTAAGATTCCCTTCGGCCTCGGATGTACTTTGTATTTAGTGCTAATCACCAACTAAGATGGTGATTGTGGTAATCATACCTGCTAAAAAAGTGTGTAAGTTGTGCGATTGCGAGCATGTTAGCATGTTGACGTTTGCATTTAGCTCAAATGTTCCCTAACATGGTAAGGCCTAACATGGCAACTAGCATGGCTGCAGGTCTCGTTTGGACTATAAACTCGTGGACTGATTTTGTATGAACCGTTTTCATTTTCTTTGCATTTCTGTAAATTACTTTTTCACACCTACTGTAACTTGGCAGTTGCAGGAAAAGCAACTTTCTGTGAATGCTAATTATATTTAATCATTGTTTAAATCATCTCTATCTTTAACAAAAAATGGGGGCTTGATGGGGTTGAACCACTGCTTTTATGGGCCTCAAAAGCACTTTCAGACATTGTGCGTTATAATGAGCTGTACAAATAAACTTTCCTTGACCTTCACAGTAGCTCTACGCAGCACACATTCCATTACGCAGCACTCTGGCTATTTATAAAACATAATTCTTTTTGCAGCATCCACATCACTGTGCACCAACCACACCATACAATCTGTGTTGTGTGACGTTCATCAACAACAAAGGATAAAACAGCATTGAAAAGACTGATAATTGCTGTTAGACGGCGATGAAGCATGTGAGATAGTGAAGGTATTCATGAACACCCTGCAGAGCTGTAACGCTGTGAATACCTTTACATACCTTTTGTTTGCTCATCCGCGTGGCTGAACTCAGACACACTGTTCTCTCTCTGAGCTGGTAGTAAAACCTGAGAGTTTTCATTTGTTGTTGTGGAGGATCTTGGCAACAGACTACTGGGATCAGATCCAATGAGTACTTAAGGTGTGTATGTAAACACTGGAGCCAAAAATAGAAACGGACCACGTTCTACTTTGGTCGACAGACTGCAGATGCGTCAGACTACATGGGACTTCAGGAGCACGCTGTGCTCAAGCTCGACCCGTACGTCGAGTGCATGTGGTTGTTTTGTATTGTACGAACCAGAAGTTGATTTACAGGACGACACAGACTCCATGTTCAAAACATCGACATACTGCTACGGGAAGTTATCCAAAAACACACAAGTCCCGAAACTTCACCAGCCATTTCTTAATGATGCACTTATAAGGAATTTGTAGCTCGTCAGTGTGCTTTCATCAGGACAAACAGTTAGACACAGATTCGAATGCAAGATTGTTAAAAGAGGAATTCCAGTATTTTTAAACCCGGGCCGTATGTGTAAATGACGAAAAGCTTCCTTCCCTCAGGACAACGCTGACAATCAAGGTCCACTAAGAGCTCAGTCAGACAGGGCACATTTTCCAGGTTGCATAATGCAAGGTGCAGTGAGCTGCCTGTTTGTTTTGTTTTTATTGTTGCTAAGCAAACACTTGTCTTTAGTTTAACCTCGATTTTGCTGTGAAGTAAACTCACAGACCTGTACCTTATTATTTTTGCTAGCTTGAAATGGTTAACTTCCTAGTTGGCAACCTTGTGAATAAACAACATCTGTATAAAATAGATCTAGCTCCAACTGAGGATGAGAGGCTGTTCCCAGAGAGAACACTGGACACAGGGACACAGTGATCTGAGAAGAAATCACAAGGAGCTTCACCTGGATGATAAGTCAGTTCAAGGCTTAATATTATACTTATTTTAAGATGAGTCAGGGAAAGTTTGACAATGACATCAGGCGCTTCTTCTGCTACTAGTTTAAGTTTTTTTCAACTCAATGTGTTCAGAGCACTCCTGCAAAAACACAAGGCGCCCGAGGCATCTTAAAATACGAAGCACCCAAGGCGCATATGCACTGCCCAAAACGCTCACTGCCTCAACTCGAAGCAAATGACACTCGCTGTAAATACTGCATTCTGTTTGATCGGGCCCTAAAAGTGACTGTCTCAGACTCAGATTTTAAATCTCTGGCAATATTACAGAAAGGATCCCAGCAGAGACTGAGCTTTTTATTTAAGCTTTTGTTTCAGCTCTCGCCAAATCCACCAGACTCCATTTACAGAAAATGTAATTTCATCATTGTAAAACACACTTCATTCAAACTCAACACAAATAAAAATCACATCTTTCCATGGTTCTTACTATCACCTATCAAAGCAGATGCAAAAATATAGGGACAGGAGTGAGATGGAGGGCAGACTTTAAAGATGTAGCGGGGGAAACAGCTGCAGTGCCACAACATTTGATGCATAAGCAGCCTGCGTCACAGCTACCAGCTGAAGTAATCAACTACACTGATTACAAAACTATGAACCTGTAAGTCAGTGAGAGTCAGGTATAAAAATACTGTAATTCCCTTTGAATAACTTTCTAAAAGGTTTGATATTCACCTTAAGTTTAACTATACAAACAAAAAAGGCTTAGCAGGTGGCTATGTGCTGTAAATACAAACCCTGTTTTTCCTCTGCTTCACCAGTAGGTGGAAGCAAAGATCTACCTCAAAGTCTGACACCTGAGTTTGTCTATCTCAGTTCCAAGCATGAAGGTAAAACATATATGCAGACCAGTCTGAAACAGACTGATGTGTGGAAAACAATAAAATAATCAGTAAAACAAACTTTTATGAACCAATTCACAAACATCTAAACATTTTATTATGAAAATAAGACAGAACATAATTTGAGCACATTTTTCCTTCTATCATGCATTAGAGCTGATGGACACACACGGAGAGAGGATTTTGCCGGACAGTCTCTCTGCTACACCTGCAGTGCAGTTCTTAATGGATGCCACAGTGAGGAAGTGCTGCAGACCATCCATGGTCATTAATATGAATATGACAGATGATGTACAGTATCTGTATGTGGCTCAGTGATGAAAGAGTGACTGTAGGGCTCTGGATGTGTGTGTGTATGTGTTTGTGTGTGTTCGGTTGTTCACTTGGCCTCCTGGGCTTTTTTGGCACTCTGTTTCTCCTTCGCCTGGTGAGAAAAAACCCAAAGACATCTTCATTAGAGGCCAGAATTTGCACAGGAAATGGGAAAGAAACACGTTTTTATGACTCCAATCACCAAATCTGAAAACCAGACATTTCATTTTAATTACTGTAACTGATTCAAACATACCTTATAGAAAAATCTTATCAAAAAAAAAAAAATCTTATTCATTAACAAGGCATGCTTGTCCTCTAGTAGACAGAATAAACACTGAAGCACAGGTTTTCTTAAATAATGGCTTGGCATTTTCATGATGTTAGTTGATTATTTTTCCTTCCTGAGACCTTCCTCATTGATTAAAGTCTTTCATTATTTGTCCTTTAAAGTTTCTATGAACTACTTGTTAGTGGCAACCAAGATATCTCATTAAAAGTAATGACATTTTCAAACATCAAGCATGTCACGCATGAACTGAAAGTAAATGTTGTGGAAAGAAAAAAACATACCTTCTCCACCAATGGTATTAACTGCTGGTACTCTGCCAGTGTCTTCAGTAGCTCCATGATGAAAGGTAGGTAGTTGTGCTTTCGTCGAATGTTTTCAATCTGTGCCGAGACACATAAATCCAACAAGTGAGGGAAAACTAGGCATTGCTGATGTGTTTGAAGGAAATGAACAGGACCTCTGTGATTAAAGTACATTCAGAGGTGGCTGAGAACACTGCAGGAAACACAGCCTCTACATTTATAATGCACTCAAGGTTATTCAAAAGGTATTTCTCAAAGGGGAAAAAAAACATTTCCATTATAGCTTTATGGGCTATTTCCCTGTATTTCTATCACAGTGAATGTCACATGAAAAACAGCATGTAATTGAAGGGAAAGTGGGGTTGAGCAGAAACTCACCTTATATCTTTTAAGTTTCTGATTTTCCTCTTCAATAAGGAGCTGGTACTTGGCAATCTCTGACTGGATGGAGCTAAGAAACGTGCTACTCTGGTCTGTGTCCATTGGTTCATCCTGGGAACAGAAGAAGAAAAACAGGATTCTATATAACCAGGATATAACCACAACGCCTCTCTCTCAAGGCATCTCATCAAACTCCGATCAAACTGTAAAAATGAGGCAGTCCAGATAAACTATAAAACAAGATTCTGATACTCCATTTTCTTTTTCTCGCCTAAAATCTTTTCACAAACATATTTTTAGTAACCGTTTCGCTGCAGTAGATAAAGTTCGTCAGACGGAAGTGGCCGCCCTATTGCTCATGTATTGTGAAAACAGAGGTTGAAAAAACTCTTATCAAACGGTAAACAATGAGTACTGATCAAATATGAACCACAATCCTGTCAACTTCAGTTGAGTTAACAAAAGAACCTGGCTGACCATAACAACATGACGTCTCTTCGGCGAGTGCACACACAAATGAACCCTCAGCAGTGCAGCCTTCGTCCATATATAAACTAAATACAGGAGGGAAAAAGCACTTGTATATATTTGTACGTCAGATAACTGCTCCCTCATGAAGTCGGGGTCCATGCATTAGCTCTGAGTTTACGAGTAGGAATTATGACTTTGAGTGGTGCTCCTTTGTACTTTTTCTAGCAGGAGGTCAGAAATATCTGTGTTCAGAGCTGTCAGTAAAACAGCAGTGGCACCAATTTAACATACATTTGCGTCCTTTCTACTGCATAGACAGACAGACCACTTTTATGCAAGGGCAAATTTTCCAGCAGTGAAACACATTTTAAAGCCAACAGGACTGATGCGTGTTGGGTGGGAAACTCAAGTCTATATGTATGAGTTTCATTAGTAATAACTGAATTAATTGAATGTTAATATATAATGTCATAAGCAGAAATACTCCACCCCTTCCATATGTTGGCATGTATGTTTTCACTGTTGATCTGATGTCAAACTTGGACTTGCAGTATTCATTCAGAAGCGCTGTCATTAAACACAGTTAAAGCTAGTATTTGCTGACCTCCAGTGGCTGAATGTTTAACCTCGCAGCAGAATGCAGATGTGAGCTCAGGGTGTGATCAGTATGACATAACTGTTAGGTGTGGCTGGTGAAAGGTGCAACAGAGCACGCTTCCGACATCACCTATTAACTAGCTTGTGATGACGCAACTCTTTGACCTCTTTCAACAGTCATGAAAACTACCATTAAATGCAACAAGATGTACATTTTGATATAATCCTCAAAAAATTGGGAAATGTACAAATATTCATCAACTTTCCCTGATTTCGATGTCCTGAATAAATGCCACTACTTCTCATAATATTTGAAGATCTCCATGATCCACAGTAGGGGTGCATCACTGTTATTTTCTAAATGTTGCAACTCTGCTGCAAGTTGCATCATTTCACTTAAGTTTCATCAAAACCGGAGGAGCTGCCTCTGACACATCATGTTTGGTGGATGAATACGTGACAAACATGACTAACAGATAAGTGGATGGAGTCCAAAACAAAGCACACACTGTTTTGTTTTTACTCGACCACACTCGAGTTATGATCTCACTTCTGAAAGCTGACCACTGATGCATTTCACATTTTTAGCCTCACAGCGACAGAGTGAAAAAATACATTATTCTCTGTCATGTCTTTGCTGGATGCGGCTCTTTTGCTCCCACTCACCTCGGTGAGCTGGGTCTGGAGCTCTGCAATTTTTCTCTCGTATATCATCTTTCTGTCTGACACAATGGCCATTAAGTTGAATCGGATCTCTCCTTCACTGTACCTGAAGAGGGAAACAATACAATTTCACTAAGTACAGAATGATACACTGTCAAGAAAAACCAAAGTGGTACAGTGCTTGGGAGAGAAAGTCAGACAGAATACAGTGGAACCATGGAAAATGCAAATGAGTCAAATGAGATGAATGAAACAAGTCGTCTCCTAAACTATTGTGAATGCATAGATTCTTTACTTTCATTCTCTTTAGAGGAGTCTAATGGAAAGTATTCAGTTAACCTAAAAATCATTTTAAATAAGTATAGAAAGATATTTACTTTTGTATTCTTTTCTCGATCACTGGGCGAACTGCACTGATCCAATCATCCTGGTTGCATGCACCTGGTGAGAAAATAATCCCAAAACAGGAATAAATAATCCTGCAGGCGTCTGTACATAGAGTAAATAAAAGCACAAAACTGTAAGTCATCATAAAACAGACAGTTTTAGTGGAAATGGGACACGGCCAACAGGACAAAAAAAAACTGGACAGCAGGACCTAACACTGAGGGACTTTAAACATAAAGCTATAAAAGAAAAACAACAAGTTCCATTTTTCTGCTTACCCAGGTCAATCGGCCCCTCTCGAAGCCCATCCAACTCGTATAGTCGGCCGTTTACGGGAACATAGCTCACAAAGTGAAAGGCGTCCTCGTCCTTTGCTGACGACTTTGCATCAAACTCAAACATTTGCTGCCTGCAAATACAAAACAAAAATGCACAATCATAAAAATCAGAATCACCTAATTATCATGCATCACACCAACAAATGATGCCAGTGTTCTGTCCAGCAAAAATCCAGGAGCAGGAAAGCAGAGATGCACACAGAGATAATAAATCATACCACAAATCTAAACCAATAACTCAATGTGATGCGCAGAACGTTAAAACGATTATTTGCCATCTATTAAATGAGAGAATCAGCACTTTTGATTTATCCAACAAATGTTCCACCTCAGACTTGCCTGTTTTCACAAAAACAGACTGGTGCTTTAGCAACAAATGGACCAAAACACTGACTTAGAATGAGGAGCTAAAAATAACATGAAGCCAATCAAACAAAGCTTCTCCAGCTGGATATGATATGAGACGGAGCTTACCTGGCAAAGCTGTTGTGAACTTGTCGGATCACTTCAGAGTTGCTCAGAGCCAAACCTTTCATCTAGGGAGAGCGGGAGATGCAGGATTAGAACGCTGGCTGTATAACCCTTTCCTTAAACATGCAGCAGTGTTATGAACGGCTGTATGGGACACATTATACATTCCTCTTTCAAGTAACAAGTCATGGATCTAATAAGGGTTTCAACTTCAGTAATATTAAATATTACAAATTAAAAAAACTGAATAACTTGTTCCTCATCATCATGTCTCTAAAAATAAGTCAATGCAGTGATTCCAGCTGTGCTGTAGTCAGTCGTAGCCATGTCTAAAATGACCTAAATAAATAAACAAAAATAACACAAAGTAGCTTTGTTCAGTAGAAGAGTTCACTCTACTTCCAGTTTTTTTTAAACCAAAGGAGGAGCTGAGCATCATAAATCAGTTCCGCCTTGTTCATCAGACTTTCCGTGGCACAGACAACTGAGTCATCACAGTTTTGAAGGTAAGAGGATCAGTGTTAAAGATGAAAGGTTGTGGAGTTAATTACTTCTCCAGAGGGAAAGCAGTTCTAACATTATTTGAAATGGTAATAATAAGAATATATAACTTATTATTTGAGCAACAAGACAAACGCTGAGATCGTTCACGGGGCAGGTTCATGTAGCCCGTTCACACCTGCTATTAACATCCTCTGTCTTGGGTGATCCAATCACAAGTGGACAGCTCTAAGTCTGTTAGTTCACACATGGCATGTGAATGTGTCTTCATATGCATCTTGTGAGACCAATTATAATCACTTGTCACTTCCCCCGCTCTACTATATATGCACATAAACACGCACATCACTGGGACAAAAGGGACACGGTGTTCTAACACAAAGACAGAAAAAACTCCATATATAACAAATTTACAAGAAGGCTGAGAATGTGTCATAACCAGCATTTCACAACATTTATATAAACACTCCTCACTCAACAACTTACGAAATAGTGATTCTTTTAAAGGGAGTGTGGAGACTTTCTCCACGGGTGACAAGAGGTAGCCTATATTGGTTACTGTTTACTGTATTAGTAAGATTTACAGTTAGTAAAATATTGTCTTGTTCCACAAATGTACGAATTTATTTAGAATGGTGAAATCAGCTGAAAAGTAAGTTTTAAGTTTAAACCGCTGCTTGACAGGTAAGGCACACTTTTGACACAGAGTAGCAGACAGGCTGGGACGGCGAAGCCATGACAAATTGACGCTTTTTATCAAAAACAAGAAAAACTTCATACGACATTTTTAATGCTGAATTTACAGGAAGGAACAAATGACTTGGAATTTGTCCTACCCTTTTAGGAAAGTTTTTAAATGTCTCCTCACTGAACAACTCTAAAAATTGTGGGATTTTTTAAAGGGAGTCTGGTGATATTGCAGTTATTAATTCAATGGTTAGATTTGTTGAAACAGACAGTGCATTCACACACATCTGCGGTTCACACTGACTGGTCAAGAGAGCCCTAACATATAATTTGCATTACAGTTAAGACATTGTGTAAACTACCATGACTGTTGTTGCAGAGGAGATCAGTTGAGTACACATCAGTGTGGCCCAGGACACACATTCAGAAACACTGCTAAAAGAACACGGCCACACACGGCCTGAGTGTGGTCTGAGTGGTCCAATCTCCTCAATACATCTTTGGTGCATTCACACTTCACACTTGGAGCTGTCCACTTGTGATAAGATCTCTCAGGATGGATGTTAATACTTCAAAGGCCAAAGTTTTCATATAACGCGTACACTAACAGAAAACCATGTTATGAAATGGATAGACAAGTCAACTCCTGCAGTAATACACACAATGCAAACTATACATTTAAGAAAAAAATACTGTAAACTTACAGCAGCGTCAAAACTCTGTGAAAACTCTCTGAACTCTGTCAGTGTGTCTCCGAGCAACATGTCAGAATGGGAGCAGTTCAGCAGCACGCTGACGATTGCCTGGGTGGCACAGGCGTTGTTAATGACCTGAAAACACACAGAAAAAACAAAAACACAACAATTAGTTGGACAAATAAACAAACCATACTATTGATGCATGCGTATTTACAAGTGAGCACATTGGAAATTGAATGCTGAGATCTTAAAGGTGCAACAATTTTAGGAATGATTATTACTCTGGACAATTTATGTGAAGTTAAATAAAGTTTTAAATCAGAGAACAGCATGCCAACACTTAAAATATAGCAAAAGATCTCCGTATGATGTGTAAGAAAGAATAAGCCAGAGTAACAGGAAGCATCCTCACTCTTTGTTGTGGGCTGTGTGCTTAATGTCAGAGGCCAAGTCAATTAAGAAGCACAGCAAATTCATTATCTAATCCAATATCCAATTTGGCTGAACGACTCTGCACTATAGAGGATAATGACTTGCAATTACAAATGGGTTTCTCTAATGTTCTGGTCAGTGTGGTTACCTTGTGATGCACCCTTTGGTGCCAATATATGGGGAAGAGGTTTTATGCTCAATTGTTATATTGCTTTTGGAGATTTCCATGAAGATAAGAGTCAAAAACATCAGAAAGGACACACGTGTGCATGAAATGAGGAGTTTAAAATAGACAGAAGTGGATGGAGGCTGCCATCTTTACTGCTATCGACCTACATTTATAGTTATTTGTACTGAAGCTGTAAAACATTCATGTCATGCTATTATAGCGAGGCTCTGTGTGTAAGTTGTTTTACATGACAAAACTAAACCTGTACCTGTTTTGCAAAGAAGATGTGGTCAAGCCTTGAATCCTGAACGATTGATCCTGCTGGCTCCTCACCTGGCTGCCACTTGAAGAGGAAAATCAACCCATGGACTGGTCTGCAACGGAATGGATGCATTAATAAAAGCCTGTCTTAACAAGAGAACATGTAATATAATAAAGCTGCAAGTATGAACATACTTTAAGTTGTCAAAGTTCTCTGGCTCCATACTCCAGATCTCTTCAACCTGGGCGCCTTTGCAACCTGACAAGGACGAGAAAAGCATCAAGTATTCGTGTAGGCTTATAGTACTAACTGTTTAAGCAACCTAACAGTTAACAGACACGAAGTGAGTGAGCAGTTTTCCCCGCTGTGGGATTGACAGCAGAGCACAACACAACAAATGTCATTCATGAGTGAGGGTTTGTTTTCACGCGCCGTTGTTTTGAACGCTGAGTAATGCTAGCCAGTTAGCTTTGCCTAATTAAGTTAGCTACTGCAGCCCAATTAATATATTCACCTTTATAAATAATGCAGCGTTTGTGTTACTGTTGAGAGAACATAGCCTCTAAAATATTTTCATACGCAGAGCATCTCTTTTTCTTTTAGCATACGGTTAATATTAATGCTGTAGTTGCCGTTAGCTTTAGAGCAGCTAGCTAGGTAGCCACGTTACACTGAATAGGCAGCTAGCAGTAAGCAACCGGTCACTCACCAAAACCTTTAATCAGTTCTGTGAACACGCCAGGGTCGCTTTCCATCAAACACCATTCTCCTGCGCTTCCAGCCATTCTTTACAATGTTCCTTCTTTAACCTAATGTGCACATATACGAGATGCTAATATCCTAGCGTATCAGAACACCCGCTAGTCAAGCTAATTTCACTGGAGCACTGCAGTGACCTCACTGTGATGCGGTGCAATGTGAGTGCGCACGTTTTATGTCACAGCGTACACGGTAAGAAGGCGGCAGATATTTGAATAATATCCATGTCCAAACATTACATTCCGATAATCATTAGAAGTATCTACATTCACAAATGAAAACATGAGGATTAGTAACCTGTACCTAAAGAAGAGCTCTCCTATGAGCATGGACCAATATCCGCCCCCCTACGAGGAGAAGGGAGAAAATGAAGCACCCTTCAGTAAAAACGCACAGACGTGGTCGGCTCATTTTAAACTTCCATTCATATTTTTTATTAATAATCATAAACATTCAAGGCATCAAAAAAACGTTTAGGACCAGGTATGACTTTATACATTCACAGAATAATCTACATATGCATACCAGTGACTGAGAACAAGATTCATTAGGATATCCACCACCTACCTAACATAAAACTAATTCACCTACACAGTTACATTGAAGTAGAAAATATGACATGCAAGTAAAAAAAAAAAATAATTACAAAATAACTATTCCTTCAAAAAAGCTAGCTAGTAAATAATATTTCTTATTAAAAAAAGACGTAATTTTCAATTTCTTACCAAAATAAAATGAACAAATTATACAAAAAAAACATTAAAAAGTTATAGAGAACACCCTTAAATAAACTCCATTAAAGGAAAATTGATATTGAATCAAAGTCTATACTTCACAACCTGATGCTTGATGCTTACAGAGGTAATGCTTTTTTATGATACTGTTCAGTAAAACAACCATGCAAAAGAGACGTATGAGAAGTAGTCCCACTATTCACAGGTTTTGTTTAAAAGATGGCAGCTTTAATAGTAACAATACTGTACATCCCTGGATGAAAATGTATATAGCCTAAAATCAAGTATCCAATACAGTTTGATATATAAATAACATAGCCGGGTACAAGCAATGTGCAACTTGCAACATGAGATCAAGCAAACATTGGATAAAAACAGGATTGAAAAAGACTAGAAGAACGGTTAGTCATTTAGCAGTCTCAAACTGTCCGCTGCCTGAGCCTTCGGAGCCGGTGGCGGCGCAGCAAGGAGCACACTGCTCGATCAGAGGCAACAACTTTCCCTGCTGATGGAGCTGTTTGGTATCAGAGCCACCCCCGATGCAGTTTCCATTAACGAAGACTCTCGGCACCTGAACACACAAATCATATCATAACATTATCAAAGTGTGATGAGAAGCTGTAAAGCAAGAAACAAGAGCCAAGTTTCCCCAGCTAAGCTTTCCTTCATATCGTATCAATCATTTGATGTTATTAAGTTTGATCTCATAATTTCAATTCATAGTTTTAAACCACTAACTTCAGTATTTGGATCAACAAAAAATAAGAATGAGTGCTCTAAAGCTGTTACTTCAACACGTTAGATACAAATTTAGGTAAATAATAGTAATAGAATCAGCCTATCAGAGAGAGAGGGAAAAAAACAAACTCTCATTTACTTACATCACCTGTCATTTTAAAATAACTTGTTTTAAAATACAGACCACAAATTTATTTTGGGTCAGTCGTTTTTTGTCATTTTAAAGGCAGAAATGTTACATTAATCTTTAACTACAAGTTAATCTGAGACCAGAGTTGAACTGAGCTCAGAACTATTTCATACTGGAAAATGAATGTAATACAAAATATTCAAATTACCATTGCTATCAAATTGTTATTTCCATGTTTGCTACCATTAAAGACTATAGTCAGAAGAGATGCAGCTTCCCCTGGTCTTTCTCTTGACTCAGATTCAGCTTTTTTGATCAAGATTATGCCCTAATTCTTGGCTGCAGCCCTAAAAAAATATTAGTTAAGTCAACCTAAATGTAACTTAAATGCAGAGCTGCCAGAACAAACAAACTATCAGATATCCATGTTTTGATTCTTTTATAAATAGATGCTGAAATAACAACCTGTGACCGACCATCCCAAACAACATGAGGCTCTTACCGTTCTGGCACCAGTCATCTGAGTTAAGGCTTCTTGCAGTCTCCTCCCGTCATTGTGCTCATCCAGTTCAATCACTTTGTAGGTCGCACCAATTTCATTGAACACATTCTTGGCCATTTTGCAGTAAGGACAGGTGGTCTTGGAAAATATCACAACACAGTTCTGTGCCACCATTTCCTGAAAGGTCAGAGAAAAATAGGATTTTATTTAATATCACTCAAACACAGAAAGAGACTACACATAACAGATCTTGAGTGAGTTTGCTGGGCAACTATTTCTATTGCTAATGTTTAGTCACTGAGTAAACAGTGGCAAAAGATGCATAAACAGAAGTGGATACATTCATCCTCTGCAATTAAACAACTTTCTAAATCACACATTTTTTAGAAGTTGTAGTTCAAATGTAACTCATCTCATCATAAAGGGGATGTAGACTACTGGACTAGACTAGACAATTCAGGGTCTAGTCTGTGATAACTTTTTGGATAAAGTTTGTTTACATATGGAGTTACAGGTTATACTTTTGGGTCCACTGATCTTTTGCTTCAAAATGTACAAAGAAACATCCAAACAGCACATGGGACAAACTGAACACAGTCCAAAGAAATGGTGGCTGACTGTAGGAAACACCAAGAAATGAACATTTGGAGATGCGCATGTAGAAATAAATGACAACTAGCAGAAAAATGAATGCCGAAATGATCAGCGATCCACAGCACACTACTGTACCACAAGGTCTCCTTACCTGAACATACTGTACGCAGGCGGTGCCGGACCCCCCAGCAGTGGAAGATGTAAAATTCCCCATTCTGAAAGAGACAAAGCACAATATGGAAGCACAGCAGAGTAAGGTACTCGGTGTATAGTACAACCTAACTGACATGCTACAAGGATTAACACAAGACAGAATGCTCAAGTTCTTACAATAACCTTAAAAACGTGAAGAAATCACAAGAGACGAACTGAATGATAGTAATCAGCATCAAAATAGCATATAACTGGAGGAGAACTGCTGGCCTGAAAACACCCATGTCCACTCTTATTGTCCTAAATGCTGCTTTCACCGTCGTTTCACTTCAGTCTACAACTGCATTTAGGTTTGTGAGCGAGGTAATCCAGGATTAGGAATACACACTCTTCACTGGCACTACTAATTAGCTCGGATTTCATGTGGGTAAAACGACATGCCGATCTCCATTTGAAATCTGGTAATTTAAAGGCACAGTGATGTGAAAAAAGAATAACCCTTGGTAGACGTGGCTTTAAATGTTTAATGAAACGTGACCCCCCTTATTGCAAATTCGGTATACACCTGATACACTGTCCTGTACTTAATTTGGTTAAATCAGAATATTTCTAATAGCTTCACTAAAGCCCAACGCCACCCAGTTAGTGGGAAACGGCAGGGGCAAGGTTAGCTAACGTTGTCAACAAGAGGCACGCCAAGGACGTTATTTTGTATGAAATAGTGGATTGTTGGTAGAAAACACGCATGCCGAATTTGCCACAGGAACTTGTTGAGTCGTGAAGGTTACACACAATGCGTGTTTGTCGATTAATATGGCATTTTACTTAGATTAAACTGTGAACCGTGTGAAGTTCTTATGAAACATTCTTGTTCGGCATGGTAAAGGTACGTTGTGCACGCGGCAGCGAAGATAACCTAGCGTCTTAAGCCTCTGTGAACCAACAACGACGTCCAGCGATGTTGCACTGTTTCCTAACGATAACATAAGTCTTTTGGGGTGTAAGTATTTCCCCCAGTTCATTTATCGAGCTAACTAGCTAGCTGGGTTTTTTTTTTAAGACAAGCTCGCGGGAATGACCTTCGACAGCCGGTCCATGCCACCCTGGGAAGACATCCTGCTCGAGCAAACATGCTGAAAAAATAAACGGCAAAAAAGTAATCGAGGTGTTGGCCGGGATGAAACATGCGGTTAGTGTACAAACAGACGTGGAGCTACACACCACCTCTGGCTGTGACTGTACGTGTGCTTTAGCCCCGTGTATGCACTGTTTATGTTTGCTCAAAGCCTACCTTACGTGACCACCGGAAGCAGTTTCTGACGCAAGCCGCAGTTTGAACGTAACGTCAACAATCCAAATGTGGAGGCGTGGCCTAAGCATGTGATTACACGTGTGACTGCATAATATATTCCAATTATTCAACATGTCACCATAGGTAGACCTTCTGATGAAATGAGGCTGTGATTATATAGTTTAATTCATCAGATCCACATGTGCCTTAAATTGTATCAACTTCTAAACTCTGCATAGTGTCTGAATGCCTTTAATTATATTCAATTCTGCCATACTTGATGTTAATTGACTAATTCCCCTCATATCATGGTTATTTTTTAGACTGTATGTACAGTGGGGACTAAAAGTCTGAGACCATGTTGGAAATGTCTTATATTTTCACATAAACCTTTTGTTTTTATTCTGAGCAAAGAGAGGCTTTATGAGCGTTAAATCATGGCTGGACTCAAGGTTTCTAGGGGGAAGTGCATGGTACTCTAAAACACCTTACACATACTGGATCAGTCATATCCAAAGCAAAACCTTAAGACCCAGAAATAAGTTAGCATTTTTGCACTTCCCTCATCTCTAACTCTAACTTTACAACTTGTAGTTTGATCAATAGTAAAGTGTACATAGTATGGTGTAGTAAGACGCTTAGTTGTGTGACGTTGAAGTCTATAGCCTAACTTTAGCTTTTTACCTCTGGCGATTACATTTATGCTTAAAAACATTTTTAAAGTGGTGTTCATCTGTGAGGATTATCTTGCTGAGCAAAACACACTACTCAAAATGAGTTAGGGATATTGTAGAGTTTCACTTGATTGTTTATTCTGTGACATATCTGAATTTTGTGTTTTGTGAATATTTTTGGTGCCCAAAAACACTTTTATTGCATATCCATGCACATGCATATACACACAATATCCCTAACTAATTTTGAGTTGTGTATGTAAGTATGAACTTGTGTTTGTGTTGTTTGCCACAGTTTATTTTCTACAATAATCCAAAATCCAATTGAAAAATCCCATAGGCATTTTGTCAACATCACTCTGCTACCCTCGTCACCCCTGCACCAAACAGTTAAAGTTCCCACAGAGATTGAGAAGCAACTTAATCACAGTCGCAGAATTTACTAAATAAACAACACAAGACTCCAATCAGCAAAGGTCCTGTCAAAAGAAGGCTTTCTTGTAGAGGTCCCAGAGGACAAGTAACAGTTTGTACACCACTTCTCAGGAGGGAAACAAGGCCAAACACTCGAGGTAGGCTGAGAAGTTCACTGTGGAAAAGTCCTGTTTACTGATGGTTCCAAGTTTGAGATTTATGGCAGTAAGAGAAGGGCGTATGTAAGGAGACGAAAGGGAGAGAGTATGTTACCACATTGTTTCAAACAGTAAAATATGGATGATCTGCAAGAACTACTTGATGACCAAAGTGAAGACTGAGAAAACCAATCATACTGTGACATAACAAGAAGCTTTGTGGAAAACTGTCAAATCATGCTGGGGTAACATGAGTCATCAGGTTTTGTAGTCAATGCGAGCTTGAGTGCATGCTGTCATGAAAGCAAAAAGTGGGACATTCCAAATACTAAGATATTCTGACATGTGCATTGACATTCAACATTTCACTCAAATTGTTGAGTTGATATTATCCTTTGGTATGAAAATAGTGTTACATTTGAAACAAATGTAAAATAGACATATCTGGACCAGTGGGCTTACCCTACTGAATGTTTACTGACAATAAACAGGAGGGAACAAACACTACGGTTCTAAGGAGCATTTGTGTCTATAACGTCATTGATGAGTTATAAAAAAAAAAATCTCATTCATTTTTGGTACAATGAGTGTATAAGTAGTCATGGCATGTCTGACATGATTGAGTAATAAGTAATAATGCAGGTGATGATGTGGCCCTGTCCAGTGTTAATATTATAGAGTGTGCTGAGGTTAAAGAAAACATAAATAATTTTCCTCTGTCACCACAATCTGTCTGTACAGCACAGGCATCAAAGCTGCTACAAATGCAGATTATTTCCTCTGTTATCCTCAAAGGTTTTCATTTCCCCTCCCTCTGCAAATGCAGGGGGAAATGCATTAGTTCAGAAGTGACTACTCCCCATTTACCATGTTATCCCAGAATAGGCTCACAGGCTGGGGAATCAATCACAAATCTAAAGATATCTGATGAGGCAGCACTGAAGTACTTCAGATACTGTTTTTTTTCTTTTTTTCAAAGCCAAGCAAGAAATGCATCATTTCAGAATGGATCGACATCATCAAAGAGATCTGCAGTTTTGCCCTAGAGCGGGTAATATCCTGACAAAAATCCAGAAATGTTATTAAGGACAGTGGAGAACAGCGTTAGGGTTCAAATACCTGCTCACAGCACAGATGCACGAGATAAAAGTGAAGGAGGACAGTCCTGATATCTGCAATCTCAGTCAGTTCGGTCAGGTTCAACGTCATGCTGGAGTCTTCAGTTAGATTTAAAAGTGTAAAACCTTTAACTTGTTGTGAAAGAAAAGCCTTAACTTGTGGGAGAATGCTTCATCCATCAACTTCATATAAGAGTTTGTGTGTGTGTGTGTGTGTGTGTGTGTGTGTGTGTGTGTGTGTGTGTGTGTGTGTGTGTGTGTGTGTGTGTGTGTGTGCGTGTGCTTCGACTGCACTTCTTTAGAATCATCTCTGTTCAGTAGATCAAACCAGCGCAACCTGTACTTGGGTTATCTTACCTCCACCAAAGCGGGGTCATGCTGGAAGAGAAAACATGATTGCCACTGGCTGTGTTGCCGTGGTGATGGACATCAACCCTCTCTGACAGGCATATAACCTCTGACTGCAGACATGTCATACCATTAAATTCCGTTTCTAAAAAGAGAAATTGACAAATACTCTATTACCGGTCGAATCAAACAGCGCAGAGGCAATTTAAGCTCACTCTGGTTTAGACATAACGGCCCTCGCCATAGTAGAAAGACAAGGCACAAACACTGAAAAGTCTCGACTGGTGAGATAATATGACAACGGGCAAAAAATCTTAAAAGTGACATGAATTTTAAAAAGCATATTTCATGTACCATTTCAGGCGCAGTCAGGAAAATGTGTGCACCCTCCCTCATGTAAAACAGTCCGGTAATGAGGCATGGAAAAAACATTTCAAGCTGCAATGAAATTCTGACATGTGGAACGTTGGTATCTGTTGACAAATTGTTGGTGGACGTATTCGCACTGCTGAGCGCCATAGAGCCAAATAATTTCTGATACATGTAATGGATATGGCCATAAAGCACCTATACAGTCTCCTGATATGGCTGTATGCACCCATGTATACAGAATGACCCCAGCACGTTTAATATGCCAACTACATGTGATATTAGTTAAACAATGCAAACCATGTCGCCATAACAGGAAGCCACACATTAACAATAATTAATGACAATGAGTGAGCGTACATATAAATGAGATAAGCTTTAGGAGCAAAACTTTAAAACCAAGAACTCGAACGTTATTCAGAAGGACTCAGAGTCATTTGCTGTGGATAATTTGTCTCTTTGAAAAGAATGAGCAGCCATTAGTGTGATCTATATCACACATCTCATTGGCATTAGGCGGCTGATGCTTCCCTTTGACAAATTAGAGCCAGCATGGGGTGAGATGTTGACATTGCCTCGTCTGGTTTAACATTTGCTTGTGATAAAAATCACAATGTGTTTGAGCCCATTCCAGCTGATATTGTGCCAAAGACAGGCGACCATGGAAATCTGTTCATGGTCTGGAAACCTGTCCATCACAGCGATAGTAAAAAGAGACTGCCATATTCATGGGTATCAGTTATTCACAGCCTCAAATCCACTTGATGTGTATTTGTGATGGAAACCCACTAAAACAGCAGGTACATGCTCTTCACAAAGAACCTAAAAAAGAAGGAAAGGTCATTACGTCACCAAATCTTGGTTTCATGCCAGATTGTGGTGACAGCTGTATTGAAGTCTATGGGAGATTCATGGAGAAAATGTTTTGTTGCACTGTGACATACATCATTAAATGTCCTACAATTGAATTATAAAGCACTTACATGTCTTAAAAACAGCAGATGCTAACAAGTGTCTAATGAGACTACAGAAGTTCTCAACACGAAGACTCATCTACTCTAACTCTAACTTTGCAACTTTTAGATTGATCAATTTACAGAGAACGTATAGTAATTGTGTCGTAGGACGTGGTTACCTTTAAGTCATGCTACCACAATATAGTCTGTTTATAATCTAACATTAACTTTTGACTTTTAATTTACAATTCGAAAATCACAAAAGTGGCGTTCATCTGTGGAGATTATCTCGCTGAACATAACATGTTAGTATCATACATTTATGATGAAGTAGTGTGGGATCATGGGAGTTGTTGTCTCCATGTTAAAAACCACCATAGCTGATGAAAGTCTATCTAATGTGACTCAGGCAGAAATGATCATGGACGAGATAATATTTTAAATTTTTACTGACATTATGCTTCTCTTACCTTGAATGAAAGTACACATTTCTCTGTGTTTGATTGTTGGAAACCTTTGGAATAATGTGAGTAAACAACTCAACAAATGATATAACAAAGGTTTAGTCATGTTTTAGATATTTTAATGCAGAAGTGTTGCATATTATATCTTGATTATAGTTGTTCCGAAAGGTCACACTGGAAGGCGACGACAGCACCCATTTTTGGAAAGTCTCTCTTGGAAGGCGTTCACAGTTTGCAGAAGGTGGTGCACATAGTTGTGTGGAGAATGAAAATAAAGAGAGCCAGAAAGATGTTCAGACCCTGGGTGCTTTCTCACCTCCTCACAGCTGGGCCCATCGCTGCGTGAAGTGGGTGTGAATGTCTGAAAGTTACAGAAATGGTCGGATGCAGCCCCCCCTCCTTTTATCCACACTTTGGAGAGATGTGAGGGGGAGTTTTTTTTTTTTTAACGTGTGAAAAAGTGAGAAGATGAGTCAGATTTCCCTCCACAGTCCACTCCTCCTCTTCGTTCCTGCAGAGAAAAAAGTACAAATGAAAAAAACGAAAATGCACAATGCTGAAAAATCACACGCACATGAACAAATCATAATGACACGTGGTTCTGACTCATTCTGAACGCTGGAGGGTCGTACAAGCGCTCACAGATTAGGCCCTTTGATAGACCAGCTGATTAGCATTTACTTTTTTGGGAACTATTTTGACGTCAGCGTGGCAATCTTGTATTTTGCAGGCAGACCTTTTTTCCAAGCAGGTCCTGTAGCTTGATGCTTTTTGTTCTGGCATTTTGATGTGCAATGGAGCAGGGAATAATAAAAAAGGAAGTTCACTTTTCATTTATTTTTACACACTGTGAAAGATGTAGCGAGAATAAATAGTCCTCAGTTTTATATTTTTACCACATGTATCATTTCATTTCTGTCATCTCAGCTTTTGAGGTCAGAATGTGTTGAGTCGTCAGATGTCTGATTTCATGATCATATTTTCTCTACACTTAGCAGTTGCTCTAGGCAAAGCAGCCTGATACTATTGAAAAATCTCAATTGTAGTCTCCATTGATCAAAGCATAGCTCTTGGTCATAGCTTGATTGAGTGCTGTGGAGTTTCTGCTTAACAGGCAATCGGCAAAGTGCATAATAATTCATTTTTGGTCAGTTCGTCAATGAGCTAACTCTAAAATCTATAGCACTTATCATGCGAATAAGTAAAGTGTGTCACTGTGATTTTTCTCTCCACGCGGGTTTCAGTCAGGAACGGAGCTGAGCTGCAGCCAGACTATTGAGAAAACAGTCAGTCTGCAGTCAGGATGGCCTGGGTGGATTCCAAGTCAAGACCAAGTCCGAACGGGTCAAGACTGAGCCAACACTGAAACCAGACAAAATCAGGACCTGTTAAAGCCTAGGATCAGCAATAAAACTGTACCTAGGGGTTTTCCAAATATAGAAATACTATTCCACTAATCTGTATTTTTGATAAAAACATTCAATGTTGTATCTCTACAGAGCATTTTTACTTTATTGAGCTCATTCAATTGATTTTCTTGCCACAAATGTACTGTACTGAATTTACTGGGTTTAGAAAAGTGCTGTAAAATTCCAGTGTAATGTATGACTGTATAAATACAGATACATACAAAGATATCACTTATTTTATTCCACACAGTCTTTTTAACACCTGGTGCCTACTTTACCCATGATGCAACTCAGCCACTGAGTGACATCACTGGAGGCAGTTCATCAGATGACATGCAGCTTTTTGCACTTATGCGGTAGTTCTCCCAAAGACCTGTAAACAAACTTGAATGTGTAAAATTGGTGGAGTAGCCCTTTAATTCAAAAAGCCTTTAATTAACAAATTAAGTACAGTAAATGATGTACATTACCTTTCCTTTAATTTACACATTGATTTAAAATATATGACAAATCCCTTAATGATTCATTTAAGATGCACAAGTTGCTCATAGACAAGACGAAACATCCTTCTTAATTTGAAAACCCCTTAACAAACAAATCTGAATGTACGATTTTCAAGTCCCCATGTAACAGCTAACAGAGTGCTATTTGTTTCGGCATAGTTACATGTTTCCTGGGAAAACAGGCAGCAGTCAATCGCGTGAAATGTACGTTACGCCTCACCCGATCCCCTTACCACCGAGTCTACGATGATGACCCTCCACGGACTGGCAGGTCCCTCTGAACATGGCTGGAGACTGATGGAACAAGACAGCCTACCAGAGGATGAAGGCCAATTTGATGAAGGTACTACAATACTGAGGTGGTTTTCCTGCCAGGCTTGCCTTCTGGCAACCTGGGGCTGAGTCAGCAAGGACCGCTAACCGAGCTTATGGCAGCTAACTGCATATAGCAGCAGTATAGCACTTGCTTTGGCAGCAAAGCCATGGGTATCTGTCCACCAGGAAACTCCTTAAATCACCTCACCACTGAGGCGGCGTACGGCCCCGGTCTGGAGGTGTTCCTTAGCAGTATGTTTGTTAGCAGCTACTTCAGCAACAAGTGAAGCTATCTGTCCAGAGCAGTCCGAGGCAGCAGAGGAAAAACCAGACAATATTTTCCCCATGAACATGACCAGGTGTCACCCAAATCACTGAATAGAGTTATAAAGTTGTGTTTTTGTACAGTATTCTGTGAGGTCCGGTCCATAGCAACATCTTCTTCTATTTACACATCTATAGCAGCGTCATGAAAAAAATAAAGTGTTTATGAGATGGAAAATTAGTGCATACCTCCCAGTGCAGGATGAGTCATCAACATTGTTTAGGATTTTCAGGAAGTTACAAAAAAAAATACCATTAAAAACTATAGGTCTATAGGTGAGAAATGGACCAAGCAATACGTGATAAAAACACTTAAACAGCAATTTTGTCCTCATACGAACATTAAGGGGTGCATGGCTTACCCCTTTATTTATACATTTATTGGACACAAACCCCTCTGTTCAGATGACAGCGAGCATGCTGTAAGAGCACACAGGGTGAGCCAGATAAAATGAGATAATGCCACCAGATTTGTCTCTGATTTGTTTGCTCTCCGGGAGCTTAATTTCACATCAAAGGGCTTTAAAAAATCCGTGCATGGCAAGTGACAATCACCAGTGATGGATGCGGCCTGGCTGTGCCGCCGGCTGAGTGCATCTTCCCGCATCCGCGCTCAGTTGTTGACTGCTTATCCGACCGCTGCCCTCAAAGGCAGAGTGGCCTTCCAGTGCAAAACAACAGATACTATGGCAGCAATATATTTCTCAGACAGAACAATTTATGGGGCCATCACTATTAATCATTGCCGTGGAAAGGAAGATTGCCTAACTCATCCCGAGCCCCCATACAAATGTAATTCCCCCACTGCCTAAAGTGCTTATAGGGGTGAGCTGCAGATGCATTTTGCCCACGCTCGGGCTCAGTCCTACACTGGCATGGCAATAAGCTGTGTTGATTTAATATCCGTTTGCCGCATGCATTTTCTTGGAGGTGTAATCAGTCCACAAGGTTCCGCGGGAGGCTGTCATGAATCTCGGCTGGATTGTTGCCCCCCTCCATCCAACCCCTCCTCCTCTTCCAGTGGACAATCACCAGCTCGCCAGCAGGACTTGGCAGATCCAGCAGCCGTTCCTGATTACATTCACGAGTCTGGTTGCCGATTGGATGTCAGGGTGCAATCATGCATACAGTTTGTTTTCTTTTTCTTGGTTTTCTCTGGTTGCGCTTTGTCTTCTGAAATTTTGTCAAAATGATTGAGAGCATGTTGCAAATACATGATCCATGCACAAACACTGAGAAAACACACAATATTTTCTACCACGAGCAGAAAAGTATTTAGGAGGATGAGACACAATTGGATATATAGGCTCTAGTATTAAAGATATGAAATGTAACATTACCGTATTAACATGTCTAAAAGTGACTATAGCTGATATCAGCCCAAATGTTTGTAACAATGTCGCTACAACCTCCAGGGAACCGTCAGGTGATGCGTCTGAGGGTGAGGAAGGATGTCGACAAATGTGACCACTAACAACTCAAAGCAGTGATAAAATGTAACTAAGCACATTTACTCAAGCACTGCATTTAAATACAATCTTGAAGTACTTGTACTTTACTTGGCTCTTTCCATTTTATGCTGCTTTATACTCACACTCCACTATATTCTGAAGCGAATGTCATACTTTTTGCCAAGAAGGTTATGTTTTTGCCTGTGTCTGTTTATTGGCAGGTTGGTTGGTTGACTTGTCAGCAGATTACACAAAAAATACTAAACAGATTTCCATAAAACGTGGATGCATGATGGTCTCAGCCTCGAGTAGAACCCTTAACTTTTAGTGGGGGTCTGGATAAAGGGACGGATCCAGGAATGTTTTCTCACTTTCTTTAACATTGCGAGTGGTTTTCTTTTTGGACTTTCTAGTTTTTTTTCCCTCAAGGAATAATGCATGGATAATGGACATTTAGGTGGCTGGTATCTATAATTTGATGTGGATGCTGATACAAATCCAGATCTGGCAGATAGAAACGTGCACCTACAAACACTGTGCTGAGATAATGGGGATTCGGAAAGGTGCCTATGCTAATTAGGTTTGATTAAATTAAAGGGGAATAATGGGCCTTGGCCGAGGTATGCGCTCTACTGAGCTGATACTTGAGTTGATACTTGAGTCCATTTATTGCCAGAAAATGACCTTTGAGGTACATTTAAGAACAGTTACTTTGACTCAAGTACTATTCAAATGAGTGCCTCTTGACACAATATCTTTACTTTCTGCATTGTTTTTACAACAGTGAATAAAAGCCAGTTAAAGGTTTAGTTTTGTCCGGCCTCTTGTTGGGTCACTCTCTCTGTTTCTCTTTTTAGCTTCCACCGTCCAAATCCTTCTCTGTCTCTTTGCCTGTCATGAAAACCTCCATCTAGTGGTCCAAAGCACCCGTGCTAGCAGTGTAAACACCAAGATTCTCCCGGTGCTCCGAGCTCCCAGGCCGTGCCAGGGCAGAGTCAGCAAGATGCAAGGCTAACCGAGCAGCTTAGCTAACGGCAGCTACAGTTAGCAGCAGTTAGCGGTTACTTTAGCAACAAGGAAAGCTATCTATCTGTCAGGAAACTCCGTAAATGACAGTTGAGGCAGAGCAGCCGGAGGACATCGTCCAGCTTCGCCAACATGGTTGGTGGTGTGTGAGGTAGTGCTGTGAAAAAAGTTACATAATGCTGATTTAATGTCGTCCCTTCTACATCACACCAGCCTGTCTGTATGTGTGTGAGGCGCCACAGAATGGTTTTTATTTATGAGAGATATTTTCTGGGGCTGGGAACAGGCTGTTTGTTATTTCAATTATATATTATCAGGACGCATAAACCCTCCAGAACTTAAGCTGCTTTTTCTTTTTTACAATTGCATATCAAAATGTCAGCACAGGGCTGAGAAAATACCGTGGACAGCTTGTCCAAGATAACAGTACAAAGTTCAGCGAGAACAAAAATGTTTTCTTATTTTACTGAAAGTTGTCGTCCAGATGAAGGATTACATGCGTCCACGCTTTTATTCGCAGGCTTTAAAGGAATTCTGTGCTCGTCCTCCTGCTCATGTGTCATCTTTAGTTTTTAAATGCCTCCGCTGAAAGATTGGACATGGCTCGTGTCAGCCGAGACGGGCCGCGCTATTGACGGTGACATTTGTTTTAGGGAAGGTTACGACAATGTGTCAAGTAAGTATTCTCCTGACTGCTGTCAACACGAATTGCTGTTTTTGTTGTCCCTGTCGAGGGGACGGGTGGAGGGGACCGCTGTTGACACAAATTGGATTGGTGGCATGTCAGGTTAGTGTTTAGAAGTCTAAAAAGGACAGGTCCCAATTCTTTTGACTGCGTGTGTGTGTGTGTGTGAGAGAGAGAGAGAGGGTGGTTGTGTGTGTGTTGTCTCCTTGTTATTCAGGATGGACGCTGGCCAGTGTGTGTTGCTCTGATAGGAGAGGCGGACACCAGTTGTTTCAGTGGCTCGAGGTGTCGGAAGAGATTTCACAGCTCCTTGAGCACAGTAATCCTGGAGCTCTTGATACAAGATGGCAAATAAAACGGCCCCCTGGACGATGCTGAAACACTTACTGAACCCTACTTCCACTGATCTGTGTCTCTCCGCTGTGTGAAGTGCTGTTGCCCCCTACAAATCAGGTCAACTACACCTTGTAACACACACTGTTATTTTCTCTGAATTGATTAAACACATTCTTTAAATCACACACTGATACAAGCTGCACATTAGAATGGTAATGTGCGATGAAGTCATGCTTGAATTGTGCAAATGTGCAAAACTTCCCACGTTGTTGGATTCATATTTGATTGGCACTTAAAGTCGGAGGCAGTGATGGGTGTTAAGAACCTAATATTCATTGTTATTATTTCAAAGTCTGCGATACTGCAAAAAGTTTTAAGGTGAGTCAGGCCATTAAAACTTTTCCTCTCCGAACACTTGATTGATATTTTGACGACAATGTACAGACCGAGCTATGAGTGTGTTATAAAAATGCAAATGGATTGGATAAATTAGTGACAGATTAATTCATTCTTTTGAAATATCACACACTTTAATTGAACATTTGAAAAAAAAAAAAAAAAAAAAAAAAGTGTGAAAGGAACCGGCTTCAGTTTCTCCTTTATTTTCCAGCTGTGCTCTGTTGAATCAGAGTCCAGGCTGAGCAGGGTGTGTTCGGTGTAATTCCGGTTTCATACTGAAGAGGGCAGAGTTGCTTTGTTGTATCGCTCAACAGCAACAATGCAGCGAGGACACAGAGCCTGACACAGAATATTTTACAGAGGATCTAATCAACTGAGGAGTGAGACACTTTGCAGAAGAAACAGCTGCCACTTTTGACACTGCTGTACTTATCTATTCTGTTCATACCTGCCGCCAACAATCATTTGCCTTGGTTTAAGGTCACCTGTCACATGCAGGTTTTTAACTTCAACATGAGATTTGTTTGTAAAAACTGGGCATAAACAGCACAATCACTGATTCGTTTATGCAGTGCACAGTAGTATCACACATCAGGGGGAAAATGCAGCATTTATCTGTAATAATCCTCGACCCCTGAGGCTCAGTGGGCCAAGGTAGATAAGTAAACGGCCTGTCGCTGCCGCTGTTCCTGTGTGGGCGGCCTGCAGCAATCACAGATGACGTCCTGTTGGCTGTGCAAGCTGGCGATCCATCTTCCCCCAACTCTCCCTTCTTCTTCTTCTTCTTCTTCTTCTTATTCTTTTCCCTCTCTCTTATCTTTTTCACGAATCCTTCCCCCAGTGCAGTTTTATCAGCCGGCTTCAGAGCCCCCAAGCAGAGCGCCAGGTCTCTATGTGTTGCTTTATCTGGAGCAGGAATTACGTTGACCTTGCGGCAACTTAAACACTTTATCGGGAGCACAGTAATCTTCTTCGCGGGGAAAAGCGCATCAGCAGAAAAAAAAATAAATAAACGAGTTGCTGGCTAGCGGGCATCCAGGATGGCGCTGTGGGGTTACAGTGCTGCTGGCCTGAAGTCAAAGACAGCAAGGTTTCAGCACGCTGAGCCTCATTGTCCTCAGAGAAAGAAGAGCGAGAAATATGCTCTTTGTTCCAGCAATTCCATCCATCCATCGGAGCGTTGAGAGGAGAAACACATTAATTATTAATGTGTTTCATATGTAAGAAATCAGGTAGTGGATGTGTTCCGTCATTATTATGCATATTATTTATTCCTTTTGAAACGCAAGAGTGTGACTGACAGCAAATTCTTTCATGTCGCCACAGAATTGCGCCCGTGTTATTTTTACATGAGAGGCTGATTTCTTATAACAGGATTAAAAGTGTTTGATCAGCACTGTCTGTTCCTATAGAGCCGTGATTGACAGTTTTTTTTGTTTGCTTGTTTTGAAAAGATTTTGCCTTCTATGATAATGACACGTTTCCCGATCCACCTCTGAGATGATTCGCCAGGAACGACAGTCCACGCTTTCGTCTTCACAGCTGACGCTTCTCTTATCTGCCGGCTCCATTTCCCAGACCTACCCTTTCCTTGACTCTATTCACACTGCATCTGAAAGTGTACCGACTCTTTTTTTTTTTTTTTTACCCAGGTGGCACACATCTGATGCTGCATGGCTGTGAGGATACAGAATGTGCTGCATGACTAAAAAAATAATAAAAAGAAGCAATGACTCCATGCTGGATGAGCCAGCATTCGTATGAAGGACAGACTGTGATGATGATTTGACTCAGGAGAGTTCTGCTGAACAACAGGAAAATAACCAACTATTACAATTATTAAAAGAGTGCTTTTATCTGTCTTAATTTTAAAATGACTTCTCTTTTACCAGCCAAGAACATCTGTGGGTGTAGGAGACACCAGGAGCGCTGCTGTTCTCACTCTTTTTCCTTCAGAAAAATAATCAATTCCCAGCTCCAACTAATTGTTAACATGATTTAAACAATGAAACATGGGCAGCACTGTGGCTGTCTGTGGGAGGAAACTGGAAACAGAGCGGAGTTTGTACTTAATCCGTAGGCCGTGTTTCTCCCTGTGCCTTCTACAGTCCAATGAGGGTTAACTGGCGACTGCAGCATTTCTCTGAGGTGTGAAGCTTTACATGTCAGCCCTGTGATGGGCTGGTGATCTGCCCAGCATGTACATGTCTTGCCCAGTTTGAGCTGGGACATGCTCCAGCCACTGTGACCCTGCACAGGATAAACAGGAACACTGTGGATGGAAACTGGAACTGGAGCCCTTTGCTGCTACTTTTCACATTTCTCTGCGTACACTCGTAGTATATCAAAAGTATGTTGACAGTGCATAGGACTGCACCATCCAGTTATGGCTCTAGGAATGGCAATATTACAATACACTGTACCTTAATAACATAATAAGAAAAATAATAATGATTCTCAACCAACCAGCTGCTGCTTCATGTTTAGTGCAATAACCTTCACTACTGTAATGACTGTCTATGACCAGAGGATGTAGAGTAAGTATGATCAAGCTAAAAAGTTGGATCCTACAACTCCCATAATGCATCTCGATAGCATCTCTTCTTTAGACCCTCCTTTCCCAATAGACAAACTAAAGGAGGAACTCTATACTTAATCATCTTTTGCCACCGTGACTCGATCGCACACTGAAGAGTCTTGTCGACAAATGACGTTCCAGAGATTTTTCCAACAATGCACTTTTCTGCTCAAAATGAGCTTGTAAGCCTGTGTATCTGCTTGGATTTGAAAGTTCAGTTAAACTGAAATATCTCAGCCCTCCCTGACTGTAACATAACAGGCGAGGGCTACTCTCTCAGCTATAGCAGTGATAAGTAGCTAAGCTAACCGTAGCTCCAGTGTGTGTCTCTCGCACTTCACAAATGAAGTGAACGACTACATGGTAAACTAGCGGGAAATTTAGGTCTTCATGTTCCCCTCCACCTGACTGTAAACATCACAAACTGGCCTGGTTCATGGATGCCTCAGGACAGGAAGGCTCTGCAGCACCGCCCAGAACATCATAGGAACCCATCTACAGAGCATCAGTGAGGTGAGTCTGCACAGAGTCCAAAGGATATTAAAAAAAACAACACCAACCTGCTGCTTCAGCCTGCTGCCGTCTGGCAAAAGATACAGAAGTATCCGCTGCCGCACCACCAGACTACAGAGCAGCGTCTCTCCTCTGAGACTCCTGAATTCATCCTCTGCAAGACACTACCATTTGTCTGTACAATCCTGATTGTTTGATGATAAATGTTTAACTCATGATCTTATGTCATTGTTTCCCAAACACTCCATTCTTGGCTGATGAGCAGCAATGTTAACTTAACTGCGATAACTAGAAGAGGCTATGATAATGTACATGAACTCCCCACCAGAGAGCCTCCGTTAAGTGCTGCTGCTAAATAGGCTGCTGCACAGGTACCCACACAGTAACTCTCTCTAAGGGGCATAATTGTGCTTCTAATGACGGTAAAGCACCTCCAGGGGAGACGTGGAGAGCCTAACGGTAGACATCACCAGGTTAATAATTTCAGACTTGACAAAGATCCTCCAGAGCAACCACAGACTCTTCACGATGAGTAAAATGATCTGGATTGGGAGATGTGGAGGGCCCCTCTGACAATAAATAAAAGGATGAAAAATACGCTTTGTAAAGTGGATACAATTTTAAGTCTCTGGGTTTTTTTTCTGTTAAAGCCATAGCACCGCCTGTGTGGGTTACAAGCAACAGTTCATACAGCACGAACAGTCAACCACACAATCAGCAGTGAGCAGCGGTTTGAAATCGGGCATGAAAGCCTGCAGTGTGACAGTGTCGCCTCGCAGACACGGCCAAACACAAATCATTCTACATGCTGTTTTCTTTGATCCTCCCCTCGGCATATTAGTGTGAGCCTCTCTGTGTGTGTATTAGCTGTTTTCTCACCCACCGTGCCGTCACTTTCCATCCTCCGCTTCTTCTTCTTCTTCCCCGTCATTAATATTCTCTCTCTCTCTCTCTACATAACTCTGGGGATCAATCACCAGTTGCCATGGCGATGAAACCACCCATGCAGGTGTATGTGTTCCTGACTCCTCTGGTGCGTGCGTGCTCGTGTGTTCGCTGTATGCCGACTGTACCTGCTTCTCCACCAGTCAGAGCGGTGAGGCCTCCGCCGGTGACGCTGCTCTCCTGCGCTGCCCCTACATTCGGAGTGGCTTTGACAGCTGTCTGGTCGAGATGCTCTCACCTGCCACACTTGGCTTCCTCTCGGCTCTGTGCAGAATAATGACCAAATTCAAAGGGAAAAAAATACACACACTGCTGTCAGGCTTGTTTTGTTTCTCTCTAGTTAAAGACGCTCTTTGTGTGAAGGCTATTTATTGATGTATCTCTAAAATGTTAGCAGGGCTTGAATGAAAGAAGCTCCGCGGTGGAGCCTGTCATCCTAAAACAACGTTTTGCCCTCCCATCGAGATTCTTTCAGCGTGCAGAGTTTAGGCTGAGCACTCGAAAAGACAGCTCGGAGGTTAAAATCTCTCGCAGAGCTAATAATCACACAACTCCAGTGTGGCCAGGCAAATAGAATCGTCAGGATAAGTGTTGGCGAAGTACTTTCCTGATAAACCACACATAAGTTAAAACTTACCGTTTCTTTATGTTGCAACTTTGCATTTCTTTAGGTTAAATTTCATCAGTTTTTCTAGTGCACAATGCTGTGCTTATACTCTGGTTAGGTTTAGGCTCAAAAGCCACTTGGTTAAGGTTAGCAAACGTAATGTTTTGGCTTCAAAATACCTGTTTCGGTCACCAAAAGCATGGCTGGAGATGTCCCGGGGCCTCATTAACAACATGCGGTTTTGTCCCTAGAATCACGGCTGGAAATGTCCCAAGGTCTCGTAAAAAAAACACCCAGTTTTCTTGCCACTAACACGGCTGGAGATGTTTTGAGGTCTCGTTAAAAACACCTGGTTTTGTTGTCACAAACACAGCTACAGACATCCAAAGGTCTCTCCAGGTGTAACGCTTACAAATGTTGAAACGCAGACTCGAAACACTGCCACTACGGCCAGTGGCTTGGCAGCCTTGTCGGTTCTCCTTACATGTTCTGTAAACGTGATACATCACGTCTTGTAGAAATGTCAACGTGCCTTTGACTCTTACAAATCTGAATACGTCTGTGGTTTGCTGAAACGTTACACTCTGCGTTAACATTTTATCCTGGTGACTGGGCCGGGCCGGGTCGTTTTAAGAGAAAGCGATGAGCGATTCATCCATTTTTCAGCAGATGCCGTTTAGGACACAGTTGATTCTCAAAGTATTCAGCGTTTTCGTCATCCTCTCTGTCTCTTTCATCCCTTCTCCCGACTCGCTCTCCTCCCCTTGCCATGTCTTCCTCCAGATTTCACACCTTCACTTATCTCTCCCCTCCCACATGCTTTTTTTCCCTGCTTGCTTTGTCACTTCCTGCAGCCCCCCTCCCTCCACACCTCTCTCTGTCCTCCTCAGCTCTTTGATTTCTCTGCTTTTCCCCTTTCAACTTTCCCAGCGATGACTGATCCAGCGTATTTATAGGAGGACAGACTGGATAATTAGAGTAAACCAAGAACGACGGTGCTCCCTTTTGCAAACCCTAGACTTTGTTATCCCTGCAGAATGGTGAACTGTAGTTACTGTTGACCGTCACATACAAAAGTATGACCTTGTGAAGGAAAGGTTGTTTTGCATGGTAATGAGAATGAGTGTACAAAAAGAGAGAAAGGGGGCCGACGGAGACAGACTGCATCATATTCATCAGGCCTCAGGATGCACTACACCAACCGGGTCCCAAGTAAATTAATCATGATTAGTAATTGCAGGGAGTGCCGGGGGAGTGTGGTCATCGAGCAGTCAGAGGGATGTCAGAAGAGGGCGAAAAAGTCTAAGAGCTGAACGCAAAGTAACTACAAGAACGGATATGACTGAAAACAAATTGGAAAACTGCAAATGAAATTGCCAGCATGACCCAACGTAATCTTTCTACATCTCCGGGTCAATTAACTTAATTTGGGAGGATGAACCGGGTGAAGCATCCTGTAGCTAGATAAGTCAGAGATTAAAATCACATTAATTCTCCTCTTGATGCCTGCGTCTCTGTGATCATTCATTCATTTGGCTGCTGTAATAATGTATTTTTTAGAATTTGTGCCCAACGGAGAATTCAAAGAAGAGGAACGAACATCCCACAGCCTCCTTGAGAAATATCAAATGACAAAAACAAATGCACATACACGCATAGAGTCTTCAAAGGGAATGTTCTGATATGTTTTTGCATTTTGTCTGAAGACGCTTTCTTTTTCTATTTGATGCGATCGGGAACTTTGGAGAAACCCACTGAGTTATTAATGAATATCAGGGGTGGTGGTGTGGGAAAAGGGAGAGAAAAATATGAGAGGAAATATAAATAAATAAATTAAAAAATACAAAAAACTCCCCGGCTGCAGACACAGGCTTTTGTTCCTCCAGACAAGCGCGATTGATGCCCCCTCCCTCCAGAGGGTAATATCGCCCAGACCAGAAACCAGCCAACCTTGAATTCCTGCATCACTTCTGAAAGTTGTGCCTTTGGTGTAGCAGCAGCTGCTGCAGTTGCACTTCATAAAATGTTACAGTGGATGGATAGCCAGTGAAGGATGTACTGAATAAAGAGTCTTTAGAGGTTGAACAGACTGTTCTGCTGCACATCAAAATCTCTCAAAACTCTCAGCCAATGAAATGTGGAGTCTGTTTACCCAGACTCCACATGTCTTTTATTCATGCAAATCGTAACATGCAGCGCTTTTCCACATGTCTGTGATGGTGACAAGAAATAGACTTGGATACGCACGAGAAAACAGCGCTTACTGGCGAGGCGACCAGGATATGTAGTTTTGTCAGTTTCTTACTTAAAGCGAGTGAGAAACATCTGCTGATGGAATGATGATGATCATTCATTGTTTCAAAATGTTTTTTGACCAATTTGAGGCAATTCCTTGAAATAAACGTGTGTGTACTCTTCAAGTACTGCACCTCTCCACTGGTATCAAGATAACAGGACTTCTTCAAGTCATGTCTTAAGATCATAAAGTGGCAGATATAGATCAGAATGTATCTAGAGCTTATATGGACAGTTATTATCATAATGGCCTATTTGACCTTTGTTTTATAACAGCCACTGAAACTAAATTGAGTCCCTGAGGTCCATGTTTTGAGCATTTAACCACAAGCCACGTGGTGTATATGAGGGGGGAGATTATCACATTTTCAGGATTTAGCTGCAGTTTAAATGAGTGCATAAAGGGGCAGTTTGTAATATATGACCAGAATTTTAGTTTGAAACAATAACATGAACTAACATTATCGACAGTGTAAAGACACAAGAGTGTTGACAGACACATCTATGTACTGTGTTGCAGAGATGCAACACAGTGCTAACCAGCTAGCCCCGGCCCATCCCGTCTCATAATTCCACTTTGTACCACAAGAGGCGATAGTCGGATATCACTCTCATTTTCAGCCGGGAGATGTCGGCAGTAGCGAGTTAACTAATAAGTCAGCAAAATAAACTCACAAAATGTGGAAGGGCATTTTTTTTACACCATGTTTCCTTGCTGTACACTGTGTTTGGTGAGGTCTCGCTTTCATCGAACTCAGACGACCTTCATTGCTAACCCTGCATAAAACACACTTCATTTAAACTCCACACAAGCTAAATAAAACTCACCAACACAGTCTTGATTTGTCTTTCCGCAGTCAGCAGTCAAATCCTCAATTCACTGAGTAAGATTCTTTCTTACAAAGAGAATTCTCATATTCCTCAAGTAAGGCCCACGCTTTCAAAGCAACATTATGTAGAAACTGACATTTTGTGCAATTTGGCGCCCCCCACAGTTTCTGGGTGCAACACCACTGTCGTAAATACAAATCCCAGGTCCCTAACGATGTGACAGACATAATGTTGGTGTTAACTACAATATATAATACGCATAACATCAACATTTATGTGTTGAAAACTTGTATCTTGAAGTAAACATGTATGTAACGCTGTGATCCTACCCTCTCACTGTGAGAGGGGGTGGAGAAGCTGAGATGTATCATCAAAATGATTTTGAAGCTGTTATTTAAGATAAAAGTGACATAATGTTGCTTTAATCAGTTCCGTTATTAATTATTCTGTTTTTTGAATAAGTAATTAATGGCTATGCCTATAAAATGTCAAAAAAAATTGTGAAAACTGTTTGTCACAAGGGCATCGAATACTTTTTAAATCATTTCTCACTGGCCTAAGTCTACAACATCAAACCATCAAGTAAAAAAGTTCAAGTCTGTCTGACCACGTGTAAAGTTGGATTTAAAGTTGTGAATTAAGGGGTTACAGTGAAGATTCAAAGACTCTTCAGTGACCTGAGGCCACAGACCTGTCAACAATCTTTAAAATGTAAAACTGCTGGAGGTAACCTTCAAGAAAGTTGGACAAAAGGGCTAAATAATCCTATTCAGTAACAGACATATAACAAAGGCACACCTAGCACTGCTCTCACTGATTGCCGCTCTGTATCAAAGTGAATGAAAGAACTTAACTCGCTGACTGCACGGCAGAAGCCTCCTGTTCAGTAATGAGACGAGGCCAGTCAGAAGTTACCTGGATGTAACTCCAGTTCTTTAATGATGACGGCATCCAGCTGTTTCTTTGTATCACAACACTGAAGAATGTTAACTGTCACTGTGGGGGATTCTGTCAGTGGATGCAATCTGACTGAAAAATCAAAAACTGCCGTCAGTCCCTTATTTCAAATATAAACCAAGCTGAACTCCATACAGCTGTACGAGACGGAGGTGTAGTCTGCAGTATTTCATGAATTTAAAGCTTATAGTCGCATCAGGTAATTTGCAATGCAAAACCGCATCAAGAGGAAGCTGGTAAGAAATTTTCATCCTCATTAGCCAGAAATGATGTGAGGTGATGTCAGTAAACTGCACACGGCACACAGTTAATTACCAACGCAGCTGGTTTGTGATGCTTGATGATAAAGGATAGCATAAGCACGATTACAGAAAGATCCAATGTCGTGAGTCCCGTCACACGGTTTTGTTTCATTCTATTTTGTGCCATGTCTTTGGTAGAAAATGTGGAAGGCTTTTCTCAAATGCAGCCTCTCTTTGTACATATCACGGAAAACCAGAGAGTGACATTGCTGTCCTGTCTGCCGTATGAAGGTCACTGGACCATCGGGGGGGGCAGGTAGAAAAGGTTTGGAGTCCGGGTTGAGTGATGTCCAGGCCACCACGGGGAAGGGAAAGCTGCCAGTTACAACAGGGGGAAGAGTGTTGGTGCGTAAGGCTTGACGGAAGCCTGGACAATACAAGGTTACACTTCCATTAGCAGCAGGGTTTTGAATTTGGTATGAGCCGCCACAGGGAAGAGAGAGAGTGGAGGAAGGAATTATACAGACCGGGAAAAAACTGAGAGGCTGGCACTTGGACTGCACATCAGGACGAAGAGCTGGCATTTAAAAGACCCACAGTCAGAAACCGAAAACTCAGTGGTGAAGTGTCACTGAGTACAGTTAGTTAAGTAGTTAAAGGGGGTCAGGCTTTTAGTTTAAAAGTTAGGAAACACCAATGTTGATGCTTTGACAAAGACACCTTTGCACTGTGTTGCAGAGATGTTTACTGAAGTTAGCATGCGAACCGGCTAGCCAACCCTTCTCTTAATACCACTTTGTACCACAAGAGGTAGTAAGCTCACAGTCTAATAAGTAAACAGGATAAACTCAAAAAAATGTCAGAGACATTTGTACACCTAGAATAAAGGAGATAGAATAGATTTTTATTGTCATTGTTTCAAAAACAACAACATGAGGTTCAAGTGGATATTTACACAGGTAATTATTTAAATGAGGTGGTAGTGGAGGGGTTATTGCACTTCAGTTCTAGGATGGGGGTGTATTGCATGGTGTGAAAGTCTTTAGAGAGTGAGGGGTGAAGGGGATGGGGGGTGGTGCATTTCAATGCCTGTGGGAAGAAACTGTTCTTCAGTCTGTTTGTTTTAGATCTGATAGATCTATATCTCTACCCAGAGGGCAGGGGGGAGAACAGGTAATGTCCGGGGTGAGTGGGGTCCTTCACAATACGGCTGGCCTTCTTTTGGAGTCGGCCAGAGTAAATGTCTCTGAGAGGGGGTAGTGTCGTCCCGATGACACGCTCCACTGCCCTCACCACCCGCTGCAGATCCTTCCTGTCCTGTGTTGTGCAGCTGGAGAACCACAACGTGCAGCAGTAGGTCAGGAGGCTTTCCATCGCTCACTGATAGAAGTTGGTCAGCAGGTGGTGAGGGAGGTGAGCGTGCTTTAGCTTCCTGAGGAAGTAGAGTCTCTGTTGGGCCTTCCCCACCTGATGAGAGATGTGAGTGGTCCAGGTGAGGTCGGCCGAGATGTGAACCCCAAGGAACTTAAAGCTCTCTACCCTCTCTACCTCCTCCCCGTGCATGTAGAGGGCAGAGAGCTCTGTGCGTTTGGATTTCCGGAAATCAGTTCCTTGGTTTTCGAGGTACCTACTTTAATTACTAAACATAAAAATAGAACCATACACCAATTGAATTTAAGTTTCTTTCTTTAATTAAACCAAGACGAGACAAAAAAGAGCATTCAAACTCCACATATACCAAATAAAACTTACCAAAACAGTCTCGGTTTGTCTTTCCCAAATCACCTGTGGTTTTGTCGACATAAATCCTCAATTCACGAGCTGCTATGTTGGCCTGATTTGAAATACCCTAACAGACAGCCTACGGGTGCCGTTCGTCCACAGAGAGTTGGCCTGGTTGTTGGAGGGTAGCGCGCAATGCTGGGAAGCAGTGCGAGCCCTCATATCCAAAAACTCCCCTGTGGACACGTACCATCACTCCTATGCTGCTTCATGCCTCTCCTGTCCTGGAGTCATAGAGCTGCTGTAAATCACCTCCATACTGTATCCCCTGTCTTCAGACCGGCATCTGTCGGTCTCAGAGGCTGTTTTCAGTCCCACTCTGGCTGTATTCAATAGGACGCGCCTGAGCCCAGTCAAGCTGAGCCCTGTTGATCACATTGACTCCCCCCATCATCCGAGGTTGCGGTACAGGTAGTCTCGCCTCAGGAAATAGGGCCACTTAGCTCCATGGCTAACTGAGCTTCTTGCTACAGCAGAGTATAGTGAGCAGCTGTTAGCAGTTATGCTGCCCCCTATAGTTTTGAAGCAACCTTTGAATTCTGGCCATTTCCTACAAATTGCACCTTTAATTACACATTCAAGTATTTCTATGTTACGCCACTTTATATATCTACTACAATACATTTCATAGGGAAATGCACTTCACTACATTAGTTCAACAGTTTTATTCCCTTGATGCATTATTGATGTGAATGCTGGAAGCTGCCACTTTTTTTGACTGCCTCAGTTCTCACATTTTTGACACTACACTCAAATTTCACTCAATGTGCTCAGCAAGCTCTCCTATTTCTCGCCATATCGCAAGTTAAGCATTAGGAGTTGCTGTCTTTGAGGTAGAAACAGGAGTGTGAGAGGTGCACCTCAGCTGCAATCTATGATATGATCGCTCGGAGCCGGCAGTCAAACGAAGTTGCCATCACCGTGGAAAGCTTTGTTTACAGCCAGGGAAGCGTGGCTGATATAGATTTGCTAATGAGTGCAGTTTGACACACATCTTAGACAACTAATACTTAGAGGACAGTTAATGTATCCTTGTGATTTGTTGTGTTTTGTTTTCATTGATCTGACTGCTGTCAGATGCTAATTGTTCTGGAATCAATAATTATTTTAGTAATTTTGCTTTTTTAAAACAATGTTTGATGATTTTATAGCAAAAGTAAAGTCAAAAGCAGACATTGATTTAAGCTAGAATGGGAAGCTGTGACAGTTAAAAACTAATGTCTACCATTTCCACGGAATCTTTTATAGAGGCCATTAGATGCAGGTTTTTAACTGTTTAACAGACAACTGCAATATACAATTGACAGGATACAACTGTGAGGACACAGCTACTCATCTGTGATCACCTCACTATGAAGCACGATTTGGGGTTAGCGAGGTAACTCCAGGCTTAACTCCGGCTTTTCAAAGCTACGGCGCTGGTTCACTTCTTACCGGGGTACTTTGCCTCGGTAACTCATGCTGCACACCTCACCTGCTCCGGTGCAGGCTATGTTGGAGATAACAGATCAACACGTGTATCAGCACCACCTTGTAACCAATCAATTCGCTGGAAAAAAGGTTAGCAATGATTCATATGGAACCCGGAGAGCCTCGGTGTGTGAACCATGAGAGGTGTCTACCTGTGGGGCCTCCTGCTGTCTCCTTCATTTAATTTTGTTTTTTTCCCCTGCTGGCCGCGAGCAATGTCAGAGCCTTTTTATTGTGCTTTTTTTACACCGATATCTCTCAACAGAGACGGACTGAAACACTAAAGCCTTGCACTTGCCATAAGATATGAAAGTACCGCTTTGAATTATGTTTTTACATAAATTTTTTATTTGCTCTCAGCCTCCATTTGGCACCGCCGGGGTTGCAGATGAAAGAGTAAGACTAAAATTGTCCTACACACAGAATAAGAACACATGCAGGCAACATACACAATTGTAATTACAGAATGATCGGGCAGTGATAAAGTAAGCCTATATTTACATATTCACAGCGTGATATTTCTCTGCTGTCCTTCCTGCATTTGGCAGCTGCAACTGTGTCATTTTTTAGCTTGGATAATGAGTTCAACATCCTCTCTTTGCCAAACAGTGTGCACCTCCTTTGTAAAATATAATATGTCATATGTTGTATCACCTCCTCTCTTTTATGTGAACGCATGCGTGGAAAACCTGGGCTGACCTATCGATTTGATAACCACCTGGTCAGCTGCACAATGTGATTGTGATTGTTAGGGTGTAGTAAAGCCAGAAAGTGGAGCCATATCCTGGGTATCTTACTTTTTCTGTTGTATAGTGTCATGGCGAATTGTAGTTTTGTCTCTCACTAGTGGAAAGAAGTACCAAAATTGGCACAAATACTCCTTGTGGGTTGCTGATAAAATCTATTAGCCATGGAAAATCAAGATGGCTGCCATTTTTCCAAGATAGCCACCATTTCCGGGCTGGAAATAATATATTCATGTTGAAAATTGTCCAATATGAATATTCGTGCTATTCAATCATAGCTTTTTCTACCACAGAGAAACCAGATTTATGACTCTGCAGCGAATAAGAAACTTCCTACCATATTTCAGCCATTGACATAGCTGCAAAACCTGTTCCCCTTCAGTGACAGTCACTGTTTTAGTGTCAACCTGGTAATTAAGGTTGACAGGTTGTTTAAGGTAATCATAAATCGTGTTGATCTAAATAGTTTGTTTTTTTAATTTGGATATGTCAATGAAAACTTGAGGTAAGCTTTTGTTTTCGTAGCAAAGATGTATGTGCATTGTCACTCTTGTAATGTGCAAATAAAAATGACCATTTTTGCACATCCTTTCTACCAATAGTTTTGCTGAAATAATGTTGTGTTTATGCGTATTTCAAAAAAAAAACTTCTAAAAATATTCTGAGTAAATGGCAGAAGGTGATAAAAAGACACTAGAATAATCATAATTTGCTTTAACAATGACATTCAGAGCCTTGGGTTAAAAAATGCCTGAAATAGCAGCCATGTTTAAAGCTGTTCTTGATAAACAATGAGTCGAACGGAGAAAGTTTATGGTATGAGGAATTGCTTAAGAACGCCCATTGGATGTGCAAGCAACGTCCTTATAAAGAGACAAATTGAGGTTTACAAGCCTGACTCAGGCTTTGAGAGTCAACAGCACGGCGGGCTGAGCAACACAACAGCACCCAGGGTTTGGCCCTCAGGCAATTATGTTCAGCAAGGACACGTTTCCTCATTTTGCGTTTTTCATGTGTAAATTTGAGGAATGATGACGAAGGTGCTGAGTGCTGATGCCAGGAACAATGTGAATGTTCACTTTAACTTTTATTATCAGGTTTCCATGTAGAAATTCAAAAAAGAAGAATAAATAAATAAATGAACAAAACCAGCAAAAAAAATAGGTGGACCTTAGAGATTGTGAAAACCAAACAGAGCTGCCTTTCACAAAACCATTCCATCCAGCTCTCTGTGGTATAATCAGTGTTTGTCCATGTTTTTAAACCTTGTGAATGCACCGCTTCCTCTTCCCCAACAGGTCCCATGAGGTTGACTAATCTCACAGCTTGTCCAAACGTGTGTTTATTTACTCAATACATGACGGACCAGTGGCTCTGTCAGGCTTCACCTTTAATTATACACTGCATTCCCCAGACCATTTTTAAAAGTTGTTTGTGTGTATATGTTTTGACCTCAGTCCGCTTCGGCTTCGGCCTAATCAAGCTCGGTAATCTCCAGAGGATTTGTCCTTATTGTGGTGAAGACAGAGAATGGAACTTTCTCACTGCAGACATGTTGACGTGTCAAACACAGGTGTAGTGAATAACGTTTAGCAGATATGGCATTTATGTTTGATTCATGTGTTCATTTGAGAAACTTTATAGTCTTCTCATTGGTCCACACGGATCGGATGTTTTCGTCGACCGCTTTTTTTCAGTGTTTCCATTTTTGTCTTTTGCGCGTACGTTGAAAACTCATAGAAAAGGTGGATGAAACTGCAATCTGTGAACGAGTCTGCACCCTGCACGACTGGACCCTGAACACATATTGTGATCAAGTTTGCAATTTGCAGGATCTTGTCTAGTATTTCAAAACACTTATCAGCACATATCAGCTTTAAGGACATGAAAAAACAGCCTCCTAGAGTACAAATCAATTCTCACAAACTTCCAAGCAGAAACAGACAACCAAATTAGTCATTTAAAGGGGCTTTACTAGGGAGGAATGAGGATGGCAGGCAAGGCAGAAGATAGAGAGGCGATGGTGGGTTGAGCTCAACATGCAGACGAGGAGCATTTCTGTCTGAGGACAAGTTTGGGAGTTCAGTGAGCAAGCAGGTGTGGCAGACGGGGAGAGGAGGGTAGTGATCCAAGAAGCACAAGGAACACGGTAGGTGCGGCAACATGAGGAATAACTGACTATGTTGTTGCTGAGCAGCTCAGAGTGAGAGACCACTGCAGCTGAGATAACTCTCTGGAGATTAGTGTATGGAGAATCAGAGTCGATATACCGATGAGTTGAAGAAGGGCAGATGTGAAGGCTGGGCAGGTGCCAAGAGTGTGGAGGAAGGAAGCCACGCCCACAGAGACAGGCAGATGGGGAACCATGAGACGGAGGGGAAAGGGAAACACAAGGGAGATAACAGAAGGAAGTGCCAGGGCCACGACAGACAATGGTTGAGTGACAGCAGTTTAAACGGCGTACTGTATCTGTATTATCCCTCTGTGTTGTTCAAGCTGAGATAAAAAAGACGTTGTTCATGCAACAATTTATGCTTGCTGTTTTGTTTCTGTCCTTTTCAGTTAACTTCAGGTCTTTAGTTTCATGTTATATACCAATTTCTTCACATTTATTAACTGCGGGATTTGCAGTGTAAAGTCTTTGTGTGCCGAGTAATCCTTAGAAACTGAAATCCTTCGCAATGTGGACGCCAGAAATGATGTCTCTGCTGCCACTGGAGAAAGAGTTACTGTGAATAATACTGACATCATTTACTTCTCATGTAAAGCAACAAATGAAACTGACAGGTGTAAATACAAAAGAGCCTTTGTTGCAGTAATATAATAGATCATAATAGTCATATTTTGTTTTGTGTTGATGCATGCATAGATATACATGTGACACACTTATGATATTACGTAATAAATATTGCATATCACTTATGTCAGAACAAATTATATGATGTTTGGGAATAGACACAACAAGGTATCTATTCAAAAATGATAAGACAATCACTGATATCATTGTCATATGACCGATGTGACAGAACCACCCTCTGCACTTTGCCTTGCAGGAGATATTGCACTGTAGACTATAAATAGTTTGAAAAGCATATTTTCTCACTTCTTTGTCACTTTTATTGGCTATTACCAGCATGTCATTCTTGCTTTATATGAACAAACATGAGAAGATAAAGTTGTCGTAACTTAGTAACTTAGGTCTCCACACATCAAGGGTAACTTAAGGTAACTTCAAAGTCCAGTTTGTAAGAAAGTTGATTAATGACGCTTTTGGATTATAGGCCGCCATCTTAAACCTTTGAGAAGGCTTAATTCTAGTTCCAACGTCTCGCCAACTTTTACAGAGGAGCAATAGAAAGCGTTATGATTTGGGCATCACAAACTAGCATGGTTTGTGCATGGTGAGTGATTAAAAGCGCCCAGAACATCACTGGCACCATCTACAGAGCATCAGTATCATAACGGTGAAGTGAGATGTCTGCACAGAGCCCAGAGGATACTAACAGATGACACCCACCCAGCCACAGTCTCTCCACCATATTTGTTGTTCTAGTTGTAGCATAAAAGAAATACAACTTGTATTTCACTGTACAACCCTAGAATGACAAAGAAATGAACCTTGTTCACTAAATCTTACTTGGTGCCACATTTCCAATAAACTGTTACTTCTTGTTGCAAATATTACTCGTCTGCAGTTTCCCCAAATGCGTCATTAAAAGGAAAAAATCCTGAGCTGCAGCCATTGAAATTAATGATGGATCCGAGTACCAGTTAGTCAACATTAACTTCATTGGTATTGTTCAAGGCCAGTCAAGGAACACTTATGCTGGGTTACTGGATTACGCACCTTTATTCCCTAGCGCAGGTTTCACGATACAAGAAAGACTTTGACAATGGCTTCAATCAAACTAATAGTCAGACTTCAAATCTAAATATCTGAATGACTATCTCGAGTAGGGCTAATTTGCAAAGAATTCTGGATAAATTAAGACTAAACACAGCGAGGCAGCTGGATTTGCAAGATCACATGATCTCAGAAATCCATCCTGCCAGACTTTAAGCTATGCACTCACGGTCGAACACACGGGCGTTAAAGAAATCAGTGTCCCATGAGGAACTGCCGGTCTTGGTTCAGGTGTGACGACCAGTGAGAGAAGCAACTATTTAGAAACAACTATGGCGACACTTCAAGGGGTTAAAGCAGCTGCAATAGCATTAGTTATATCAGAAGTGAGTTTATTTCATTAGAAGAAGAACAAAGAATAGCTCTAAAGGCTTCTGTGGATGAAAAAGATGTTTTTGTTCTCCTCTCAACTGGCCTCAGAGAGATTTTGATTTAACAAAAGGCTAAGTAGTGGCGCTCTTCTTCTGTTTATCTGATTAGTGAAAACAGTAATAGACAGTGTTAGAGGGTTCATCCAAAACTAGTAGAGCACTATCTTTGTGAGACTGACTAGATAGACAACACAGCCAACACTTTCTACAGTAAACATAGTATACAAAATCTTCAAATGTCTTTGTGCTTGTTAGCATGCTAATATTTGTTTCTTGGCATTAAATGCAATGTTAAGCTGAGGATTGGTGGAACATCATTTGTTTTGCAGACAATTGATCATAAATCAAGAATTGAACCATTATAATTTTGTACTGATTAGTCAGATGAAAGGTTGGGTGGTAGCTTCCAAAAGGGCATGGATGTCATTTCACAACAATCCAACCAGTTGTTGAGATATTTCACCAAGAAACAGGAAGTTCAAACTCATGGTGGCGTTGGAGAAAAACGTCAGTAGGATTAATCGTCTGGGGACCTTTAATGTCTGTGCACAATTTCATGGCAATCGATAAAAAAGCCTTTGAGATATTTCCGGCTGGACCAAAGTGGGCGTTCCTTCGGCGGTCATTAAACCAGACCCCTGTGCATGTAGCGGGCTATTGTGTCAGGAGGCAGCGGTGGAAGAAGTGCACATATTCTCACATAGAACAACTCCACTTTAGATCATCACAGGTTGTGCTTTAATCCTGTCATAGTTAACCATTGATTCCTACAAAATTCTCAGAAAGAAGTTACCTATAAGAACTTGGTGGTTAGCTGTATTTTAGAGCGCACAGAGACAATGTTTTCTCTATGATAAAGCCTGTTTGCATCATGTTATAAATGATTAGACTGGCGATGGTAGAAAATAGGAAAGATACTGTCTTTGTTTGAGACTATTGACGCAACCGATGTCTGTTTTTTGGTTACTGGAGTTAATATTTACACACCTTCAAACAGAGAAGGGGCTAATCAGTAATCACCTGCTGCTGCTGTTTTATTGGGACCTCACATGACTCCTCAATGACAACCATTGAATGACTGCACTGCAGGAATGACAGGTGACTATTAGAGGGTGTGCATGTGTTAACCTGTGGGACAACTTGTCATAATGAAATGGGGGGGGCAATATGCTCATGTAGAATGAAGAGCGTATACTTTTAGTACCAGGTGGGATTTAATTGTATCTCTTGACTTGTGTCCCATTCAGCCTAAAGTCCACTCGTGAAATGAGTTATGCATAAAGTCCTCGGTTGGATTCTGTAATTCTGATGGACTTTGTGTGTCTGTTAATGTTTAGTTCCTTTTTTTGCATATTGAAATGATGTGTGGTAAAAAGTGAGAGTGTGGACAGTGTGGTCAGCTTGGTAGACGAGCTTGTGTCCCATCACAGTCAACGTTTTCCTATTGACTGATCAATACAAAGAGTGACATTCCTCTCTGAGCTTGATGTATTTGACTTGTAAATAAAGATATAGAAATGAAAGAAAAGCTTGAAAACATGTACAGAAATGGCGTGACCTCCTCAGATTGATATTTTAACACTTTGAGGACCCTGTCACCAGGTTGGCACCCATTGACATACCTGACAGTGCTGTGGTTACAGACTGAAGGTGGGACAGATGTGTGATACGAGTGGCTGGAGTTGTTCCACGTGTCGGAAACAACAATCAACTGTATTTAATTTCAGTGGTCATGGTGAAGTGATTACTTATACATCCTTGTCACTCAAAACCATGATAATTCTTTGTTACTAATGAAGCCAAACTCTTAAAAAGTATAAACATTGAGAAGCCTTGAAAATAGAGTCTATCTCAAATTGTCCATTTTAGGAATTAAGTGAGAACTGGGACTTATATCTGCTCCAATTTTAAAGCTGCCACTTTTATTTAGGCCCTCTGTGCTGTTATCCTGATTCCTGCATTTTGTTTTAATGAAACCTTGGATGCTAGAAGTTAGTGCACAGCATCAATCACCCCAATTAGCCAAGAGGGAGCTTCGGTTATAGTGTGTGCATCCTTCACTCCTCTGTGTTGGAGGCTGCAAAGACATTCCTTTAAAATAAAGTGAACTTTAAAATGCTGTACATCTTGGTGTCCTACTTATTTTTGCTTGCTGCATTTGATGCTAAAGTTGTCATTGTAATTTCTGCCATCGTTTGTCTCTCTTCCTCCCGTTCTCTTTTGTTAACCAAGGCCGTTCAGAGGATGGCACAAGCACAACGTGAGATTATCAGACCTGTCTGCCTTCCGTGAAGGGCCTTGTCATAATCTCTTCTCTCAGCCATACATCTGGCCCTCCTGCAAATGGCTGCGTCCTCTCATGTGTTACATCCAGCAACATCCAGCCGCAGGTATCTGCCAAGAAGGTCTCCTGAAGGTCTCATGAAGGAGACAGCAGCGGTTCTATAGTCGGATTTGTGGCTGAAAAAAATGAAAGAGAAAGGAGGTTTGAGGTGTGTGTATGAGTGTGTTTGTGTGTGTGTGTGTTTAAAGAGACGAGCGAATCGCTGCCAAGCTGATGTCGGCGTTAGGACTTAATCTTACAGCTACTGGCAGTGCTCGCTGCCAACACTTGTGATCACTGTAACATTTGACACAAAAAGGTGTATTGTGGTGTAAATGTTACTCGTGACATATTTTTTAATCATTATTTTAACGTTGGATAATATGCACATGTTCAAACATCATCTAAAGCATTTGTTTACTCAACATTTTGGGAAATAGACTTGTTGCTCCCTTGCCAACAAATACAGTAGATGAGATGATCAAGCAACAACGATTGTTGCTTTTAATCTCGGAACCAGGCGTCTGTTACCTCAGCTTAGCATCAAGACTGGAAGGAGGGGGGCACAGCTAGCCTCGCTCTGTCTCAAGGTAACATGACTAGCCTGCCTGCACCTTTAAAGTTCCATTTTAATCACCACTTCTTAGCCTGGAGCAGTGGCTCCTGAAGTCTTGTGGTTACTGCGAAGTTTGCAAGCAACTGTTTGATACATTTGCTCCATTAACTTGATATGGTACTTTTAGGGCGATGTTGTGTTTGCAGCCTGTTTCTGCCTCTCCCAAGTGACCAAAAAGTCAGATAAAGCATGCAGGACTTTTGCTTTTAATCAACCTCCGACAGCCCGAATACGTTTCCAAAACTGGATCGCATGGTGACACTGCAACTGTGTCCCAGTTCTATCCCATAAAATGTGCACTGTACATCAGTGTGCAGATGTTTGGGGCAGTTTTAGCCTCTTTAAGAAATGACTCCAGTTTGCCACACTTACAGAGAATGATATTCGATGTACATCAGAAGTCAATCAAACTATGACTTTGGACTCCTGCTGGCAGTGTAACATTTGGATTAATTAACAAAAAAGCATTTCACACCCCTCCCAAAAAACATTATTTTTGTTTGTGTCTTGAAATGTCCCTGGACCTTAACCAGCCCTGTAAGATTACATAATGCCTTTTTAGCTGTGAATAGGCTCTTCATTATCATGTGCATTGCCAGCCTGTTCTCACTCCTAACAGGGCAAATACGGCAGCCTGGTGGCCTCTAAGTTTGACGTCGTAGGTACCCCTCAACCATCACTTCTTGAAGTGCCACTCGAGTGCAGTAGTACAGAGAGTGAAGTCTGATTCAGGGGATGGTTGGGGTGGTTGGAGTGGACTTTACCTCCAGAGACCAGTCAGTAGCCAAGAGACAAGAGAGGTTTGTTTTTAACGTATGTTACGTGAGTAACTTAACATACATACATGACGTAACTGTGACGTGAGTTACATCACTTATGTAACTGAAATGTAAGGCTCGATCCCAATATGCCCCTATCCGCTACCATTTAGCCCTGCCCCTACATTTTGCGTGTTCACACCGAGGGATTCTTGTTGGCATAGAGGGGTAGGGCAAGGTTTTTCACAGGCACACTTCAAACCGAGGGTAATGAGAGGGGTAGGGGGCACTCAAATATGAGGGGTAGGGGTAAAAAATTGAAATTGGAATTGGGCTTTAGTTACAAGACTGAGAGTAAGATCCTTTCCTAAACCTAACCAAGTAGTTTTGGAGCCTAAACCGAACCAAATCATGACCGTTTGATTACAATCCAAGAGTCATAATATGTCATAAAATGTGAACTGTTTGTAAGCAAACTCTATTTTAACCATACACAGTATACTGTATGACTAATATTGCTACCTTACCTGCAGAGCCCTTCCTGACCAAAACTGATGCTGGAGGGTAAGTGGAGCGTCATATTTTGAATCTGAAGGCCTCTGACCAGGCTGCAGCATTCGATGAGTTGATGAATGCACACAGTAATCTGGAAAATTTCAGAAGCATACTGAAACCTTTGAGTAGTAATTCCACCCAGATTTTGAATATGCAGTGTAGCACTGGGACGGATTTGTCTTTCAGGTCTCATACTGAAAACGTGTAGGGAGCCGCACTGTGAGATTCCCCCTGATTTAAATGGGTACCGTGCCGTAGTTCCCAAGCGTGCATCGCGACGTTTGCCTGAAGCACTAAGAGGGATTGTTTCATGGCAGGAGCTCTGTTTTCCACTTTGCCGGATGACACCTCTGAGATTCTCCAGGAAAAAAGCATTTTGTCAGGCTTATATTTTACCAGCACATAACCCAATAACCCCACTAATGCACTCTTGGCCTGTGATTTGTTCTCGTTTGTCAGGGCAGAAAGTGCAAGGGTAAACACCGCGCTGAAACATGAGCCTGGCAGAGGTGGAGGAGCTGCATCGGCTGCTGCCCTCCACAGCCTCCCATCAGGGAGAGGGCGGACAGGCCTGAGGAGAGATAATTAGTGCTCCCCTCATTGATTTGTGTAGATTAATGCACTTTTAAAAAAGCTTTTTTTCTATTTTGGGTGCTAACGGTAACAGTTTCACGGTGTTCAATAAATATCCTGTATCAAATATGTACTTTCCAAACAAAGAACATAGTCACTCACATTCAGGCCATTTGTAAGCTCAGACATGTAAAATGAATGAGTCTGTGTGGTCTTGCCATGGTGATACTGTAATAGAGCTCCTTTTTTTTCTTGTTGTCACCATCTGTGGTGCGAATCATTCATTGCTGTGGTGTTTCTTCGCTGCTCCCGGTAGCCAGAGATCACCTGTCAATCAGTGTGGGTGCCACTCTGACGGCTCCTTTCTTGGATTTACACAGTCGCTGAAGTCTCTCTCTCTTCGCAGCTGGTGCTCTTTTCCTGCTACAGTTCTTCTTCTGTTTATTCTGAACAAATTAGAAACATAAATCTCTTCCCTGCGTGTGCACCAGAGAATTATTCACAGATGTACGAGACTTAGCAGATTGCTTTCTACAGGGGGGCTACAGGATGGATCGGGCCTATATTTTACAGTTCCGTTTCTATTGTATTAGAAGCTTAACAAATGTTTTATTGTGGTTGTTCTGTAGTATATTAGATTTAAAATGAAACAACAACTCAGTGATTAAAGTGGTGACTTTCAGCTTTAATGTGAGTGTGGATACATCCAAATCAGACTGAAAAAATGTAAGAATTGTGTCTAGTTTCAGTGTATGTAAACCCCCCCCCCAAAACAAGCTGGATTAAACTTTACAAATGGATAACCCACAGCCTCTATGTGCAGTATGTGACAATTTTCTACAGACACAATTAAAATATATATATGTTTTTAAATGTACAAAAATACCTATCTCCCCGTCCTCCCACACAGATCAGACCTTGATATTAATGGGTTGAAATCAAGACCTTGTCAGTTGTCACCAGAATTGACTCATTTTTATACAATAAAAAACTGCTGATCGTTTCCAGTAAGCAGAAACCACACAGACTGTCAGACACGTGAGCCATGTGAGCCTTTGCCAGGCCTGTACTGCAGCCGCTGTTACATTCTGCTTTGTATCTGGCCCTTTTTTGCCCTCAGTTGGTCTTCGCAACTGCATGATCTGTTGGATTGAAATCCGGTGAATGACTTGGCCCGTCAAGAAACTTCCATTGTTCAGGCAGGAAGAGCCTTTTCAGTACCTTTCAGATTATCTGCGGCATTGTCCTAAAAAAAGGGCTGAGCGTCAGCACTTTAACCATGTAGACAAAATCAGTGAAAAATGTGCCCTTATACTTATTTATATCACTGTACACCAGTGATCGCTATATGAATAATGTTGAAGCCTTAATAAAGAAAAGTTAAAATTAAACTGATGTGTCTGTGTGATTTCGTCCACTCAGAGGAGAGTACCTGACCATGTTGCATGGCATTAACTATTCTGCTCCTCCTGACCCTTGCTGCCTGTTTGTACCTCCTCCATGATATAAGAGTGGCCAGCCCTCCCTTGTAACTGCTTTGTGTGGCTAATGGCCAGAGTGCCATACAAACAGCACCACACGTCTTCAGAGGGCCCTTCAAAGTGCTAACAGGGTTGGATTTGTTTATCTGTGCCCTGGCAGGTTGGATGTCCAGCAGTTCTCCCGCAATGTGGAGTGTCACAGTCAAATTACATGTATAAATAGATTTTGGCTCAACGTTGGCACCACCCCATCATCGAGTCCTTGAGCCCTGGCTGGAAGCTGCCGCATGCCTGAAAGCATTTGCATGTTCTGCCTCAGTGATGGAACACAGCAGATGCTGCCTGAGTTAAATAGGTGGATCTGGGTACATTGCCCATAGATGTATAAAGGAGAAACCGGATATAGTGTCGGAAATGGGGTCCTGCTCATTCCCACAAGTTTCTCAGTTGCACATGAAGCCAAAAAAAGTTTGACTTCTTGGGTACTAAATTATCCAGATCATCCGTATAGCTTCCACATCGTGGGGCCTATAGAGGATGCGCACAAGCGGCTTCCAACAGCCACGCTTCCAGCTAGCTAACTTTAATGGGGGTAAGAGAATTTGATTATGTGGAACGGTATAGTGCATCCAGTCAGTTTTCAAAATAAAACACCCTGTGAGGACTTAATTAAATATACACACTTAAATCAGACAAATAATGAAACAATGTAGCTACGTACCCTACTCAACCACAGTATAAGCACAAAAATCATGAAAAATGACAAACTAAACAATTTGAGCAGCTCAGTATCAGGCAGGCACGACACTCTTGTGAAAAGGCCCAGTTGGATATAAAGCTGCGTAGAGGATGGAACAAAACAGCATCGCTCATGCCAGGTAACAGACAGAAAGGGGTTTTGGCTTCATTTGTGCCATATTTGCAGCATTCTTGCTTCGTAAGGCAACATTCACGATCACACAAAGCCATTTTTGGTGCTTTAAAATGTTTATTTCCCCACACTGGAACTGGGCTAATGGTTTTTTTCAGTTGCAGCAGGTGACATTTATCATTTTCTTTGTCAAATTCAGTTATTCGCCACCTGAAACATCCAGTCGGATTCATCAGTCATGCCCACAGAGAGGTATTAGTCAGGTTCCAGGCCCGGCTGTTATGGAAAGGTCAGGACATTTGTCTCTTCCTCAAGTGCATTTTCTCTTCTCTGGTTTCTGAGGAACTGTGAGCTGTGATGGTAAAGCCAGGCCACAGCCTCCACTCCATCATGGCAGACATCTCAATCCGTTTCCACTGTTAGCCTTTTATACCACGTTTACAGCAGCACAGGTTTTCAATACTGATCAGTCACTGCTCCTCTCCCCTTCATTCATCACTACCTCCTTCCCGCTATTTTTCTCTTTGCTCCTCATCCTTTTCTCCTTTACAGTCGCCTGCCATCACTCCCTGCTTTCCTACAATGCTTCTTCCTCTCTCCAGTAGCAGACCAGTCTATCTATCTCTGCCTCAGCTTTTTCTCTCACCTCTCCTTGCCTTCCCTCTTCTTTCCGACTCCCTTTTCCTTCCCCCGCCCTTCCTCCTTTTTTCATCATTTGTTGAAAGGCTGAGTGCGGCCGGATGCTGGTAATCTGGTGCTCTGATTGCATAGGGCATGCATGAATGGTACCAAACCTTGTTCCCAATATCCTCCTACTTTGAGTCATGACTTTAATCATTACTAATGGAGGATGATGAATACCTGGGACCAGTTGAGTATTTTGTGAATGTATTGGGCTAAAATGGCAGACTTTGAGAAGGAAATTGGATTTCCTTGTTTTCCAAGACTACCATGGTTTGGTTTTATATAAGACCTACATCCTGGTCAGTGCTTTTAGTGATACCTGTATATTTTTATTTATTTATTTTTAAAACCACATTCAGCTTAATTGCTGAAACACATCTTGCCTATAAAAATATATTCATCCGCATTGGAGAAGAAAGTTCAGGCTTTTGATTAAGAGACCACCCAAGGAGATCCAGAATAAGAGCCATGCTAATCTGGCTTGTCCAGTTGAAGGGACATAAACGGACAACTGGGACTGAAACATGAAATTAGAGACCTACATCTTTACAGAGGCCTGTCTCCACCACAACATCCAGGATCCAGCTGTCGTACTGGTCAGGCGGAGTGTGTTCTGAGACAAGATGAGTAGAAGTGGACTCTGTGTTTACATCATTGATGCTTGGTGCTCAAACACAGACAAACAGTGCTTTCCAGATGCCAAACTTTTAATATAAAAATGCCAACCATAATCATTGTCTTGCTGCTGCTGTTTACATTCATCTCAACAAAAATTTTTTTAATAAAAATGCACTACAGAATTATTTCCTTGGTGTAAAGCCTACCTGTTATATGTATGTTATAAATAACTGTGTGTATATGTTCTATGTTTGTGTAGCACTTTAATTTGGTTATGTAACCTTGTGTTGTATGATGACAAATAAATCACCTTGAATTAAAACCAGCAGAGGAAACTCTTCATATATAGTCACATAAGTAAAGCAAAGGCTCAGCTATTTATAATTTCTTGGAGCTCTCCACCACCATTGTAGCCAAAAGAGGGGCTGATCTCTCTGGTTCAGCTACATGGCTGAGAGGGTTGTCTTCCTACTGTGAGTCATGGTGGATGTTACCACCGTGATGAAAGGAAAACAGTGAAAGTGTTAAATCTTGGACGAATGAATCTTACCTTACATGTCCATTTACACACTTTGTCAAACTATTTCCAAAATCATAAATTAAAATTCATCCAGTTTTATCTTTATTTTCCCTTGATAGATATTATTTGTCTGCTTCTCAGTCATTTTGCCATCAACAATTTTCAGGTGTCTTCAAATTAATAAGATGGCAGTTTTCATTATGTTACTCAGGTTTCAAAAAGCAATTTGGTCTAAAAATAACAGAATGAGCTTGATATGAGGGTTTGCAGCCATCTATGAAGGGTAAAGACTTTGTATGGTTGTAAATCCATACAATATACCTCGTATGCAACAATTTTAGGGACATTTGAACCTACAGGCTGAAATAGAAATGTCTAACAGTTGGTTTAAATGGAGCAGTCTATACTTGTTAGAATTACCTGAAGGAAATCGGGCATGTAAAAACATCTACTTAGCAATGTTAATTGTGATTGGGCAAAACAGGTCAATGCCTGCTTCTTTGTCTTCAGGCTGTAACTACAAGTTGCTCCATTTGCATATTCCAAACCTTTACTGAAAAGAAATGACTGTAGTAGCTGTGGCAAATAGACCGTGCTGCAGATCATGACATTCATAACCACAAAAATTCCAACCTTTATTGACCCAGTGATCGCACCTCTAGATATATATCCTTGTTAGATTTGAGTCGTTTACTTACTGCCACTAGAGAGCACTTGTAATTTGAGTGTCCCAAAGAGAGAATAAGGAGTCTGTCTTTGGAAGTACAGCTTGTTCAGGCTGTTGAACGATGCCCTGTGCCCTGAAACAGGTGGCATAAAATATTTGCTGAACGATGGACCGGAGTGTTCTGAAAACAGCAGGCTCTGCGATGTATTTCACACAGTGTGGCTCTTCTTTACCTTAATGTACATCTAAACAAACATGAGTGTTAGCAATTAAACCACAGACGTGGGAAGTAGGGGGCTGCAGCACCCCCTAAAAGGAGGCATTATAAAAGCCATCTACTGATTATTAAAGTATGATGCAGATTTACAGCAGACATTATAACCTCACCGCTCCTCGTCTGAACGTCTGTATCCTCACTGCGTTGCATTATGATAAACGGCGAGGCCGGCATTAACATGCGTCTGTGGTGATCGGGTCACACGTGTTCAGCTCTGTCAGGTCACACCTGGCGTTACGCGTCTCAGCATGTGTCTCGGGTGACCAGTTGTGATCCGATCTCACTTCCCTACTCTGTGTCACTGGGACAAACTGACACAATGTTTTTTAACGCAAAGAAAGAAAGAACTTAATGCATAGCATTTGCAGAATTTGCAAGAAGGCCCTAATAATTACAAATTTGTCACAGACAGCATTTCAGAAAGGTTATTACGTTTCTCTAATGTCAGGAACGCACAAAATTGAGTGATTTTTTAAGGGAGTCTGGGGGATTTCTCACTCCTTCATCTCCTTGCTGCTGTTGGCTGCCTAGTTGCTGCGACTGCCGCAGTACAGCCGTGCTCATGTTTGCAGTCTGCTGTTGTGCAAAACGTCTAAAATTGTTGTAAATTGTTGTTAATAACTATTGTATAAAAGTTATCCTGGTCAAACCGATATACATGAATGTCGCACACCATTCTTGCACAACCTCATACATCAGATATAGCTCCTGCTGCATCTTGAAATTGATTCGTGATAATGTCTCTAAAAATCATCCTAAACTGTAGAAAACTGTTGACCTGAGGTTGATGTGATGGCACAAACTCATACATGACTGCATAGTCGGTAACAAAAAAGCCGTTGTTTCCTTGCCTGTGGCTCGAGCATCAGATTCTTATTCTTTGTGCTGTCTGCAGTTTATCTGAGATGAGCATCTTGATATCCTCTCCCTCCGCTGTCTTTACCTCTCAGCTTCCTCCCCCTGTAAGATGCTTCTGCTTAGTGATTAGCAGCTTAAAATAAACCATTGTGTGAACTTTATCCATTTTACAGCTCCCTAAACAGAATCACTCAGTTGTGTACGGGTGATTAAAACGAGACTGACAGATGTGGAGTGAAGCCTGTGGAAAAAAGTGCACGAGCCTCGCTCTCCATTAGCTTATTTAGATTACCTTGATCTGATATAAGCTATTTAAAGTCATCACCCAATTATATATGCTCTTATTGTTGGTGGCCCTGAGCACTGGAGTGTGTATTTTATTTATTGCCTCCCTCCACGCTAACACGCACACACACTCCCGAATACACACAGTTGTGCAGGCTGAAAGTTCAGTTCCATCTCGAGTAACACTGGCAGCCTTTCAAAATCATATGCATTCAATTTTAATTAAAATCTAAACTTGGGTGTTTTGCTGCAGAATATTTTATATTCCCCGAGGACAGTGAAGAGTTCAATGTTTAATTCATTTTTCATCACTCAGCCTTGAGATTGGTTGTCTTCACATTGTTTCTAGCTGACCTGAACTTCTCTGTGTTTTACTTTTCTATTTGGAAGTTAATGCATTTCTCCAAGGTCCACTGAATAGAATATTACCTTCTATTGACAATCAGTGGTTATGTTTGTAGAAAATGCTCATTATTTGCCTGGTTTGTTCAGAATCATGTTTTTAGATGGCGTGATTGTTCAGTAACAACGCAACCGGTGGTCACACAAGAGGAGATAATGAAGTGAAAAATGTGAGGAAAGAAGTGTGGGCACCACAGATAACAAGTGATGTGACTATGAAATCTATATAATACATTCAGGATCGTGGAAGGTGTCACACCAGGTAGTTTCACATGAGTGATTCTATGAAATGTCCTAGCGAGCAGTAACTTGGTGTGTCAGTTGGTTGCCAGGAAACAAAAGAAAGCAAATCAACTATGTCACAATTCATTGTAAATGTTACTTTGATTTATTTATATGTGCTCACATGTGTGATGATCCCTGGTGTCACCCTGGGGGTGGATCTTGTACTAACCTGTCTTCTTTTCTCTGCAGGTAGCTGATTAGTGTGATCTGGAACTCCTGTGGCTCCCAGCATGTTCCTCGGTTACTTAAAGGGTAACTCCACCAATTTTACACATTAAAGTGTTTGTACAGGTCTTGAGGAGTACTGCTTCATATGTGAAAAAGAAGTATAGTCTCTTGTGGCTCCAGAGGAAGCTGCATGTCATCTGATAAACTGCCTCCAGTGATGTCACTCAGTGACTACGTTGCATTGTGGGTGATGTAGGCACCAGGTTTTGTGTGCCTGATGGGTGTTCTCGCCGCCTCGCACTGGGTTGAGATCATCACTGTTCATGCCCAGTGTGTCGAAACCAAAAGTGAATGTTGACTGGCTATTTTAATCCAAACCTTGATCTAACGTGTAGTTTTAATAAGTTTAAAAGCACGTATCAAAGTCAATGAACTTCAGAGAGGACATGAACTCCAGTCACCTGCATGGAAGGCGTATGTAAGACCCGTTCATCGAGCGCAACTTACTTTGAAAGCTTTTGTCCATTTTTATATCATATCACCTGACTTCCTCAAGACTTTCCAGCAGAAAACTTCTCGTATCACTACCCAAACTGTCTCACAAGGCAGACCGTCACTTTCCATGAACATAGATGTGAGGTGAAATATACATATTTTGATAAACAGTGTGTGATGACAGGCTAAGATGGTCATGGAGATCACCAAACGGCCCCTGCAAAACCCCACCCATCCGTGAACAACCAAGTTTCAGTGATACCCATCTCTGGTTCAGCTGTATTAATTTTGATCATTTGTATCTAAATTTCTAAAAATGGCGAGTTCATTACCCATAATGCAAATAAACTACTGAGTGACATCACTGGAGGCAACAGCCACTGCACTGCAGATTCCTCTGGTGCCACAAAAGGCTTTATGCCACTATTTTTTTCACATTTCCTGTACACTCAAGATCTGTAAACACACACCTTAATGTGTAAAATGGGTGGCGTTACCCTATAATATACACCATATTATAAACCATTTATTAAAGGGGCAAAATGTAAGATTACATGCAGATTAAACTGCAAACTGTAGCAGCCATTAGCTAGTGAGCTCAGAAGGAAGTGCAGCTAGCGGTCTGGACTGGAAGCTCGGGGCACTCAGGGGACTGTTGGTGTTTACACTGCCAGCTGGATAGTGAAGTGCTAATTTCAATAGATATTTCACAAACGGCACAAAGACGTCAAAAAAGTCAGAGCTGTTATTGTTTCCTGTTCTGTTAAGTTTGGTTGAATTTTTTTTTTTTTAACATACTGCTCCTTTAAGCAATTGTTTACTGTAAAGTTACAACTGATGTTTATAAACCTTTACAATTGATTAATAAAGTATTTCATTGTTAACAGGGAAGTAAATATTAACTGAAGTTTGATTATTGGTAACTTACCATTTATTTACCTATGGACGGCTGTGGCCCAGGGGGTAGAGTGGGTCTGGCATTTAATCTGAAGGTTGCTGGTTTAATTCCCCTGCTCCCCAGGCTGCCTGTCGAAGTATCCTTGAGCAAGATACTGAACCCCAAATTGCTCTCTGCCATCGGTGAATGGGTGAATGTGACACAGGTTGTAAAGTGCTTTGAGTGGGTAGTAGACTGGAACAGTGCTATGGAAATGCAAGTCCATTTACTATTCATTAATGATGGTTATCATAGTGTGACCACATTCTGGGCCTATTTTGTGAAATGTAATTTAAATGTAACAGTGTACACTGTTCCACGTCAGATTGGTTTCGTTTTTTATATGACTTTTTACTCCTCAATTGAAATGGATAAATATCAGAAAGGTAACAGCTCTGTTAGTCAACAGCTAGCTGATTCACTGAGCTATGCAACAGTCACTGGGTGCTACTAGGTGCAGCCCATTATTGATTAGTGAGCTTCGCTTAGTAGACACATTGTAACTGAGCTAAGTTAGAGCTTAGCTGCTACTACAGGCTCCTAGTTTCCATGTTTTGTGATAGTTGTTCAGTACAACTTGAAGTGCACTCAATTGGAGTTCCAATCCAATCACTTCAAGCAAAAACTTACCTGTTTTCTTAATATATTAATAAAAAGTGGCTCCAAATCATTGATTTTAAACATAATTTAGTAAAATATCTATGTTGGAATCAACACAATATGAAAGTCGATAAAATAATACTGAATTATGTCCCAGCCCTATATAACATGTACTGTATGTAAAGCTACAGATAAATCACACACACGACTGCAAACAAAATGAATTCAGTACATTTAATTGTTAATTGATTCATTGCACATTTGCTCAAGTGCAGTCATACTCAATGTAAAGCTTTTAAAAAATACAATCTCAGTCATCTCTGACGTGATTCTGAGGGCTTTCATGTTGATTTTCTTGAAAATAAAATACAGTATGACAGATAAACCTTCTCTTTAGTCATAGTCTTTGATAATTCTGTAAAGTAAACATTGAGAAACAGGGCAGCATAACTGGTCAACGTCAAAGATACTTTCATTCATATTTAGGTAGTGTAACTGTCGACATAATACATGTGCATTTCCCTTTGTCTGTGTAAACACAAATTGTATCTTTTTTTTTTTGAGTGCGACATACTTTAATTCGAGGAGAGCCCTCACATTAACCGTAGCTTGAATTACCAGCGTTCTGTTGGCACCTGAATTATTATAAACACCAATGTTGAGCAGCAGCACTTTTTGTGCATGCTCCATATCGCACATCTCCCTTTAGTCTAGTCTCCCTTTCAGAAATAGCTCCACAGGTTTACAATACTTAACAGTTTTTTCTCAAATTAAAAAAATAGTTTGAATCATCGACTGTACACAATACCAAAAACAATGTGCTTTTCCCCATATAGTGTATAGTGCTGAGTTCAACATGCCCCCCATCAGCTGTAGTTACAGTGCGCCCATCTCCCTTTACTGAGGCGGGTGGTCATCACAGGATGCATCAAGGAGGCCTCTCTCCGTGAAACTTTCGGTGTCTGTACCTGCCGTTCTTTTCCTTGGTCATGTTGATACAGGCGTTGTGCTTGTTGCTCTGCAAGTGGTTCCAGTACTTGATGAGTTCATTGGGGTGGAACTGATGGGATGTGATCAGGTGGCTGTACTTACAACTGGAGTAAGACACCCGCCAATGGTTGAAGAGGAACTCGTTGGGAGGGGGCACTGGGTCGATGCGCAGCTTCGCCAGGCAGATCCCCACATAAACGTCCTCCAGGTGCAGCCTGCGTATGCTGAGAGAGGCCTGGTAGATCAGCTCGGCCATGTCCCCTGAGAACACGTACCCCGTGCCCGAGCAGAATATCGGGTAGCGCTCGCTTGGGTACAGCTCCGGTGGCATGTACCACTTACTGTCTTTGTTTCGGTTTGGTGCATAGCCCCTCATCAGGTAGCCAGTGAAGTACCTCTGCTTGGGAGGCAGCTCTGGCTTCAGCAGCTTTTGGATGAGATACTCAGTATTGACAAACATGTCGCTGTCTGTCTTCATCACATAGGAGGCATGTGGGCAATAGGTGGCCACCCAGTTCATGCCCATCAGGGTTTTGATGGTCAGGTTGTAGTAAGTGTCCTGATATTCCTGTTGGATGATGTCGTGGTAAACACGACTCTCTTCCTCTATGCTGCTCTGGAGGGAGGTGTCTGAGCTCTTTCCTGCGCCAAGCAGGAAAAGACGAACGAACCCCAGACCCATGGCTGTGCTCTCATTCCCCCATGTCTGGCGGATGGCGTTGCGGGCATCAGCCTGGCCGGGTTCTGCAGCGATTAGTAGGATGAGGAAGGGGGTGCTGTCCCGACACTTGAAGGGCTCGTTCAGAATGTAGCGGTAGGGCTGAGCACTGAGCCTTCCTCCTACACCCATTTCCTTCTGTAAACTGTTGTTAGTGCTCATGGAGTCCCCAAGCCCCATTACACCCATCCTGGCTCCTCCTCCTCCCCCACCTCCTCCTGCCGCCTCCCCCGCTGCCCCATCTGCCTGCTGAGAGCTGAGGTTGAGCAGAGGCTTTGGCGCTACATATCCCGTCTCCTTCCACAGGCTCCTCAGGGAGTTGCTTTGGTTGGCTTCTCCCTTGGGACTGCGGAAGCCCCTGACTGTGTAGGCCAGCGGGTTCTCCCGGGGCCCACTGCGTCCCGGCAGCCATTCCTGGTGGCTGAAAAATAAGAAGAGGGTGAAGAGCAGAGCGAGCGAGAGGAGGCCGGCCACATGGGTCCGGAAGAGCGAACGCTTGACGGTCCAGGTCATCTTGATGGGACAGCAGTGCCGCCGTCTCCACTGCATGGTGCAGATCGGGGTCGCAGGAGGCTGCTGCTGCTCGAGAATGGGCGGCGGCGGCGGCGATCACATACAGTCACCTCAAACATGTGGTTGCCAACAGTCAGAGGGTTATCTGAGCTGGCAGATGGGTTGGAGTGAGCCTCCTGGTGGAGTCAGGGGAACGTTTGAGCCCCCCAGTGCGGCTTGGAGCAGGGTTGAAAGGGCTCCTGATGGAGCTAGGAAGGCGATGATTCTCTGGCCATGGAGGCTTCTCCCTGGCGCTTCTTTGGCACTGCAGACAAACACAAGATCATGCTCTATGTCTCGACTCCTTCAGGATATGATAAGGGTCACCTCCTCTGTGTTTGCTCTGTCTGATCTGAAAAGAGAAACAGAGAAAACAGTCTTGGCAGTTGTCCGAAAGAAGCTCCTATTCACTGGCACTGAACAACATGTCAATTGTCTGAATTATAGATGTGTTTTTTATTCTATTTGTGGGGACAAGTGAGCTCATTTCTTCATCATTTCATTTATGATTTGTTTTGACATACTCTGAATTAATTTCTTCCAGATGCAAAAAGCCCTAATTAGAGCTTTCTGTGGATGCAGTGCCCACTATGGTAAATGGCACTTTTGGTAAGGAGACTGAACATTTTGAAAGGGAGAAGCTGAATCAATACGACAGCGTTGTAGCATCTTTGATTGGGCAGGAACATAGAACACAAACGACTCTGGGGATGTGGCTTTCTGACGAAAGAAAAATGGGAGATTTAGAGAATCACGTTGCGAGCAGGTCAGCGCAGAAGGGAAGAAAGCTGCTGTAAAAATTACTGTGCATACAGAGCATCTGTATGGTTGAAAAAAACGAGGCACATCCAGATGTGTGCCTTGTTGCTGGGGTAAAGCGTGACATGTATTTTTAGAATAAATCAATCTCACAGTAAACACAACTGACTAAATGAGGACATGAGAAAATCTCCTCGATCATTACAAACTCATCTCACGTCTAAAAATAGTGAATAGAAATTACTTCTTGTGGAAACTATGAGCTGGCTGTCTGGTGCTGGGCATGGTGAGATGGTAGTTTCCTCTTGCATGTCATTATTCAGCTTAATGCCTGAGGCATAAGTATAAATTGCAGGTTTGCTCAACGTGGTGCCGGCTAACGCTACTCTGAGCCGCTTGGGCGAGCGAGTGTCATCAGCCCCCTACTGCGCGTCGACAGCTAGGGAGGAGATGCATCTGTCAAAATGAGTTTTCAGGGTCCAGCAGGCAGTGGTGCCGAAGCCTGAGCCAGCCTCTGGCGATAACAGCCTTCACCCGCCATTCACCTTCCACCTTCAGCTTATCAATGCTGCCTACTCTCTAGTCGAGACCGCCCGGGCTGCTCGATCGTCCAGGCATAAATACAGGACGTACAAGGAAACGTGCACATGATAATGTACACATGCGAACACACAGACATGCAGCAACGCAGGCTAAATGTGACGTGAGTGATTGCATCTGTCGCCCGCAGGGGACTCGTGCGCCGAGGGAGGCGCAAAGGCGATCACATATGCGCACACTTCTTCTCTAACCCACCAAGGCAAACAAGCAGTTTGCACAAGCACAAAATTTACTATGCGTTGGCACATAATCATATGCACAGCAAATACTGCACACATAATCATTTTTTGTGTTCAGACCCACTAACATAAAATCTAACACGGAGCAGACTTAATGATATACAACACAAACGTCTTGCTGCACACTCGTGTGTACAGACTCACGAAAGATGCATGTGCACATCACACATAATTATGTCCTGACTAGACACACACATCATTTCTGTTCTCTCTCTCTCTCTCTCTCTCTCTCACACACACACACACACACACACACACACATCACCAAAGAAAGCAGAATATGTCAGTAGAGGTTGTACTAGACTAGTGAATATTAATGTAGCTGCAGGGCTGGTTTTAAATCCATCCTTCCTTCCTGTGTTCATTTATTGACTTCCCTTATTGCCTTTTTGTTTATTTGTTTACTTGCTTTATATAATTTGCAGACGCTGAAGAACACGGCGTTATTTGGTGCAAACGCTACATGCCGGATAGTGCGAGGCAGATTTTTAGAAACTTCCAATTTTCATTTCCTGCTATGTTTGCTCATTCATCATGACAACTGGCAGGGAACACGATACCCTTTTCAGGCGAGTGTGCTTACCCAGCGCAAGCAATTACAGGAGAATGAGAGGGGCCAGGGCCGGCTTTGTTTTAAAGGTTAACATACTTTACATCGAAGCATATCCAGCGCTCGAGAGATTTCTGCTGTCAACTAAATGAACATCTGGTTACATGAGCTCTGATGAAGTGTGCACACACAGAATGGTGTAAATACACGTGTACACTGAGATACACACACACGGAACGGATGCCCACACACACCCGCATCCAGCCACCCACGGGCTCGCACGCAGACGACCATGACAGGTTGAGTGTACGACTTTGTTTTTTTGTTTTCTGACGTAAATGCCAATTTCACTGGGAGAATCAGACATCCATTTTTACTTCTTAGCAGTTCCATTTAATCTGCCAATGCCTCCCCTCATTAATTCATTTTCTTGCCTCCCATCAATGTCACTTCTATGCAAGCCAATTAGTTACACTAGCACTAATTAAAGCCCCAGCGATTCTGCAGCGGTCAATAATCAGAGCGAGGGCTGGGGGAGTGACACAGTGACATACTAGGCATACATTATAGTGTTGTCTCTGTCACCACATAGAGAAAAAAAGGAGGAAAAACCTTCTACAGTGAGGTATGAACACCATCCTCCACAGTTTGCTTTCATTCTTTCCACGCCAACATAAACAGCCGAGCCCATTTTTTTGCCTCCACAATGTGTGTAAGGCAGGCAGAACCAAATCTGCGACCTTCATTCAGCAAAACAGTGCTCTTTGTGATAGTGACACATTTTCAGCAGAAAAAAACAGCTCCCGTTTGTTAAGAGTGGCTGTTCATTGAAGTTAGAGGTTAAATTCTGCGTTATGGAAACAGGCCTGACTGATTATGTAGCCGGGTAAGGTTCCCGTGCTGTCTAATAACACTGCCTCGAAGCAACAATCCACATTTATGATTTATTTTAATACTAAGGTTGGGTTGCAGCACACGGCCTTCATCAGACTAAAGAAAAGTATGGGGTTTTAGAAAAATCGCTCACAAAGGCTGTACAGCACAATGCTACTTTCAAAAAGATCCATTGCTTTCTGGATAAATCAACTGTCTATAAAGTCTGGAAACAATCATGTAAAAACGTTTTTTACATTTTATTTAGAGCACAAAATACTATAGTCAGAAAACTCCTGATATTCAGTTTACTCTCAAGTATGACAGAAGGAAAGGCAGCAGATCCTCGTGCTTTAGAGGATGGAAGCAGATTATCAGATCACATTTTTTCAAAGTAGCTTCTGAATGATTATCTATCAGTTAATCAACACACTCTGAGCTTCAAGGCAGTACTGGTCCTTTAAACTTACGTGGTGGAATGAAGCACATTCTGCAGATTATCAATCAGAATGGCTCAATTCTGTTTTGCATTTAGTTTTAGTCTTGTGCTTAAAGATGTATTTCACCACTGAAAGATGGATAGATTTTACAATGTGGTGCTACATGACCAGAGGAAACAGGCCTGTGGTATATTCCCTTCTGCCCAAAATGTAGAAAACCTACAACAACCAGAATGCACTTCACTTTTACTTCAGTGTATTTTTTAGGCTTTGATTAAAGACTTTTAATGGAGTATTTTTTACACTTTAGTACTTCTAGTTTTATTAATTTAATGACATTTTTTGTCGTGGTAGTAGTGGCTATATTTTTAGCTTTAGCAGCAATTACTTATATTATAATATATATAGCTCCTGATGTCAGAAAATGATGCAGCCAGCAGCTATAAATGAGTCATGTTTTTCTTTTATCTTCTCTCTCTACTGACCAGTGTTTTCAATTTTGATGCAGGAAGGTTTTCAAAGTCTATTTGATACCCAGCTGTTTTCTAGGAAATGAAAACTAGGCTGTTTTTGATCCATTCTGCCTGAATTCTGTAGCAAAACAAGTCCAAGATGCCTTCACTGACCTCAGTCTGTGTCTGTTTAAAGCTTCATCATAGACTGGTGAGAGTACAGTTGTTACACCCTGTTAATTTGATGGAATTTGAATTTGCATCCACACCCACTGTTCTGTCATCATTTGAGGCCCTGCCCTGGCTCTCAGTCGTCAAGGTTAGGACTCCAGCTGGGGCCCAAAAACCAAACCTGGCTATTGAGATTTGTGGTTCATAACCACCTTTATCATCTACACCTGTCACTGTACTGCTTATTTTTGGCAAGATACGTGTGAGCTAACTTGAGTGCCAATGAGGCTGGCCAAGCAGAGCAAACAAGAGTTTCATAATCAGCTTTTGTTCTCTCAAGAAAAAAGAATCTTTCTTGGGGATTCAGTTCCGCACTTTGTTCAGAGCAGTCTCTTGAAAGTAAGGAGGCAGCTGGTGAGCCCACACCTCTCCCCTCGACGCTCGTCTCAATCCCTCCTCTTCCTGGTCACTTTCCTCGTCCCTGTTCAGCTGCACTCTTTCTCAACAGTCTGTCATTGTCTGGTTCTTGTTTTACCAACTGATTGCAGTGAAGAGTTCATAAGGATCGCAGAGAAAACAAGTGAAATAGAGGTGAGGGGTGCTGAGGTCGTTGCTCTCTCTAACTTTCACTCTCCGTCTGAGACAGACAGTTATTTGACAAGCTGGCCGTCCCAATTCTCCTTTACCAAGGCAAAGTAGAAGGTTTTTATCTTGAGAGAATTACAATAAATAATAATTGTGCAGGAGAGTACTTCACAACCATGTTTTTTTCCTTTTCTTTTCAGATCTACCCCTGCAGCCTTTGTGGATGAGAGACCAAAGACACCACGTATCAAACATCTGCTGTCGTGTTGCAAATGTGTTCGTTTGAATTGATTTTAAACTGGATGTTTGTTTTGTTAACACATTAACTATGTAGAAGTGATTTTGTTACGGTATTGTTTTTCATGAAAGTACCTATTTATCTAGCTTACTACTTAACTCTATTCATTACCTTTTTCAGTAGCACTTAAGATTTACCACCATTAATAAATGGTAAATGGTCTTTTATAGTTAATTAAACTTTAGTTAATAATTTTTTCACCAATGAAATGCTTTTTAATCCATTTATTAAGCAATTGTAAACGTTTATAAACATCGGTTGTAACTTTATAATGGCAATTTAAATAATGTTTAAAGATATACTACGCTGTATTTATCAACCCTTTACAAAGTATCAAAAACATCAGTTTCAACTTCACACTAAACAATTTCTTAATAAAAAGTTTATGAAGCATTTAATTGTTTAATAACGATTGATTAGTTTAGTTAAGTTGGGAAACAACATTAAGTTTCTGTATGATGTATGTGGAAATGATAAACGCACACAGTCTGAGGTGCTGAAACAAACACTATTTGAAGCAGTTATCCATTATTTTAAGCTAACTGCTAACTCTGCAACTTGTTTTGAAGCGCTCTCAAATGCAACGTGTGGTGTTCAGGTGTAACAGCTTACGCAACATGTGGACATAGCCTACATTTTTAAATGATGTTGTTATTTCCAGATACAGTCTGGCAACAGCAGAAAGTGTGCTTTTTATTATGTGTATTTATAAATATTTAAGTTTTTACTGAAATGTATTTGTCCAGTTTTTAAATTTAACTACTGGCCAACAGGTGGCACTGTCCACTGAGTCACTTTGTCCTTTAATCCCCTGAATGTTCCTATGTCGATATAGCTGCTTGAGTTCACTCAAAGAAAAACAAAAAAAATTACTTTCCTGACTCACTCCCTGTAGTCTGCTTTCTGTTTACTGCTGTTCTGAAGGTCTGACTCTGAGATTTAAGCCACAACCCAAAGTGAATGAAATCTGCGACGCCCCAAACATTTAAATTGCATTTAGAAACAGAAACATATCTTTGCTGTGCACAGTTTTCACAAAAACAAATGTTCTATCTGATAAATAGCTCCAGTAATTTGAGTGAGCTGACCCTTTGAAAATGTCTGTGACTCAACTAGGATGGCACCGCTGGGAGAGGGAGGGTTGAGTTCTCGCTAAGTGTTGCAGAGCAGATGACTGACACTGGACGGCCAGCTGTGTTTTTTTTTTTTTTTTTTTTTTTAGCCTTCATCACTAGAGGCTGGTCAGATCTGGGCCAGGCCATCGGAGCCTCCCCATCACACAACATGACCATATCTGATCCTAAAAGGGTCAGTTCAACCCAACTACACAAACACACAAACACATCTCACCTACCTCTAAAGCTCTCACTCTGCTTCGTTTGTCCACATTTTGAGCGTCTCTGAGACCTTTTGCCTCGATACAATAGAGGGAGACATTTTGTTTGGTTACAAAACTGTTCCAATAAAAACAGTTCCCATGATGTCAGGGTGTCAACCAACAACAACAGGAGCTGTGTTCCTTTAAACATGTTTTGCAGTTGATCTTTCTAGAGCCCAAATGAAACGTTCATCAGTCAATAAGCTGATCATCAGATAATTAATCAACAACTATTCTGATGCTTGTTCAGAAAAACATTAGAAGATTGTTTTATTTTTTATTTTTCAATTTCCAAGTTTTAGCTTTGTGTCTTTTTTTTGGACTAAACAGTATTTTTTTAAGCAAAAATAATCAATAATAAAAATAATAATAATATATATTTTACATGCACTTTTTCCCATGTTGTGAGCACCACAGATGTAACCCCACTGGTCCACATTGTAACAGGGTGGAGGCAGAAATCTCACACTTGCGTCTCAGAACTTCACCAGGTGAGGCCAAAACTAGTGAGAAAACGGTTTCTTTTGTGTGAACTGACCCTTTAACACGAGTCGAAGCAATATAATGGAGACGTACAGAGCAACATTTAGATTCATCTGTCCTGTAAAAAGAGACTGTAACAAAGGAACAGCCTCTTAAAACTGGACTCAAAAATACAAGAGACCTCTGGGAAATAAAGCGTTGGCAGCTCGGAGCTGCTGTAGCTGTAGTAAATATTATATGACAGTGATTTTCTTCCACTCGCTGTGACTGATATCCAACCCTGGTCATTGTGCTGCTGCCAACTTATACCACTGAATTTAATTTTTGCAGTATTTCTGTTTTACATGGTTAATAAAGCCCGGCCGTATCCTCCTCGCTCTGACCCTTATTCCGGGGGGGTGTCAGCTCAGACGCCACAGCCATAAATTATGAGGTGGTTTGAAAATTAGACCCTATTAAAGTTTCACAGTCTAGTGGGCAAAGTGAATACCCAGATGGTGAGCTTAGCAGCATTTTTTTTTCTTTTTTAATGTCCATCTCATCATTTAGCAGATATCCCCCAGCATGCACAGGATCCAGTGCCAGAGAGTTCAGGCAGCTGGACGTGATGAAGTGGATAAAAAGCTCTGTTAATTGAGCTGGATCAATGGGAACTCCCTGGCCTCGCCTCTTGGCAGGTCCAAGAAGGGGTTTCCGAAACTTGGATCCATGTAGGGGAACACAGTATATACTACTGACCCCTGTTTGATGACGGTGATTGTGCCTTCAGGAGGCTCTGACAGGAGGAGAAATGAAAAAGCTCTCGGCAGGGAGGACTGAACTATCATTCACATCCATCCTTAGGGAGTGAAGTGATGGTAAAATGTAAGTATTCTTGATTTTGCACCTGCCTGAGGGCCCCCTGAGTGTCAATGCAACATTTAAGGAAGCCACTGGGGGGGTCCAAAAAGTGCCTGATGGAGAGGAGATGCAGGATGCTGGGACACAGAGGAAGGGCATAGATGGCTGCTGGATGGATTGATGGATGGATGGATGCATACTAGTCAAGGCGGCTGGAAGAAGGACGGCTGGCTGGCTGGATGTAATGGAGGGGAGAGGAGGGCGGGGAAGGCTAAATGAATAATGAGAATGTGGAGGACTGATGAGACGTGCAGTGCTGCGTCGCCTACCTCCTCCTCCTCATGCTCCTGCTGCCGCTGCGGCTCCTGACAGGGCTGCGGTCGGCCGACGGAGTGTGTGAACCCCGCTGCCTTCACCCGCCATCACCGCCTCCTCGGATTGGGAAACAATCTGCGCTTTAATGGCTCTCCTCTTCCAGCTGCCTCTCCTCTAATCACAGTGACACCTCGGATGTGTTGTCCACGTCCTCATCCCCTCAGGCTCAACGGACCTGCAGCTTTTTGGTTCCCCTCCTGCTGCGACTCCTCCTCTCCTCTCTCTCCCGCTCCTTGTGAGTTATAGGCGTCCCTCTACCTCAAATATGTTCGCTTCCCCTCCGCTCTTTCACTGTTGTTGCCTGTTCTTATCCCAAGTTTATCTCCCTCTCCAGAGCTGTTGTTAAAAGGTAAAGAATGAAAGAGGAGACGCTACAGCATCCACAGCGCTCTCCGCCACAAGGAGAGGAGAGCAGCGGCGGCGGAGCAGCAGGAGTGCGGCTGGTCCTTTCACGATGCTCCGCAGGGCTGATGTACAGTCTCGGCGCAGTGAAAGCGACGGAGAACTGAAAAAAAAATAATATCCTCTCCAACCTGAGTCCAATCACTGCCAAAACATGTTCCCAGAGTCCTGAAGGGGGAAAAAACAACAACTAGTCGTGTATCTTCGCCTACCCGCTCCTTCTTGTTTTTCTTCTCCTCAGTCTTTCCTCCGCTCCGCCTTGGACCGACCCCTGTCGGATTTCGCAACCGGGCAAGGCAGCTGCTGGCCCGGGCAAGCTTGCTGTAAGACACCGCTACACTGACGGAACTCTACCACGTCACTGCATTATTAGCGGAGCATCTCACGTGACCCGGTTAGACGCTCACGTTGCGTTCATGGGGTATGGGTGAAAAAAATCCCTCCTCAAACAAAGACACACACACCCACCCACACACACCCACACAAGCATGTGCGCGCACATAAACACGCCTAAACTCTAAATGTTCTCCCGCATATAATTATACAGAATATGTATTGGATCAACTGGCAGTCAGTTTTTAAGTTTGACACACCTGGGCACCAAGCACTGGCTTGGATAAAGTCATAAAAAGGTACAGTTTATTTTAAAACGTATTGTACAAATACATGGTCATTTTGAGGATACCCATAAAACAGTTAGAGTCCAGATGAAACAGTATCTAACTTCCATATCGGACATGCTGGGTTAGGCACGTCCACAGACAGACCCCAGACTCCACAAGTTCCCTCAAGGCGGGTTAACTATCTTACCCGGGACTTTCACTGGTTGCATGAACGTTGCGGAAGAACTCCGCAACGGTTTTGCTCCGTGCTCAGTCACACCTGCTCTGCTTTGAGTACAGCACGGCGCAGCGCTGCCGGACAGCTGGAGGTACGAGACCGAGGAGTTCCCGCGATAATTACAGAATCACGCGCGACCACAGTTATGCCCATGTGTTAAAAATAAAACAACAAACAGACAAAAGGTTAGTGTTCCTAACTGAAGGATAGAAGAAGTGCTTGTATTTGTCTCTTTTTTGGGATTTTTTTGCTGGCGTCAACACAGAGTGTTTTATTCTGAAAATTAACCAAATGTTATGTTGTTGTTTCGGTGTGTGACTTCCTGTTTGCTCTGTGCTGAATTTGGCTAGGTGATGAGCAGCGCTCCTGCATGCGGCAGAAATAGAAGCATTGTGTATCTGCTGCAACGGAGCAGCGATCAAACAAGCTTCGTGGCGTTCCTGCCAGCTGGGGGGATTGTGGTCTAAACTGAACCTGCCAACGCCAGGTGACATAGATACCACTCAGTACAGCCATGTCATTCCATCTCATTTGAGAAAATGGTGCACTTTTCCAAATCAATTGTCAGTTTAATACTAATATATTAAATGCTTAAATAGGTTTGGCGCAAATTAATACCGATTTGATGTGAGGCTTAATAAGTGACCTGGCTGGTAATACCAAAGTTGACCCATAGGTGTCACACTAAGCTGCTCCCAAGACGAACGTATGAGAGCAGCACTACAGTCCATCATGTCGACTGTGACACATCCTGTTTTCATTTCTCTCAAAAACTATTTGCATAATGTTTCTTATACTAAAGTTTAAATCAAAATAAGAATTAAAACGAGACTTCGGCAGAGTGAAACTTGAGAGAAGATGACAGAAGCGACAATTCAAGTAACCGCTCTCTCGACATCAGTCTGAATAACAATGGCACCGTGTGCACAACTCTCAACTCTAGCACAACATAACAAGATGTTAGCACCACACAACCTGTGGAGCTGAGCTAATCGGCTATCCCGGGACTCCTGCTTTGTAGCTACATGCTGCTCCTTCTCTCCACCTTAACGTAACACCTGGCTAATGCCGGTTCAGTTGGCAAAAAATCAAACCTCGCCGGACCGGATTGAATTGAGGAGTCTCACAGCCTCGTCTTTCCCCCATCTGGCTTTCTCGCTCTTTCAGCGGGGTAAAGAAAAATCACGTCATCATATTTATTGGTAATTATCAAAGTCAAACTCCATGTAGACAGAGGGCAGGCAGGAGGCTCGCTGCAGCCGCCACGCACTACACAAGCATCCAGTGTGGCCAGCCTGTGTGAGTACTTCTAGTTTGAGGCTGCTTTTAATTGTTTGTGCCTCGGCTCCTATAGCTTCAGTGAAGGAGAAATCTCACTGCTACAGCAAACAATTCATCAAACATCAATTTGGTGCCAACTTTATGGCAGAATGGGAGCAAATCTCTGCAGCCAGGTACCAAAATCAGGTAGAAATCCATCCTAGAAGAGTGGAGGCCATCATAACAGCAGTTGTTTTGGAATGATTGTGTGAATTTTGAGTGTCTACATACTGTTTGACTATTTGTGCATTGATTAAATGTAAATCCAACAGTGGTATTTAGAATTAAGTGCATATAAAACCATGTGATCAAATCTTATATAGGACTGAAATGTTATTTTTTGCAGCTTTTCTGCCGATTGTCTCCTATCGGCACGAGAAAGTGACAGAAAATACAAAACACTGCATTGGCATACTTCTGCAAACATATGAAAATTTGCTCTACGTCACAGTAGATGGGTTTATGATCCCAAGGTCCATTACAAACACACACACACATTTGCAGGCAATGTCTTCAACCTGGTGTTTTCAAATAGGAAACTCTTTCATCCCACTTTTCCCACATTCATTTAAACGCAGCATCGCTCCCTCCTTTCCCTCCACTACCCCCTCCTCCCAATCCAACCCCCCTGCTTCCCATCTGTGGGCGGAAAAAAAGGGGATTTAACTCCGTAAGAGCACGGTGGCCAGTGGTTGTCTGGTAACAGCTGGATGTGCCACCATTGTGCTCTTTGTTTAACGCTGCCTCTAATGTTTCTCACTGGACAGTGCCATTTTAAAACATATTTTCCCCTGTTTGTTACATTAGTGATGCATCATTATGCACACATGATTACAAACTATATTTAGCATGCTTTCACATCAAGACTGACAAAAAAAACAACAACACATGCTCGAGGTCTTTGACAGCACTGACTCTTTCCCTCCACAACAGCTTGATGATGACACCCTACTTGCCTCATTAATGACTTAAACACAATGCAAACCCTTCATCGGCCTTCAGTCATGTTTACACTCGTGCACCTCCAGAGACCAGCGTGTTTCTTGATAGGCAATGAAAGCAGCTTGTCTCTCCTCCTCCCTCTCTGTAGAACTGGAGCAGATGGAATTGTGGCTCATGCAAAAGCTGCTCGCCACTTCAGGGACAGTTAACCGGTGGGAGAGCGTCCTCTTGCAGCACTGTAAATATTGTAATGTAGCACCACAGCATCAGAGCACAGGTGACTGAATAATTAATAGGGGCTGTGTCTTTGACAGATATACTTTGGAGGCCATTAGCTCTGCTACCTGGCCGGTGAGAGCATATTTGTCAAAAGAAAGTAATGCCGGGGAGGTGATTGATTTCCTGTGGCTGCCAGGTTAGAGGGAGCGCGCCTCTGTACATTAATATCATGTGGCATCTGTTAGATAGGTGACTTCCTCAACTCGTCTAGCCTGGCTGCCTCGGCAAAGACCAGCGTATCAAAATTTAAATTGTCATCATTAATTGCTGGTGCTCGGGGAGTATCTTGGAACACCACGTCTGCCTTTCCTTGTTGCAGCGGAGAAGCCCCCGTCACAGACACTTACACAGAAACAGTAGACACACATGCACACAAACCTGTAATTTATTACTTTCCTTAAATTTCATAGTGATGCCTCTGACGTCGTTTTCTATAAATCGGATTTCAGCTCTTGTAATGTGATCTCCCTTTATCTCACCAGGTTTAAACACCCGTGCCTTGAAGTGGGAAGTCAATAAAAGTATGTTTGCGCTTTGGCACAAAGTGAGGTGCTACTCACAAAATATGACTACTGTGAGAAAGCAAATAAAGACAGAGACCAAATTTCTTTATTGTATTTTTTTTTATTGTTGTTTTGTTTCAGACACACTTCTAAAATGTAAAAAAAAAAGCATATGAAAGTAAAGTATAGCCGTGATTCTTCTCTGTGCAGCGCAGTCAGTTCAAACACAAGTGGTCCAGCATTTGCATAGCAACCTGGAAACCCTTTCACATTTGAATAATTTCTAATTTCTATGCTTTCAGTCATGGTCAATTCGCCCTATTGGCAAGTTCTGAAAAGAATTGCTAACTGACAAGGCAAATAATGCAGTTATATCTACTGATTCACATTGTGAGTTTACTCACATGATAAGTCAATTGTTTTTTCTTTGTTCTAATTCTTTTAAGGCGTCTTTCCCTCAGGTTGTTCTGTACTTTACCTTCTCCTTTTCTCTCACACGCTGCCAGAGGAAGGAAAGGTTGGTTATCTCAGCGCTACGCCTTTTAAGAAATGCAGTCTCAGATGAAATGCGAGCTGTTATTGCTTCTCTTAAAGAGTGCAGTCGCAATATCCTGTGGCAGAGCCTCGAGTGCAGGCAGGGATGTCTCTGTGAATATCTTTGCCTTCACTCAGACACAGACCTCTGCTCAATGAACATAAAACAGGGGTCAGCTCTATTATAAAAAGAGGACACTTTCAGTATTAATTCACTTATTGTCATTACATTGGAAATGAATCACAATGTAAAAATTACACGTTGAATTGTGACTTTTATCATTCAAAGCAAAACAGGTCACATTTACTTGTGTAGATAAAAATAGATTTTGCTGTTCGCGACTACCTTTGTACCTGCAACCAACATGTTTTAATTAATGTGTCTGCATGTCTGGATTGAGTTTTGATCATTTGCACAAGTAACATACAGTATGGCACCTACAGGAGGAATCATAAAAATGCTCAACTGTCATGAGAGATGCATTCAGATTACTTATTTCACATTAATGACAAAGTGAAATGTAATGTATGTGATATCCATATGGAAATACATTTCCTTGAGCAGATCCAATCAGAAAATGCATGCAATTCAAACACTTGGCAGGCAGTTCAGATAGTAGCATGCCTGTCAGAATGGATTTTCTGGATTTGCACAGATGGGCAACAAGCGGTGCAGTGTTTACTGTCAACATATAGAGATGGAGTATGCACAGTGGCATGTGTTTCGTCACAAGAAAGAGAAATCTGATTTCAGTCTGTATACAGGCAACACATTTTGATTCCACGCTTTTTAACCATAGCCAGACACTTGGGGGAACAAGATACTTGTCATATGACTATGGGCTAAAGAAAGCCAGATCTGTGTGATTGTCACTGCCAGATATAGATGTGGTCAGACAGCCTGACATCCAGACACCAATGTACAAATGAGCAATGAAAACGAGAAGCTGGAGGTGAAAGCAGGAAGTCATGTGAATGGTTACAGGAGACGCATTGTATTCTGTTTAGGGCAACATAATACTGTTAATTGATCCCACAAATACAACAGTCTTTACAATCAAAATCGCAAACCCTTTTGACATTACAAATAGCAAATTCACATGCAAATTAGTTGAAATGTAATAGAGAAGCACAAAACAGTTACTATTTATCATAAACTGATCTCAAAAAGCAAATAAACGTCTGGCTGCTCTTATAATTAAGCATAATTTTTTCAAATAACTTCATCATTGTCAGCAACAAAATCTCAAAAGTCCAATCTTGAGAATCTGAATCAGAAAGTAGGTTGAAACAAAAACTGAAGGAATGAAGTGTTGATTTGGGTCATATATGGGAACCAGGGTGGCCGTTGTAAAGGTTCAATATCATAAGAACAGGGGAACAAATTGGGTGCAGCATTTCACCAGAAAGTTAGGGTGTCCACTCCTATTGAAAGAAGGAAATGCACAGTCTGTCTTATATTATAGCTATTCTAAGAGGTCTGTACCAAGTATCAAAAAACAGCTAATTTAAAAAACATATTTTCGCTGTCAATAACATTATACTAGCCAACATTAGCATACACAGCTGTTAAATGACCAGTCTAGAAGAAATACTGCAAGTCAAGCATCAAAATGTATTCCTTTGCGTGTCGTCTCCAGTGGTGGACAGCAACACCAATGTTAAGTCTTGTTTTGCGCATTATTTCTATCACTTTTTTCTTTGCGACCAAATGTGGTTTCAAGACGGGAGCGGGTGGTGTTGGTGGTAATACTGGTCACTTGCCAAGAGCTCCGACCATGTTCGGTTTATTATCCTGCTCATTGACAAAACAGGGCCGTAGCCTACCTTCAACATAAAAGACAAAAGTTAGAATCAAGCCCCGAGGATGACTGATGGCATTGAAGTCTGGGCAAGGCACCTGCTGAAGTCCATTCTGAAGAATTTTACATTGTGGCCAAACCGTGTAATTACAACATCGCATGACATGACAGAAGTGTCTGTTAAACTATGTATAAATCGTTTTAAGCATCAAAATAACCTGAAACCTGCTTCATAACTTGATCCATCCAGTCTGATAACATTTGAAAAGTCGAGAGGAGCCACATGATTAAATCATTTTATCCAAGTTAGATCAGCTGGCATCGGAATATCAGTCGTGTTGGACTGAGGGCACACCTGACGTTACAGTGACTCACTGTCACCTCTTGAGGTACAAAGTGGTATGACAAGCCAGGACAGGCTAGCTCTCCAACACAAGAGAGAAGTCTTTGACATGATGTTAAAAATGTTATTTCTTCTGTTATTTTTTGAATGTTTTAAAATACATTTCTGGCAAACAGCTCCTCTCTGAGTGTAGGCTGTGTGTCCCTAGTCTCTACTCAAATCCAGCTTTTCCAAACAATTAACCAGTGAATCATTTCCTAACATAATGTTATCACATCCACGTTCCTTACCAGCTTCCTGTCCTATTGTTTTAGGCCATAACTGACGTGGTCCAAAGTTTGTTTTGATGAAAGGTTCACTGACTTTGGACATCCTGGCACCCCAGTCACAAACCACATAACCACAATGTCTCTAAACATTTCTAGTCTGTAACTACATTGAAATAAAGGCTAAATGTTTCATAGACTACGTATCATAAATAAACTATATATTAACAAGCATCACTGTTGTATCTGTACTCTAACACACTGTAAAATAATAATATCAAATATAACTTTTGACTAGTTCAGCTATAATTCACAATTCAAGGCACAATATAACATCAGAACATATCTAACAATTGATAATATCAACAGTTTTACTACACTTAAATACAGGCTTAACTGGCTCTTAAAAATGCATAACGATCCATTACATAATACATGCTTCAGATCAGAGTATGGGCTATACCATTATCCAATTAGTTATATATGAATATGCTTTAACAAGATGTACAGTAGTGTGTAGGAGGAAGGCAGAAAGGTGGAGTAGTTGAAGAGGCTGTCCATCAACCGCACTCAGCGTCAAGGTTCTGTGTGGGCCACCAGACACCTGCATGTAATGTCCTCAGCCAAGAACACCAGCTGCTGTAACAGGACCTCTGACCTCCCTGTGAAAGAGTGGATGGAACTGTAAAAGTATAATTATTATTGTATCTGTATATGTCTGTAAATGTGATCTTATCACTGCACTTTAACTAAAGTAAATGTTATGATTGTTACTGCAATTAATTCAATAATGGGCTGCGAGTTCTGTTAATTGCCAAACCTGTCACTGACTAAATGAGCAGAAAAGCGTTACATTGGCAGAAACTGGGTATAATAGTAAAATCATGAATTCATTAGTGTCTAATCCAAAACTAAGAATGTGTTTTCATCACCTTAGAATAAGCTTTTTATATCTACAGAGGGAGCGGGTCCTCCTCCACGGAGTCCACCATGTTGCACTGCCATGTTTCTTCAGTAGAACCAAACACTGGCTCTAAAGAGGGCCTTTCACCTTTTCTGCTATTTTGGTCCACAGTAGGGGAGGCTGTGATGACGGGTGTTCAGCTGTTTACTCATCACTACAGGCCAATAAATCCCACACAAGCCTTTAACATGCACCGAAACCCAATATCTTTCTGTGGGGCAATCCTGGGCTAACAAGTTTAAGCTGTATTCATTTTGTACGATGATAATATGTCAAATGTTGAGTTTCCACAGTGTGTCGCTGCCCCCAAGGTAGCCAAAATAAATAAGTCCAGGTCTACACATTGAGTTTGTGCCAGGAGGAGGTTAGCCTAGCTTAGCAAAAAGCTGTACGCTAACTCTTTCCTTACAAACAACAGTTTAGTTATCCATCTGTACAGCGTTTTCTAAGTTTACCTTGCAATGCCACAGCTCTCTGCTGTTGTTGGTAGTCAGCTGTGAAGCCTGCTGGTAGGCGCATTTTTCGACTTTAAGTCTTTATGCTGAGCTAAGTTAATCACTTTCTAGCTCCAGCTCCATGCTGAATGTACAGATATTGGAGTGGTTTCAATCTTCTGATAACGCTCACCAGAAAAGCAAATAGGCCTACTGTAAGTTTGTTTCCCAAAAATGTCAAACTATTCCTTTAACTCATACAGTCGGTCTTTCCGATGAGGGTTAGCTCAACCGTTAATAGGTGGCACCTGCAACTGCACAAACATACTGCTGCTTTGGATAACATTTTGGATCTAGATTTGAAGTGACCCGTTTTAACTGAACTGCCAGCAAATCGGAAACGACTATTAACAGTGGCCACTGTACATGGGCTGTTATCTGACTGGCTGTGAGGGAAAATTTGGCATTCATGGTTGGACATGCAGCCAATTTGTGAGATAAGCAAATCAAGTCTGCGCATCAACTGGAGCCCTTGGGGTCGTTTCAGGTCCATGACCAGTCAGTGAACCAGAACTGTGCCACGATTCAGCTGAATTTCTGACCCACAGCACCAGAGACACGAGATAGAAGATGAATCCGTGGGCTTTCTGGCAGGGTCATTCTCTGTTACTGCAATTCTGCTTAAATGTTCATATCACCAAATGGTGTTTAGCTGACAGAGCAGGGCTGGTTCGGAGTGATAGCCTCTGAAGATCTTCAGGGATAGCAGTGGAGAGAAGTATCCAGCAAGAAGCACTGTGCACCTGTATCTTTCTGATAATGCAAGCACTACTGAAACTGGACGTGGCTCAAACATTCCTCCAGCTTTTTTGATTCCAATTTTTTTTATCTTTTTGCTTTGGCTGTCAAATTTTCCATTAGTATTTCTACATTGCATCACACCTGTAAAATTACTGAACCTGCACTTTTTTAAAGGGTTTCTGGTAGAAGATTTTTTAAAGCTTCACCTTGTGTCATATCTCATACTGGTGAAAATAATCATGCTTAAAGGGTCAGGTCACCCAATTCACACACACACACACACACAAAAACATTTCCTCACCTACCCCTGGTGGTATCTAGCAATGGAGATACTTGATGGATGGTTTTGCTGAGCAGGAAGTCTTTCCAGAAATACTCTCCATTGTTCAGGACAATCCTGTGTCACTGCCGTGTTTGGCCTCACGTAGCAGTGAACAATAACACGGTCAGTTCCATGGTCAAGGTTAAACAATAACTATGCAGTGTCTGGTAATACTTTCAAAATAAAAGGCACCAATAGTATTTTCTGGGATTAGGGAAAACGTCATGGTTTCGCTTAAAATGACTGCTTCCTTAAAACAATCACTAATGACTTCACACAGGACTCAAACTATGGTTGGCCTGAGTGACGGTCCCATGAATGAATCACCCATGAAACACTGAGATCAAAGAATGTGGTCCCTAATCAGCAGTAACATCAATGGATAAAGTTGTATTCTGGAAAAATGGAAAGAGGAGGCAAACTCAGACAACTTGACAATGAACAAACTCAAGACTGGACTTAAAAACAAACAAAACTGACGAGGGGAGGAACTGCAGGTGGTGAGAAGGAGCCGGACACTGGAGACAGGGCTGGGCTAACGCAGGTGATGCAGAGCAGGTGTGGAGGGCAAAGCTGGCTGAGGTGGAACACCAGAACTCTGGAAAAGAGACAACACAAAACCCACAGAACACAAATGACCAAGAAAACCGGGACAGGCAAATCATATCAGTTGTCAATAGCAGGGTTCCATCAGTGTTGTGTGACTGACTGTGTGTGGACAAGATCAGAATGGAGATTTAAATGTCTCTCTCATTGGAAAAAAATATTGTTTGCTTTAAAGAAGACTGTGTTTGTTTCCTTGTTCCAGACGGTTTTAATGTTGTTTGCGTTGTAAACCAAACATTTTGTTTGAAGGACGTACAGACTGGTCTTGTCTCATCCCAGCCCCATGAAGTTATTCTTAGCACGTGGCCACCAAAGCATTGTGATTAATTCATGTCATAACCTCAGTACTTTGTTTGTGACGTTTTGCTTGGCATTTTATCTCTCCTTCCCTCCTTAAGTGGAAATATGATACAGCCTTGATTGAGTTCATTAGTACCGTCAGAGCGGCGTGAGGAAGCGCTGCGCTTTGGTGAGAAGAAAAGAGATAGCAGTTTAATTTTTGAATGATTTCAGAGTCAAATTAACTTCTTCACCCACCCATTTAATGTCAGTGAACATCACACTGCTCTGACGTAAATGCTGGAGAATATCTGTATGTTTGTGAGTCTTCTACGCAAAACACTAAAGCTTCCTGTGATGTGATCGATGTAATGTTGCACTTGGCTTGAATGTCCTGTCTTCACTTCCTTGGTCAGTTTTACTTTATTTCTTGTTCTAGGTAAGGCTTGCTCATGAAGTAAGGGGGGGATTTCACATTTTATTGGGATGCTATCTTTATTTGCACACACAAGCACAGACTTGTGTGGTAGCCGAGATCCGTGTAGTGTGCGTGCCTGCATGTCTGAGCGTGCCCCTCAACACGCAGGCATGCACAACACAGATACCGTCTCTGTTTGTCGGGTCTCTCTGTCAATGTCTTTTCATGTTTCTTTTTGCACATGCGTGTGCGGCTCTGGGAGTTAGCTTACCCGTGTTTGCCCTCCTGTGTGTACGTGAGCATGTGTGTTTGAAAAACGGCCGCCGCTGTGGGCGTGTTGGCGGCGGGATGGGTAAAACGCAGAGGTCAGCTATCACTTTGAAACATGCTGGTCCTTATCTCTGTCACGAGGCCTAATAGAGTAATGAATCAACATAAAGCCCGGGACTCTCCTGACTGGTCCACTGCCTCCTCCACCAACACTTGTGCTTCACTTCGTCTACACTTACTGCCTCTGTAAGCATCTTTTGCCCTGTGCCGTTGTTTATGGGTGGTTTTCAGAAGTGCCTGAATTGTGACTACTGTCAGAGGTGTATTTACACATGAGCAGCCCCGCTGGCTCATCTTCCACTGCCACTATGAAATAACCCCGGACAAATGGGATGGAGAGCCCTTTTCAAAGGGAAGGTAATAAGGCACAAAAGGGATGGCAGCAATGTTGTGATCACCTTTTGATCTCATCTCATGACTAGAGCCAAATCACCGACTACGTTCATTATGAGCTTTGTGAGTTATGATGGGGAAAGGGGGAAAAAATACGATTCACAGCAGAAGGAAAGGTTGTTTTTTGTTTTTTTTTTTAAAACGAGACATTGGGCGTCTGCAAAGGATAGATGAAGCCCGGTCGATGCTTTCAATTGGCACTCGTGTGAGACTTATTATGTGTTCAAAGCTCCCAAAAGGTGCTATTTAGCCTTTAGAGGAAAGAAAATGAGAGTTTTCTGTCAGTGACAGCTCCAGTGAATATGCGTCTCACAGTATCAGTAATTAGCCTATTTGTTATGATTATTGACGTGATGTAGGCTACAACATTTCAGTCAATTTTCCTCCATTATTGAGAGCGACAGTGAGTCCGGCTTTGATATTCACAAAGCATGTAAAGCTTCATACAAAGAACTGTAAGAGACGATTGTATAATTTACTGCTGTTCTTTTTTTTTTTTTTTAAAACAGCTCGTTTCACAGATATTGGATAAGAGATCACCCTATCTATACTGACTTTTTTCACTTGAGTCACCAGGATAGTCACATTTTGTGTTTTACTATTTGACTCGTTGGTATCCAGTCAGTGTTCTGACAACACCCTGACTGCCGTTCAGTACGACAAGTGATGCAGGTAGGAGTATAGAAGTGTCTGTCTAAACTGTTTTAGGTCAAATGGAGCAAGTTCACTGTCAAGACAAAAAACTCACCAAACAAACCAACATTTGTATCTCCGTGCTGTCTTCAACATGCAAGCTGAGACATGAGATGAGTTCCTCTTGCTCATTTTGACACTTTTTTAAAAATTAAATGCAACCCATGCATGAGCATACAAGAGACATATGGAAGTGGCCATTTTATCACCAATTGACTTTCTGCACAGCTGCGCTCTTCCTGAACTTCAGCCAGCTCCTTTGTTTCCTGTCTGCCATTATTGGACAAACTGATTAATCCAGGTGTGCCTGACCTCAGTAGTCACAACAACAATAATCAGGCACACCTGGATTTTTTCCCTAATTTGGAATCTACTGTACATAAGCAGTATGTGAAAATTGTAATTGTGAAGAAAGGCCCAGGTGCATTCATTTATGTCTTTATTGTCATTGTGCACAACACTGGTGGACACAGCATGTTTGAGAGGCAGGGGCAAAAAATAAATAAAAGGGGCACCAGCTGTATGCGGAGGGGCACCAGAGCACATACAGTCATGACATATTTATAGTGAAGAGAAGGCATCCTAGACAGCATTTCATCATATTTAATCTACCAAGAGGGCACTTTTTTTTAATGTGGGGCCACCAGGGGGGTGATTCCCCCTGCGCCCCCCTGATTCAACAACCAAAAAGCCAAACATCTCCCTGTGCTGCGTACAGAATATAATAAAAGTAGAAAAAAAACAACAACAAAAAAAACAAAACAGGTATTAGAAACCTCTTGAATTAATCTTTAATTCTTGCCATTTTTTCCAGGCTGTGACCACACTACCAGACACACTGGCCCCAGGCTTTTGACTCAGACAAGCCACCACTAATTTGACATGACATTTGATTAATTAGATACAAAGAAAATATGCAAAACAGGGGAAATAATTAACATTAATGGAAATGGAAAAGTAGCTGCTCAAGTTTGAAATGAGCTATTCCAGAATCAGTCAGTTGTCACCAAAATCCAGCAAATAATTAAATCTATTTTAATTTCATTAATTGTGCATTGTGCTAAAATATGAAGACAGCGATAAACTAAAAGCATGGTAGTGTAACACTCATCAGCACCGTGGTTGAAGTGCGAACCCCGAACATCCTGCACGTGTGGTGACCCCAGCGATCGTTCAATACCCACTCTATGAACATGACCCATGGCCATGGCATTTTAGAATGATAACTGTCTTGATGAACCAAACCAAACAGGAAATGAACTGGAGTTTCCTTAAACTGCATAAACCAGATCAGATTTGAACCTAAGTCACATATACTGCATGTACTTTATCCCTAAAGTACTGATTCTCATATGGCTCTGACATCTGTTCACTCTAATCTTGGATATTAGCTCCAAGGGGTTCAATAGATCTACTTCATACCAGAGTAATATACCATCAGCTTTATACAGACATACTTCTAATTCTATTACTTTACCTGCACTACTGTGCTTTTTATGAGGATCTTTTTAGTCCATATAAGGCACGTGGACATATGCTTCATTCTAGCCCTCAGGACTTATTTTGATGTCATAGCATGCGCTGAGCACGTCTTTTCTCACTCAATCTGCATGATAATGCTTTTATGATACAGGCTCGTATCTAAAAGTAAACCTCGGCACAAATTGGCCAGGTTACCAGCGTTCAAAGAGAATACATTAATCAATTTCCATTTGCTTTGAAATGCAGGTTCTCTGTTTGAATTCTGTGGGCTGAATTTCAGTTCTTTTTTTTCAATCCCAGTCTTCTTTTTCTTTTTCTTTCACTCGCAGTCCCTTTATCTTCTTTTATATTTTAGTCAGTCAGCGTTTCTGCTCGGTTTTATCCTGTACAGATTCTTTGCTCTGCTAATGTAATGTATTGCATGGAGATAATCATACATATAGGCTCACATCTGGAGACATTAAGCTTATGATTAGGTTGAATTTAATACCAAATAATTAATTAAAACTTCTGTCTGTACTGACATTTTTCAGTCTTTGAAGCTGCTCTAATCAATATTTCCACATTAATAATGGATCAAATGACAACGTGTAATGTGAAAGGTGTCGCTCAGAGTGATGAAGCCACAGAGAATTATCATCTTATTGTGCAGTTTCACTCAACTGCAAACTGTTTAACTTCTTCTAAGTCATTGTTTTGTTTTTATGGCCAGAAGTGACAAATGTTTTTTTGTTCTTATTATTGTCTATGTTTCACTTCTGGTCTGTGAAGCACTTTGGGCTGCATTTTTGTATGGAAGCTCTTATGTTGTGTATTTTGCTTGGTTTGGCTCTGTGATGATTACAAAGCTTGTATTTTTGCCTACTGGCTGTCAAGAAGGGTTGATTAGGTAAGGCTTAAAATAATATCACAATATTTTTTGGCTATATCGTGATGTACAATATATAGCTTGATAATTTGAAAACTCCTCAAAAGCACTTCATCAAAGTTTGGACTGGGGGAAAAATTCCAACCAATTACCTTGATATAGATATTGTGACAATATTGAAGGGATGAGTACTTTCACAAAATGTTAACACAATGAGACTTTTAAGAAGTAATCATCAGGAAGGTGGATGGAATGACTAAGTGGGTAAAGGCAAGTATTACAACAGTCTGGTAAGTTCAGAAACTGACAGCACTTAACTGAAATGAAGCCTTTAAAACCAGGAAAAGATAACACTTGTGCCATGTCACAATATAAAACGATATCCAAAATATAAGCCAATATATAATCTCATATAGGAATAAATGTCATGATTTGTACTGTTAGTGTGGCTTTTTTGTTGTTTGGTGTTTCTGTTGTGCTATTGTGTTTTCAGAGGTGCTCTGCAGAGGCTGGGTGTGGCCTTCTTGATGGCTGCAGCGCATTTGATCATCAGTGCCAGCTCAAATAATCTGGTCTTTGCTCTGCTCGCTGCCAGATCATCTCCTTGAAGTGGTACATAGTCTCTCAGCTAGCAACTACCTATGACTCTCCTCTCTTGTGTTTGCAACTCTGCTAACTTTGTTTCTCCTCAACCTCTCCAGTGATCAAACTACCTTCATGTTCCAGCTCCGTTGCCACCCTGCCACCCAGCCTCCAGCACCTCTGCCACCAGCCTTCACTCCACTGTGGATTCTCCATGTGACACTCACCAAAGCCTCAGCTGACGCCACTGTGAGTCTCCGCCACTACACCTGCCTGAGCCACCAGAAAAATGACTTCTATCATCATCTCAAACAACAGCTCTTCAAAAGATGCCATGTCCACAGCAGAAAAAAAGAAGTGACGAAAAAGAAGCTAATCAGGAGTACATATTGTCTGGGCTTTCTAACACTGGAGACAGCTGTGGACAAGTTAAAGATGAACTCACAAGGTTTCTTTAGACCGGTACATAACATTTAACGTTGTCTGTTTACTGAAACATATCTTTAGTGAAAATAATTACAACACAAACTCTAACAGTTAGCGTGATGTGACCGTTTTCTAGGTACTGTGGCGTTGCTAAAGCTGAGCTAAGTCAGCTGTAAATGTACTGTATACACAAACACCACATCATCATCATCATCATCAGATCATAAAATAGCAGTCTTATTTTGACTGGCTCTGTTCTTGCTCTGCTGACAGTTATTAGTTGCCTTTATTTGTAACATATGACTGTAATTTGCGATTATATGGACCCAGTAGTAAACAGACTATCATCCTTCAATTCTTGTTATTGTAATGACTCGGCATTACTGTTACGAGATCAGGCGAGGTTATGTAACTTTGCTATACGTTTTTGAGGACATGACATGGTTTATTACGCCTGTTTCACTGCAGCGATGAATGTTAGATATTGTGTACAGTCAGTCAATCATGAACTTCTTGCTCGAGGAACGAACAAGGAGCAGCTCTGGCTTCTACCCTCATGAAGAAATGACCAGGCCTGCACAGCCGGAAGATGCTGCTGTATCAAGCTTTGGACCGAGTGACAGTGACAAGTAAGTGTAAAGTGGCTGAAGATCCGAAAGTACTGATATCATCTGTTTGAAAAAAATGAATAAATCCTGCCTGTAATAATAAAATGTAAAGATCTTCATATCCTACATGTACAGATGGCTTTACAAAAAACATTCAAAACACTACAGTGTTCACACTGTATATATGTGATTATGATCACATCACTGTTCACACTGTATAATAAACACAGTCCTAACATGCTGTAATAACAACAATGTGTCTGAACTAAATTAGCTGCCCTGCCACACTTGTCTTTTTAGGAGCAGAATTCCAGTCCAGCCATCCCCAGTGATGAATTACCATCCTGCCCTTTGTTCTTCTCATCTGCAACTAGTCTCATCAACAAGCCCCCCCAGTGGACGTCTGTTTCTATATATTACATCAGCTGACATCTTTGACCATAACATATACTCCCTGTACTGTGAACTTTAGCACATCCCATGATGAAGAGGTTTGCATAAACTGTACAGCTTTAAGTCTAAGCATACATATTTGCCATAGTATTTGTTATTGTATTTCCTTTTATTTATATTGCAATTTTTGTGTTCCGTATTCATGGTCTTTACTGTCGCAGTAATTGGCCTTCATTTTCTATGCACCAGACACCAAGGCAAATTGCTTTCCCTAAAGAAGGATATGTCTGATATGTTTCTAAATTTTGTCAACTTTTTAAATGCAAAACATGAGAGGCTTTTGTGTTGACAATAACTGAACTGAAACTTTCCAAGCTGCTGGAAAGGCTTTTGTGCCAGCTTTACTCAAGTGTGGGTCGTTTAGTTTGCCCGTTTACACAGATCTGTGTTTGTTGTTCTCAAAATTGAGTATCAAATGTTTACCTCCAAAAGTTTTATTTAGCACTTATTGTGTAACAAAAGCATGCAGCAACTGAGCAATGGTGGATATATGGGTAAATAAATATATACATAGAAGTAATTACTTCGGTCTTTACAATTTTAACAACTTGCAATAATGAATTTGCATAGAAGCAAATTAAATATATACGATAAATGGCTAAAAAAAAAAGAAATGGGGGGGGGTACTGCTCCCTATTCATGTGATGCAGGTGGCTAGAAATTACAAATGGCTCCTTTTGAAAGAATAAAATTATAGTGTCATGAGTGCAGTATTGTCGCATCCCAAAATGCATAACAGACATGCACCATTCCTCTTATCCTTCTTTGGTAGTGCATCTGATGACTAGCCCCTCGCTGCTCGATGTTCGCATCTGCTGTGATGCCTCTAAGAAGAATTAGGGAGATGCCTTAACGTGAGGTTGATGCTTACAGTGGCGCCACTTAGCCCTTGTCAAACCCAGCAAGGCCTTTGAGAGGAGAATACAATGCTTCTCGTTTGATTGTTTTGTTTTGCCTCTCTGTCTAACTCAGAAGAGGCATGCAGTTTGGCATGCACGTCCGTTGGCTTTTCTCTGTGGAGCAGACACGTATAAATCCTTTTACATGCAATCCTGCCAAACTACCCTGTAGGCAGGCTTTGCATTTGAAATGTACAATTAGTTATCCCTGTTTGGTTTCAATGCAACATTTCTGAGACATTGAGCCTCGGGGCAACACACGGAGAATGGCAGCAGCGACCCCACATTGTACCTCCTTGTTGTTTATCCTCTGTCTCGGCCTTGCTTCTGTCTCGCTTTCCCCTTTTATTCTAATTTCCTCTCCATTTTTTCATTCTCTTCCTTGTTTATCCTGAGATGAACTGGAATGTGTGAGTCATCACCTGGGCGGGGAGCGGGGTGCGTCTGCAATCGTTTCTTTATGGGGGTTTCATTCAGTGCACTATGTGTTTAGGCTGCCGCATAAACACGCACCCTGAGCTCCCTGGTCAGGGTTGAGGGAGTAGACGGGATAAACTGGGGTACTTCATCTAATCAGCAGGGCCAGCGGTGCGCTTTAAAGCCAGCTGTTGGCCAGTCACGGGTGGGGGCAAAAATCTGCTTGTACTACCTGGTTCTAGCAGTGACCCCTAGCATGCCCCCACGCTGTGCCTAATCTACAAAGACATTAATACAGGCAGGGCTGACTCACAACGAGGCTGTTAGGGGAGGCTTTTTAATCTCACTAAGTGTTCTGCTGGCAAATGGAGAGCTTTTTTTATGAACTCCCCATGAAGGATTAAAATCTAGTTCACCATGTTAAATGCTCATGTTAAATGGATGCATTTTTAGCCCTTTTTAACAAGTTCGCGTTTTCTCCATCCTCCTACAAGGCCTGAAGATGTTGGAGCGGTTTAATAGCGGGAAAATCTGCATGGAAATTCCTCCGAGAAGCATGTTTGATGACATGTTTTCTGCCAATAGCCAGTCTTCTATATCAAGGCCAAAAGAGGATTGTTAAGGTCAGGCGGAGCCACCTACGCATCTCTGACAAGCACAGATTCGAAAAACTAAATTAGTGTTCACCATAGCTTAGCTGATGAATTATATTACTAAAATAACACAAAGCTTTGAAGGGAATGTCTCACTTCCTTCCTGAAACTAAAAAATACTGAATTCTGGCAAACGTGCTGTAGTATGAATGCAAAGCAAAAAGTATTATTTGTATCTGTTTACACACAGGAACATTTTTGTGAAATACTCTTCATTCTTAACACGTGTAAACTTAGCTGCCATAAAATATACATCTGCAAGGGCCGTCAAGCAGGCTTTGTGTAGACTTCCAGAGACGTGACATTGGTTTTCCACAGCTGGCTGAAAAAACAAACAAAAAAAAAAAACAAGAACTTTATCAAACTTTACTTGAATCACATAGGCTGGCAATAATATCCAACCTCATGATACAGAAATACGTAGACATACAGTACAGGCTAAAGAGGGAATCAAAATGTATTTTATTAATCCAGTTTTGAGCCTGGCTTTCGGTGTGTGGACAGGGGAACTACAAGTCAGCATCAAATAGGGTGTTTTTGCATGACTTCTCTTTCGGTGTGGGGAGGAAGTCTAGATGACCTATCAGAGCACTTCATGGGTGTTCTGCATCTACTGTTAAGTCACACCAATTGGCTCACAGATCGAGAGGTTAAAAATAGCACCTGTGCAACATCAGTTAAGTTCAACACATCCTCATACCTGAACAACTGAAGTGGTCAAAACGACATACAGTATGTCCCCAGTCCTAAAACAACATGACTGTTGCAGCGTGCCAGTGACAGACATACTGGACCTTCATCGTATGTTTGCGCTCTGCTCAGGTTTAGGCACTAAAACTACTTGGTTAGCGTACGTGACACAACTTCACATCACGGACATTAAAGTAAGTTAAAACAAGGTTTAATTTTGGTTTCACACTGGACACTAACACGACCCTTTGCTTGTTCCCCCAAAGTCCTCCTTACATGGACTCTCTCTCGTATGTGACTTTACCAGACTTCCTCCTTCACTGCTGTAATAATCTGTATGGCCACTAGAGGTGGTCGTTTTTCTGAAGTTTTTTAAATGGATTACAGCCAAAAATTACACAATGTTCGTATCTCTCTATATCAAATAACATATTCATGTTTTAACACCCCTACGTTGTAGCGTGACTGCCATCTGCAAGTCTAAATGGTCCAGGCTAAACATTGTTGTGTCATTTTGTCATTTCACATCCTTCAGTGTCTGACAGTAAAAGTTCCCTCGTCTGAAGCGCTTGTGATGACGGACGTCAAGTAGGTGTAAAGTTTTATTTTATTCTTCTTCTCAGTTCACCGACGAAAACTACAGTTCCATTGCGCCTCATTTTCGACACCACTCACACACAGGGCAAAGCAGAGAATGTAACCACTCATGCTTAACTGTATCGACTGCATGCTTTCTGCTCACATTTCCTCAAGGATACTTAGCGTATTCATGGCCTCTTATCCCCGCGGAAAAACACATCAGGAAGGAAATGAAGCTGACTGAGGGTAAAAAAAAAAAAGAAAAGAAGAAGCAGTATTTCCCTTATTTCTTATCAACAGTCGACAATGGGCAGAGTCAATGAACAAATCCTTAACTGCTTCAATATGAGCAGCGGTGGAGCTCCGCGGCTCAGATTCCATTGTGTCTGTCTGAGTGAGCAGCAGATATTAAACATTATTGAATCTTTGCAAAGACCTGGACTGCAGGGTTTGGAAATTTGATACAGCTGATGAAAGCTGCGCCGAAAATTGGGGGGGGAAGTGCTTCAAATGTTTCAAATCTCTGGGTTGAAATGAATCTGGTTTTATCAGGTCACTGAAGCTTTTCCATAGCAATCAGAGAAAAAGGGCCTTGAACTGAAATCAAAGCATCAAAGAGGATCACAGAGCCTCACCAGGAGCAGAACTTTAAGATACATTTCAAAAAGCTGATATCCATTTCTAAAATAATCTTCCTGACGACATAAAACTAAAATTTAACCTATAGTGTGATTCTAAGGGGGAAATACCATCCCTTTTATAAGCCGGTCGAAAAAAAAAATGTGGAAAAGAGGGAGCGAGTGAGAGAAATGCTGTATAATTGGTCTGAGGTTGAAAGGAAGCGGGTCCAGAAGCGAGCACATACGTTGCTTTAATGAATCAGACGTGATGAAAGGCAAGCGCGCTTTCAAAGACATACATATTTTAATTGGAGTTTTCTGAAGCAGCTTTCATCTCCTCCTCTGCGTATTCATGTTCTTTCATTAGAGTGCCACAAACTTATCCCACAAGGTGTGTCGTGTTGACAGGAAGCCTGTTACTGTAGAAAGTCATGTGGAATCTACTAATCTTTGCACATTAACGCAAAGTAAATAAACATGTTTTATTTATTTTTAATTTTCAGACCCCTGATAAACACAGGTTCTTCCAACTAGAGGTCTTTTGACTTGAAACGATGAGTTGGATGAATGTACTATACAAAGATCTAACAACTTATTAATGGCACATAATCAGCAACTTCCCAGCATGCTTTGTTAGAGTTAAAACTCTCCCCTTCCACCCTTCTTTTCCAAGAAAACATATCTGATGAAAACTTGCGCAAAAGTTTTAAATGTTTTTTAATATGCAACATTTTGAGAGAAGTCATGGTTGTTAGCTTTGACAATAATGGAGACATTGCCAGCCATGATAAAGGTTACTACTGAATTCAGTTTTCACCCTCTCACACTTTATCCTCTATATTTTGAAATGATTATCTGGGAGTAGTTTCATCTTTGTAACAATGCTACAAGAAAATAGCTTCAATAGGGGCAAGTACAGGCCAACAGGACAAGATAATCTCCAAAGCAGTGGCGGTCTGTTGATGCGGGCTGCAGGAGCACTGCCCCCATATAGAGTTACATGCTTACTCAATAAACTTAAAACATATTAAATATAAATTAATTAGATAACACAAATCTCGAAATAATCATGGAATCAAATGCACCTGGTGTTCTGTCAGTGTATGTCAGCATTCAGTTTGTTTTTGGTTATCTTCTGTGTGAATACAGATACATTTTACGCCGGCCCAATGAAAGCTAATGTAAGGCCTATAACGTTTGGATGTCATGTGACTCGAGGCTGCCTTCTAATTCGTTGCTTCAGATTTTCTTTGGAGCGTTCACTGGGGGAAAATAGAGGATAAAGGAACTTGGACCGGACCGACCCGATCTACACATTCAACAGCAGGCAAGTGATCGAGGACAAGGACGGGATAATCTTGAGAAAGTATTTTCAGAGACTGTTACTCCCCTCCCCTCCTGTTAAGATCCTCATTAGCACACCCATGACCACAGCAGGAGCTGAGAGGTGCTTCTCCACCCTGAAGAGAGTTAAAACCTTTCTCAGAAACACCATGACCCAAGACAGGCTGAATGCAGTCATGCTGGCAATAGAGAACCGACTGGTGACTGAGATGACTGACTTTAACCAGAAAGTCATTGAAAAAATTGCTGGACAGAAAGAAAGAAGGGCAAAGTTTATGTTGAAATAGTGACACTGCACAAACTTTACAAAAACCCTCAGATCCAACGGTCTTAGATGCTAAATAGAAGAACGTGAATAAATAAAAAAAAGTAGAGTTTGCACATCAGATAATGCTCCCATGATCATTTATTCTGTACCGCCCTGTGACCTTTCGAGTGAAAACTCTTCCTCAGACTAACAACATACAAAAACACCCCTTCAAATACCTACGAGGCTACAGCTTCATCTATGACAACAGCCTCTCCTTTCAATGACACATTAATCAAATCACCAGAACTGCCTTCTTACACCTCAAAAACATAGCCCGTCTCCGCCCAGCACTCTCCTTCTCCGCTGCAGAGCTGCTCCACCACCACACCCCGTCCCGTAGCCTCCGCTGCTCCGATGCAAACCTCCTCACTCCACCACACAGGACCAAGCACCGGATTATACATACTGGATACTCCTTCATCCAGCTGGTTAAACATCCCTGTCGAGGAGGGGATATAACCTCATTGTTCTTCACAAGAGAAGCATTTTGGATCTACACTTTGTACACACTAGCTCCAAAAGGGTCAAATGGGGTCTTTTATTTAGGCCCAGTCCTGTAGTGACTTGTTTATGAAGGGTGTCTCTCATGTGTGTGGATTAATGATATGCCCTGTGTCTTTTGATTGCTCTGATTTTGACGTTACATGCACATCTTGTGGGTCACAGTTCTTCTTTTGTGCGGTCTCTCAATTACTGTAGTGGTATTCATTGCTATTCAGTATTACTACCTTCTTAGCAGAGTGGCCTCTTAATACATTAGGTTACTTTTTGGGGGGTTTCTTCCTCACTTTACATTAAGATGGGTCACATCTGATGCACTAGTTATGAGACGTTGACATGGTGATTAAGCTGTAGGTACGGCACAGGGTCTGTCTTTCTCAGGAAACACTATACAGCTTTGTACATATTCCTGTGTGTGTATATATGGTGTATTCTCTAGCGACTTCATTGTTTCATTTTTATTATGCATTAGGCCTTCATGTTTTTTCTATTCACAGTTTTTGTTACTAGCATGCTGAGAATATTATTTGTGATGATGGATGAATCCAATATGTATAATATATCTATGGAATCTATTGTCTGTATTCAATCCCAGGGAGCCTGTCTGCACCAGGTGATGTAGCCTCACAGATATTTGAAGGGGTGTTTTTTTATGTTTTGTTAGTCTGAGGAAGAGCTTTTGCTCAAAATGTCACAAGGTGGTACACAATAGATGATCACAGGAGCAGTATCAAGCAGTGTTACTGGCCAGTGTTCAGGCAACATTACAGTGTGTTGTTTTGTTGGTAAGACTTATTCATGAGCACTGAAGTACTGCTCTTTGTCCAGGGCTCTACACTGCCCTGTTAGGAGCACATGTAGAAAAGGTTTGAGGTTATCTAAATATTAGGTGGAGATGTAACATTTTTCCTAAGATAGTTCTACATTTTATTTTGGTATCTTACTTTTTTTGAAAATGTAAAAATGAATGAAGAAGAAGAAGAAATATGTACAGTACGTACATGAAGCATGTATGTTTTTTTTAAATATTGCCTGTATTGATATTGTTCATTGTTAAATTTTATAATTTGGTTACTGACTATGGTCAGTCTGATTTGAGATCTGAGAGACAGAAAGCCTTCCGTAAAAGGTACAAAAGAGAGAAGTGGTGGTTTTCAACCGTCTCAAGTCCCGATTGCAAGAGGACACCCATATGAACAGACTCTAAACTGCAAAACTGAGAGTGAACGAAACCAAGCAAGAGTAAACTGATGGGCATTTACTCAGTGGAGACGGCTTCGGTGTGTCAAAGTTCCCACAATTATTCCACTTTTTCCACCATTACCTGGGGATAGCGACCGGGGAAAATAATGCCTCTTCCTGTCTTGGTTGCATAATGGCAGACGTGCCTCCTTTGTGCCATAATTTTGCCTTCATTTTCCTGGGAAGAAATCCAGCCCAGTGGTAGAACGACTAGCACAGTGAAAGCGAAACTTACAGGGAAGCAATCTATAATTTGATGATTTAATATGTCTACAGCCGTTGCACTGTGAATTGAGTATTCACTTCAGAAAGATGAGTTAGGGCAAAAAGCTTGTATATTGCAAATGTATGTACAACTGAATTCATATCAAGTGTATTCTATAAAAGTTTGTTTTGGATCGTTACAAAACTGACCTCGACTTGTCTTCTTACATTTTTTTTACAGTCAGATAAAAAACGGTTATTTGAGACTAGATGATGGTTTGACACTATTTTCATTCTGTGTATCCAGCAGAAATGGAAGAAAATCAGTTGAACTTCATGATGTGAATGTGTAGTGGTAGTGTATGGGCACGGAACAAAACAAACAGTACCATTTAGCTTTTATGGAATCTGAACACGTCATTTGACCTCCGTTATAATCTTCCTCTGCAGTCTTTCAATAGTAACAGTAAGTGCCGTTTCTCCATTCATGCAAAGGCTACGGCTAATAAAGGTGCACAGCGGAGCAGCAGTAATGACAGCAAATGATTCATTTTCATCAGTGAGAGTGCAGGCTCTCGCTTAAAGAGCTTGAGGAAAACATTCAGCAGTTGCTTGTGAAGTGTGATTTCTTGAACGTCGCAGTTCAAAATAAATGAAATTGGTCACGCTTAAATCTTATTTAAGCACTAATCTGTGTTGCTGTAAAATGTGCTCTGATTCTACCAAGAGGCATTAGTTTGCAATTACTGCAGCTTGTTCGAGCGGGAGGGGTTTGAGCAAAAGTGAATGTTTTCTCAACATTTTGTAGGCCAGTGTGAAAGTTTCCTCCCTTTTCAATTCCTTCTTTGGTAAAAAAGTCTCATTTAGCTGGAGGAGGTCGATTCGTCCTGAAAAAATTGAGCTGTTTTAATCCTTTACTGGCCTGGAAGGTCCCACTGAGATACAAGATCTCTTCTTCCAGGTAGTCCTGGTCCAGATGGCAGCATGAGAGTTACATACAAACTATTTCACATGTTAGGGAACGTACAATACATTAAAGCAAAAGAAGAGAGACATATAGGCCACACTATCGATAACCGTAATGCATTCCATCTTAAGTCAAGGATTATGTAAAACAGCAACAAGACTCCTTCAGGGCCGTCTGACAAAGAGAAGAGCTTGGAAGGTAGCTTGGTATTTTGAGGCTCATTCCACATCAAGGCTGCATAAAAAATAAGTATTGTGTGTAAACAAAATATAGATAGTCATCACCAAGCGTGGAATAGCATACAATACTTTTTTCTTTATCACATGTAATGTGTAATAAGCCTAAATCAACAGATAATTCAGAAGCCAAGGATAAAAACTGAACACCAAGACATTATTGAAGCAGTATATTCACTTTCTTTTACTCTGAATGCAAAATACCTTTTTACAAGAGTTACTTAGAGTTTTTACTCACAAATGGTCGAACAAATTCAAATTTCTGTCTGCTTAAAACGATGAGAGTTAAATGCGAATACATTTGTTTTAATAGGGTACCCTGTTATGTTTTCAACCACCACTGGCATCGTAGAGCAGTGTTTATATGAACAGAACTGTGTTATATCTGATGAAGCGATGAATTCAACTAAACTGTTGTGGCTCTCAATCCGCTGTGTTGGTGTGGTCTTGACTTATTTTCACCTAGCTCTTGGCAAAAAGGCAAAAAATAAATGTCAAACTACTCTTTAAAAATCAACATGCAGATGAAGAATTACCGACTTGTTACTTCAGCCTCAGGAAGGTGAACAGCTCCCATCGGTTGCATCAACCATATTTCATATAACTCTGTATTTTCTACCAATAACATTTTAACATGACATGATTTAAAATGACTGCTATCTTCAAGAAAATCTGCTTCGGTACAGTAATATGTAGACAGATAGTTGAATAGATAAATAATAGATTAAAGTGTTTCGCTGAATTTCACTGCTCGGTCGGTGCAGTCGGGATGATGACCGGCATACTCAGCGAGGGCAGGCCGAGGTCGCCTGTGCTCGCGCTGCTCATCCTCCCAACCTCACCCCATTTGTTGCTGCCAGATTGACACAAGGCTGTGTGTGCGTGTCAAGCTGTGCCTGAGGGCTGAGGCGGAGGTGTTGATCAGTGAACTGAAGCTCTGTGACTCATCTCTTGACTATGACGAGCTTCGCTGAACAGCTCAGTAACTCTGCCCTCACATCCAGAGACAGATATCATCCGGGTCAAGTCCTCGTCTAAACCGAGACGCTGCCAGGTTAGCAGCGGTAATGGTTATTTCCATATACATGACATTCTTGCTTGTGATGAACACGTCCATTTTATTGTACACGCAATGCAAGCTTGTGCAGATGGGAAGTTCCTCTTGAATAGTTTAAAATATTTTAATCCTAAATCGTTCTTTAATCTTTTTTTGATAATCTGAAATGTTGTTATTGTGACGGCCAGAGGTCAGCGCTGCACATCATGAAGTATTTTTGGATGAACAAAGAAAAGAGGGTTAAGAGTGATTTGATTTTCTACCAGGGAAATCATTTGGCATTTTGTTGCTGAGGCAGATAAATTCATCTTTGAAACAGCCTGTTTACCACAGAACAGCTCACCCAGCACTATGAACACCTCGCCTTTTATTTAGAAATGCTGCGAGTGTGTAATGTTCCATCATTTATCATTAGCAAACATAAATTACTGTAAGGCTCCATGTGTCCCCCTTCCCGCCGCAAGATAACGACATAAAACCTGACTTATAATGAAAGTATGATTTTTTAAGGGACAATTATGCTATAGCTCCACGCTGCGCTAAGTACAAATTAATTCTTTACAACTCTATTAGTCAGTGTGAGACTAAGCTTCCTGCCGGGCCCGCTGCATGGTTAAATTCACTTTTGACAGTTATTTGACAGTCTCGGCTATTGTGGGTCCCCAGAGTGAAGACGGGTCCCTGGATGGATGGAAGTTAATGAGAAGTCATTAAGTTTTTTTAGAGATGTATTTTTATCATGCTTACATTTTAGACTCGTTCTAGATTACAGCTCCTTTGTCAACGATTAAGTTTTTCCTTAGCTACTGAGTTCCACATTAAACATTTAACTTTTCCAATTAACAGAACTTTCTTTATGGCCATAGAGTTTTAATGCATTACTTTAAACATTCAAACTTTAAACATTACTTTATAATCTAATCTGTACTTCAGTGGCAATAATGCAACCAAATAGCCAGAATAAATGTTGGCAATGGTCATTTCTGCACACCACAGACAAGCTGTAACTTTGTGTGACATGTTGAACCTTTACTTTTCTTTTTGTTACATTTTTTAAATTGTATGGTGTGACACCGCTGTGCTTATGGTCTGCTTATGTTTAGCCACAGAAACAGCTTGGTTAGGGTAAGAAAAAAAGATCATGTTTTGGCTTACCTTCTTCTGTCGCCACAAACACGCCTAGAACATGTTGCCAGGTCTTGTCAAAAATATCCAGTTTTGCTGCCACTAAAACATCCGGAAATTCTCCCTTGGCACAACCCAATCTCTAGAATAATGCAATGCATGTTTCTGCAAATCACGCGTATGTTCAAACTTTCCATTTCTTTAGGTTCAATTTTAAATCTTCGGTCGTAACAAGTGACAACACGGTGCTTTTGGTTTGGTCAGGTTTAGTAAAATATCTTGATTTGGCTTAATATACCTGGTTTTGTCACCACAAATGCTGGATATTGTCCAAAGTTCAAATATCCAGTTGTTTCACACTTACAGTACAAATACTGAAATGCAGTTTCAAACTACAGTACCCTGCTTGGCAGCGTTCTCACCTAGTTCCAACTCCACCACCTGCCTCCCGACATTAAAGTCAACTCATATACATGTAATGTGACACATATTGTAGAAATATTGATATGATGTGCATGAAACGAACCATTTTAATGTATCTGTGGTTTGCAGAAAAGTATCAGGAGAGTTTCAGGAACGTGTGCAGAGCTGATTAAGCGGTAAGGTTCCTGTGGGTTGTTGATTCTCTGTTTCTGCTGTCTTGCTTGACTGCCCTCTCCTTCCTTGTTTACCGTCGTCATCTTCTGAGCTGGATAACGAGCTTCACTGTCCACACACAGACGATCTGTGCCTTATCAGCTGGTCAGCAGGCCTCACCACCTCTGGACTAGAAGACAATCTCGGCAACGATGCTGCATATCCTCACTAATAAGCTGACACTTTTTAAATAATCATTTTTATTTACTTATTTTACTTGCACTTAGTCCTCGCTCTTCAGATAAGGTAAGATTGGACTTGAATGATCGTGTGGAAATTCTTGTGCCAGCGAATTCTCAAAAATGACAATAACACAAGCATGAAAAACAAAAACACAATAGATTAATAAAAATGCTAAGCTAAAAGTGTTAGCATGCACCCTTGTCGGAAGTGGTTGCAAGAGCTCGGCTGCACATTGAGGCTGCAACGACTTCTCCAATCAATTTTGGATCTCGGGGCTTTGATTGCGCCGGACAAGCTTTATGGGGCCATTTTACTTTTCTCTTTGGTTGTTTTCTACATTTTAAAACAAGTCCCCATCTACGTCACTTGTTCAGGAAGAATACTGCAACACTGCATCGCTGTGAAGCTCCAGAAATGTTTTGTGGGCTACGAAACTTCGCCCGACTTTCAAAGTGCATAGCGGGTGAGTAGACAATGACTGAATTTTCATTTTTGGGTGAACTTATCCTTTAATTCTTTATTCTTTAAATCAAGCCAGAATTGCAAACAGCAGCCTTTACCAGGTCTTTGAACTTTTTTCTTTACTTTGCCTGAAAATACTACAGAGAAATGGTGGGCGTAATGTTGATTTACATTTTTGATAAACAACGTTTATTCAGCGGTAGCTGGCACAGGAGACAGATACCTTTAAATACCACTCATGTGTACACACTGCTTTGCAGTATGAAAAAAGATTATGCACATTTCTGTATTTGTATGAGTGAGTTTTGGTGATAAACCTGCAATAAGAGTTTTATTCAACATGAAATGATTGAGGAAAGAGTGCAGGAAGGTGTCACTGTGGAGGTCTGCTGCACAGTTCAGGTGCCTCTTTAGTATGTGTGCGGCATCGAGAGCAGCTGTGTAATCAGATAGCGTAGCTCCCTGTCACTGACATGACCTAAAGTGATATTCGCAGGGATTTCCTCTCACCTTCTGCCCTCACACTCCTAAGAGACAGATTGACTGTTTTGACAGGTGGTACTTTTTCCAGAGGATTTCGTGTCACAGAGCTGGAGACTGACAATCGTGAGGAGTATTGGCACTCAGGTCTGTGCCGAAGCTGTCAGTCTTCCTCTCCAGAATAAAAACCATGCATGGCCACTTCAACTGAACGAAAGAGGCTGCAAACAAGCTCAACCAGTAGCCGCTGCCTTGTACTCTGAGAGTCTACATATTTACTTTATGTCTTTTAGATCAAACTGTTAAAAGAACAATGTCACCCATGCAGACTAAGTGTGGCACTCAATTTCCTTCAAAGGAGATCAAGAAAGATTCATTGAGGGACATCCATTAAAGTGACATCCCACATCGCTAGGACAATAGGACGATTTGGTGCTTTATCTCCATGTGAGCTCGGCGGACAGTGAACCGTGCATAATAGCTGCCTCTGGGAGCCGCATTTAGTGCCAGACAGCAGGTCATAGGTGTATGATGTACTGTTTTTAGACAAGGCCCTCACACAGTGTATTTAAATGGAGTGGTAAGGCCCCCTGGATCACGTATTGCACATGATTCACTGCCGTGTGGTGAGCACTCTGCATACAGCAAGTGTTCAGCAAGAGCCACTTGTGCTGCCATAATCACACGGAGCCAGATACGCAAACAAAGGTCATTACTCAAACTAACGTGCTTTTATGAGTAAATTGCTGATTTCATGTGGAAACCTTGTGACTCCGGCTTTAGCTATAATGCAGATTTTTAGAGAAGTCCATGGATGACAAAATAGGATACACGGGTTCCTTCACAATGCTGGGCTTGAATAACAACTGTGCCAATGCAGGAAGTAATGTACCATTTATGCAGAGTTTACATCATAGTGTTATGATGTAAACTCTGCCTAAATGGCACACACAGTTGCCTCAGCCACAGTCTGTACCTGACTTTAATCAGGTGTTAGAGTTGCCCCCTGGTGCCCCCATGTTCGATACAAAAGCAGCTAAAGTGCCCGTTGGATCCCCTTATGGCAGATGAAATATGATGAAGTGCCTTCTGAGGTGGTCCAATGTGCAAGAAATCATGATGAAGTGCCATAAATGCGTCTCGACATGCTACTGAATTCGCTGGCCTGTACATGCCTCTACACGGTTGAAGCTCGAGTGCAGGGCTTTTACGCAGAAACAGAGATAGTGTCGTTAGGATGTCGTCGATCCTACTGCAGTTTTCTGTTCTTTTTCAGTTTTTTAATCAATTATTTTAATAAGAATAAATGCAGAACATTAATAGAATGACACGTTTTAAATATAACATTGTTTCTAGAGCAGTGACAGTAACTTTTACAAAATCACTATAAACTCAATGACAACGACTCGATACAAACCTAAAATGTGAATAAATACTGTAATCTTCCTGACGTCAAAATACTGAGTGAAGCTTAAAAAGAGTGAAGAAGACAGAAATCAAGACATTAGTCAGTATCAGCCCTTCTCTGTCTGCGGATGTGATTCACTGCCTGTAGGGACTGTTGGTATAGGGAGGAGGGGCTGGTATGTCTCCATCAGAAGCACATTTCACAAGAAATTGGCAAATTTTCAGATAACGGTACGTGGCAAACTAAGCAAAACACTTAGACTTGTACAGGCAGCTTTTGTATTGGTGTACCAGTCGCTTTTCTGTAACAATTTGCTATAAGCCGACCTAGGGTGCTTTTGCTTTTGCGAAACACAGTGGACGGGAGACTGCAGACAGAGCAGATTAAAATATCGATTTCTATGTGTTTATGCCTGTTGAACAGGTGCATTGATAGAGTACTGGCATTTACTTGCAAACGTTTTAGTAGTTGTCATCAACTTGAGTAAAATTCGAGTTATCTTCATCTTCTTATCTTCTCCACCGCCGCCTCTCCGCTCTGTGGACTTCACTCTGTGTTTGAGTTTGTGCAGGAGCTCAGCAGAGGAGAGGCTGCAACAACATGATAATAAGTCACACCGTGATGTTAAGAGGTAGTGATAAAAGATCCGTTAAGGTCGGAGCTTATCACTCTCTGGTCTATAATAATTATGCACCTGGGCCCATTCAATACCAAGTTTTGGTACCCAACCCTACGTATAAATGAACCTCCTTTACATTCGAGCACGTGCAAAAGTGCACACAATGTTAATACAATGATGATTAAGCCTAACACTGCCAGGTCAATCTCACTGTCCACCACTGATTGCCTCAATTAAAAAAACAAGTATAGTACCCGTTTATAACATGTTGTTAGGCACAGATTATCTCGTAATGTGAGGGATTTACAGATCCAGTTTTCAGCCTCCTGAACAGCTCACAGACTCATCGGTTAATATCAAGCATGTTTAATATTTACGATACATCTGTTCCAAGCCCGACCACAACAACCAATGAGAGAGGAATTGTGGAGCAGCTGACAGACAAACATAGAAGATGTTCTGGCCCTTGAGGCTAACGTTAGCTAGCACCCTACAGTTGACAGAAACTTAAAATCTCCCTTCCAGTTCTCGCTGAAGAGCAGAAAGCCTGTGTTGACAGTGTCCATTTTGTTAACGTCTGCTTCCCCACAGGATTCAGTTCCCAGCTTCAGTCTGTCTTTGTATCTGTTTACTCAAAACGCATTCATATTGAATGTGTCTGGTGTCCAATTGCACCAAAGTCGACGCTGCACTTCCTTGGGTGGTCAGCAACAAACCGGCCAAGTGTGAAGCAGATCGTATGGACAGTTCTGGTGAATAATACACAGACAGATGGACTTGGATGCCTTGCTTCATAGTTAAATGTAATCAGCTGATCTATTCTTCTAGGACTACTGTGTTTACAATGTAACACAAAACATGCGCATGGTGCAAGGATCTAATCTCTCAAAATCAAATGAAATACACATCAAATGCCAGATCCAGCTTGATCCTTCTGTCAGACAGTGAGATCTGTCAGGTTATTTTCTGTCATTGTATTGAAAAGTAATTTTCCCATGCTAACCTTTAAAATCTCATTTGAAACCACAGAAGCCTGATAACAGAGGCTCGCACGGTCCCTGTCAGATCTTTAAACCTGATCCATACCCGCATCGAAGGGTTTATTCCGTCATTGGCTGGCTCATTTAGCCGTGTGAGCCATACAGCCTCCACAGATGCATCTGTCTCCATCTAGTCTACCATATGGAGCTCTCTGTCATCTGAGGGGTGTGTCACATTTTGAGGAAGTGACTGTTTTGGGCAGTGGTGAGTGAAATGTCCTTCACTAGTCACTCTGACAAGCTGCTGGTCTCTTCTGGGAGCCTGCTGCTACTGTATCTCCCTAATGTAGTCTTCTCTGGAGTACATGTTTCTCAGTACTCTTGACTGATGGAGTCTAATGTAGAGACCATTTAAGTGATGCCCCTAGAAACGAGTGATTTATGTTTGTCAGGGACAGTCTGACATATCATCACCCAGATTTATCCAGACTGTAACAGCATTAGCAGGAATGGAAAAATAAAAGTCTGATCTTGAAGTTAGCTTGTAGCGCCTCCAGTTAGAGCCAAACAGCTGCTTTTATAACCCTGCATATTAATGGAACCAATCCCTGATTATCTTACCTGCAACCTAACTCAAACAAAAATGAAACATTTAAATTAATTAGATTAAAAGCTCTGTTCTCCTCTCTGTGCCTTTGGACTGATCAATTTCTCTGCTGTACCTTTATTGAATTTGGGACATCATGTCTAAATAGTGCACTGTAACTCCACTACAACTATATGTTATTTGTTTCAATTGATTGATTATATCCTTAACTCTTGAGTTTTTATGTGTTGTTCTGATGCACTTTGCCTTATGAAAGCACTTTACCTTGTTTTTATTACTGTCTATCGATCAGACATTACTGCATTACAGTTAAGAGCATGAGGGCACATGATACCATTGTTCATGAAAATGTCTTTAAATGTGCTACAAGGAGTATAAATGGTTATAAAACAGTTTCAATTTAATAATGATGACTCTGTATGACCTACATAAGTGAAGAGGGCCAATTGGCAAGAACACTGGCTATTTCTATTATCAGGTTGGCTTCAGACTTTTCTGGCTCTGATAAGTCATAAAACTATTTAATGGCGGAGTGCTGAGGATGAATTGAGGACTCTCACAGCCTGAGGAAAGAAGCTGCTCTGCAGTCTGCTGTTACGGCACTAAAACAAAGTTTACTTTGCTTCATCATCGTCATATCCCAGTTATTAATCTTACATAGCCACAAATAGATACATTACTTTTTCACCATGCATCCTGAAAAAATAAATTAAAAAAAGTGATACTTAAAGATACATTGTGTCTTTGCACGCATCAAGATCAAGATCTTCAGACACAAGATGGTGAAAAAAAATAGAGAAAAATAAAGTTCCTTGGAGCCGCTTTAAAGAAAGTATATGTTGTCTTTCCTTTGTTTCTAATCAGGTCTCTTGATGGCCTTCAAGATATATATATATACATATATATATATATATTAGGGGTGTGCAGAGCAGCCGATATTTGTATTTGTATTTGTATTTGTTGAGGGGGGAAAAGTATTTGTATTTGTATTTGTATTTGTTGAGGGGGGAAAAGTATTTGTATTTGTATTTGTATTCGAGTAAAATTTAAAATAGGCGTAAAAAAATATATTTTTTTAGTTACACTTCTAATTTTCGTTTTAGTGTAAGTATTCTTTAATTATCCATTATAATAATTATGGATATGCAATATTGGTTGATGTTTTTCCATAAATCCAGCAATGAACATGTAACAAGGAATGTCATTGAAAAGAAAATAACATAACAGCCATTACCTCATCCATGGTTAAACCAGTAACTAATAAAATATCATTGTGAACATTATGAACCCCACCACCACCCGTCCTTGTTGGAGGACGTTGAACAGACAGAATAAAAACAAATAATACTTAAAAGAACTGTTCTTTCTAATGCACAGAGCTCCAAGAACTAAACTTGATCTGTAAATAATATGACATAGTAGCCTATAGCTAACGGTCATTATGCTTCTGGCCTCTACCTGGTCTTTTTACTAAACTTAACCAACTCCTCTCTTCATTGCCTAAAACCCAACCAAAGCACAGAGCAAAGAATTTTTTTCCTCCCCCGGTCTGCTGTCAGCAGGGTCGCCGGCTGCAGCAGCCTCGCGCCCGTGAAGTGGGCTCAAGCCGCGTTCAGCCGCGCTCGAGCGGAGCGGGGGATATATATATATATATATATATATATATATATATATATGTGTGTGTGTGTGTTATTGGTAAGTAATTGAAATAAATACATGTAACCATATTCAAAGTAATTAGCCAGTTAGCTTGCTAAAAAGTGGTTATGCAGGACACACATGTGAGTGTGTGTATGTCTGGGCATCATCCATGTTACAGCAGGGTACACCAGGGCTCTGGGTTGGGCCTGCTAGTCTCTGGTTGTTTTGGAGACCAAGACCATTAGGAGAGTCTGAATGCAGATACCTATGTCCCCCTGTTAAATCATGGAGCATCCTTTGAACTATAACAACAACAACAAAAGATTTTCAGGCACTAGAACAACATTTGCTTTAAAAAGTACTGACTAAAGTTAACAAACGGACAAGCAGTTTACCACTATTTTAATATTGTGTTTGTATGATGTTTGTGTAAAAAAAACGAGAATGAAGGTTACAAAGAAATGTCAGTGTGCTTATCCAAAGACTAAGTTTGAGTAGAAGCAGCAGAAATCCAGCTCAAAATTCAGCGAAAGAAGAGTACAGTATGTGACCCTTTCTGCTGCACATGTTCTTATCGTACCACTCAGCCAACTCCTAATAATAACGACTAAAACGAAATGGAAATTCATGCCCAAAGGAAACAAGAGTTGAAGCGAAGAATAACATTTGTAATAACTCCGAATTTTTTTTCTTTAACTGTTAATAGCAGATCTGTTAAGAGCTTTTCTTCAAATGGAAAATTAGAGTTCACTTAGTCATGGAGAGGTGAAACTCGGGGCAGCGCAAGTGTTTTCCACTCAGAGAGGAGATTACACTCCCTTCTGTCAATATTAAAGGCTCATGAGGGTTTTGGAGCAATTGGCACATCAGTCTGCAGGATTTCATCATGGCAGTGTAGAGGAAATAAGGTTACAGCCTCCCTATTGTCTTCTCTCAGCTGAGGATATCTTATTGCGTCCTGGGCAGACATATGAAGTTTCAATCTGCTGAATGCTCAGGTGTGTCAGGACTCTTGATCCACGGGAGAAAAGTCAGACCAATCTCATTAGAATACAGGTTGTTAAGAATATGCTGCTGATGGGAATGTCACTGGTTGAACAAATGGAAACTTTGGCCTGATGATGACTCTGAATGAAAAGTTAAGGGATCACAATATTTATTACTATGAGGGGAACATGACTGTCCTCCTTTAGTGATTTGTTAGGAAGAGTGAAGGTTTACTCGGAACAGATTTGAGAAACCAAACTTTGTAACAAACAGAATATCTGTCTTTTGTTATTTCTTGATGAATCCCCATAGGGTGGGACTTTTTATTTGAATCTGGAATCTTTATTTTTGATTAATATTTTTTGACCTTGCAAAGAACCGCTTTGAAATTGCCCTCTCGGATGCCCCTATGGTGGATAAAACATGACAAAGTGCCCTTTCTGCAGACTGCTTTCTGACCCTTTTGTGCGCTGGTGCCCCTCAAACTTCCTGAGTCTGCCACCGGTTTTCAGGGAATACAAACAATATCTGTTGATCCCTACAAGTACAGATGCGATAGCTGATCTGATGGCGTGGCTGTCAGTGCTGAAAACAGTGGTTGAATTGAAAATCAAATGGAACTCTGACCTCAAAATCGAAAGTGTGATCGAATTGTGGATTTGGAGAATCGTGGCACCCCTACTTAAAATCACAAATGTCAACATTAGAGAGGAAAAGTCAGAAAATGACAAAAAAAATCTTCAGGGGACTATGAATGTATCTACAATATTAATGGATTTCATGGCTGTCCATCCCATACTAGAGATATTTCAGTGTGGACTAAAGTGGTGCACTGACCGTCGATATTGCCTTTCCTACAGCTATGCTACAAGCATTACTAAAGAAAATTACCATAGAATCCAATTAATTCCTCTTTGACCCAGTTTTGAATAACACTGAAAATTACACTTAACAAAGGAGTGACTCATTGCAGCACTGATGTACTGGATTGTATAGGTGCAAGCAATGAATCACCTGTTCTTTGACTCCAAATCCCTTTGGAAACGGCACATTTCGAGGGGCTCCACCAAGTCTAAGAATGAACGTTTCCTCCTGGTGAATGAACTGTGTGGGCAGAATTGTTTTTGTTGCAAGACCTGGGAACAAAGATGATCAGAGCAGAGATCCTGTTACACCAGAGAAGGATCATATGCTTGGCAGGATGACCAGTATGAAAGGGCTCTGATTATCTGTGAGCAGAAAGCCCCTAGCAACAGCATTCCCCAGGAGAGATGGCTGGCAGGGTAGTGCAACAGAATCAAGTCGCTGTGTGCTGATTGTTAAGTGTGATTACATGATGAAGTGTTGCTAGCAACACCTGTTGTTGTGGGCTTTTCATAATGCACGGCAGGTTCCAGGCTCCATTTTATTAACGTGGATAAATCTGGGTCAAAAATGTTTTTGTCAGCAGCGCTGTGAATGTTCTGATTTTTGCGAAAAACAGGCTGACATTTAAAACTTTTGTCTGTTTTGTGTGAATAGGTTTGTGACATTTATGTGTGACATTTTCACAATAAAAGTATTTTTTATTATCAGTCACAGACTAATCGTGAATCTAATTGTGTACAATTTGTGGATGCATTCACATTCTTATTACCAACAAGGTAAATTACCTGCCACACACAGAGTGATTTTTACATCTGCAGTATCTTACAGTGCACTTTGTAGCTTTACCCATGAAGATCATTAATTATAAATACATTTTAAATTCTAAACTGTATCAACATTCTGAATCTGTATATAGACCATAGCTGTCAAGTAAATGTTGTGGTGTAAAGCCTCATTTCTGCTCAGCGTTAGATACAGATACAGACTGAGCCCTCTGTCTGCACTCTGCGGTCATAACGTCCATATTAGTGCACGTTATCTGAAAGCTTACGGATGCGGCTAAAATGGAGCAGTCCCACTGGAAATCATGGGGGTCACTGGAACTCACAGTTCAGGTGACATCTGAAAATATTGGAAATGACATTTGTCATCAATTTCTCCCATTGGTAAAGTGAAAAGAATTATCCGTCCACATGTCATGATGTATTCAATAGCCTCACAGATCACCACTGACGACAACATTGCCTCTGCTTTTCCCTCTCTCTTTACTCTACGGGTACATTATCACAACCTCCTCCTTGATGCCGTGTGTGGAACTCTTGACTTTGAGTCGCCATCGAGAAGCGCATTGCTGAACATTCATGGCAATGTTGGGGACGCATGGAAGTATATGGGCAGACAAGGAAACATCTTTTGAGATCTGAAATGTAGAGTGGAAGGGGAACAGCCTGACGTTCCGAAACCCCTCCATTGCGGAACCCCTCCTTCCTGACACACCCCACTCCAACACACCGCTGTTCCGAATCCGACTTTCAACTTCCCAATAGGGTTAGGGTTAGGGGTTAGGGTCAGGGGTACCACAATAGCCTTTTCGGAATAGCGGGGTCTTTAGAAAAAATGAGAAACCACGCCATTACGATGAATGGAAGTCTATTTTTGGAACAGCAGGGTTTCGGAAAAGCGGGGTGTAACCGAGTGGAAGTTGACAGTAACATGAAATGGAAACACTCTAGCAGTGTAAGACAGATGGATGTATTGTACTTATCATTTACAGGTTCGCAAATGTGGGGCTACACCCTGGGAAAGTCACCAGTTCCCACAGGGCTGACATCTTGGGACAAACAACCATTCATGCTCACATTCATGGGCAATTAAGAGTGACCAATTAACCTCACACGCATGTCTCTGCGCTGTGGGAGGAAGCTGGAGTACTAACATGGAAACCTGGCACAGAAAGGCACTGCTCCAGCCGGGTCTCAAACCATGACCTTCTTTTGCTGCATGGCAACGGCGCTAACCGATGCGCCAAGTACAAATAGATTAAAATTGTTCTACAGTGCATGACTAAATGTACTTGGTTATGTCCCACCACAGCCCAATTGTACAGTACTTAACACCAGAAGGAGACATCAGTGTCCAAACTAGCATATCGTAACTACACTTATATTATCAAAAATCCGCTTCAGGGCCGTGCTAAAATAATTGTTGCAGCACGTTACAAGTCAATAAACCGAACCAGGTAGCAAGATAAACCATAGGTGAAATTGTGAATGGGAAGCTCACAGGATAGATACAACGTAATTCAGAACCAACCCACCAAATAATAAATAATAAAGACCAATCTAAAAATATTAAAGAAGAAATTAATTTACAAATCAGGATCTGTGAGACAGAAAAGCTTACAGTATGTGCTTTTTAATCAAAGCATCTTCGTTAGATGTAATAATGCTAAGCATTTGATCGACCATGAGATCATAAAACTGTGATAGGTTTTAGGTCATTGCTTCCTGATTACCCCGGCACAGAGTTGTCACTTTTTAAGAACTCCGAAGTTGCCTCATGTGTAGCTCCTTGCCATTAAATTTATGGTGATGTATGCATGGAGTGGACTAATAGACGTGCAGTGGCAGTCTGGTTTAATGGGTCTCGTCTCGTGCACTTGCCAAACAAAATGTCTGAGGTATGTAAAAAGAAACATGAAGAAAAAAAGAGCAGTGCATATTTGATCTGGTAAGCTCTCTGAAACAGGCTGGAAGTTGTGAGGTTATTAATCACAAGACTGTATTCTACCAGTGAGCAATCTTGTGTGGTGTAGCGAGGTGCACTGTACATTTCATCCCTCTGGAAAGCAATTTATTGGACTAGCTTCATTCTGCAGAGAAGGAACCGGGTGGGGGGGGGTCACACTCTGAACAACCACTTTTTTCTAGAATTACTGTGTCACTGCAACTATTTATGTACTGCATGTGAAGATTGGCTGATAGATCAGAGGTACAGGGAATCGAGCGTGTAGGTGAGTGCGGGCTGTGCTGTTTAAGAGCTGAAACACATCTACATGCCTGCTTTAAGTGTGGATGACATTTCTCTGTATGCCTTCAGCTTAGAGGGAGTTTGGATCCCTAGAAAAAAAGGCTTTATCAAACATAACCCCGTAGTCTACTAATTCACTTCAGCGATTGAGCCGTACCATTGAGATGTCAGAGGAGTGTACTCTAGTCCTTCGGTGTGGAAAGAAGGGACGCTCTCTAAATTGATTTTTCCTTGTAGCTGAAACACAAAGCATTTAGGGATGACACTATAGGAAGCACAGTTTGTCTTTATCAGCGGATGCAAGAGAGATATACTGAAGTGATAGTTGAGCTGCTTTTTGTAGGCTGCTGTGCTCCTACAAGAAAGCTAACTGGCTGCTAGCCTTAGCTTCATATTTAGCATGCAATGTTTGTTTCTGCAAAACCACGGTTAAGTTCAAACTAAATGTGTCTTTATGATGCAACTTTACATCTTGTCACAATTCTGTGGTTATGCTCTGGTTAGGTTTGGGCACAAAACCCTGTTGATGTGTCACCACAAAATTGTCTGCAGATGGTCTGACTTTCTATCAAAAAAAATCTGTTGCTTGTCACCACAAACACAGTTGGAAATTGTCCCAAGTTGAACATCCAGTGGTGACAAATGTTGGAACGTAGTCCCTCGTCAAATATATCCAGAGGTTTGGCTCTCACAGATATTGAACGGCAGTCACTAGCTTGGCAGCCTTCTTGCCTGCCAACTCCACCACCATCCCCTCCGTCTCTAGACGTGAAAGTCAGGTTGTCACATCCCCGTAAGGCCAGGGGATGAGGGGAGTAACATAGTAAAATGACAACTGAGCGTAAGGGAGGGAAAAGAAAAGGATGTAGTTCTTTAAGATCAATAATAGTTTATTTACAAAAAAATTAATACTAGTCAACAAAGAAAGAGGTGTCTCCAAAACAAAATGCGGTCTGCAGCCCAGTCACTCGGCTCCTGCACACCACAGCCGCCCGGCCCACTGGCACCAGCGACACTTTATATCACCCGGCCGAGTGGCGAGTAGGATCAGGTGTGGACCTCCCAAACGGGCAAGAAGGAAAGGGAGAAAGAGGGCGACACACAACACAACACAACACAACACAACACTAGGGCTGTAACACAGGTGATAAACATGTAATGTGAACATATGACAGTTTTGTGATAATGTCAATAGGGCATGTGGTCAATGACACATTGAACATGACATTTGAATGCATCAGTGGTTTCTGAACGTTAATTGCTAACATTTTTGAAGTTGAACAGTGTCCTTAAAGTCACTAAACGGTAGAATTTGATGTCTAAGTGGGTGACAGAGAGGTTATCTTGGATATCTGTAATAAACAAGAATAAAGCATATTCACAGATGTTTCAGCCAACGATAATGTTTTTGTGATAAAGTACTGTTATTGATTTGATGATACTCTACCGTCCTCATCCACCAGCCCAGTGATGGAGCTGTGGATATGATGGCAATCTGAAAATAAAGGTCAGCGCCTTGTGTCACTGTGCTGATACAACACAATTACTGTTTACTGCGTTTTGTTTTCTCTGTGAACAAAAAATCTATTTCTGAAAGCAGCTGAAGCTTAAAACACAACAATGTCACAGACAAATGGCAACTGTTTTCAGAAATGCGGTGTTTGAGTAAGAATGTGCTCTAATGAGTGAAATAAACACGATGAAGCCTGACTTGACACAAACAACAAAGACCGGCGCTGCGTCGAGTAAATGACGTCTGCTACGGTGGAGGCACAGCTTCCACATCATTTCAGCACTCTGTACTGTGACAGCGTCTTTGCTGCCTCTTTTCTTTCTTTTTCACACAATATGTGACTTTTTTCTCACTCCAACGAAGACAAACAGCTACGAAATGAAACTGACTTACCTCAGGGCATCTAAACAGACTCCAGAGACTTCATCTTTCATCTTTTAAATTATGTATCACTTGGACAAAGATGTTGTCACTTCTGTGCTAAATACTTGCAGAGAAGATGACTGATGGCATTAGAATTCATACACTGGCAAAAACGTTGCCAGAACACCCCATGGGATCGTGTGTTGTTAGTCGCAGCTGTTACCATGTCACTTTTCTCTGCTGTTGACTCCTCACGATGCCATTGCAAGCTACAGCACAGTGTCTGCTGTGCAGACATAAATGCTTGTGAGGCAGACAGGTGTGTCAGAGGACAGACGGAGAGGGAACAGAAGGAACAAAAGTAAAGTCCGTCCCCTGTCAGACAGGGAACAGTTGACATTCACATTACAGCTATATGTTCACAATAAAGAGGAACAAACCCTTAGGAATGGTCCAAGTTAGAGTTGCAGCCAACAATCGTTACCTTCGACAAGGAGGTTATGTTTTCACCGGTGTCCTTTTGTTGGTCGGTTGGTTTGTAAGCAGGATCACACAAAAACTATTAAACAGATTTCCACGAGTCTTGTATGGAGGATGGGTCTCAGCCAGAATAGACCCCGTTATCTTTTGGTGTGGATCCAGGAATTTTTTCTAACTTTCTTCAACATTGCCAGGTAGCAACATTTTCTTAAGATTTTCAGGGAATGATACATGGACCATGATAAAATAAATCAGACATATTTGGAGGCTTGGTGGAGGTATGCATTCTAGGAGTGCCATTCTAGTGTTCATCATTAATTAACCTGTTGACAATGTTAACATCAAATTGATTGTCCTTCAGTCAATAAAATGACTCTCCGTTGGGTTTAACAAAAGTTGAACTTTTGATGTGAAACTCAAGACTCAAGACTCAAGACACTTTATTGTCATTTCTTACAAATGTATGTTCATACATAAGCTGAAACGTTTCTCACCAGCTACTAGCAGTGCTGTACTAAAAAAGAATAATAAATAATTAAACAGGTTAAAATCGTATCAAAGTAAAGGAAAAAGGGAAAAAAAAGAAAAAGAAAAGACATTCATACATACATCAGCAGCAGTTTGGGAGCGTGTCCATAATAAAGTGCTTTTAAGTGAGAGGTGAAGTGCGAGGTGACTGACCTACTGAGGGGGAGGGTTGGGTGTGAATGTGTGTGTGGATAGGGGGCGCAGTCCATTCACCAGCCTTACAGGTTGTGGGAAGAAGCTGTTCAGCATCCTGGTGGATCTGCAGCAGATGCTCCTGTACCTCTTCCCGGATGGCAGGAGGGAGAACAGTCCATGAGAGGGGTGATGAGGGTCTTTCATGATGGCGGCAGCTCTGTGGATGCAGCGCTGCTCGTAAATCTCCTTCAGGAAGGGCTGAGGGGCACCAATGGTTCTGCTGGCTGTTCTCACTATCCGGTTGAGCTGCTGTTGTTCGTATGCCTTGCAGCTCCCAAACCAGGAAGTGAAACTGTAAGTGAGAATGCTTTCAATGGTGCCCCCTGTAAAAGGTGGTGAGGTGAGACGTGGGAAGACCTGCCTTCCTGAGCCTCCGGAGGGGGTGGAGGCGCCTCTGGGCTTTTTTGATGAACGCTGTGGTATTTGTGGAGAAGGTCAGATCATCAGCGAGATGGACTCCCAGGAACTTGACGTTACTGACCCTCTCCACAGCCGCACCATGGATGTTGATTGGTGCCTGTTGTCTGCCACCCCTCCGGAAGTCAATCACCATCTCCTTAGTTTTGTCCACATTAAGGACATGATTGTGGGATTCACACCATGCAGTGGCCAGCTCCACCTCCCTCCTGTACGCAGACTCATCATTGTCACTGACGAGCCCCACCACTGTTGAGTCGTCAGCGTACTTGATGATGTGGTTGGTGCTGTGTCTGGCAGCACAGTCATGGGTCAGCAGGCTGAACAACAAAGGGCTCAGAACACAGCCCTGAGGAGAGCCTGTGCTCACTAAGATGGTCCTCGATGTTTGACTGCCCACTTTGACTGTCTGCCGCCGCTGTGTCAGGAAGTCAAGAATCCAGTTACAGGTGCCAGTATCCACCTGTAACATCTTCAGCTTTTCCACCAGCTGTTGTGGAATGAGTGTATTAAAGGCTGAGCTGAAGTCAATAAGTAGGATTCGGGCATAGGTGTTTTCGAAACCAGAAGTCAAAAGTTATTTTAACATCATGTAACGTCGCCTACAAAACACAACTTAAGTTACGTATGTAATGGAATTAAAGTTACATGAATAACATCATTTTTACCTAGACCATAAGATTTTTACTAACATAACCAAGTAGTTTTGTAGCCAAACCTAACCAGATTGCAAGCCTACAATGAAGGTCTGGTACGTCTGCCGCTGGTACCCTGCAACGGTCACGTTGCAGCGGACATGCTGGGAGTCACCGACAATCAACCTGTTCAGTTGTTTAGGTATGAGGGTGGGTTGACACAGGACAAAGTTCATTTCAGATTTTTGGTCATGAACCAAAGAACTGGGCAGATAAATCTGACTGGCAGTACATTAAAGGTTAAAGGCTCGCCAAAACAAATTAAATTTCATCCTGAGGAGGACAAGGATGTCTTATTCATTAACGGCAATCCCTAAGATATTCCAGTCTGGACTGGTGGACAGACTGCCCCAACACTGGCACACAATGTGCGCCAACACCTATAATATGTAATACGTAGCCATTTGAAACATCATATTTCTTCTTCAGGTATATTTTATCTTTTTATTTGAACATTTCAGAGGCAGTTTGAGATCTCGTATACCATACAAGCAAATCAGACACCACACGCTGACTTGTAAGTACAACATATACAAACATAGGTTAATTTATCAGAATACATCTTAAAAAGAGACCGATTTAACAACTTGTGAGTGTTCCTTCAGAGATCTAAGTTGGATAAAGGTCATAGCAGGCTCCATTACTGAAAAAGTTGAAATATAGTGAAGAAAAAGTGAATTCAAACGGAAAACTCCACAGTAAACTATGTTGTCTCTCCACTGACATAGAAACCGGTCGATGTTGAATGAATCGCGGATCACTGGTTCTGCGTTCGCTCGAATGGGTTTTCCGTGTGGAGCAGGACTTCAGCCAGACAGATGCTTCCAGGTGGAAGTGGACCAGAGGGCAGTGCAGTGTTTCTGGAGCACTGCCACCAAGAGTTCCACCTGAATCGACCCGCGCTCCTCCCGCACGGCATCCCACTGAGGAAGCTCTCCCTGGCCACCCCACGGAGCTACCGCTGGATCAATAATTAACTCAAAATGCTGTAGTCGGCCTGGAGTGTGCGAGGGGTGAAGATTTATGCATTGTGAACAAGCTGATTGGTTCCCATGTGTCAGGAAAGATAAATTGATGGCAGAAAAGTAACTGTATCCTTTTTGAATAGTAATTGCTACACTTGGCTGCTTATCCACTGGCATCTCTGCCACTGGCATATCTCCAAGGGCTCGCTTTCAAGTGCTCCATGGGAATCTCTTTTTTTCTGCATCTAAAAAATTCAAATACGACACCCAATTATTTCACACATTTAAAAAAGGGGCATTTTTATTTTTATGACAATGACGTCGGTACAGCAACTGTAGGTAGAGACCTAGTGGGCATGTATTAGGTACACCTGTAAAATCTAATGCAATCAGATACAATATTCATAACTGACACTGTCAGAGGAGTCTTCATTTAACTATGTATTTATTACTGAGCTTGTAGCTTGTAGTGGTGGTGAACTGGGCTGCATTATGAAGAATGAAGAGGTACTTCTTTATGTTTTGCATGCAGTGGGACTCATATCAGAAACAATTTTCAATATAATGTAGTCCAATAATAAGGATGGAGTTGAATTAACAAAATGTAGACACTGTGAGTATATAAATGTATGTTTTATTGCAGATCCATTGTTTGGATTGCTTTTGATTGTGTAATTGTACATAATAAAGTGGCCAGGAAGTGTATAAAGTATTCAGTCATGTGTGGACAGCTCATAAAAATGTAATTGTTTCTAGTGCTATCCCACTAGCTCTAATAAAAGGCTCTTTGTACAATCTTCCAAAAACTACTTCTGTGATCGGCAGCCAACCTTGCTGCCATGCCCCGGCATCCTGAAAGTTGTGAAGCCATTCTGAGAACAGCTCGTAAAAAGGGTGAGATGCTGCAGCAGGGTTGGATTTGACCTGTGACCCTTTGCTGCATGTCATCCCCCTCTTTCTCTCATCCCATTTCCTGTCACTCTCGAGCTGTCTTTAAACAAAGCCATAAAAGGCAATAAAAAAAAGTTTTTAAACTGTAATGAGCTTTAGCGTCACTCAAAATTCATCTTTTATGGCAAAATGCACCAAGCGCAGCAGTTTTTATACTTGATTCTGTGGCCACTTGAGAGCAGCTAAAGAATCAATAAACACACTTACACACAACACATCCAGCCCAGTCGCTAAGACAACATGTGGCAACAGAAGCAGATATTTTGAACCAAAACATTTCCTAACCCGAGGTGTTTTTTGTGCACAAACATAACCACAATGTAACCTCAGTGTTGTCACAACATAACTGAAAATGAAAAGAAACATTAATTTCTAACATACCTGCTTCACATGAAACATACATATTTAACATATGTAACGTACAAATGTGACAGAAATATACAATGTGGCAGTATTTACTCTGGCTTTTGGGTTACATGATTATGGTCACCTGCAATATTCACTCCTTTTAATGCTGCTCGTTCTCCACCAACTCTTCCTGCTATAAGCTAGCTGCTAACTTTGGTAGATCCACTTTACACTACCTGCTCAGCACCAAATCACAGACAGACTGACAGACTTTTTGTTTTGTTTTGCTGAAAACAGCAGCCTGCCAGGGTGGAAACATCGAGCTCAAAGAAGCTAACAAAGCTCCGGAGAGGTGCACAGTCGGGTGATAATTCTTTGCTGGTTTGAGAGACACCTTTCACATTACACATTGTTTAACAAAATCGCTTAGTGCAGCTTTGGACTGGAAAACATGTAATTAAAAATATGTTCATAACGCGCAGAGATAAAAGAAAATCCATTGGCCTGTAACACACAGTCACAGTCTCAGGGAAGGATTAAGGTAATTACTGCAGCTGGCTAATTAAGTGACTTTGTGAAATACTGGAATACAGCTTTGCCATTTGCTTAATTGTCTCGAAAAAAAAAAATGGTTTCAGTCTTAGCGTTGCCCTTTATCACTAAGCACTTTCTTCTTATTATTATTATTTACCATTTCAAACACTGCCTGCCATTGTCATTGGATGGGAGAAGAAATAATTGGAAACAATGCAAAGATACGGTGCTGAGCAAATAATCCAGACACTTTTCTATTTGTCGTAACTGACTAATAGAAAGTTATCATGTCCAACTGAGCCGCTGCTGGAGTGTGACCAGAGAAACAATGTCTTCACTGTGATGACAACCCTAACTGCCATTCATGGATGTTGATGTCAGTGGGAATTTATATTCTGTCTCTTCCAGTTATTTGATCTCTCTTCTGGATCGTCTGGTTGCATCTCTGACTGACGGGGACGAGATCAGAGTCCACATCAAGCCTCTGTTTTGTGCGATGATCGACATTGATAAACTGTTATTAACTCCCCCCACCATCTCTTCCCCACTTCCTGTGATTTATCCTAAAAAAAAAAGCACTTAGGGAAAATCGCCGTCCTGTGCTCAATTTTTAAAGTAACAGCCTCGGGTTGGACGGACGGACGGATGGTTTTTGAACGCGTTAGAGTGACGCTGTCATCTTCGGTGATGTCGTTCGGCGGAGCAGACACTTCATTCCCACTCCTGCTCATTGTCGGCTTTCTTTCTCTTTCTCGCTCCGCTGAGGTTCGCCTCGTACCTCCCAGCTCTAGGCAGGCTCCTTCACCTTTGCCTCAAACACGAATAAACAGTTGCACTCAAATCCCACTTAAGATTCTGAGCCCAGGCTGCCACTTATTTTCCAGAGGACTGGATCAAATCAGGCCAAGGGCTGCTTGCAGAAAAAGGGACACCTCTGTTTCAATGCACGGCCTTGAAAACACAACAATATACCGAACTACATTACCGCTCATGCCAGTGTAAGCTCTCCTGACACACGTTCGCTGAGAAAAAAAAAAAGAACCAAGCACAAAAGAGCTATTCTTCCCTCGATTTCAAGGTTAAATGCTTGTGTTGTATGAAAAAAAAAAATCATTCAGCCTCTGGAAGTGTACATTCAATTCAATGGCAACGTCTCCTGTTACTAAAAAGTGTAATAATTGTTCTCTGTTCTCGGTAATTAGATTAGGAAATGTGCATGTAAGCTGTATTATTCCAAGTGGTTACTTACCGACTATTTAATCAAACTCAGACACTAATTCACATTTTATGAGTTCGTATGAGTCTCACGGAAAAGTAAATTAAACATGTTCATTCCTCACTTCTATTCCACGTAATGCAATCAGCCTCTCTTTATTAAGACCGGCGATATGTCAGCGTCTTCAGAAAGTATGGGGGGGCATCGGATAATGTGTCTCTACAGTCTGACACTGTTGATGCAAACTGACTTTTTTATCGCTCTGAAGGAATTATATTATGTAAATGGTTCCTAATTTGTTTTAAATGTTGCATGAGGAGCTGCACAATGATCTGACTGGTGCTTCCTTGATGAGGTGCTAAGCAGGAGGCAGACACAATATGGCTTCATTAGATGATATTGCAACATTTAAGTAAATGCTAAAAGTGATAAAAGCTACATAAATGTAACGGTCTGACGACTGGATATGTGTCTCTGAGGTCTCGGACGGAACCCAAAGTGAATTTTTGCTCAAAATTGTTTCAGCTTGAGGGAATAATTTGCATAACCTGGGACCAGAGTCTGCTTCATAAATGTATCAAGACGAGAGGAAAGAAAACTGTTCTGAGTTCAGTCAGAGGCGTGTCTGAACACAAACGAAAAGACCCACTACCACGGACAGCTGAGCCTCGTTGTGTGTCAGCCGTGACTGGTGATCCTGTCAGATTAATCATATTCTGTGCCCGTCACATTAACACACATGTTGCCTGCCACTCCCAGCAGCACAGCCAGCCTGACTGAAAAAGAGAAACATGTTATTTTATTTAACTATTTTATGTGGACACCTAACAAATTTGTGCCCTAGAATTTTCATTTTGAACTTTTCCTTGTCATAGACCGGCTCCATTGATAACCAGCAATTTCAAGGCCTGTGGTAGCATTTAGTTGATTGTGATATTGTTATAGTATGAAAAGTACACATGAATCTTACTCAAGGTTCCCACTGGACATAAATACACCATTTTCACAGCCGTGTGCGTCACTGTTTCACACAAGCTTACAACTTCTTGTCTTTACTTTAAAGCAGATCAGTGCGGGCGTACCATACATCAACACTGCTGGTTGATTCCTTCACCTTATTGCACTCCTGTTCAATCGGCCTCATGGGAAATCTATAGCTGCACCGTATTAAGTAAAACCTCGTGCTTCAGGAGTGTAGTCCTACTCCTGCTGACTCATAAAAATGATACAGAGGCTGTGCTGACTTCAGCTGAATATAATTCTATTAGCACACCCATTTGTTGTCGGGTTCCTCTGCAGCTTCATTCAGTTGTCTAAATGACCCTTCATTTATTTTAGTGCCCTGTTGGGGAAGAGGGCGGCACCCGAGCACTCCGGATGATGCTCCGGAAGCCGAGCCATCAGAGCTCAACTGACGGATCGAGCGGATGCATTTTCTCTCCTCCTCTTCTTCTACTACTTTTGCCTCCACTCTGCCGATAATGCACGAGACGTTCTTTTGTTCAGGGGCTGCAAATGGGGCTCTCAGCAGCTGCTTTCAAAATGGATTCAGTGGATTTTTCTTTCAAATTCTCTTTCTCTCATAGCTCTGGTGTGAACAGTAAAAATATATTTTTTTGTACGAGGTTACATGTTCAAATAAATCCATGATTCGTGGCTGAAGCAACATTTTGGTCCATTGTGTTTGTCTCTATAATCAGTTGTGTGCTATTAAACAAGAGTCAATGAGCAGAATGTGTTTTTTTCCCCGTCATGTTTTACACTCAGTCTCATGCCTCGTCACTGGTAACACCCACTCATTTTCACATGCTGCAAAGTGTGCACTGTCGCCCTCTTTAAGCTTTTGACACGGCATCATTTACAGCACATTTACACTTTATCTTGTTGTCTTTTACAGTATGTACTTTCCCCAGCTTTTCCAACAAGCCTTTATCTCTCACTCTCTCTCACAGTATGCCAAATCGGTTTTTTCACCCGTCACTCTCTGTATCTTTTTTTATTCTTTCTCTCCATCTCTTTCCTCTGGTGTGTCTGAGTCGTGAGCAGAAACAGGTGGCCCCTGACAGGAAGTGGGCTGGCTCGTGCTTCAAGTCACCCCTCATTCTTGTGGTTCTTCCAGAGCGAAATACTCCCTACTGTGATATGGCATGTCTGTGGGCTCAGTGGTTGTTTTCGCTTTGTCAGTAAATGTACAGCTGTTCACCATTTTCTTCATTCTCCTACAGTTTCTTCTTCGTTAGTTGGCAGAAAAAGTGAGAATAAATCTGTCGTTGTGTTTCTGTGACATTGGGTTTTTATTGAGTGTGTGTTCCTGTGTTTGGCACACTTTTCTTCATCATCTTCACTTCTCCTGCTGATCTATTTTTAGCTACGCTGGCAGTGTGTCTCTCTGGATCACAATGTCGGTCGCTTGGTCATTCGGTCCGTCAGCTGCTTTGGCTCAGACTGCAATACCTCGACAACTGTTGGACGGATCTCAATGGAATTTCATGCATACATTCATGGCCCACAGAGGATTAATCCTAATGCCTATGGTGATCCACCGACTTTTCCTCTGGCGATAATGTCTCTATTGGACTGACTGCCATGAAATTTGGTCCAAATACTCATGCCCCCCCTCAAGATGAATTGTAATAACGTCGGTGATGCCCTAAAATTGTATCCGGTGTCAGCATCAGATCAAATTTTAAGTTTGTCAAATACTTTGGAGGTATTTGGTCACTTTTTTGTGCTTAATAGCAAATGGTAGCATGCAGACATGCTAAACTAAGTGGTGGACATGGTAAACATTACCATGTTAGCCAGACAGCATTAGCATTTAGAGCCACTGGCATGACTCGAGGCTCTTACTGTTCTGTATTTACAAAAGTTGAAGTGGGTCTTTATGTCCTCAAGGGGTTGAAATCTTTTATGCTTTCACCACCAAACAAAAACTATCCTTGAGATGGTTCCAGAGTGGAAGATATAGTGGCATCTGGTGGTGAGGTTGCAGATTGCAACCAACTGAACACCCCTCATCTCACCCTCCCCTACAGTGGCTGCTAAAAAAACATGTTTCCTAGAGCCAGTGTTTGGTTTGTCCATTCTAGGCCACTGGTGAGAACATGGTGGGGGCACTCTGGAAGAGGACCTGCTCCCTCTGTAGATATAACAAGCACATTCTAAGGTTATGAAACGTTCTTTATTTAAGGTGATTATAACCTAATGAAAACACTATGAATATTGTATTATTTCTGCCCCTAAATCCAGCAAACTGGACCTTCAAATCAAATACTAACAATATGCACTTCCATAATCAAGGGAGAGGCTAATGAGAGCAAAATCCATTCCTCTCTAAAAGGTTTTGTTGTGCTTTTTTCCCCCTTACATTTCTCATCAAAGTCATGTGTATGCCACATCTGTGGTCCTTCTCTTGTTGTAGTGTGTGACAGCCAAAGAGAGAGCCAGTCTCATGAAATTATGGCAAAGTTTTACATCCTTTTTTATTCCCTAAAGGCAAGGCTCCTCTCAAGCAAGGACACTTGTTTTCAGACACGCATGGTTATTGTTTTCCCCAAGTGCAAACAGCAGATCCTCAAGGATATTAAAACTGGATACTTTCATAAGCAGACCCACAGGGACACGCTGCCTCGATGCTGAAGATAGCTGTAATGAAACAAACGGTCAGTTGCTGGTAACATCCCTCTGTCTCTTCATCTCTTTTGTTCATACTGCTATATTCTGCAATATACAGCCACCCAGACAATAACAGATTCATATGTGGAATTGTTCATTGTCTTAATTTGAACTCCAGAGATCAGATTACAGATGTTAGCACAAGAGCGTCAGGCAGATATTAGGAGCAAGCAGGAAGAAATAATAGAGGATGAATTAAAGTATTGAGCCTCTGCAAAGACCACCTTTAATCTTAGAATCCTGTTTAACTCAGAACATTAGCGGCTTTTTCATTATGCTTAAAAACTCCAATGTTTCCACAAACCCTGCCTCCTTAAAATGATGTTGTACTCACAGCAAATATATTTCTGAAAGAAACGGGTCTCTCTTCTCTCTCTCTCTCTCTCTATATATATATATATATATATATATATATATATATATAGAAGCAGTGTTAATATTTTACCATACGTCATCTGTAAACATTTCTGCTTGAGTGACGTGAAGAGGTTTTTGTTAGCAATGGTGAGGCGTGTCACGATTTTAATTTGAAGTGATTCTCATTCGTATTTTTGTTCTCCCCATCCCTGCATCTCTGAAGAGATACAACTAACTAGTTGCCCTGTGTGCACAAAAACACAATTAACTGACCGCTGGCAGAGGTAACCCCGACAAAGTTGGAGATGGATTTATTTTATAATTTATTGATTTGTTTGGGAGGAGAGTTTACTCATGACAGATTTGAGAAACCAAACTTAGTCACAAGCAGGATTTCTATCTCTTGTTGTTTATTGTTGAATTCCAGATCTGATCTCAAATCTGGGATCTTTATTCCTGGTTAAAGTTATGTGAACTTGTCTAACCCTAACGTGCATAAAGGCACCAGGATGAAGTCAAGCTGCTGTTGGAATATACCCTCTAGTATCTTTTTATAGAAGAATTGAAAATGTAAATGTCATGCTGTCACGGCGTAAAACCATCTGTTGAAGTCAAATCGATTCGTAGAAACCCCTAGCAATGGCGGTGGTTTAACAAGACAACAACTCCCATGATACCATGCCACTTATTTGATGTTTGGTTACTGATCCTGGAAACCTTTCATTCATACTTAAACAGGCTGTGACATTCTTCTAACCTTATTTCTTATTAGATACGATCCCGTCACAAACTTAATTTATCCAATGGAAGATCATTAATCTTTCTTCAAACCAAAAAGAAATAATGAGAAAGACATCTTTTATGCAGAATGAAATCTCTTACCAGCTCAGACAAAGTATGACTAACACAGTGAGCTTCAAATTGCAGGTGAAATAAGTAATAATAATAAATAAATGCCAATATCCAACTTTGTAATCACTGTTTTCAGCCCGTCTTTTAAAGCTCTCTCAGGGTTATTTGATGATAAAGACTTGATTTCAACTAAATTTGTTCTGTCAGTGTATTTTCTGTGACTGTGGCAGCATTTAACAATCATCTAAATTCATCTTTTCTCAATATAACTTCACATTTTAGTTCCATTATTTGTGTTTATTTATACAGCCTAGGAAGACTACATTAGCAGAAGAATGGGGACCCCTTCGACAATAAATAACCTACCAGCTCCAATGTAAAAAGATGCATATATCTAGAGATCATCTTGAAGGCCTCACAAAACAGTTCTAATGTTGACGTGCTATCACTTCAGATCCAATCTGACACCCCGAGTTACCCGTTATTTACAGACCCAGGTGCAGACGGACAAAATGCCAGCTCGTCTTCCTCCCTCTCTGCAGCCCACACGAAAGTGACGGCTTGAAAGGTCATACAAAACACAGTGTACTTTTCACCAGGTTTCCCTTGCATCAGTAAGCCTGAACAGTGCGGTCAATAAATCGGAATGACAGCCCAGATCATTGGCTGCTGTCTGCGGGTTCCTGCGTCTCTGTTGTTTTATCCCCTGTGTGTCTCTGTCATGCCCGTCTTCATCTGGACACTCTACGCAAATATTGATTCCAGCCTTCGTTAGCTCAGCTGGCAGCCGAGAACACTGATGTAACCCAGAAAGGATTTGACAGACAGTGACGAACAGGATGCAGTGGAGCTCGGCAATCGGCTGAAACGAGCACCATGTTTCTGCGATATGATATTATGACATGATATGAATACAGCTTTAGAAATTTTTTTCAAGAGAAAAGGTGAAGGTATCAGTGAGGCGGTGCAGATACGGTTTTCATTTTGCTGTCTTTTCAGAATTATCGGTGTATTACCTTAACCTCTGTTTCTCACACAGCCTTTAACACGTCTCATTTTATGTCTCCATTTCTTTCTCTTGTGGAAATTGGCTCTGTGGACATAGAAGTGGAGCGTTTCCTCTCTTCCAGCCCTCCCTTTTGGCCATGCTGACATATCGATCGGAGCGTGTTCAAACCTGGGCAAAGGCAAAGACGTCTGTGTCCGTTCGACTCGCCATGTACCCCGGTTCCCATGGCAACCTGAGGCCGTGCGTGCTCCTGTCTCCAAGCAGCCTGCAGGTTTCCATCAGTGCCTGAGGTGTGGTTTCTCTCCATCCATCCGTCCGTCTGTCCATCCATCCATCCATCTAAACTTTCTCTCTCTGCCTCTTCCAAAAAAACAGTGAGGGCTCTGAGGGAAAAAAAAACAAACTGCAGTCACGATTTGTCTCTTCTGATTGTTAGCTGCCACACTTTCCACGTTAGAGGAACAAATGGACTCCGGTGTGAGGTGGATTTCACACAAGGTGACACTGCTGACTGTTCATCACTTCAGCATTTTTGGCTGTGCTTCCCTTCCACCTCTTTGCAATTATGTCAAATGCTCAAAGCATTTCTCTTTTTTCTGCTGGTCAAGCACAAAACGGTTTGTGATAATATTAGTTTCCTCGAGGAGCCGCTCCAAGAATGAATTGGGTGTCGGCATTCAACATTGGTTCTGTCAGCAAAGGCTGAATTCACAGTTTGACTGCATTCATCATGAACATGTGCTCAGATAAATGAGATGATGGACCACAAAAGTAGCACCTCCATTTTTCTGCCGCAACCGCACGCAAAACATCATCAGGTTAATGGGACATGACTCCACAACTTTGGTTTCTGTTATTGGTGGGCGTAATTAAGTGATCTCACCTGAAGGTGGGAGCCCCGTGAATTAATCACAAGAAATTGTGTCGCCATGATGCATTTGTTGCCAGGGCAGAACGGAATTGCAGGAGCCTTAAGCTGAAAACAATAAAACACAACAAGTGATTGGTTTATTCTTTATTTCGATGTGCAATAGCTCTGACCAACATAGCTGAGGGAAATTCAGGTCGGATATTTCAGAAAGTAAGAAAACACTCCAGCACATGAAGCTACACCACCAACTTCTGCCCGGCTGTGGAATCGATACTCACCCCCAACACAACTACACACACAGCCCCAAAGGTTCGACTCACACTTTCCTCGTAAAAAGATTTTCAGCACATTGGCGGTTGCAGCATAAAAGAAAATGGATTGGAAGCGCAGTTTAGGTCATCTTTGTCCGAGTACAAAACACACACACACACACACGCACACACACACACAGGTGCTTTTAAGAAAGGGCAACAATTGTATGTGAGTACAATAAAACGTCAGTCATCTTTGGAAATGCAAATGTGGTGAAACTCACAAGAAATGGAGGTCATTGCTACAGAGGATACTGTGGAATAGTAGGAATGAAACCTCTCATTTCATTGCAACTAAAGTTGGCGACAGGCGGCACACACTAGTGAAAACAGCTTTTAAAAATACTGCATGAATACAACTATGCATGTAATCCATATTACACATTCCATATATATTAGTTATATTAAATGGTACTTGATGCCTGTGAGACAGGACAAAACAGAGTTTAACGCAAAATTGAAATGAGAAATGTCCTTAAAAGTTAAATATAGAAGCAGGAGTACTGGAGTTTTTAGCATTGACTAGAAAGTACATCAAGGGGTGATGTTAATGTGCTTTCTTTTGGACCATTAGGATTTGAGTGTCTTTATATTTTTGTTCATTCATGCTTTACTGAATGCCATCAACAGGACGAGAGAGAGAGAGACCAGAGATGTGAGTCCAGTTCACTGTAGACACACTTGTCCCTCACTGCTGTCCAACTAGTTTGTGTGAAGGTGGTATTTATCGCTCCCTGTGAAGGAGGAGAAGTTCTTTTTACTTCAACAGATCTACATTTTAATGACTGGATGTTGTTTTCTGTTGTAACCCTGCGAGATTGAGTTTTAATTTGTCAATTTTTTTCATTAACTGTACAAGGGGTGGTTGATACGTTCATGACCTGAGGGAGAAGGAGTCAATTTCAGAAAACCTAGCAGATTTATTTTCCAAATCGTCTCCTCCTACTTTTACGCACTTACTCCATCAGTTTTTTGTAGAAGTCGGCATCTAGGACCTCCAGAAAGTGGTCCACAGCAGTGAACTTTATCATCTCTGTCAAAATGCTGACCACTGAGCTCCTTCTTCATCTTGGAGAAGTACTCTGATGACAAATCAAGTGAATAGGGCGGGTGTTGGACGAGTTCATATCCACATTCCCAGATGGCAGCCATTGGCACTGTGGGCTGGAGCATTGTCTCAAACGGTGCTGATTTGCAATTTTTTGTCACCCGAAGGAGAAATACCACATTATTAACCCATAATAATGGGTGCTCGGAGGATCATAAGGACCATAAGGACCTGCTGGTGGGTGCTCTGATGTAGGCAGGCGACTGACCATGTAGAGCTCTATAAGTGATCACAAGAACTGTAAATTGGATTCTATATCTGACAGGGAGCAAGTGGAAAGCAATCAAATTCGGTGTTACATGAGGCCTTTGTGGGGAGGAAATGAAAAGCAGTAGTATAAAGAGTGAAAAGGCCACATAGGGAGGAGGTCAGGGACACATGCTCCAACAAAGATAGGACTTTCATTAGGAGAACACTGTGTACAGTGTGAAGCAAGAAGTCAAAGGTGAGCTCTTTTGACTTAACGTAGTAAAGTTCAGTCACGTACATAACGTGATGCAGGTTCCTTACATGACTTACGTATGTTTGTAACTGAAGTTACAGAAGTAGTGTCGTTATTTTAACCCAAACTTTGGTGTTTTCCTACATCTAGCCGAGTAGTTTTATTGCCTAAACCTCAGCTAACTGCGAGCGTATGATGGTCTGGTACTCCTGTTGCTGGTATGCTGCAAAAGTCATGTTTTAGGAACATAACATGACTTGCTATCCAGTGTTTTTGGTACGGGGATGTACAATTACTACCACTATTGTTTTTTGTTTGGGGTGGATAAAAAATAAATACATTTCTAACCGTATTCAAATCCATTATGTAGAATCTCTTCTCGAAAATAAATTTGCAAATTTGTACTGTAGAGTGAAATAATACATAACAAATACATATATTAAAAAATGTATGATGTAAAACATTTAATAAATTGTCTTTGTACTGTTCTGAGTTAAGTATATTTCAAAAAGGGTTTTTAACGGTTGTGCATTAATAATTATATCTTCAGAATAAGGTAATTTGCAAACCAACAAATATGCAACATGTTGTCCTACATATACTGATGTGAGTAACTCCTCACTGGTGTTTCTGAGACCCCAAACAGAACTTGTCTACTTCCTGCAGCAAACATTAAACATGTCATTAGGTCAAAATCTCATTTATCAGCAACTGTCATTAAAGGCAGAACAGTCATGAAGTATCAAGCTTACAAAGAAATGTTAAAGGATAACTACCGTTTTTTACAACCTGGACCTTATTTCTGGCAAAATATATGATCATTTACTCACCCAGATAACTTTGGTGTCATTCGGCGTCGTTCGGACGAAATTAGATCCAGTGTAGCGGCGATATATCCATATAATGGGAGAGACGGGGCAGCGACACACAGCCTCTATATAACGCATTATCTGCCACGAAACTAGTTCATTTCATCAATATTTAGTTACGATATGCTAGCGCTATTCCCCTCTGAGTCCGGGCTCGTCCGTTATCAACATCCGGGGTCAAACTAGCAGTAGCAGCTACAGGTAAACAAGCCGCGCTGTCGCGGTGCGCGCGCAGCTCAGAGACGACATCTTCCAGGTCAGAGGTAGTAGATCAGCCTACAGACCCCGGATGTTGACAACAGACGAGCCCGGACTCAGAGGCTAATAGCACTAGCATTTCATAACAAAATATTGATGAAATGAACTAGTTTCGTGGCAGATAATGCGTTATATAGAGGCTGTGTGTCGCTGCCCCGTCACTCCCATTATATGGATATATCGCCGCTACACTGGATCTAATTTCGTCCGAACGACGCCGAATGACACCAAAGTTATCTGGGTGAGTAAATGACCATATATTTTGCCAGAAATAAGGTCCAGGTTGTAAAAAACGGTAGTTATCCTTTAAGTGTGTTCTTTGAGCTTTTAAAGAGGGCCGGTGTCTCCAGGACCCCAAGCAAAGCGCCGAATGTGAATTGTCACATGATGTCTGTCTGAGCAGAGGTTACTGTACAGAATTACATTCAGTTTTGAAAATTAGACTTCATTTTGAGAGTCTGCCTTTGCATCACTTTGTAGCCAGTGACTTTTGGATTGATTGTTGGGGTGTTGTAACGATATCCTGCCTGGTTTTACATTGTCTAAATTTAAAGATGAGCCACTCAGGTCTTCATTATGAAGCTGATACTACAGAAATTACGATTCACTAAAGACAGATGAATTCCGCCGAGCTTCACACTCAATAACAGAAAACAGTGGTGAAAACATTTAATTTTAATCTTTGCCTCATTTTCTTTGGAAGGAGGGAGGTTATCTTTGACATGCAATGTTTGTGTAGTCATATGCAGCACACGTTCCCTCTTCCAGACATTGACATGCTCAACTCTTCCTGCAGATTTACCCGCTGATTATCAATCTGATGCCTTTCACAGGTATTGATTTCATTGGATTTCTAAAAATTGCACGGGAATAAATGTCAATGCGTGCATATTGCATGACCATAGTGGAATCCTTGAATAACCGTAACTAAACCAAATTAATTAGAAATGACAGCTTCGCAACAGAAATTGACCGTGACATCAATATTTTAATTTCACAGCTCTTCATGCAAATTACAGTTATTCATGGTTTGAAAATAAAGGTCAGGGAAAAGTAAATGAAGCAGTTATGTGACTATGGCATGTACTGAGCATTGAAATAAGTATTTACAATCAGAGGGTGGGCCATCTGCCATGTTATGTGGACTCCAGCTGCTTGGGACCCAAGCTTCCCCTATACTTACTCTTTCAACGGGTGACACTGAGTACCCACCATGAGCCATCCTGGAAGACAACATAAAGACAGCGTAAAGTAAACATCGCTCCAGCTAGTCAATCAGCCTTTTCTCCCCCGTCCAATCAATTGAGTGCTCGCCTTCAGAGGCTTGAAAATAGATTGAGCTGCGCTTTGTGTGGCACAACAGATGAGAGTGCACTTAACTACAGGGAGAAAATGGGCAGCATTTCCATCCTCGTCTCTGCAAATGTACATCAAGAGGGGCATTTTCAGTTTTGGTAACATTTGACCAGCGCAGTATGCTTTTAGAGTCCATTCTCCTGCCCCCCTCTCTCTCTCTTAACATCCCTGCGTAAAATGTTTCCACATATCTGAATAGCAGGATGCAATCACAAAGACTAATATTAAAGGTAGCACTCCTAAATTTAAACACAACCCAGCCTAAAACATACCAAAGTGATACCAAAATCAAACTTTTTATCAAATATTCGGCTGTACTTGACTGAAGGTCAGTCGTTTTCTCCTTTGTATAGAGCAGCTTGAAATCCTCCGTTAAAATCAATTTTTGAAAGGTGATCTGTGTGTACATTGCCCTGACATTCAACCTCTGTCCACTAATTGAAAGGTTGGAGGTTCGATCCCCAGATCTCCCGGCTGCATGTTTAAGTATCCCTGGAAGATATGAACCCCAAATAGCTATGTGCAGGTGGCACCTTGCATGGCAGCCTCTGCCACCAGTGTATGAATGAGTGGTCAACAGACCAGAAAATCACCATATAATTGCAGGTCAATTCACCATTTACCAAACAAAGTCTGCCCTCTCTCTAAGGCAGGCAGAGGTGTGCAATTTTGACACCACAAACATGGTTTCTACAAATGTTTGTTATTTTAACCGTTTCCACACACTGATGCATTGTGATGCCACCTCTTCTATTGATGCCGTTTTGGACAAACTGGTTGTTGCGATGTCGTTTGGTGCACGTTGGTTTGATCGGCTACATAATTGACAGCGAGCATCGTCCACACGGATCAGACTTGGTCCAACATGTCCCACGGATGCTTGATCGCACTGGGATCTGGGGCATTTGTAGGCCAGATTGATGCCTTGAGCTTTTTGTTACAATCCTCTGGCCATTCCTGAGCATTTTTTTTTAGCAAGGGCACATTGTTCTGCTGGGAGTGGTGCATGTCACATGAGATCCAGGACCCAAGGTTTTCCTGCAGAATATTGAATTGTATCAAGATGATAAATGTTACTTATTTCACCTGTCAGTGGTTTTAATGTTGTTGCTGTATCACTTGAAGAAACTCCTTCATTCTGCTCCTCAGGAATAAATTTAAAATCTCAGTTCAAACTGATCTCCTTTTGCTCCAACATTAGAGAGGTGCAACAGAAGAAGAAAAAGACAATATTCTATGAATTCTGAGTAGTATTAGTGTCATAGTACAAAGTAACAGCTTGGCATTCTGTAGGTTCACTGATGGCTGTCTCGGAGATTAGCTACGTCAGTAAACCTTAATGCCAAACAGGTAAAAGCCAACACCATGAAATGGGATTGTAGCAGATAAAAACTGCACACACTAAAGTCACTGCCTCAACTAGAAGTGAATTCACTAGAAATACTGCATATATTCAGTTAATGCATCACTGTCAATGACATTTGCAACATGCAAATTGTGGCAGCACTGGTGAGAAAATGCCTTCAAACCACGTAAGAATATAAACAAAACATATGAACAGGGAATGCCAACGGTCACTTATACTTGGACAATAATCAAAAAATGCCTCTTCAAAAGGATAACAAAATAATGCCTCTTCAGGGAACAATGAAACTGAAATATACTTATTTTGCCGCCTTTTAAGTCCACAATAAAATTAAATAGGAAAAACTGAAGGTGAATACAGGGGCTTGGATATTAAAGGGTTCAGCTAGACAAACAACAAAGGAAAGCTGCAGGCGCCAGGCTATTGAAAGGAAAGCAAAACTCTTGCACAAAAAAGCCTGGTCCTGATGCAGGTAACTTAGCTGAATGGGGACTTTTGGTGGTCACTCTACAATCTCACAATTCCCCTCAACTAGAAAGAACAAGGACAGCAAAGACATCTCAATAGGGCCTTAACAGAGCAGACTTGCTGGCTGACAATCTGTTTGGATGAGGCTGCAGTGTGTCAAGGACACAATCAGAATCGGACCGACCTGGGTCTCATTCCCCTCCTTTCTTCAGCCATCACAAAAGGGTGTCGTCACACCCTGATTGGCTGTGAAGGGAACGCCCCAAGTTGCTTTCACTCATGAAGTAGGAATCAGTCGCCACATGTGATCTGAATCCACCGCAATCAGTCCCGAGAGATATTGAAATTCAGCCAAAATAAAATAAAGTTAGAAAGTTACAGAATAAATGCAGTGTACCTTTAGCTAAAATTCAGTTATTGTTGTTCATGAAATTTTAATTGATAGTGTAAATTGTCAATCCATGTATTTAAATCTTGGAGAGCAAATGATTTCATTTCACTTTTCAGACCTCATTATAATGGGTCAGGGTAGGAACACCACCTTGGTTTGATATGAAGCCTTCGATAAGGCCTCAGTTGGCTTCAAACAAAAGTGCATATTGAATTGTTGAGCATCTCTCTTCCCACACCTTTTCTGTAGAGATCAGGTAGGCTGTATCTGACATTTTTTACAATACTAGTGCCAACAGTTTGAACATCTGTTTTTTCATTCCTCACAATTTTTTTTCTCTTTCTGTGTGTTCAGCCGATTGCAACACCATGAGGACAGGCCGTTGAAAAGAGTGCATAATTGCGTTTTGGAGGCCATCCTGGTTTTTTTGGAGCCAAAAGTGACCATATTTGGAAAAGAGAGTGGAGCTGTTGAGAATACACCTCTTTCCTGAATGACAGTTGCCATGGTAGCGACTTGTCAATCACAAGTTTGTCGTGCTCTAAAGCATAACAAGTTTTTTTTGTCTTTTTTACTCTAAACAGAACCAATATTAACAAAATGAACATCAAGCTGTATTCAAGAATATTTTAAATTAAGCGATTAAGACCACAAACTGTTTACTGAGCTAATAAATAAAGTAATAAGTAGGGTCATTTTCTCATAAGCTTACATACAAGTGAACTTGTCTTTTTTAAACCAATGGAGGCGTCCCCTGCTGGTTGACAGAATGCAGGTTTATGTAACTCCTGCAGCGAAGCCTCACTTTTCAGACCCAGAAGCTCCGTTCATATTTTTTACTGTTCAATGTGGCGTTCAGAACAGCTAAAAATACTTTAATCTTTAAACAGTTTGGACGACACTTTCTACTACTACTTTGTGTCAAGCCTTTACAATGCAATTAACCAATCATCAAACTTTCAATCCATTTAAACATCACATATTGACAGGATACCGAACTCGACAGAGCAGTTGCCTCCACCTGGCTGCTCAGCTCACCTTTTTTTGGGTACATATTTTCTTGGAAGCTTTTATGGTAGCTGTAGCTGATCTTCATCCCAATCATGTCAATCAGGCTCAGCTGTGAGACACTAATGGAAGGTCATGGTACACACCAAAAAGAACATCATCATCCAAAAGTAGTAGAAATCACTGTAATGACACCGATTCTCTGGACCTTAACTACAGTGATGCATTTGAAATACATTCACTCAAGTACTGTACTCAAGCACAATTGTGTGAAATTGGTATTTCCATTTATACTTCCACTCCACTGCATTTTGGAGGCAAATATTGTACTTTTTGCTCCTCTACATTCATTTGATGACTTAAGTTACTAGTTACTTTGCAGATTACATGCTGCATTAAAGCAAAAGTTATGACAATTTTAATTAATTTATTAAAATGTATTTAATTTAATTTATTTAATCTGCAATTAAGAAAAAAACACTGATTCCAGTAATCTGAAAAATGCTTAATATTGGATCCAGTAATCAGCCAGGCCAAAAACTGGTTGACCCGTAGAATACAATCTATACATACATAAAAATATACATACAATTTACCTTTACTTTTGATATTCAAGTACATGTCACACTGGAGCAGACAAGGTGGAGCCAAACGCGGGAGATGGCAGGCAGGAAGTGCAGTGGGTGAAGTTTTATTCGAGATCACGGCAACACAAGGACCATCGGGGAAACACGACAGATAACTTGACAAAGACTGGACTTAAATAAAAACTAAACTAATGAGGGGATGAGGTGCAGGTGGAGTGAGGCGGAGACACACAGGTGAGGGTAATGACTGGAAGCAGACTGGGAACATGTCAGGGCAAATGAAGGAGATGCAGTGAAGGTGTGCAGGGAACGCAGACTGGTGAGGAGCACAAGAACACAGGAGGGAAACAGCAAAAGTCCTGGTCCCTTCTCCCAGAAAACCCATAGAACACCACCGTAATGACACTGAAAGGACAGGACCATGACTTTAACTCCAGCACTATTCCTATGGGTGACTTTCACTTCTATCAAGGAAATATTTTAACATGATCTCACACTTTTACTATGACTTTTGTGTAATTCTTTACAATACTGTTTAACAAGTGGAGTAACGTAACAGTTAAACTTCACAACATGTTGCATCCCGTCAACAACAGATGGGAGGAGTCATTCAATTATCACCTTATTAAATCATTGAGAGGTCTGAAAAGGCGTGAAAGACAGTTTGTGATTAATTATGATTCTGAAATGCCCCCGCATTTGCATGCAAACCCCCAACACTTTGTCTTATTAAACATGTAGAAATTAGCATCAGTCCTGTTGGCCATCTGCTCTGTGAATGTTCTGAAATACAGGCAATCATTTTGTGGAGCTAACAACATCCAGGACAACGTATTAGAAAAAGATAAGGCCCAATCTTGCACAGTTGATTGATATTATCTCCATTGCACCAAGTCATGCTCTCCTCAATTCAATTAGAAAAGCCATCCGAGTCACCTTCATGACAAATTTACACACTTTACACACTGCTGAGAATCAATAAGAAGGGAAAATGGATAGAAAGGGAAATATCAGCAGACACATCCAGACTTTTTGTCTTCCCCTGGTTTGTAATTGGGAGCTTGGCTAATTAAAATAGAGTTCCCAGGCAGTCGATGACGGCCGTTGCTGCCGCGGTTCTCCCCTTCAGATGTTCAATGAAGGGGAAGGGGTATTAGAGCCATAAGGAATGACACAAAGCTGGCGATTCACACATAATTGCTCACCCAGGGAGGATGCAGTGAGGCTGGTGGCCTGACGAACGCCTGAGGTGTCAGTTCCTGTCAAGATGATGAAGCTCTCCAATGCCCCCCGGCCCTGCTCTGAGACCCCAGCTCGCTCCAAATGGGATGTCAATTTTAACTTTATAAATCCAAAATTGATGAAATATGAGGTGGCTGAACTTCAGACTAAGCCGTAGTTAGGTTTGTAGTGCAGAGGCCCTTAACTGGGGCTTGCCTCGGCTGAGCTGTGGATTTATTTATGGAGCCAATAAATCTGGGTGTCTCTGGAAAAGGAAGGGTTTTTTTGAAACAATCAACCAATGTTTAGAAGCGTCTTTTAGAGCTTCATGATTCAGCACACTCAGTATTTGAGGTGTCTTGTAAATCACAGCAAAAGCCATGTGGAAGTGCACATTGGAGGTCTTGTTAAATTTAGTTCCTAGCAACCCAGAGAAACATGTCACAATTCAATAGTTTGAAATGCTTTGGCGGATTCTCAGTGACATGTTTGAAAATGCAAGTGTTTACCTATTTCGTGTGTTGTCTCCTTTTAAATCTGTTCAAACACATAAATAAATTAAAATGAATTACACACCTGCAGGCAGAAATACCAGGGTCCAAGCACCAGATGCAACTTGGGACCAAAGGCCCACAGGATCGACTAAATTAGATCAATCATATTTACAAAATGACAGTAAAACTATTAATAAACAGATTGTAATTTAACGAAATGTTTATCAAACAAACATAGTGAAAATAATCACAGAGCAACAACAAGAACTTTAAAACTGTCAATAAAAGATGATTGCCAGGACGCGTCCAGCTGAAGTATGGCCGCCGTGAGTGTGCAGCAAAGATCAGACAACATGATGTCAGCACCAAAAAGATCCAAAAGATAAAACAATTTGTCATAAGGCCCTGACTGTCACAGCCAAAAAGGCTGCCAAGCGGTTTTGAGGCGTTTTGTCAGGAGACCTGGGGATATTTCCAGCGGTTTGTGTCAATTTTTCATGTGAAGTTGGACCATCTCAATCTGTGATCGTGGCAACCAAAATGGCTATTTTAAGCCAAACCATGATCTTCTTTAAACTCTAACCAAGTGGATTTTGTGGCTCAATCTAAACAGAGCATAAGCACAGCGTTGTGACAAGAGAAAAATAGAAAATTCAACCCAAACAGATGTAAAATTACAACATAACATCAAACATCAAACATTTGAACTTAGCTGTGGTAACACTTATTCTTGTGAGTGGGTTGCCTATGCTGCCGTAATAATCACCACTCCTCCCTGTGCTGACTTTGTCGCGTAACCTGGCGAGAGGTCACTGCCTAACAATAACCAGAAAGATGGTCCGTAAACCGCTGTCACAGTTGACCTGATGTTCGGCTCGATCAATCACTTCTGCACTTTACGCAGGTTGTGAAAGACCGTAAGAAAACATTGATCAGGGCTCAATGAAAGTCCCACGCGTCTTTCGAGCAAGTCATGCAACAGTCACGATCACCGGAGCGCACCAGGACTAACTTCTAATGAGGGGATTCATGTCACTAATTAATTGTCTTCTGGTCATTAAGGGGGACAGTTTCCATCTAATTTAAAACAATACATTTGGCACCCCATGTCTAAGTGTCTCAGACCTGGAGATTCAGTCAGGTTTGGGTTACTTCTGGAAGCGCTCTCATAATTCTTCTTTGATTCCTTTTATTCTAAGCTGTGTGTCTGAAAGGTAGCAGCAGCTCCTCCTCACCTTTTCAAAATGCTCCTTGTTTTTCCATCATAACTCACTGTTCTTGACTGAGTGATTGCCTGTCCCTCTTGGGGCAATGCTGTTCTTGGACCATGTCCAAAGTGCAGTTTTTCATCAATACTTGAGGGATATTATTTAATATTCCATATTAAAGGGCTGAGAGTAGATTGGAAACACAGAGGTGCAGGAAAAGAAACTGCCTTGAAATGTAATAATAAACAGAATTGCACTTTGCCGCTCCCAGCCAACTGCCTCCCTTGATAACTTCCGATATTGCCTATGCCTGCCTACTGTATACTGCTGTGTAGTGATTTGGTCTACAGTGTGGTAATGGCCTTTCCTTAACTTCCTTTTCTGCAGGCACTATTTGTGATGGTCTCTTTAACTGAGCAGGGGACTGATTACAGCTGTAGTACATGCACTTCATTCAGAGTTCTCTGACATACACGTCATAAGAAGAATCCCAGATTCCCACAGGGGTGCATTAAAATTAGAAAACAGACAGGAAGATGGACTAGCCAGGCCCGGACATAACCTCCAACGACATGGATTCACATCTGGTGCACAGGAAGCGAGCCACATTTCCTCTGGAGGGGGAAAAAGAGAGTGAATTAGAGTTTGAGTGATGTTGGAGGCATAAGATAAATCAAATCTGACTGGGGGAGTCACTTGAATAAGGTGACAAATGACCAGCCGTGACAGACAGGGCAGTATTTTAATCTCCTTTAGTTAATTTATCCAGGACCTGAGCTCAACCCTTGGAAATCAGTTATTATTGTCACTGCACCGGACTTTCCTGTCAACAAAAGGATTTAAAGCCTGGAGAAAAGGTTTATAATGCAGCGCTAAAGTCATACAAGTGACATAATGAACAGATGTAATAGTGTAATTGTGCACCAGGGTCCCTCAGACAGAGTTGTCTCAGGTCATTTCGTAGACGAGCGCTGGACTGTGCGAGCCTCGTCTGTGTTCGTGTGAGGAGATGCCAGTGGCCCAGTATGTCCTGACATGATTAAAGAAAAGACCTCACAGAGAAACATCTGTTTGGCCCGGAGACATGTTGTCACCCAGATGAGGTCGAAGGAAGGATTCTCAGGAGATAAGCATCCGGGTTTTTAATTTAGAGAATCTCCTCCTCTCTACTTCCATCACTTTGGCTCGTCCTCTCTTTTTAAATCTGCTCTCTCTTTTCCTCTCGTTCCCCCTCGTTCTATTTATAATATTTTCCATTATTCCGTCCTTCTTTTCCGTTAAAGCGGCACTTATTGCAGTGTGTTTAACCAATTTTGAGTGTTACAGTTGATGATATAAACATAAATGATGATGACAATAACACAGACGTTGGCGATAATCACTATGTTTGCAGTACCATTAACGGGTTATTTCGAGACCAGGCAAAATGTAATCTGTGTTTTACTCAAAGGGGAAAACCTAATGAGAAAATGGGGCTTATTGCTGGGGGAATGAGATGTGGTAATTACATTAAAACAGATAACAACTCTTTATGCATCAAGCTCCTACTCCAGCACAACATAATAGTAATACTCCTCAGAGATTAATGCTAGGGAAGATATGAAGTGCCACATGATTGATGGGATCATTAGCTTAGCTTTCACATGGGAGCACAAATGTAGAAAGTTTGACTTTAGCATACGAAAAATGAAATATGATGTTAGTTGTGGGGAAAGAAGAGGCTGGAAGAAGTCCTGCACAGGGTCAAACAGATTAAAGGAGAAGTATTTGCTCCTCGGGGGAAGGTCAAGCTATTATTAATAGAAGAAACTTCAAATGATTTAGATGTGAATAAACGGCTCTGTAAAGCTTTTAGTGAGGGATGACTGGCTGTGTTTCAGATGAAATTTAGCGCAGACAAAGTCTAAATGCATTAGTATCCGCCATTGCTTCACTAAAAGCTTTTTAACAGTTTATTTGCATCAGAAACGCCTTCTATTTATGTGTCTCTATTGCTATATCACCTGTATTTGACATTCATTTGTCTAACAGCACTCACATGACACAGTGGCAAGGCCCGGTCATACCACCAGCAGCGTTCGACTGTCAGATCCCATAATTGCAAAGTGATAACTTGACAGACGGCGTAATTACTTGTTAACAAGGGTGGAGGAGGGGACTATCTGACTATCTGGCAAACACATTCATCCTTATCCCGCGAGGTGAGGGACATAAAATGACCTCTGCTCGAATCTGTTGCTGTGGCAACGCAGGTAATCTGCATAATCCCTGTTTTTTTCTTGTTTTTTTCACTGTGTTCTCGTCAATATATTTGGTATTGTCGGGGTGTTTCTGCACTCGTCAATCAATAACCAGTGCTGAGACATGTTTCTCTTGGATTTTGTATTGATGAAGTCTGTGTTTATATAGATGTCACTCCCTAATCGTCCTATTTATAATTGCCTGTGCTGAAAATACAGGATAATAGCACAGAACATGTTTGAAAAGGAAAAAAAAATGACTTCCTGAATATGATGACCTTGATTCTACAATGACCTCCACTCTTCTGTTTATCAGTCAAATACTCAAATCTCTCCCTTCAGGCTCCTGGAAGCATCGTTAAGATTGACTTTTCTCTCTATTTGCGTTCCTCATCATGCCATTCTGTGACGAGGTCTACAGCATGTTAAAAGCATGCAAGGATTATATTATCATGTCATAAGATAAGCATTGCCTTCTTTAAAGAAATGATATGTGAGACACCTGCATTAAAATGTCTAAAAACAACAAACTAGCGGGCATTCAACTCAGCACTCACCAGACTCCGGTTCTCACTTTTCTTTTTTTTTCTCTTACTCTCTGTAACATTACGTTCATTAGGTACTGTAAAGTACATTGCAGTACATATACATCCCACAATGGAGATCACCTGCTGCAGTCAGGTTGATTAACAGGAGAGAAGATATCTTTTGTAAAGATAAATCTACTTTTCAATCCTAAATGTTATAAAGTAATCTCTGAACTCCTCCTGTCGGTTATCTAATGTGACTCAGGGTGTTTACTCCTCCAGGCGGTCTGGCTCTGCACCCGACTCTCTCCTCCAGAGCTGGCTGGCTCTGAGCAGCTGAGCAGTGGCTATGCCCCCACATAGCTACATACTGTGAATGTAAACGTGCGCCAGTTGTCCACCCTGCTTTATAATGTCGGCTGCTTTCCACACGCTTTCACTGCCAGCGAAACATGCTTCATGAGCTTTCTGAGATTCCCGTAGGATAACTGGGCTAATTAAACACATATAAAGCTTTTAAATGTCTCACTACAAATTAACTTGAAAATCAGTTCACAAGATACCGTAATGCAACACTCGCTGTAGGAGCTACTATCCATTGCAGGTATTCTCTCCATTCAAAATGAATATCCGATGAAGAAATCGCCAAATATGATGATCTCCACTTTCTTAAACTTGCAAATAAACAAAAAAACAGAACATTTTGTCTTACGTTCAGACTAATAAAGTACAAATGTAAAACAAAACAAAGAAATTCAGCGCAAATTAAAGCAGAACTTTCAGAAAATCAGATAATAAAAATTGTTGCAAATTATTGCCATTTCCATCCACTGCAGCTATGTCATTATCATGGATTGGTTCAAGGAAATATGTTATAAATGAAACTAGCTAAAGACTATTATTTTGTATGTTGAAACCTGTAGTTTAATACTTATACATCCTGTCATTAACTCCCCTCACGCAGGCTCACACATTGCTGTCATTGTCCCGGTCTGTCGATTGAGATATCAGCTGTTTTCCTCCATTCGTCTCATTCAATAGCACAGTGAGACACCTTTATCATCACAGATTATCTGCCATTAGAACAATTTTCTATATTTGCTTCACTAGTCCCTCCTGATTGGAATGTTTGTTTCATGTGCTAATTTGAGGCTAAAGGCTCCTCATTGCTTCACACCTACCTGATATTTTCATCAGCAGCTGATTTTAGTCTCTTCAGTAGAGCGGTGTTTGGCTTTTATGAACAACAGCTTTATTCCCCCAGTTTTTTGGGTGATATTTCAGGGTTTTTTGAAATATTTTTTGGCATTTTCACTTTTTGCCATTTTAGTTTTTTTATGCATAAATTGAAAAGCACATGATAACAGCTGGATGAAAACACCAGTTGGAGGCAACAAGCTTCCTGCATGACTTCTTACTACTTTATTAAGTTCATACGGTGAACATGTCAGCTAGCTGTTTCCTATTCACACATTCAGCAGTTTCAGAGCAGCATTAGAGGTCATATATAGTCATTCATTTATTTCCGGCTGCCTGGCGAATGTTTTTCCTTCACTTTTCTCTTGGCTCAACTCCTGAAGGAAATGTCTGGCCCCTTAGCTGCTAAATGCTCCACTGTGCTCGCCAGCTAGTTGTTAAAAAGACACAGCTGCCTGCTGCAAGTGGAAATGTGGTAGATGAGAGATGAGACTAAACTAAAAACAGCATAATGACCTAAAAGACGCTCAGTAGACAAGTGACGCCTTTCACATTACATATAGTCATTTCACCCATTGTTTGTCATATTAAAAGGCTGATTAGTGTCGCTTCATTGTAATATTCCATTTATTTTTTGCTAAAAGCAGTGGGAATGTATCATATGAAAAGCACAGATTATTTATTTTGAAGTCAAACTATGACAGTTATGTTTTCAGAGCAGATTGGGAGCTGGTGTGCCAGGTTCAGTTTCTAGCTTTAGGCACGGCAAATATTCAGGATTAGGATCAGCACTCATGTGCCCGTTAAGAATGATTGCGTTCAGGAAAGGCGCTTTGGTTTATTGAACACAGGGATTTATCTGATCCTCTCATGCAGCTCAGATCGTTTAATGCTGCCTGGCTTTCCCCCAAATGAATTCCTGTGATTAGACATGGCACAGCCCAGCCCATCAACTCCAATAAAAGGGAGAGGCAGGGAGCGAGGTTTACATAAGTCGAAATTGTTATTGTGTCATATTTCATTTTTGGGAGTGAACGGGATGAGCAGGAAACAGTGCGGTGGGACAGGGTTCAGGTAATCTCAGGTGATATTTACCAAACCACGAGGTGAAGAGTGATTTCTTTAACATGGTCCTCGTCTGTTCAGAAAGCCGAGGGTTATCACAGGCTTTACACCGTGTTATCATATTATATACTCTCATATGTAGACATCAGACTGTGCCGACGGCATGTTGAAAGGCAATAAAAGATAATATCTTAGGATTTAATGCAACTTTCTACTTATGCATTCTTATTGTGCATTCCCAACTCCACATGATCATCACATCTCTCTTTGAACATGTGTAGATCAATCGCCCTCTGCTGCCAAAACATCCCGTTTTCCCCAAATGCAAGAGACTCGTTGATCTCGATAACATCTGCTTCTTTAAACCCAGAGGTTTACATTGTTAATGGATAGTACAGGCTTTTGACAAAATATCTATCCAATAAGGATTCAAACCCCTTTTAATCTGGTCTTCAAGGCCCCCATTAGTCCTATCTCTGAACATCTGAAGAAGTCATCTGCTGAAGCTATCTCTGTGCCATCTCTTTAAGTGACACAGAGATGAAATAAAAGTTCTCTTCCTTTGATGAGCATATTATTCACATTTCCACTTTTTAGATCATGCCTTGCTTCCATGGTAAGAACATCAGTAGATCATAAGCAAACACTGTTTTTTCCTCCAGAGTTAGAACAGTATTTGTGTCTTTTTGTTCTGCTCTTGTTACTAATTGGAAGTGGTTGCTCAGTTGAAAGTGATGATGTCACAGTTGAGGTGAGAATTTACTAAGAGGTGAATTTTATGACAGTTAGCTGGGTGTTTGCTCCTGTTGATCAAAACAGACCAAACCACGCCAGAACAGTTCTGACAAAGCAGATTAGTTTAGCTTTAAAGGAAAGGTTGGAGATTTTGGGCAATACACTTGTGTTTGTTTTCTAGTGGAGTGTAAGTGAGAACATTTATACCAGTCTCGTACAGTGTCGGTTAAATATAGGGGCCCAGGGGTCCCCCGATAGTTCAGTTGGTACAGCGTGCACCAATGGTCAGTGTCCTCACTGCAGCGGCCCAGGGTTCCAATCAGATCAGTGGCTCTTTGCTGCATGTCATGCCCACTATCGCTCATCCGGTTTCCTGTCTCTCACCTCAAAGACTACAGCCGACAACCAACTAGCTTGTACGTTAAAAATAACTCTCCATACCACCAGGTGGCAATAGTCTGTATTTGTTTTGCAAAAAGGGAAACCAGAACTGAAACCGGAGACTCAGGACAGCAGATATACAAACCACTCTAACACCACTATCAGTAATTTAGCCACATTTCTAACCGAGAACATGTCTGATAAAAAGTTGCATAGGGCGCTGACAAAGAAATGGAGGCGAAAAATAACAGGCTCAGGGTGCTTTCCCTTTCATCTTCCATTTCGCTTCCAGCGCACTGATTAGCTTAGCTTAACAAACAACAGAGTGCTTTCTCTTCCTGATGGGCGCAGTCACTGATTTAATATGCTAAGTAGGCCAAAAAGCCAACAATGGCCGACAAGGGCCGATGAACCATTGGTCTGGTGTGTCATGGCTACAACCAACAGCCTGTTAGCATAGCTTAGCACAAAGACGGGAAACACGGAAAAACATCTAACCTGGTTCTGTTCAATTGTAAAATTTGGTAGGCTGGTAGATGGATTTTGTAACTGTTGGACAGAGCTAGGCTAGCTTGCTTAGTCTGTTTCCAGTCTGTGTCTGAATCTATGCTAACTGGCCGCTTGCTGGAGCTTCGTATGTGACATACAGACACAAGAGTTGGTTCTCATCTAAGTCTCTGCCAGAAAGCAAATAAGGGTTTTTCTCAAAACCATATCCTTTGATAAATAATGCCTGAAAATGTTTTTTTTTTGTTCATTTTTTCCCGTCCCTTTAACATTGATCATTATGTGGTCATGAGTATTTAATGATAAGGATAAAAAAAAAGAACACAGCTTGCTGAATTTCTTTAATCATATTGGCACTGTGGCCAGATGTTGTGAGTTTGCTGCCAATTTTGCACTAAAGTAGAAGCATAATAGTTCCTGAAGCACTTAGTTGCAGCCAGCAACACCTGTGAAGACAAAAGTCATTTCTGGTGGTGAAATGTGTGAAAATTGCAACTTTTTTCTCACCTGCTGCTGTGAAAAGAGTCTGTTAAACTCAAGCTTAAACCAGGCCGGAGTCGGAAAATGTGGAAGATCAATTACAGCATGCTCATTATTGTATGTCTACACTGAGCACTTCCATAGTGATATTCAGGCATAGCTTAGCAATTACGATGGAGGGGATAATGTTTGGATTAGTCTGAGATTCAAAGCCACTGCTGCAGGTTTATGTACTGATGCCGCCCCATTCACAGTATGAAAAGGTAAAATATTAAGAATTTAAAGCCTCAGTCACAAAAGTCAGGATTTTTTTTGTCGATTGTTTTTTGTTAATGATGCAAAAGGTTGTGTGTTTACGTACATGTATGTATCTCATGCAGGACAGGATTATTCTCCATCAGATTTATACTGGTGGTGTAAGGTGATGTCAAACTGAGCTATGTGGAACCACCATTAATGGTTTTTATTGGACAATTGGCATGGAGATCCTCGAACTGTGATCCACGGCTGGATGAGTTTTACCAAATGTTCATGCTCCAATACAAGTTCAATATCGTCTAGTAATGCCCGAGACAGAGACGACCCTTTCAGTGATAATGTGTTTCAGGATTTCTTTTTTTCTGTTAAATTATAATAAAAAAAGAGCTGTGACCTCAACAATGTTCTAAAAGACAAATTCCCGTGCTGAAACCAGAGTAAAATAGTGGGAAAGTGGACCAAAATGAAAATCAAAGCACTATCTGGTGTTTCTGTCTCCCCTAATAAGACACATTGTCTCTATGGTTGTTATGAGACAGATTTAAAAGGTGAATGTTTTGTGTGCGAGGCATCCATGATACGCCTGAGAGCAATCTCATTGTCTTGCTTGGCTAGCGTGAATGCTGAGCTAACACCAGGGCTGTAATCTATCACCACAGAGATTGCACTTGTTCCAGCATTGTTTTACAAGCTGCTGAGGACTAGGGCAGATAAGCTTTATCCTGCCCTCACTTTCTGTGTGAGCCTTTGAAATCCATCTGTCAATAAGATAGAAACAGTGTGGACTGGAATAGCATGCCTTGGTGTAATGGCCAGTGTTGCTTAAGGGTTTGGTTGGAAAGCCCATTTAAAGTGAACAGTTGTTCTTTTTTCTGGAGCTCTTGATATTTTTGTACTTGGAGGGTGGAGGCCATTTTTGGGTTGTTTTTTTACCAAAGACCTGAATTAAAAAGCAGAACTTTTCAAATCTTTTTAAAGCTGCATCACTTATGTTTGCTTATGTTTGCTTTTGAGCCCTCAGTAGAATCTGGAGGCAACTGTGGTTATGGTTGTTATATTCTCCATATACTATAATTAAAATGGTGAAATACTTTTCTCTAAATATTCTGACTTTATTGTCAAAATGTTTCTCATGAAATATGGACTTAATGCTTACAATGTAATGACTTTTAACCTTTATACAATTTGAAGGGGGGCTAGGTGGGACAAAGTGACCAAAATGCATCCCCCTTTTTCATCTCCAGATGTCCAGAGATCACCTATAGATGGCCTGCTGTCCAGCCCAGTCGCCAGGATAAAATGTTAGCAGTTAAGGTTTCTGCACAACAACAGATACATCCCTACCAACGTGTCATAGACTACATGCCATATTGACATTCGTACAAAATGTTCAAATGTTCAAATGACACATGTTTATAGCCTGACCTTCATACTGGGAGGTGGAGGGCCAAGCCAGTGACCACAGTTCAAGTCTGCATTTAGGTATTTGTAAGTGTGACACCACTGGATACTTTTCAGGAGACCTTGGGACAATTTCCAGCCATGTTTGTTGCAACAAAAAGAGTTTTTCTTTCCCACGGGAAGTCAAGGCATCTCCAGCTATGTTTGTGGCTAAAAACCCAAGACATCAGGACGTTTTCCAGCAGTGTCTGTGGTGACCAACAGGTGTTTTACATAAACATTATCTTTTCCTAACCCTCACTGAGTTTGTTTTGTGGCTAAACCTAACTAGAGTTGTGACGAGAGAAAAGTAGAATTTTGAATTGCCAACATTTATTCTGCCGATTGGGTGGTGCTGTTATGTCTGTTCCCTGACCTATAAATACGTTACATTACAACAGAACGTTTCTGTTTAAAGATGCAGTATGTAAGAATTGGCCCCGTGTCAAATTTATACTCAAAACAAATAGGGGGCAGCACATCACCAGAGGAACTGCTAACTATAGCTTCCCTTCGCTTGTTAGCTCAGTTAGCTTTGCAGCTAGCGGTTTGGACTGGCAGATCGGGGACCAGGGGAGTGTTAGTGATTTACACTGCAAGCATAGAGGCAGTGGGGGCTAGCTGGTTAGCATGCTAATTTTGGAAGGTATCTCTTTAACACAATTCATAGACCGTCATACTTTAAAAACTGCAATTTTTTTCAAATTCCGTTGATCATTTTTGCAAATTTCTTCACATTTTCAACAAAAATTCTGACATATAGCTCTGTTGAACAAGCAGCTTTTTTTAGCCTTTAAAGCACAAGTAGCCTAAGAAACTCAGAGACCATTTGCATGCCTTGTTTATCACTCACATGACTCAGCAAATCGACTCTGTGTATTGCGTTAGGCATTGTGATTTGATTGAAACGGATACACAAAGAGACAGAGACTAGAGGAGACAACAGTCAGAGAACTGCAGTGAAAACAGAGCTTTTCATCAGAAAAAGACTCTTACATGTTCATTCTTCCCACAGCAGCTCAGAATCCGTATGACTCATGTCTGCGACTGTGGCGATTGTTAAAAGCGGCAATGTGAAGCGCTGTTTAAAATGAACAAATCACCTATTGATACACCTACTTCATTCTTGTAAATTCCTGACCTTTTTCTGACCTTAAAATATTCCAACATTATTCCAAAATCTTAAACAGCTGAATGCATTCTGTTTTAGAGACATTACAAGATTTCCCACTGGTGAACATTGCCAGAAGCAAAACTTCAGCTGAGAGAGGAAGAAGACCCAAAGTAGGGCATCCGATTTAGAGGAAGGTTGGTTTTCTCCACACCGGCCCCATCTTAAACTTATAAGATAGCTGGGAAGTTACATAACAGTGTTGTCTGGTAGAGTTTTAATTGAGTTCTTTCATCAAGCTCTAATGGAAACATGAGGTACAGTTTGAGAATTCTCTTCAACGGTTTCTTTGTTCCTTTCATGGTTGCAGTCACTCAGTTTTCCAGTTATTGTGTACTTGTAAAAGAAGCTAGAATGTGATTATGGAGACCACTGCTCAACCTCAGATCCAAGGTTTCTTACAGTGCACCCTGCTGAAACTCCCCTCAGGAATTCTGTCTCTGTACCAGCTTCAGAGGCTCTGTAGCTGAATCTCATTAATAACCTCTCTTTGAACATGGCCAAGAGAAAAGCAGTTGAGTCTTGCTAGCACTTATGTTCACACTGGATGATTCTGCAGCACGTGACAAGTCCAAGGCTAAGTGCACCAACTCAACAACGTCCAACCTTCCAACCAGAGACGAGTTTGTGTCCTATTTCGAGGTGTGCTTAGAGACATGTCTTTGTCTCATGTTATTTACACTAATTTGACCTCTTCCTAGTAGTTTCCTCCAGAATTATTTTCGTCTCTACATGTTCATGAATTAACACCATACAGATTTTGCTCAATTTCAAATATTTACAAGTCACACAGACAACCTTGAATCATTTCACCTCCACACCTGTCTTTGCATTATTCACTAATCTGCCTCCCCTTCAGTGTAAGTATTTCTTCAGTCCACCAGTGTTGGATAAAAAAAAAAACTGTAACCACCTTATCAAGCATTTTATATGGCTAATTCAGTTATACCTTAAACCTGGCTTAGCTGTTACACCGCTGAATATGTTGATCACCAGCGACAGACGTACCAGACCTTCATTGTACGCTTTTAGCCACTTTATTTCTAAAAAGCCTCTACTGATAAATTTAGTGACTTATTCAGACCATCAGGAAAAGGAAAGAAAAAGAAAGATTTGGAGCTTGTAAATATGTTAATAGTTCGTCTGAGCTTCTTTATCACTCGTTCTCTCTGAATCAGGGTATTCTATGGCTTGTTAATAGATTGATCTTCTCCCTCCATTTGTTGTTTTGTTTCTCTTAAGATGTATGTTGTCCATGTTGTGATATTGTGATTATTTGGCTAAATCTTTCTCTGACTTAAAGTGATCTCTCCCTTGCTGCAACCTACACCACTGAGCTATGTGCAAATGGCTGCACGTTTACGCCATCTAAATCCACATGATGTCATCTGGCGACTTTAAACGACTTCATTGGAAAAGAGTTGGCAATACTGGGTTAAGGCAAGAAAACTTCTCGGTTAGGTTTAGGAAAACATCTGGGCTTGGGTTAAAATGACTACATTACTAATGCAACTTCAGTTACAATGGTACCTGGTATACAATTGAAGTTACGTTTTGAACTTCACGTGCAACCTACTTGAGCTGACTCCCTCTCTTGCTGTTGTAATAATAACTTTGGCCACCAGAGGTCACCGTCGAACAAGAAAGGTAGATATGGGGCATAATAAGCTGCTTCACAGTTGAGCTACTGTATATGGTCATTTCTCTGATGAGGACGGGCTGTATAATTACAAACAGACATTGTAAGACTCATTTAGAAAAACATTTAAAAATTACATAATTGTCACGTTATCTTCTTTTAAATCTATGTTCTCAGTCGTTCAATCATTTGACAATCCACGTCTTCCTCTGTATCACAGAAGGGCTTGCTGACTGAGACTGTGTGACAGACACTGCCAGCAGAATGTGTGAACAGAGCTGGATGGGCATTGGATCACAAGCAAAATGTTAAATGAAAGAAAATCTGGTTCACGTAATTCCCCTTCACTTTTGTATTCTTCTAACCACCAGTCTCAAATCATTTTTTAAAACATGTGACCCAGTCGGCAAGTGAGTGTTTACTTGCCAGTGAGGATGATACCTTTGGCCTTTTCATTCTGCTGCCTCAGTGTGAAGCTGAGATATTGATGAGCCCATCAGCTTGATGCTGTCAAACGGCAATCCATCCTCCCTCCTCATTCACTGTCATCTCACTCCCTCTCGCTCTACTCCACCACCGATATCCTGGATTTTAATTTACGATGGAAGAAGCGTGCTGACCAGATGAGAGACATCAACTAAAAGGCTCTCTCTCTCCCTCTCTCTCCCTCTCTCTCTGCCGGTGCTGGTAGTGAGACTTTATTGGCAGCTCTCGTCCGGCATTTGAGAGCTCCGGGCAGTGGACAAGAGGCTGAAGGGAGTGGAGGTTCACTCCCGAGCAGGAGGCTGAGGGTCAGATGACACAGTGGGAATAACAAGAGATGAACTGAGGAGAGAAAAACAGCCGCAGAGCAGAGTGCAAGGCTGTGTTTAAGCCTGAGGGAGCGGTGGAAAGAGCTCTCAGAAGTGAAGGCGTCTCTCTCTAAAAAGGCAGTCACACTGGGACCCAGGGCCCAGTATTACATTTTTTAAAGAGGACAGTTAGGGGTTGTCAACATTTACCTTTTAACTCTCATGCTCTTAGGCAGGCAAGAGGTTCTTTTTCCTTTACTTTTACTCTGAAAATCAGCTTGTCTAGTCCACTGGCGAATGTGTTACTGCTGTAGTATAAATGTTTCTTAGTGCAGACACGAGATTTCCATTGTAGGACTGAGTGCCATGTGCAGAGTGTGCTCGTGTGCCTGCAGAGTGCACTGATGGGTTTGGTCAGCTGTGGTTTTGTGTATGTGCAATGATTGGTGTCCGGCTGTGAGGGATTTGCTTTTAATCGTATGATTGTCCATAGTTAACTCGCAATTAATCACAAATTAATCACACATTTTTCATCTGTACTAAATGTTTCTTAAAGGGATATTTTTCAAGTTGTTAATACCCTTATCAACATGGGAGTGGACAGATATGCTCGCTTTATGCAAATATATGTTTATTATTATTATTGCAACAATCCAAGGCAATGACAAATACTGTCTAGAATATTCTCCAGAATAACCTCAAAGGTACTGCATGCTAATACCAACACAATGTAGTGTCCAACTTTACACTTGTAAGCTATTGCCGTTGAAAGTTTGTCTCATGTAGAGTTGTTCAGGTGTCTCTGTCGCAAACTATCGTCCGTGATCTGCCTGTGGTGAGGGGGAGGACGGCTCTCTGCATCAGCTGTGTGCTTGGCCAGCAAGTGGTATTTGAGACTTGACGTCCTCCAGCGGTAACTCAGTTCACATCGACAGTATATGCACGACTTGTGGAGAGAACCATCCGGCAGGGCTTTGAAGCTGAACCTGCCATTCAAAAGCTTCCTGATTTCCCAAACTACGAGGGTCATAACGCTGTTAAGAGGAATTTGCGTTAACAGGTTATCGCGTTACCTTTGACAGCCCTGCTTTACATGTCATTTTTATTACAGCCTCAATCAGTTTATTTGAACATATACATTTAAGGTATCTCAACACACAAAATGTTACACATGGACAACTGCCCTCATGCATGTTTCACAATCAAAGTTTCCTGCTGTTTCAACAGGCATTACAGAAAACACGAAGCACCAGGAAGCATGAATAACTTTGGTTTGATTATTAACAAGAATCCCTAAAATACCTTTCAATCAACATGCGTGTCACCAATTTCTGTTTTACATAACTGAGATTTTTCAATACAAAGTCCTTTTAAATAAATATTTGAGATACGCATGGCACAGTGATTTGTCTTATTTATTTTTAATCCTTGAAGGATTACACCGGGCCAAAACCTTAGACGTTACTGGTTTTATTGTCAAGCTCAAGAATTGTCTTGAAAGCTGTAGCCTAATCAATCACATCAAGTGTATTAGCTTAAGAATTATTCAACAGGAAGAAGAAACATTTGTTTTTGATTCTCAGCTCAGCTCCAACAAGGGTTCCTCTTAAACAACTGCAAAGCTGATTAGGCAACCAGCTGTGACTCCAGGAAGCACTTCTCATGAGACCCTCTCTACTCCACCTGTGACTTGCATTCTCTATGCTGGACTGAAACTTGTAACTCACACAGTAGCATGTGATGTCTGTTTTTCTTTCTTCTTTACGGCAGTTCATGAGCTGTAGGTTTGCAGGTAAACACACCTACCTCTTTGGCCTCTCCCGGTCTATTTCATCAAGTAGTCTTGTGATATAATGTTGACATAAACATTTTGATCTATAGATAGTAACTTGTCTGACTCAAGCCTATATGACAGTGATGCATTTCTGTTGGACCTAATGCTAATTCAGATAGCTGTTTACCACAGTTATGAAAAATGGCTATTCCATAATACATCTTTTAATGTGGATATGATTATTTCTCCACATGGTCGATGTGTTGCCTTTTACATTTCACAGGATCTTCACTGAATTCTATATAGTGCCTTTGCTCTGGCATTGCTTCATATATGGTGACCCACTTGCCTCCCCGTCTTATTGCCTGAGTTTACTTCAGCTGTCCTGGCTTTATTGAAGTGTTTTCCGGGACCACACATCCGTCTCTTGCTGCTTTTCCTTGTCTGCAGAGATCTTCATGGCTGCAATCTTGCACAAGTGTCACCGCGGCGTGATAAGCTCCTGTTGGCTGGGCGAGGTTGTTATTGCTTGCCGAGGCAGAGTGATATGACGGAAATGTCAGCTGATGCTGGCCTTTGCCTGCCGGAAAGGCCATATTTATGAGAGTATGTAAATCCTAGTGCATTGTTTCTGCTGCCTGTGAAATACAATGCAATATTGAGCAGTGATGGAAGAAGAGTGAAAACTGACCTGCGGCTTGTTCGTGCTCGGATATTTCATGTCATTTCAAGAAACGAGTCCTTCAGAAATGGAACACTGTTTTGTGTGATACAGATGCAGTGACATATCATGCACACAAATGTGGCACCGGTCCAAGACTTTCTTTAATGTAAAAGGCTTCTGTGCTGGTTTGTATTTCTTTCTAGGCATCAAAATGTAAACATCCCATTTAATGAAAACTTCAGCTTCATATAATCCAGTTTCAAACTTGTTTATGCTGCTGCAAATGAAAGACGCTGACTCGCTGAAGGATGCAGCTTGAGTAATCACTGATTGCAGGTTGTAAATACATCTCCCTGTCCAAAGATGCACGTTCAATCTATGTGTGTGTCAATCCAGTGACCCCACAGCAGCCCCCTGTGCTGATTCAGAGGTGCTATGGCCATCTGGTAAAATTTATGGAGATGTAGCAGAATGATCTACTGTCTGCTGTGGCCCGCCAGCACAAACCCAATCAGGGAACAATACAACAGAACCTAATACCTCTGGAAGCAAGAGTGCTTATGAGTTGTTCTACTTTAAATTACAGTATGAGCCAAGGTACCTAACACCCGTTGGGAGCTCAATCACTGCACCGCCGTGCCTCAGCAGGAGATTTAACTCACTGCCGACTGAAAACGGATTTCATCTGAATCAATAACGCCGTAATTATGGCTTCCATAGATTCCTTGCACCTCTATTCATCAGAGGAACCTGACATGTGTTCTCCTAAACCTGTCAGGGGTCTTGATTTGCAGCAAAACATCTGCTGGCAGAGGGAGGAACCTGGCCTCAGACTGTTTTGATGCTAGTTAATCTGTGGGCCTTCGTTATGATGAGTCACTTAGTGGGATGTTTAATCAAACAGGAAATTACGGTCTGGCTCCGTTCCAAGCACAAGCCTTGTGTGCACATTTGTGGGCCTTTGTTTTGATAAAGAGAAATTATTAGTTGAAACAGCAGCACTTCACAGACGAACCTTCTAATTGGTTTTCTCTCAGATTTGTTTGTGTACATCGAACTCTCAAATAATCATTACGTTTAGCAAAATCTTGTCTCTCTTTTCTATCTTTCTCTCTCTACTTCGCTTACCATCTTGCTACTCCTCAGATTTATCTTGTGAGCTCTGTTATAGAGAACATATACAACCTCTCTCTTAGTAACCATGTTATTCTAAATATCCAGTGTATCCTCTCCATCCTGTGGTACTTCAGGTGCGCTGTGTCCTTCTCCTGCCTGTCTCCACTTGTCTTTACGGTTACGGCTGTCTGAGTTTTCCGCCTTCCTGCTGTCTGTGTTTGAGGCCTGTGTCTCCCCTGCCTGCACTCAAGACAGCAAAGATAACCGTCTCAGTGTCTCCTCGTGTGCCTCTTTCTCCCTGTATGTATTTTAACATGCAATTAGCTGCACAATATTTACACAACTGCATTTAGATCAGGAACGTAAATTGCAGAAAATTCTGTGCACAGAGTCTGTAGGGAACTTTTAACTGGTTGTGAAGCCATTTCAAGTTTAACACTGATGCCTATTTATGACCTATATAAGCAAACAACACCATCAGTGAGGAGATCGGCTATTTCTATACTTATTATGTTTATTCTAAATGCTCTTCACTGGGTTGGATTCAAATGTATCCGGGCCCAACCCGTCCTCTCCAGAAAAATGACCATTAGGTTGACTGTGATATCAGGTTATTACGACCCATGTTTATGTTGTCATCAGGTGGCGACCCCTAGTGGCCGTATTAATCATTAGAGCTGCAAAAGAGGAAGTGAGAAGTAGTATAAAGAGCGAAATGTCTGTATAGGACGGAGGTCAGGAATGGACGGACGGGTTAAACATGGATTTTCATTCAGGAGGCTGCTGTTCCTGTCCAGTGTGAAACCAGAAGTCAAAGGTGAGCTCTTAACTTACAACTCAGTGAAGTCACGACAGGTACATAACACAACTGAAGTTATGTCTGTAATGTAGGCATGTTGTAACTGAAGTAAGTGAAGTAATGATTTTAATCCAAACTACGATCATTTCCGAAACCTAACCAAGTAGTTTTATTGCCTAAACTGAACCACACTGCGAGCATACAGCAAAGGTCTTGTACACCTGTCCCTGGTACGCTGCAACAGTCGTGATGTTCACTGGCAATCGACCTATTCCGTTTTGATGTGAGGGTGTGTTGCCGGGTTGGATAAGTCTTACAATGCAAACTAATTTTTTTATTGCGGTGTGTTGAGGATGAATTGGGGAGTCTCACAGCCTGAGGAAAGAAGCTCCTCTGTAGTCTGGTGCTACGGCACTAAAACAAAGTTCACTTATTTACAGTATCGTACAGTAATTAATCTTACACAGCCACAGATACATACATTATCTCATTGCTATGCATCACACAAACAGCTGTGAGATACTAGATTTAAAATGTGTTGCCTTTTTCTTTCAAATCAAACAGATCAAGATCTTTATAACATGAGGCAGGTGGTGCTCATACAGCTCTTGTCCACAGGGGCCATCAAAGTCAAAACAAAAGGAAAGTACCTTGTAGCTGCTTTAAACATCTGGCATACGGTAATTTAATGTTGTTGTAAGCTGATCTATGTTTGTTATGAAGTTGCAGTGATATTTATAGACATATGGGATCACATAAAAAAATGTCTTCTGTCTTTGCCCTGGAAAATGAAACAAGGCTATAAGCTTATGTGTTGTATTAGATGTGATGTGTCATTTCTAATCTCCTCCAGGGAGAAATATGATTGTCATGAATCCATTTTTTTTTTTCTTGGCAAAAAAAATGGCCATCTCCCACATGTGTCATGACTACAACGGCGGAGACAGAATTTGTAAAATGAGGGTATTGAAGAAAATGACAGGCATTAAATTTGGCCTTCGGCTGCAATATGAAAAGGAGCAAACACACATTTGATTTGTGCTTGATTGCCGTCATTTCCTATTCAAATGCTTGGTTAAATTAAGGAGAAAGAATTTTTAAAAAGTGTTCGCTTACACAATGTTAGTTACATTTCCTCTTCCTCTTTTTGATGAAGAATGATTCCACATATTTAAAGCTTGTCACAGAGCACAACATCGTCTTGTATATTGTGCTGCAAATGAAGAGACCACATCCCCCATGTTACACCGTGGCGTTCAGGAAAAACAATTTGCCTTCTCTCATTTCCTATTATCTGCTTTTTCCTCTTCTTCTTCTCTCTCCCTGCCACAGTGAGTTTGATCTGGACATCTTGCTCCAGTCAGTGAAAAGTAACATCCATTGGTGAAGGGAAACAGCCGTGGCTGGTGGGTAGGGAGTGCTCCTGCTCCCTGGTAATAGCTTTGGACACAGCTGTGTGCATGGCTGACTCCTCAGCACTGCCGGGCCTTATCTCCAGAAAGGAGATTAGGTTTCTGGGGGTTCCCGACGTATGTCTATAGTTGAGGAGAGGCTTGTGAGCTGGTCCGCTGCGCACTAGCCACAGATAAAATGTTTGAGGCATTATTCCAATTCCCTGCAGTTTTTGTTTACTCTGGCTATGTTGATTCTGAATAATAGTTTAGAATGTGTGGTAGCCGGAGTTGATAAGACAACACAGTTTTCAGACTTTAATTTCCACTCCTTTCCCCTCATCTTATTAGCCTGTTTCTCTTCCAGCACACTGCTGTTTGCTTGATTTTTTACTAGACAAACATCTAAAGCAATAAAACATCTGAAACAAACCAAAGTGCGGCTGGTTTACTTGTGTGCAGAGTGGTGAAAATATAGAAACAAATGGCTTTTTCCACGTTTATTCAAGACTTCGTGCTGTTTCCCCCACTCCAAGCGCGTCCTTCCTCCACATCACGAGGGTCTTCATGCTTTCTGAATCGGTGAAGAACAAAAGCAGCACGAGGCAGCTCTTGACAGAGTGGCGGAAATGATGGGGTAAATGTCTGCAACGCTACATGGAACTTGAAAAGATGAAACTCTCCTCCTCCCCATCTCCCTCTCACTGTGTATTTTGAGGTTTTCAGTTTTTTGGATCAAGAGGAATTTTTCAGTTCCCCAAGAATTCTAAATTGAGCTCGGTCTCTTAAGAGGAAGATCGGCTTCTTCCTCTCCGACCCACTTCCAATCTCCATCATCTCTCCAGGCTGGCAGCCTCTGGATCCAAAGGAGGCTGCCAGTTGTCTGTTACCTCCCTCACTGAGAAATGAGCCAATTCTCCTTTGTTCGCCATGAATTTCACTTGATGCCTTTTCTCCAAATGTAACTTAAAATAAATAAGAAACCCAGGGTTGCAAGTGTGTGTTGGGGGCTCATCTTTCCTGGCAGTGTGTGATTGCTTTCATGACGCCTCCATGCTGCGTCCTCATAACACTCATTCAAATCCCTTGACGAATTGGATAAACAAGCAGTTTAGGTACCAGCAGTGTTTTAGACTTGTTTTTCGGAAGACAGTCGTTTGAGGAAAAGTTTTGAAAGCCACGGTGAAGACGCGGAAGGTGACGGGATTTTCTTTACATCTTAAAGCCTTGATGAAGCTTTGGTAAGCTCTGATGTCGGAGCAGTTTGTTCTTTAAGTGACAGTGATGCCTGAGACAAGACGCACGCAGAATATTGCTGAGTTGAAAAGCAAAATGAGAATGATTAGATACAAAGGGCCTCATGCAAGGAGCACTTATACAAACACAATTATTCTTAAATGGCAGTAAGCGAAGACAATGAGAGAACTTGTCACATTTTCTATAGCACGATTGCTTCGCAAACTAATATATGGCAATGTTTAGACGCTTACTTGTGTTTTTGTTGCCACACCTCCCTAAGATTACTGTGCGATACATAAATCTACTGCTATCTACACTAGCAAGAAAACAAAATGATACCAACTTCTTTAATGGCTCAATACAGAGTGCCACGACGTGACGTCAGCTCATCCCACCAGAGCACTTCATCAAATGCAAAAACAATGTTTTAATGTCGAATCAACTTTGTGTGTATGGCAAATGTTGGTTTATTTCATAAGATCACCCACAAATTAGTACCACGACCGCCTGAGTAGTTTGAAACGTGTAGTGCAGGCCCAAGAACAACAAGATTGTTGTGTTGCTTTCAGATCAACAACATTTGAATACTATAGCTGCTTCTTAGTAAAGGCAGGCAGGATGTGAAGCTCTTTACCACGGGACATCAGAAAATGCAGCACTTTTAAACATTTTAAAGTGTGTCTGAAAACATGGCCGAAGGACAACCAGGTCTGTAGACACTAACTTAAAGGACAGTGTGTCAGGGTAGTTGTATCATTGTTTAGTTTCCATATGGTTCTTCTGGTTTGTCTTATTGATTTTTTTTTTTATTGATTGTATTAACTGTACGGTTTTTGGTGAACTATAATTGATCCTTATTTTCTGTAACCTGTACAGCGTCTCCGCCCTGGGACTACAATTAGGAAATTAGCTTTTAGCTACATCTGGTACAATACTGTGCATTGTCCCTGCTAAATAAACAGTAAAATAAACAAATAAACAATAAATGTCTAATCTTTGAATGACCTCACCCCGGGCCGTAACCAGGGTTTAGAAATTAGTGATGTCCAGATTTTATTTTTTTTCTGTTATCTGTTAATGCCTGTTAAAACCCTGTTGTCTTATACTTTAGTGTCAGTTTAACACGCAGAGACAGTGGAGGAGATTAGCCAAAAACTGTACTCAAGTATTAGCACTGTTACTTTACAAAAACAAGTAGAAAAATAAAGGAAGTCAAAATAGCTATGAAAGTAGAGTACGAAAGTACTGAAAATGACTTGAGTTGTGAGTAATTTCAAAAATACTGTCTTTTATTTGATCCTGACTGATCTGAGTATTTCAACCACAGATGGTCTTCTATGGGTAAAGGTGAACAGATGTTTGTATTTATTTGTGATGAAATTAATTACAATTTCCTGAATAGACTGAATGCCTCATATACAGGACAGTATTCACAGTTTGTATCTCTCAAGTGTGAACTAAATATTAAATTATTATTGAACTCTATTAAGTTAAAATGATGTTGTTTGCTTGTTATCTCCTATATTATATTATGATCGGGAAAATGTTGCCAGGTTATGTGAGTCAAAATGTTACAGTGTCCTTAAACTTCCAGTCCAGATGTCCCAAGCTGCAGTGTGTCCCCCCACATCTGGTCTGTCCAGTCACATGAAGACAGTAAGATTAGAGATGTGTCCACATCAGTCTGGTATCGTTCTTTCACTTTTACCGAAGACCCTTTGTGGTTTAAACATGACATCCGTAGTTTGTCTTTGTTTCATGTGCATGACTTGGTCTCTGCTCTTCATCAGACTACACCGCTGAGCGTGACTAATAAATGCACACGTTAGCTTAAATATTTCATCACATTACATTACGGCAGACAGCAGGAGTAATAGTAGTTTTGAAGCATGTGTGTATACACTAAACTTAGAAGTTTTTCCACAACAGACACACTGCTGCTCTCTGTCAGCCCGGTGCTGTGATGACTTCACAGCTGGAGCCTGCTGCACTGAGCACTGGGAACTCATCTGTAAATATTAGCGGTCAGCGCGATTTGAAAACCATCCTCCTGCTGCAGCTTCTGCCAGTCAGGTGGAGGAGTGGCTGTGGTAGAATAACAGAGCGCCCTCAGACCTGGGACCATCTGACCACCTCTTAACGTATTGTGCATGAATTTATAGAATAATAGATTAATAAAGGTCGAGCTGCCATAAAGACAGTTTCTACTCCTGATTATACAGTTATATAGCGGCAATGTTTTTATTTGAACATTTAGGAAATAATTACCGATGTCTGGACCTCGGTGACCTCACAGCTAGGAAATGATTGGCTATTACTTGTGTGACCAATTAGATAGTGTTGTGGTCGGGATAATAGGTTAAGACCATAGAAGGTGAAAGTCATGCTGGAGCAGAGAAGGTGGACCCAAATGAAGGAGCGACAGGCAGGAATCTCAATGGATGACCAAACAGCAGAGTGGACAGGCTGGAAAACACTGGGAACAGGGCTAACGAAGGAGATGCAGTGCTGAGGGACAATCAGGCTGGTGAGGGAAACAGCAAAAGACACCACAAGGACCCAGAAAAGAATAAATGAAACTGAAATGAGGGGACCAGCTGCAGCAGACTGCACTTAATGCATTAATTTATTTTATCGGCAGATGGAAAAATATACACCGATACAGCTAATCAGCTAGATATCGGTGCCAGTAATAGGTCAACCCCGACGTAGTCATAGGTCTACAGTTTCTACACCCTGCATAGGAAAAGCAGAAGCACCATCAGTGCTCAATCTACAAAGGATACGTTCAGGCACAGCATGACGTGTGGGTCACCCCTGTTTTGCCAGCAGTCAAAACCGACCCACAATATCTGACAGACAAGGCTGTGTAGACGGCTGAACTGATTAAAATAGCTGTCTTTGAGAAGGAAGGCTTGAGACGCTTTCTGTGCAGACGAACTGTCAGGGGTTTTACGTAGGTTCTTGTCCAGTGAACATCTCCTGTCACAACACCTGACTGTGTGACAGTATTTTAGTCATGGACTCTTTTGATTCAGCACACTTTTTGACATCTAACTCAATCTCAAAACATTCCATCGTCATTTTTTTCACGGTGCTACAATGACATGACATTGACAGCCTCATTTTTTGGGCCTCAGCAGTACAACTACTGGCACTGCTAAACACAGTATGTATTTAGCAATGCCAGTTATTTCCAACAGCCTGAGTTCAAGCTCGGCTGTACGACGCTTATGTTCACCCTTTGGTGACATTTTTTTGAATGTAACCCTTTAAAGCAATTTAGGCATGTCAACTATGATTAAGTCTCAGTCACACACATTGAGGGCAGAAACATCATCAATGCCAGTATGCGAATGCAAACGACGCCCCGTGAACATACTCAACGTGTGCTTTGTGCACAGGTGGAGGTATCAAACGTCAGTCCTCAAAGGAGCCACATAGAGCAAATCGGAGCATTTCCATGACTCCAGTGGAAAACAAAGTGGTATCACCACAGCGTCATACCTCCCCATATGCCACGTCACAGAAGCATAGCATCATGCCTGCCTGATATTGTTGACTTGCTCAGATTGTGTTTATTTTGTCATGTTTCCTTGATTTTTGTGCCTCCACCATGGGTGAGTTGTAGGGGTGACACTATTTCGATTTTGTCATTTATCTCCATACATTTATTGACGCTTCTCCCCTCTGCTGTGTGTCTGTGCCGGAGTTTGACGCACTCTGAGGGACTTCATGGTGCATTCAGGTGCACGTCTTAAACTCTATAATCTACATCGCTTCATACAGCAAAGGAAATGTGCGCTGAGGGGGACGTCAAGGTGCGTTTATGTGCACCTCATAAAAAATGTAGTCAGGGCACAAAAGTCTAACCTGGGAACTCCACTGGTTGCGTGTACGCTGAGGAACGGCTCCGCTACAGTTTTGCTCAGTCGTCCGTCAACCCCCACCGGCTGCGTTTTGAGTGCAGCACCGCTGGACAGCTGGAGTTGCGTACTGTATCGTATCGTACTGTATATGAGTCAGAGTACCAACTGCTTTCTATAGTTAAAAAGTTTAGCCTTCTGCCAGAAAAGCTAAACTTTGTCATTTAACTGAGGTCGTAATGCCCCAGCTTAAATCACTGCCAGCTATTTTGAACATTTATAAAAGCCAATTAAGTTTGTGCAGCTAAGAGAGAGATGATGGTTAAGACAGATTAAGGACAGGAATATGAATCTTGTATGAGACCAAATGACTCGAAATTATATTCCTTTCTCTGAACCTCAGCACCCCTCTCACACTCTCTCCTCAGGAAGGTGGCTGAAAATGAGCGTATCCAGAGGTGGCTAATTTGTCTGAAGCCTTCATCTCCATGCAGCCTCTATATGTCCTTTTGAAGACCTGAAAAAGCTCAAAGGCTACAGTAACAGCCAAGTCACTGCCAATACTCCTCTCATCAAAATCTCTCACATCTTCTGGAATCGAACCTGGGCGAGAGGAAAGGGAGGCAGCGGGGTGTGCCACTGAGAGAGAACCAGAGAAGCAGTTCAGGTTAAACACAGAGAAGAGTTTTGAAAGGCAAACTGAACTCTCACTCCGCCGGGAGATTGCGGAAAGATGAAATGTTCATAGTTGTCAGCGAATGGCAGCTGTCTTGAGTCTCAAGTTGCACAGCGAAGGTTCACAAAGGGCTCAAAAGTTGCAGTGCGGGAGAAAAAAAAAGAAGGAAAAACAAAACCAGTCATGAGGTTTTTTGCAAACATGTGATCCAAAGGTTCAGATTTCTGACAGCTGTTTTCTCTTCCGGAAAGGAGGGAAGAAGTTCTCTGCAGCGTGATTTTTTTTTCATGTTGTCAAAGTAAAGCCTTGTGTGGAGGCGTGATCATTAGCGAGTTCACATCAAGCGCTCAGTCCACACAGCGTCAGGTTATGGTTGTTATGATATGGATATTTTTAGCAGTTTTTTTCATCCAACTGGTTGATACTGGGGACCACATTTACATTTTGCATCTGTTTCATCTCATTTCAGATGCGTTCTCTGCCTGGAGATATGGCAAAGCCAGCAGCCAGGAAGTGCGGTTTACCTCTCTCCTTTATGCATATTAATGTGAGGGAGACTCGTCCAAATAACAACAGTAGATATGATTGAATGCGGCCGTGCGCTCTGCTATATTTACAAGGTTCATTTGTTCGGGTCAGTTTTCCGCCTCTGAAAAGCAGGTGCAGATATGCGGAGGTATATTTAATGACGGCTGTGGTGGGGATGCTCAAATTGAATTCACCTGTATTGTTGCCCAGATTACCATTAAACTATTGCTGTAATTACATCAGTAAATGCTCAAATAATCCTTCAGAGCAGTGGCTGTTTTTTGAATGTCATTTCACGTGTGAGCGTTTTTGTCTGAGAATAATTCAGATGTATTTTCTGAGCTGACTTACCTCCGATTGAACGGCACGTCATGACGGCAGCCCGCAGTCACTGATTGCATAATTAGCTGCCACATTAGTAAATCAGATGCTAATTTCCCACAGATTCTGAGAGTAAATTAAAGGAAAAGAGTAATGTAAATGTGCCAGGTGCTTTTGAAGCTGAAGCTGCATCTGGCCTCTCAGGCCTTCCTTCATCAGAGCAGGGCTGCAGCAACATCATTTCTGTTGCTAAGGCACATATTTTTTAAGCTTTTTAACTTTAATTAGCTTTTGTTTAGGATGGCTGATATTGAGTTGGGAGATTATTTGGAATAAAAGAATAACATACACCAGATCAGAGCCTTGAACTCTTTGTCTCGTTCCTCTGGCCATTCCTGAGCAGTTTCTGCAGTGTGGCAGGGCCCGCCATCAGGGAGGGGGTGCTTGGTCTGCGACAATGTTTGATCAGGTGGTGCATGTCGCAGTAACATCCACATGAATGCCTGGACATAAGGATGTCAAGCAGAACGTTGCATTGTCACAAGATAATCACCTGTCAGTAATATATACCATAGGTATCATTATTGTGATATGAGTACTACAGTATGTACTGTCTGAGTAGGTTTTGGATATCGTAATATCGTGATGTGGCAGAAGTGTTGTTGTTTTGTGTTCCATTCATGTCTGTGACATATTCTACACAAACAGACATTAAACCTGTAGTAAAATGCTGGTATGATGTCCATATGACTGTCTACAGGTCGTTTTAAGGTTGATTGTTGCTGAGAAGCGCACGCGTGTCACGGTAGAAACAGGCGAGACTCCAGTGTGTCCAGCCTGTTACTGTGTCCGTCCAACCTCACTCCCAACATGTCAAGTAAAGCAGCCTGGTCAGTTGCCCTACGCTTCTATGTTTGGCACCCTAAATTGCCGTAGTTTAAATGCAAGCGAAGTTGGGTGGTGGTCCAGCTTTCCCCAAGGAGATCTGGGTTCGTGACTTAGTGTCAAGATAACAGTCAGAAAGTCAAATCATGTCATAAAATGTAAACTGTTTGTCAGCATGCTCTTTTTTTATATATAGTTTAACCACACGTTGCAAATATATTAATGCTAAGTTGATATCGGAGCCCTTCACGTACAAAACTGAAGCTAGCCATATTTGATGAATTGGGAGTGAGAACATGTAAATTGGTTTTCCGTTTGATGCTGAACAGGTAGTGTAAGGTGGCTTTTAAGCTTACAGACCTACAAAGAAACCACATCATTCATTTACAACTGTTAAAGTCAACAGAAATCTCTCCTGAATATTTCTTCGGGGGTCGTCTTTGTCTGCCACTTTTCAGTTTCTGTTTTTTCTTGCTGGTGAACGTGCGGTGCATTCAACCAGCACTAACTGTTGACCAGACGGGGAGTGAATATCAATTTTTGGAAAGAAATGGAGAGAGAAAAATATGGCTGTCGCGCTAATGTCACGGGATCTAGTTGTCATAAAAAAAAGAATTAAGCAGTAATGAGTCTGTGTTTGAATTTGTATCTTCTGCTGCAGGTTTACATTCAATCGCCGCCACCGCCCGTTTCATCTGAAATGAGCCTGTCTCAAATATATCCTGCTTAAAGCCAACAAGACAGAGGGATCTCGCCCGTGCAGCCGGCTGCTGTCGGCTGTCACCAGTTAAAGTCCCCTTTCAGGCCAGTGAATGTGTTCATTTGTGCTTCATCCATAATCTACTTGTAGCCCAGTGTAAGCTTGAAAGAAAGACGGTCTCAGAGGGTGACGTTGGCCTGCTTCCAGTCAGAACACCAGTGTCAGAGGAGCCGGGCTTTGAATCGGCGAGGGGTTCATCATTAAGAGTAGTGAGCGAGGATGATTCCCAGGCAGGAAACAGTGTCTAATGGAATTGAGTGGTGACTGCGGCCCTGTGGGAGATTATGCCACAGTCTGTCCGTAATGAGCAGCGTAATGGCACGATTACAGCAGCACTTAATGACTCAGAAAGGGCCACCACTGTTAGTGTGTGGACACCCTCTACTGTATACTGTATCCTCCTCTTCTTCTCCTCATTAGCCGAAGACCTGCATAATTGCTACACAGTTTATAAGCATGCCATACTCACATCAAGCAGCGACTATGTGCTACTGACCGTATGTCGTTTCTTTTCTACCGGTGTTCAATTTTCTGTGTAACAGCCCCGTTACACCAGGATTTAAAGCAGTGATTTTGATGTGAATCAATTAATTTGATAGATCAGTTCGTCAATAGGAAAGGAAACTTACCTAGCCAAAAGAAGTGCTATGAAAATGCTTTTTCAATACAAATGTTTCATATTGGATAGTATAGAGAGCCAAAGTCACACCCCTTCCAATGGACCTCATGGGGGTTTGCTGACTGTTCAACAAGAACAAACATTATTACAAATTTATTGGCTTTTGTTTTGTGACTTTTTCTGATATTTTTCATTATTTCGCCATTGCATGAAAGCAACACATCTTCATACTCAAAGGATTGAATTGGTCAGTTTCCAGTGACTCTCAAAATGACCACCATTCCCATAACAACATGACCATTGCAACATCCCAGCAACAGTCATACAGGACCGTCACTGTACGCTTGCAGTTTGGTTCGGGTTAAGGCGAGAAAGATACTTGGTGAGGTTTAGGAAGATATCCTGGTTTGGGTTTAAATCACTATGTTACTTATGTCCAGTTGCAAATGTTGCATGAACTGAACTACATTAGTAAGTTAAAATAAGTTACTCTTAACTTTTGGTTTCACACAACATGAACACGACACGAACAGCAGTCTCCTCAATAAAATTCCTGTGTCTGTTGAACATGACCGCCCACCCGGCTTCTTTTCTTATGCAGGCTTTGTGCTCACCTGACTTCCTCCTTTGATGCCATAACAATTTCTACAACCACTAGAGGTCACCATCTACCAACAAATGTAGACATGGGTCGTAATAAACTGCTTTCACAGTCGACCTATATAGTTGATTTCTGATGAGGATGGGCTCGAGAAAGAGCTATTCAGTATTGTGTTTTATGCTACTAAAAATTCTGGAATTCTGACAACCTTTCTCCACTCTGCAGGTTTATGTATCCTGATGGACTGATTACTAAACTTATGAACAAGGCCCAATCATAACTTAACTTAATGTGCATCATTTCACCTTGAAAAAACTAAATGTAATTCCTCTTAAACAGGCTCCTGTGGCGGTAATTCAATATTTAAGAGTAGACAGCTTCATGAAAAACATGAGCCCAATCAGTTTTTACGTTGAAAAAAACTGAATTTGGTTTAATTAATAATGATAACCGACATTCAAGTAGAAGTAATAGAGATTAAATGTTGCTTTAACGGAGCACAAATACAGGCACGTGTGTTATGACAGGTAAGATTAAGCACATTTTGCCTTTTAAATGTGGCTGCAGCTCTCTGGGGAAATCCACTTGACACTGCCTGAGGAATCTGCTCGACTCAGCTAACAGGATCGGATGTTGTGTCAGGCAAAGGTACAATTTTCATTAACCTCCAGCGGTGCCGTGATTTGAATGTGCCAGCCCAGCAATTAGTTGATTGTGACTGATTGACAAAGAAACTGCTTCTCAGCGCTGCCGAGACATGGGAGTCAGAGAGCAAGTGTACAGTCGACACCTGGGTTCAGGCCGTTCTGCACGCCCCTCCATCCCCAGCGCTCTGACTCCCTCGGCTCTAGCATCTGCAGTGTGACCCTCGAGCCAAACAAATCAAAGACAAAGAAGCAGCAACACAGACACATACTGACAAAGAAGAGCAGTCAATTGGCTTCTAATAAAACATTAAACTTGGATCACAGTAGATAATTTGATTGAAAATTATAATAATTAGAATGAAATAAATAATTAATAGTTATGTAAAATAGTTACAATGTTAATAAAACACAGTTATTTAAAACAATTACAAGTAGAGGTTGAAAGGCTTAAAGGTGCAATATGTAAGAATTGGCCACCGTCATTCAAATTCATACACCAGAGAAACTGCTAACTGCTGCTAACTGTAGCTGTCTGTTGTTAGCTCAGTCAGCTGTGCAGGGGAATGTTCGGGTGCATCGGGTTAGGGTTGGGGTTATGGCTGGAGCACAGGCGCTTTGGACCTTCACAGACTGGGGCTCGCTGGTTAGCATGCTAACTTAAGTAGATAGCCTATCTGCAACAATACAGAAACATCATGAGATCAAAACAGCTATTTATTCAGATGCAGTTGATAATTATGTTAATTTTTGAATGTTGTCAACTAAAATTCTTACACATTGCACCTTTAAGATCAGAATTTTTAAAATGTGCAAAAGGTATAAGAGTATTGATCTTAAGGAGTTGATGTCATTTGTTCCAGGAGTTATTTTCTGTTTTTAGTCTGATGTCATTTTTATTGTTGTTATTACCATATATATTATTATTAGTTTACCATATTTTTATGTGGTCATTCTATTTTCTGTATGTTAATTATGTGTTCTGTTTTTTAGGTGGAGGCTTCAAATACGTTTTCTGCCTCTTCCTGCACTGTATACTATTTTTTTTCTGTCCTTGTTATTTGTGTGTATTTTTTTTTTTTTTAATTGTGCAAAATAAAAATCTATAAAAAATAAGAAATCTAGGTCCAGGTGCACTAATATTAAACGCAGTCTTTCCAAGTTGAGACTTAACCTCGTGGAATTTGAGGTAAGAGCCAGTCAGTACAACAGGTCTGGTGAAGCCCATCTGAAAGATTAAGCAGTCCCGACAGATAATGCATTACATTTCCAGTAGGGCCTTTGCAGATAAAAAGATTCCAGTGAGCATCACCCAGAGACCACCCAACCTTATCATACAGAATGCAATGATGTGTACCGTGAACATCAGTGGTGATAAATCTCATAGAGTAGAGTGATGGACAGAGTCCGGAGTTTAAGAGTTGAAGATGGTGTGTGCTCATCACCATCGTCCATTACTAGTCCCACGTCTGATGGTACTTTGTTATCCTACCGCAGCCTCGCCACCCTATGACTCTCTTTAAAGCAGGATAGCAGCTAACGCTAACACAGGAGTAAGCTATGGCTTTGGAATAGTGCTAGCAGCTTATATTTACAGACAAACGATCAGCGCACAGTGCAGCAGGCTCAGGTTGAGAACATTAGTCTGAAGTCAGTACATCAGGGAATCATGCTGACGCTGAGCAGTAAGTGTGTCTGTTGCATTAATGCTAGTAAGTTTAATAATATATACACAGTATATCGTGTTTCAAAAACGACTACTGCGCTTGCCTTTGGTCATAATGTAAATATTGAAGCTATTGCTGTTCAAACGATGTGAGTTTAACTAGTCATGCTCCATGTTGCAGCACGTTGAAGAGAGACAGATCTGTGGAGACCAAATGAACTACATTTATTTCACTCAAACATGACTGACATGATGTTTGTAATCTGTTTCAGTTGTGCCCTATGTATTCACAGTACATGTGTATGGGTTGCCATTTAAATTCAACCCACACACATTTATTGTTCCTTTTGGAAACACTTAAAATGCACATAAATGATGCTATATATTAAATCCAGACTGGAACGTATGCCAGAGCAGCTGTATTCACACACAACTTCAGGATGAAAAGAATCAATAATAAGTCATGATTTGATTTATAGCTTTCATACTGGAACATAATTTACTGAGTGCTTCATCGTGACGAAATGAAACCAGATGAAACCACAAAACACTGGGCACGCAGAAGCAATTCAGTTAACTTTGTTTGGCATATAGTTAATGCTTATACAGCAAAAAATAATACTGCTGTAAAATGTGCTGTAAAGAGAATAATATATTATTAGATATAATTAATTTGTTCATCGCTTTATTCTTCATTGGAAGTCTAGAAAACTCAACCTGATCGCCAGAATAGATGTTGGCAGTGTTCGTTTCTGCAAACCCTGGACATGTTGAAATATACACGATATATGTTTATACTTTACATTTCTTAATATTGTAACTTTGTTTCTTTAGGTTCCATTTTCTTTAAGATGTTGTTACCATGCTCTGGTTAGGTTTAGGCACAAGTTTAGTGTTCATCATCTAGGATCATGTTCTGGCTTAAAATATCTGTTTTTATCGCCACAAACATGGCTGGAAATTGTCCCGAGGTCTCCAGTGGTGTGACACTTACAAATGTTGAAACTCAGTCTCGAACTGTGGTCACTGGCTTGACAGCCTTCTCGTCTCTAAGTACACCACAGTCCCCTCCACCTCCCGATATGACAGTCGGATCATAAAACACGTAATGTGAACGTGATATGACATGTTTTGTAGAAATGTCAATATGGTACATAGCCAGTGAGAGGAACAAGTGTGAACGTATCTGTGGTTTGCAGAAACGTTAACTGCCAACATTGTATCCTGGCGACTAGGCTGAGAAAACTGTATGCATGCTGGTCTGAAGTATAGAAAATGTGCACATACTGTACAGATGCTTCTCCTGTAATTGCCTTTTAAATTATTTGATAAATGTAATATGCATGACTCGGCTGCATGCACATTGTTCATACAGGTGGCACCATCAATCTTTGTGCCACAGGCATCAACATGTCATACACTAAAGAAAGGGCCCCAGTGACAGCTAGAAGGCTCTGTACTCCGCTTTCAGATCTGTTTGTAGGAAAAGGGATAATGATCGGTCTGAAGGCTCTGGCAGAAGTTATTTATCATGCTGATAAGCTTCATCAATGGGCTGAAATGTGGCGTGAAGTAGCTCATCAGACGAACCTGTTTGAGCTCTCCCTGGGCGGTCACTCTCCTCTCAATGAACTCCTCAGTCAGAGGCAATTGAGTGGATGCATCACATGCAGCTACGAGGGAGTGCAGGGCTTAATGTGATATGATTTGCATACATGGGTGTGCAAGACTTTCTCCCAACATGAAACCTGGTCTAAATATAGAACAGCTACGTTCTATAGAAAGATGAGAGAACCTGCTCTATGAAAGCAGTCCATTTATATTCTCTCTCTGTGCTCATCGAGACGTTCGCTGGCGCAAAAGGTTGTAGGAGAATCCGTGCTGACATTTGAATACACAGCCTGCTTCTCAATTCTCTCCTGTAGCCTGTTTTCTGGGGCACTTCACCAGACTTTATATTGAGCTCGTGCACCTCTAACACGGCGCCTGATCGATATGTTATTGCAGTATTGTCAGGGACATATCTGCCATTTAGATTCCAGCCAGGCAGCCTGACATTCTTACCTCCTTCGCCACGGAGGGGCCCGCTCGGCCCAGTTTTTGCAAAATTGGAAACCTCTGGAGGTGACATCACAGGCGTATTAATAAAGCTTAAGTGTCGTTCTCTTAAAGGTTATCAGCGGTATCACCTGGGCGAAGATTTGCTGCAGAGGCAGAAAAGTGAGGTGGCAGAGTCGGCGTCTGCTCTCCCTGGAAGCAAGAGAGTGAACGCAGCATTAAAAATCCTTTAATTTGTTAATTGCTGCAAACGATTTCCCCAGCCAATTATCCAAAATGCCACAGTGAAACATTGCAAGACTTTCCTGAAAGTGCTTGGTATCATGCCTCATGCATTGGTAATAGCAAAATGGGGAGTGCAAATTGCCTTTTTTTTTCTCTTCCCTCTCAGAGTTTTCAAATTGTTCAAGCTGCCTTTCCCATTTATCTTTAATGCCTGCTGATCCCCTATTGTGTGAAAAAAATCATCCTTCAACAACTGTAGATCTGTCTGGATGAGCAGGAGAGCAAATGTAATGGCATGCTGGGAGAAATTACACAGCGATGTAAAATTCAGTTAGGCTGTTGTTCTTGTCAGAAGCCATAATAATAAATATGATCCATTTATTTTTATTTTCTTTTGCGCACGTGTCATGCAGCAACCAGTTTATTCTGATACAACCGCTCCTTTATATTCTTGAAAGTTTATTCTCATACCAATATCTGATCTTTTTCTTACAGTGTATTATTGTAAAATGCTGAAAAACTGTTCCCAAAAATGCTTTGTGTCTCTCTCTCGTCTGTCATTGGAATTTTCCTCAACAACTACGCTTTTTCGCTTCCCTTCTTTTTATTGTACCCTTGGTGTCAAGGGCCCCCGCAGTCATATTAGCCTGTCGAGACGAGGCTTTTGATCTATCTCCCAGATTTAAAATAAACAATTCCAAGACAGCTTCAGGTTGGGAGAGAAGACGCTCCTAAATCAGCAATAACACGATCTGCAGCGTTGCAGCGCAGGCAGCTTTGCACAGTGAGATTGACAGAGCTCAGACTGGGAAAAACATGTCTCATTTTTGAGTGGCATCATGACAAAAACATTTAAAATGCTTTTTTTCCCCCATCCTGCTGCTGCTTCCCCTGAAAGCTCTTTATGTACACTGTGTGGGCTCGCTCCCCTCCGCTGCAGGTCAAACTAATTCTGCATTTGTTATATTTGAGGAAATTGCTGGTGGATAGAAGGTAAAGTGCTTGTAGCAGGAGATCAGGAATGTGGTCCTCGGGGCCGAGGGCAGCGTCTGAATACAAAGGAGATTGTGTTGTTTTCAAATTTGAGGTTTTAGTGTTTGTCCCATTAATCCTTGATGCCGATAACCTCTGATCTGAGCCAACTTCAGCCTCCTTATAGAGGGCTTTGTAGATATTAATCTTGACCACGTTCGTTGGTGTTGCTGTCACATTTAGGAGAGCAACAGGATGTTAGAGTCACCTCTCTTCAAAGGCCAGAATGGGACAAACCTGTGTATCAGAGTAATGTGACAGAACAGATGTAGTGAGAGATTGTCCTTTGGTTTTAGGTTTCTTCTTCTGCAGGGCATTTTTAGAATCACATAGAGCCAGGGCTGTTTTCACTCTGAGCATCTCCCTCAGAGGAAAGATGCTTTCCACAGGGTTGGGTGATTTTATCAGCTACTGTATGTTTAGGGGGATTCATACGCTCACAAAGACACTGCATTGCTTTCTGTCAATTTGCTTTGTTTTAGAAGTAACATGGTATTAAAGAGACAATCTCATAAAATGAAATACAAATACAATATAAATGAGGTACTGCACAAAAATATAATATCAAAGAAATCAGTGCAGATATACAAATATAAATAAGACTATTGCACAAACAGCTATATTACAGACACCTTAGTGTAATATGCATAAGGTAGACATCTGTTGAGAGAACACATGATTTACTCTGATGATGGAAAGTTCTAATGAGTCTGAGCCTAGCTGTGCTGACATGGAGGGGACAGCAGAAGCTGATGCTGCATCGCTGGGCTTGTCTGAGGTGAGGGGGACAGGAGCTGCATCGCTGGAAGCTGCTGAGGTGGAGATATCAGCAGGTCGCTGAAGAGCTGCAGGTGTGGGAACAAAATATTTCAAAAGTGCACCTGAAGAGAGAAGTATATGTGACCACTGGGTGTTACATTATATTAATAAATAAAGCTGCTGATGGTGAGACCCAGCCATTAACAACACCTAAGCCACATTATCATTATTATTGATACTGAAGCATCAGTGTGAAAGCAGCATTACACTGTTGCTGCTGCTGGAGCAAAGTACCTCTGAATTCTGCTTTAGTGCAGTACTTGAGTAAATGTAGCTTACTTGAGTTACTCTCCACCACTGATTATAACCTGTCATTCTACACACAAACAGGAAGAGTAATCACACCTGCATTCTTGAACAAAACATGTATTCAACTAACAATTGCAAGGTTTGAAACTATTAATTACAAAACGGGATGGAAAATGAATGACAAATAAATGACTAACGTATTACAAGCAGGCTAACAGTGGCTAATTTGATGTCAATTAAAACGTACGCCTGGTTTCTCGAGGCAGACAGTGGCTGGCTGGTGTGTCACACTTTAAAGGACGAGTGTATTTCTCAAAATAATTTTGTGGGTTATTCCCCAAACACCTGAATAGTCTTTCCAACATGACGTTAACCCTGTTTATTAAATTAGCTAACGTTCCCATCTTCCAAGTAAGCTGGCAACACTCTGCTCTACTACATGCAGTTCATTACACTACCTCCCTCTCTCTCCTGTTTCTCCTCCTCTTCTTCTTTTCCCTCCCGGGTACAGAGGGCTTTGGTCTGTTTGACATGATTGCTGATCAGCTTTCGGTTCAGTCACAGGTAACTCCAGTGTGTTGACCGCGCCGGCTGAGTCTAATTAAGAGGGGGGTGATAATTAGGTAGTTAAGTTGTTGTGGACTTTTTTGGCAAGTTTTATAAATGACAGTATTAAAATAGGTAAGTAAAAAATAGTGGCCTCCTCCTGGTGGCACCATTGCGTTTGTCGTGGATCATTTGTGTCCTGTATGTTGGGGGCCGGTGCCTCCATGGATCCGACTTGTTCCGGAACATCCCACAGATGCTCGATCAGATGGGAATCTGGGGAATTTGGAGGCCCAGTCAAAGCCTTGGGCTCTTTGTCGTGTTCCTTGAGCCGTTCCTCAGCAGTTTTTGTGGAAAGTCAGGGAGCATTGCTCTGCTGGGGGGAGCGCCCTTGCCATGAGGGGGTGTACTTGGTCCACAACAGATGGGTGGTGCCTGTCAAGTGGCATCTGAATGAATGCCCGGCAGAACATTGCATTATAACGAGATGATCAATGTGATTTACATCGCCTGTCAGTGGTTTTAATGTTGTGGCTGATCGGTGTCTTCTCACTGATGGTCTCCTTTGATTATGTAGATCATACAGAGGCATCGGTATTCAATTGAGACCGTTGTTAAAGGTCCCTTGTAGTACGTGTAAACTTAATAACGTGCTTACCACCATTTAAATCCATGTAGAAAGATAGGAAAATTAAACAAGACGCAGATAGTTAGAGAGAGCACATACAGTAGTTCATCATTTCTGCAAGAAAACTGTGAGACTCGGGGACCATGTAGCGCTCCTCATATTTCACAACTCTCTCCTTCTCTCCCTCTCGCTCTTTGCGCTACCATCTGTAATGAGCTAAGCAGTGGAGTGTAAGCAGCTTCTTAGATAATGAGGCACAATACCCCAGAGAGTAAAGCTGGGCCCGCAACTTTAATATACCGTTTCTTCATCCTGAAAACGAAAGCAATCGCAACGGAGAGACCGGGGAGAGAGATACATGGAGCTCGGGTGTCGAGAGGAGCCTCCTATCTGTAGCTGCCATCCATAAACATGATTTAGGAAAACTCGATAGCGCACAATACTTATTGGTATTGCCCAATTGAGGGACACATGCTTGCGAGTCTGCCCGATTCAGCCTGTTTTTAAACAAAAGTGCTCCAACAGGCCCCCAAACCACAGAACATCAATTTTTCATCACATAGTGTATCAAGTCACATTTGTGCGTCTACCGCTTTACAAATACTAATGTGTTTCCAAAAGTCCCCGGCTGCAATGCAAGGTAGATATATAAACGCTGCAGACTGTTTTATGGTTGCAGACAGCAGCTTGGCAGTCTACCTCAGCACTGGGAGCCGAGACCTCTCCAGCTTTTCTTGGAGGATATCTCCATAATAGCCTCATTATTCAACTGTGAGCCCAGGAACACTCAGGCTGAAGTAATGAGCCCCTCACTAGTTGCTGAGTATCACCTTTTTGCAAGAGGTTGCATGAAGAATGCATCCTGATTAGAGGTGCTGTTTAGCTATTTTGTAGCAGAAATGCAGCGAAGGTCATGATCCTCGTTTTCATTCCTTATTTTTTTAATTATCTTTAAAACTAGGACCACAGGATTCAAGAACAATAGCTGCAGACGTCTCAGCCAGGAGCTCTAGATTGCAGACTGAAATTCGCTGTAAATAATTCAAGCACCGGCTCACCAAAATGTGCAGTTGGAAGTCGTCGAAAAAAAAAACACGAGGGCATTTCATAATGAGCGTCTGTCTCACTCAAGTGACCCGATCGCTGCCAGTGAAGATATGTGAAAGCGCTCTCCTGATTATGCTCCCTCAGGGTGTATATTTTGGCGGATGGAATAATTTTGTCAGGTTGTCAGTGTGTGGGGAAAAATGTGTTTAAGAAATTAAATTAAGTTGTCAGAGAAATAATTATATCTATGTGCATTTATTTATTTACTTATTAAAGTATTGCTGGTACAACTTTAAGGTTCATAATATTCATATTATATAATAATATAATATATTACACAGTATGTTGCTTCATACGTCTGCCTCACTACATGAGGTAAATATACTTCTGACTTCTCTACATCTGACAACCACAGATACTAATTGTTTTACAGATATGTTTTAATATTTTTAAGTATAAAATTGGACAGTATGCCATGCTATCATGAATTAAAATGTCCTTAAAATATGTAAAGTAGCCCAAATCAACTCCACCTCCCCCAGCATTACTATACTGTAGTAGTGCTTTCTGATACGGCACTTTGATTGAATTGATTGATTGAAATCTTGATTTCGAACGTGTACATTTTTAAATTTTAGTCCATAAACAAACAAACCAACAAAAGAATACACTCATAGCCACTCCTCATCCACTCTTATTTGTTCTCTTCAACTGAATTCAAATCCGTCAAATTCAGAGTTTCTTCCTTTTTCAGGGCTAATCCAAGTTTCAGATATGGCAGTTATGTTGAACGTTTGTGTAAATTGACTTCAGTCTTCCTTGATGTTGTTGAAGTTTGCACACAGGCTCCTGCAGTTGAAGTGGATTATTGATAATCTGTTATCCATCTTAATGGTTTGATTATATTGCTCCTCTGTGTAGTAGCAGCAATTATCCTTTGTGTTACAGAAGAAATTATTGTCTGGATCGATATCATTTTCCTTGGCCTGTAAATTGTGGTCAGAGTATTCAAACGTTTTAAGTTCCAGTTGATCCCGATCAATAATCCACTGAGTTAGGTGATGACTGTCTCCAGATGGAGAGTGTGTCATGGTTTTGTGCTGTGATGGTACCTTACAGTCCAGTTTATGTTGCTCCACATATCCCCTTGGAGTGGAGGAAGGCTCCACCTGTTGTTCTGTTGAGTCAGCATCCATTTCTCCGGGCTCCCCATCGTTGTCAGCGGCCACAACCAGAGAGTATGAGTGTGTGAATGTGGAGCCTGGCAACCGATCACGTTGTTTATCCTGGTATACTGCTCCAAGTCATCCACTCTGCTCTCACCTGTCTTTCTCTGCATTCTGTCGTCTCAGCAACTTCACCTCCTCCACCAGGTCCAGGATAAACTGTCCCTCTGCTGTAGTCTAACAACAGAGACCTCCTCTGCCAGAAAGTCCAGTGACTTTTTAATGTCATCGACTTCCTCCACTGTTTGGTTCCTCCTTTCCTTTTCTCTCCCCGTCAGTTACCTTATTTGTTTTCAGCACAACAGCTGTTAGCTCAGCCGCTAGTTAGCTCGCCGGCCACTAGCTCGTGCAGTTTCAGTCCAAAAATCACACTCCTAAATCAGGCAGGGGTGAAACCGGTGGTCTCAGCAGAACCACCGGTTTGAGCTCTAGCTCGTGGCTTTATTGATGGTTAATACATCCCTTAGTGATCTTTGTGACTTAATCCTAAAACAGTTAGGACAAATGTTTCGCTGGTCCTCTTCTAGCAAAACGTGAGAAAGATTGAGAAAAATTTCTGTATTTGAAGGCCTAATTTTTCATTTGCTTAGTCTTACAACAAATGAATGTTTTCCTGTTTACTGTGAACTCGGACAGAACCTTTATTTTAAAAGATGGATGTTTTAGACTTCCTTAAGACTTTCTGTCAACAGTTAACCCTTCCTACAGCCATTTATTATAATATCATAGGAGTTTTTCATTGGAAAACAGGTGTAATGCTATATTTAATTTACTGACCATGTAGATGTTCACAAAATTCAATTCTGCTATTAAACCATACATCACAGAGGCTACAATCACTGCCTGAGGAAGAAACTATGTGGGTTTCCTTGATGAATCAATGCTGCAGAATGTGAAGGTGATTCACAACGGAGACCCTGCAGGCCCAAACAGGCCATGTTAAAGCGTTTGCATAGGATTTATCATTTAATGTTATTAATATTTTGGAACAAAAGCTGTTTTGTGCCGCCGCCTGCTGTCTACGTCTTTTAGGGTCAAAGGAATAGTTCACCATTTTTCATTTCAAAATAGCTAAATTATGACCAGCTGCAGTAATAAAGTCTTGGGTACCACTTAATAATAACACACGCTTTATTTAGGATTTACAAGTTGAAACTAACAGCTTCATGAATTCTGATAAATTATGTGTTAATGATTTGTAGATCCACTGTAAACCTTTAAATGGGGCGCCTTCTGGGTTGCCAGATTGTAAAAACTGCGTTTTGCTGGTTTTTCATTTTCCTCCGACATATTATTGAAGTTGCAGAAAAGCCCTGCTACGGACCATTACATTTTGGTTAAGATCCATTTATTATTAACTTACCAACATTACCAAATGTAGACTTAATGGTTTTTTAGACCATTAGATATCTGAGTTTTTATGTAATACATATAAACTGCTGCTTGACAGCTAATTACAGAAACTGCTTTTTTTTACCTCAACGGAGTGTTTTTACACAGTAGTTGTTTTGCTGCTTTTTCTTCTTCTGTAAACTGGCAAGTTTTTATTTGGTCTAATGGTTCCAGAGTTAGTTATTATTTAGCCTCCAAAGTTTCAATCCAAACAACAAATGAGCATCCCCAGACTAGAGAATATAAATGTGCGGCTGTTTACTTCAAGAAATTAAGAGGAGCCATTATCAGTGAGTTTGCAGACACTGAATCAGAATTCAGTGCATCTGGGCTATGACCAAGATGGCAGCAGCCAGCCTGTTAATGCGATGCACAGCTATAACAGCATCACAGTTTAATTAATGATCATGGTTCTGTCTTTCGGCTTTGTCTAATCCTCAAGAGAATGTCACACACTGTTACACTTCCCACATGACAAGAGATGCTCAAGTCATCTCACATTACATTTTTTCCTTTTTGTATGACTTCAGTGCCAGTAATTCCCATAATCAGCACTCTTCCCTCTGTGTGTGTGTGGAGGCCTAGCTCGAGCTGTCTTGGAGCTCAGAGCCCCTGCCTGCCACCTGTGTCCCAGTATAAGAGTAACATGACGGATGGCAGTGCTGTCAGGCCCCAGGGCCCTCTCAATCCGTGATAGATACCCTAACACAGACTCCTGCTTGTTGTGCCTAGGGTTACCACCGCAAACCTAGGGGGATCCTAATTAGCCTGTGGTTGGAACATGCCCCGACATGATGTGTGTGTTTACAAAGGGAAGGGCACAGCGTCCCACTGGTTCTCTTGGGTACACATCATATGATGCACTTTTACTGTTCTGCATGCATACAGGACATTATCTGAAATTTGCAGCTCATTTACATTTTTTCCCCCTTTTTTTTGACCTTTTGGGGAGGAATGTTAGTGTAGAGGCCAGTCCTCATTCCAGAGTATAGTGAAAACTGTAATTTTCTTGCCCCATTACTTATTCAAGTCTTTTGTGTTATGGGTTTGTCATATTTCATTATGGAAATCCAACATGGGGTCTTGCCTGAGTCTTCTCCCATTGTAGTTTTTTTCAAATGTTTCCCCTTAACCACTCCTGTTTTGGTGTGGGGCTGGAGCACAAAGAGTCTGTTCACATTTGGTTTCACCATGCGCTCTGAGTGATCCGATCACAAGTTGTTATGGTTAAATAGAAAGGAACCAAAATGCAAGACATGAGGAGGCAGGCGGGTAAACGAACACAATGCAAGTTTTATTAAATAAAGCTGTGAACCAAAGTCCATAAAATACAAAGTAAAGCACAAAACTGGCAACAAAAGGCAACAAAACAGAAAAAGGCAAGCAGGGCTAAACCAGGCCAGACCAACAAAGAATTATAAAATTACAAAAATTAAATAAAAGTACAGACCAAGGAAGCGCTGGAATAACAGGTAGGAACCCAAAGGACACAGGACACAAGGGGATTGAGACGACTGATAAGACAGACCAGATGAACTTTCAAAGAGAGCGGGCATGTCAACATGCATCACGAGGGACCGATCTCGTTTCTTACTCCATATGCAAAAATATACGTTCATCACTGAAACAAAACCAATACAACCCTTTTTTTTTACTCAGAAACAGAAATATCTTTATGTATGACATCTGCAGAGTTAACAAGTTGGCCCAAATAGTTCAGAATTTGTTGTAGACAGCGTTTCACAATTTTTATCAAGTTTCTCCGAATGCAACAAGTCTCAAAATGTAGCGTTTTTATAAGGGAGTCTGGTGACTTTCTCCATGGGTGACAACAAAGTAACCTATATTGGTCATCGTTTAGTGTATTTGTGAAATTTAACACATTTATCTTTGATATTGTCACACCGCGGTGAGGAGTGTCCTGTCTTGGGTTTTTGTCTTGTGAAATTCATGTTTTATTTTGAAAAGTAACTCTCCTCTCGTTTCAGGTCACTTGCCCTTCCTCTTGTGTCACCGGTCTGGCGTCTTCCCTGATCCCTGATTGTTTCCACCTGTGTCATCCCTCCTCATGTGTATATAGTCTTTGTCTTCCCCTGTCTGCGTTGCCAGAGTATTTCGTTCGTCCTGTCGAATACATCCAGCCCTGTTCCACAGCCTTGTTCTCTGCCTCGATTCCGTACTAAGTTAAGTATTGCCAAGCTTTATTTTTTGGTTAGTAGTCCTCTGAAGAAGAGTGATTTTTTGTTAATAGTATTTTATGGTCAGTTGTTTGTTTCTGTCATATAGTTTCATAGCATTTGTTTTTTCCTCCGTTTTGGAGCGCTTTTCATTCATAAAGTTTTGTAATTCAGAGTAGGTTAATTTTTATAGCCTGTAAGCCCTCCTCGTTGAGTGATTTTCAGTTTGTTACATTTTTACCCTCCTCGTTGAGTGATTTTCAGTTTGTTAAATTTTCATAGAGCGAGTTCTCGATATCTTTGTAGTTTTGCACTGTCTGTCGTTCTGTGTTTGGTCCCCTGGACACATAGATTTTTCATAGCCTAATGTTTTGTCATTCTGTCTGAAGAGCTGCTAAACAGAAAATAAAAGCCTGTCGATACTGCCACCTTTCTGCATCTGAGTCCTCATTATCTGCTAAGCCTGACAGATATGTTATATTCTTTTATAAATCTGTTGTAAATGGCGAAATCAGTTGAAAAAAGTTAGTTCAAACAGCTGTTGGGAGACACGGAAGCAGACAGACATGACAACAGACTGGCTGGTCAGGGAAAGAAACATCTTAATGTTTTGCATTTAATGCAAATATACAAGAAGGCAGCAATGATTTTAAATTTACCGTGGCCATTTCATGAAGTTCAGTGTTTTCTCCTCACGCAACAACTAAGTAGGGAGTCTAAGTCACAAACGTCTGCTGCTAACATTGGTTAAGTGAAGTCAAACATGTAATTTACATTAGAGTGAACCACATGGAAATCAGACATTGTTTAATCCATTATGAATGTTCTTGTTTCACAGAGGACGTCAGTGGAGTAGGTCGTCCCTCAGTGTGGCCCAGAACAGATGAGCGTGGCCATGCGTCCCAGACCACCTCTGAATGTGGATTGGGTGTTCACACCTGTACTTAGAGCTATCCACTTGGTATCGGATCACTCAGAATGCATGCTGATGCTAGGTCTGAAAGTCCTCACTCTGTTTTTGAAAGCACTCATTTGTTAATTAGTGACCAGGCTGCTGTATGTGACACGCTGGGAATAAAAATGGGCTGGTTATCCTGTAAACATGTATCACCAGCATGTGCATCCTCCTTCATGCGCACAATAACAAATACCCGCTTGTAAAAACATGGTAGGTGAATCTACAAGTCGCCTTTATGTGAAATCCCATTGGATTTGCGTTTAGAATGATCTCCAAACCAACACACAAGTATCAGGTCTGAACAGGAAACATCCACATTAAGGAAGTAAAGGCACCAATTTATGGGGTCTTTAAACTGCTGTGTGGACAGAGCCTTAGAGACAACAGCTTGCACGCCCAGCCACACACATATTCACTAAACGTATGCTCAATCATGCATCTCTGTGCTGTCACATACACTTAACAATGCAGCCCATCATTTATTGCAGATTAATCCTCGTTCCATACAGTGTCGGGACCTGCACTTTACCTTGTTTCATCGTCATTAAAGGGAAGAGATTGGAGAGCACGGGAGTGTGCGGGACGGCTGAGGACAAGAGAGCTCGTAGGCGAAGAAATATCCAGTAAATGGTGATATTGCGTTGGGAGGCTGGGAGAAGTGAGCGAGGTACAAAAAAAAAAAAAAAAAAATTAACCTTTGACAGATGAAAGCGACAGTGGATAAGACTGGAATACAAAAGGTGAAGACTGACAAAGAGAACGAGATGTTCCAGGTTAGATTTTCACACCTTGGTGTTCCAGTAATACTGCGCTGTGTGATGTCAGATGGTAGTGTAGGTCGCACGAACAGAACAGGCTGACTGTGATGACTTGAACCATCTGTAGAAATGAAAACCAGAAACACCAGGACAGGTATGAAGACGGAGAGGTGCAGAGAGATTGAAGCTTCCTCTTTTAATGAACCCTACAGCGCCGGTGCTCCCTGCCGAGCTGCAGCCCCTGGCCTCTGCCCTTGCTGTCAAGACCATGTCTGAGCTGTACAGAGCAGCGGTGACAGCTAAAGCAAGCCCACTTTGAAGTCCGGAGTGCAGCAACAGGGTAGATAATGACCCCGCCAATCTCCTCCCACCGCCCTGTCTGCTTCCCCTGGCCTGTGCGCAGGGCAGAGCGGGAGGCCTAATGAGCATACTTTTCTGAACAACTTTCACTGAAGGCAAATGCATTAATTCTCGATCCGCTTCCACCCTTTATAGTGCTCAGTCTTCCGAGGGAGCGAGGATGAGTCAGGGTGAGGGAGAGTCACTAATGCATGTTTCAAGAGGGGGAAAAAAACACAGGGACAAAAGTGGAGCAGACAGGACACAGAGACGGTGAGATGGTGAAGGGAGATCTGCATGTTTGTCGAGCAGTGTGACAAAGAGCAAGAGAGACAAGGTTTGAGAGGCACAAGTGGCTGCTGGATTTAATGATATCAGGGTAAATAAGCTTCTGTCTCCTTCTTTAACAGTTAAAGGGGGCGGCTGTCCGTTATCTGGCACAATTAATTCATGTTTACCTGCTTAAAATTGCAACCCAGGTGCCGCCCAAGGAAAGACGTTGAATGCTTCTTCATTTGGGCTGTCAGAGCTACAAAGAGGAGAGGTAATCCAAATCAGCTCTGCCAAGGACAGCTGCTTCATCACAATTATAACAAGGTGTCTGCCTGCTGCACCCATACCTGCGGCACTGCAAATAAGTCGGCGCTAATCAATCTGTAGCTCTTCCCGCCTGCAGCGGCGGCCTCACGTTTCGCCGGGAGGTGTTTGATGTGAGCTAAAGTTCCCGCCGTTGTTCCATTAGCGAGATCAGGTTCAATACGGCAAAGTGGAACCTTCATAGTGAAATGATTCCTCAGAGCGAAAGCTTCGGGGAGAAGCGTGAAAAGAAAGAAATCAAGTTATTGGTGTCAGAGTTGTGTTTAATGGTGACAGATAATAGCAATTTTTGTAGGTTTAACTGAGCTCATTTTTACTCCAATTTCCTTCGGGTGAGAAAAACACAATTACTGCCTCCACCGCAACAATCATTTAATGCTTTTTTTACACAGTTTAAACTGTCTGGCATGTTAGAAAATCTTCAAACAACAGGTTATCTGCGCTTTTCTGGAGCTTATTTCCAAGTATTCAAGTCTGTTTTATCTGCAAGTTTTTCTCTGTACATCTGATGATGAATGGTCTCTCGTTGCCCTGAGAGATCTTTACCTGCAAGACACTGTATATCACATCAAAAGCAAACAAAACACAAACGCGCTATCAACTCTACCAGGAATTGTACCGTAGGGTCCATACATCATGCTATTTTAAGGCACACACATTTCAGACAGAACAAATAAAACTGAGCCCTGAGGGAGGAACCAGTATGAAATGTCTCAAAACAGCTGCTGCTTTTATGCTCACAGTAACCATTGTTTATCGCCAGCCCAGCATAAATTAACAATACCCTTTTATTATCAGGAATTGTATGGTTATGGTCTTTTGTATGAGAAAGCTCAAACATATTATTAGGACAAACACCCCATCATGTCCCATCTGAATGGCAAAACATTATCCGAGAATTCAGTCAGTGTCTAAGCATGTGTTTATGCACCTGATTGGAACAGCTTCCTGGATCCATCCCTAAAAGCCACGTTAACAGGGTGCTAAGAGCCACTTTAACACACACAAAACATGCTTTCTCACATTTTAAGGGATAAGTTCACCCCAAAATTGAAATTTAGTCATCTTCTACTCACACCGCTGCCGATGGAAAGTCAAGTTAAGTTTTGTAGTCCACAAAACATTTGTGGAGCTTCACAGCAAGCATCATTGCAGCACTCTCCTAAACAAGTGAAGCAGATGGGGACTTGTTTTAAAATGTATAAAAAAAACTTTGAAAAAAAGAAGATTTCATTAAAACATTTATATTTTATTCAGGGAAGGTTTCACTGAGAGCAATGCTGTCTTTTTCAGGAAAAAGACAGCATTCTGTCCTTCAGTCCTGTTTTGCTGTGAAGCTCCAGAAATGTTTTGTGCACTATAAGAATTGACTGGACTCTCCATCTGCATGGGGTTGAGTAGACAATGACTGTTCATTTTTGTGTGAACTTATTCTTTCACCTCACTAAAATTCTCACTTTCTAACAATGCACATGGCATTGGTTTTATGTGTTCAGGCGCACTAACATGATTGCAGTCAATATTTGTGCTGCTCAAAGTATTTGAAAAATCCAACAATGACATGCCCACAGACCGTCCTGCAAAAACGGATTGCAAAGAAAGCTGTGGTTGGATGGAATTCTATTCAGCTCTATTGTGTGAGGGTGGGGCAAACAGTGGCAAAGTAAATCAGGGTATATAAGCAAGTGTGCCAGGAAATAATGTGGGTAGGAAAACTGCAGGGGCCCAGCATGGTGGCCAGGGTTACAATGCAAAACTGTGAATTATTATGAAAGAAGGGTCATTCTGTCTCTTTGTCCATTTGCTGTGCAGTTATACAAACAATTTTTGAGGTCGATCCCACCTCCTATCTCAAATTGGCTGGATATTTGCAATTGTGCAGGTCAAGGTTCAATTTAAAGACTTAGGACTGACTCAACACATTGAACAGGGTGTTTCAAAGCAGATGTGACCCTTCTTCACTGAAATATAGAGGGAGCGGAATCCAGTGTCATGGCAGGTATTTTTTTCCCTTCCCCAGAGACGATACTGTGATTGAAAATAAATATGCATACATACGTTTAGTCTCAGCATCTGATACTCACACAAACCATTTTAAAATACAGGTGTCAGGTGGGATATTAAGCAAGCCAATAGCAGCAAGTATTTGATCATAAACCAAAATATTGTAATGTAAATTGTAATTAAAAGTTTCACATGATGATGGTGCTATAGGGAAACATCATTAAGATGTATCTCTCTTTATCAGCACGATATTTAATGGCAATCCATCTGATATCCGTACAGACACATCACTGTACATGTACATTTCATGGTGGCTGAGGATGGAAAGTCCAGGGATCCCAAGAGTCAGTGGGCTTCATCCTCGTTGGACAATGGATGTCTGTACCAAATTTCCTGGGAATCCATCAAACACTTGGTGAGAGGTTTGAGTTTGGACCAGAATCTTGACTACAGATGGACAGTGCCACCCAGAGAGCCAAGCTACTAGCATGGCCAAAAATCCAATCAGATGGGGGGTTCTGGGCTCCACAGTTTCTCGGCAAGCCAACCAAAGGACCCTGGGTTGGGACCTTCTCTCGGAAGCCATTCCACCTCATGAACCAAGAGTCTACAGCCGCCCTAGCAGCTTTGTGATGTTGCTTAGGAAGTGAATGTTTACAGTTGTCACCATCTTAGCTTAGGGTGTTAGCATACTAACATTTACTGCTTAGCACTTAACACAAAATGATCATAAATCCAAATATTCAGAAGGTTAAAAAGTTTGACCTTGGATTCATCTTCTTATCACCATGGATATCTGCACCCAATTTTAGAGCAAAATATTCAATATTCCTCAACCTCATGGTGGCTGATGATGAAAACTCCAGGGATCACAGGAGTTCCTGTAGGTATTTGATCCTAAACCTAAATAAGGGAAGGTTTTATTGATCAAACCACAGACAGACATTGCCATCCCGAGAGCCAAGCGACTAGCATGGATAAAAATCCAATTAGATGAGGTATCTGAAGCCATTCACTCCTTGAGTAAGAAACTCCATCCCCACCAGTTGTAGCTGCTCCTACACCCTCACCTCCCCTTGAAATGTATTGCCAAAACAGAATTTCCCAAAGGGGATCAATGAAGTATCACATTGTTATTGTCACACACTCCCTGAACACAATGAAACTGCAGGACAGTCTGAAGAAATCAAAATAAGTGTGTTCGAGGACGTATGGCATGGTCCACGACCATCTTTACCATCAGACTTCCTTCCCTATCAGTATTTTAATTTGTTGATGTGCAAACGGACAGACTGCAAATGCTCCCCGCATTGACCGCAGCCCTCTGCAAAGCCTTCTGCTCTAGTGTCTCCACACTGCTCAACATATGTGGTAATAGATCAAGCACCTGTTCCTGCCTGTCACATCTGCGCTCAAGCCTCTGTGGCTCTTATCTAGCCGACAGTTACAGATGACCACGCATCCGGAGGCTGATGCAGATGATGAATGAATGAGTCTGCTGTGTGTTACTTTCTCTCTCTTTCAGTCTTCAGACGAGCAGTGCGGAGAGTTATTATTAAACCACAGCATCTCTACAGTCTGTCCAGTGGTTGAGAACACTCTGCTCTGATTAAATAAACCGAGGAGCATCACACATTTCCCGCTCTCGCTTCATTTCCTACTTCTTCTTCTTCTGGCACCCATCTTTGTCATAGTTTTCATGTTCCCTTTTCATTAGCCCTGACATCCATGAAGTGAGAGCTGGGTTTGGGATCTTCAGAGCTGGCACAGCACCACTTTGGTGTCTTGACAAGAACTCAGAGAGGAGAGCACAGGGAGAAACATTTACTCATTCTGTTTGCAGCAAAGGGGATGGGCTGCCTGCTTTTGCTCCCTTTGATTGTAATCCTATCTAGGCCAGCACAAGACACTGGAGACTTCATTCCCTGAATCTTAGTTTGCATGGATAAACAGGAGACGAGGTCCAACGGTGTTGAATGTTTTTGCCTTTCAGCAAATTTTCTAAGTGCTGCTATGCATCCTACAAAAACTTTATGCAGATAAAAGTTGTTGCATTGTTATTTTGTTGTTGCTGTAGGGCATAATGTTGTTGTGCAGCAGTATGCTTCTTCTACTGCTTCCCAAGATGCTATCTTTAAATAAGTCGTTGTTGTGATGCTACTGGTACTAATGCTCATGAAGGAATGAGAATATACATCTTTATGCACTCGGTTTATGGAATTTCTATGTAGAGATGAGCCTTTGCTGTATAAACAATCAAAGCTAAGGTGGAGATACAGCAAATCTTCCACTCCCGGCCAGGGAGACGCGGCTTTCAAATCGGTTTCTGCAGGACAATTTTGTCGAATTCTGCTGTAATGTATTTGCAAGACAGTTTGATGTGATTTGTTTGCAGTTTTTGTAGATTTCAATCAAATCGAAACCCAGAGCAGTGTGAAATGAAAGTATGAATTATTCATAAATATACACTTAAGGATCACAAAAAGCTTCCGTGGCTTGGGGCCTGTGTAGTCAGTAGCCACACGATTCCTCTCGCTACCAGCATTAGAGCCTGTACATCAGCCCGACGTGCTGATCTGCTGTGGTTCGTTTTCAAGTCAGGTCTCTCCCAAAGCTTCAGAAGTCCAAATATTTTCAACATTTCAGCATGTAGATGCTACAGCCTGTATTGGACTCTGGCACATTTAAGCCATCAGGAGCTCGGAGACTTTGCAGAAATATACAAGCAGCATCTTCCTCCACTCTGCAGTGAAGTGATTTAAAAAATAATGAAGGAAGGACTCATCCTGCGCACAGCAAGCAAGCAAGCATGATCACTGTAGCGTGGCTCCATCATGCATATGTAGCCCTCATGCATAAGATGTGTCTCTCCTCGCTCTCCTGTCGGTGAAGTGTCTTCATGAGTGCCATCCAGATGACATGGTGCGTCATGTGACGTAGCTGTTCAACACATTTGCCCTACTTAGCAACAGCAAAGACTTAAGTTATATAATGCTCTTAAAGAGCTCACAATGACATCATCTAATCCAGTGTCATTTAAATCCTTTTAAAAACAGATGCAGGAGGCCTACATGTGCTTTTGATTTTAGTTTCTTAAATAAAACTTACCTCTGGGATCAGAAATGATGCTGAAATGGTTTTGCTGGGTTTATTGCAGCTGAGGGTTGGTAAGAAGTAGTCAGAAATATCAGTATATCGATACTGAGTATCTGAAACATGTTCAAAACTCATTTTCTGCTTTATTGATACGCACTTTCTTGCCCTCTCTTTTCTCTGATAGCAAGTTGACACGCACACACACTTTATTTTAAAGGCCCAGTCTAAAGAGAAAAATACTAATGTTTATCCAAAAAAGTGTGATATAGAGTGGTGAAGAAGTATTTTCGTAGGCTTACCCGAAAGTTAGCGTTGCCCTGGTTCCCTCAACAAAAAGCCTATATGATTTCAGATTATTGCTGAAAATAATCTCTGTGACAAACACAAGTTGATGAGTAAGAGAATCTCCACATTTGAACACCACTTTGTGATTTTTGAAGCGTAAATTAAATTGCTGTGAGTAAAAAGCTGTAACTAAAGTCGACTTGTGAAGATGGACTGTTGAGTAGATGAGTCTCCGTGTTGTGCTGTGACGACGTTTAATGGCCCCGATAACCTCTGTAGTCTAATTGTAGGACATTTAATTACATATTTTATGTTGTAGAGCAAAACAAGTGAATATTTTCAGCCTGTGGTAACCAACTTATTTCAGGCATCACTCAAAATTAAAAAAAAAATATTGACTTTGAGATGAGGGCACGGGAAGGGCACTCTCTATTGAGTGAATGCTCCGTCCCTTCACCTCCTCGGTTTCTATCACTGCGACTCTCCACCTTCTTTGCCTCCTCCATCAGTGGGGTTAGTTAATCGAGTTGTTCCACCGTTACCTGGTGATAGCAACCACAGAAAACAATGCCTCTTTCTGTTTTGCTTGTACAATGGCAGATTGCTGTAATGCAACCTTCATTTTTGTGGGGAAAATCCGCCCTGGTCAGCAGGCCAAATAGCATAGTGACAGGGAGGTATATAGGGAACCAATCTTTGCACAGATGATGTCATTTTTCTACAGCCATTACTCGGTGCAATCAGTATCCACTTTGGAATATGTAGAAGCTAAAAGGCTTTCTTTTGCCAGTTTAGTGTTAACTTCAGTCTTTCAGTTGTATCTTGTTGTCACGTGATAGCCTTGTTATATTTATCTTATAATACAAATCTAAAATATCATGCCCTTAATGTTGGGTCAATTTTTCCCCATGGTATTGAAAAATATTTCAAGTTATTGTATGAAAGTTAGTTATTTCAGTGTTGTGACAACAGTAGTCACAGGTGTGACTGGCTGTGGGTTGTGTCAGGTTTTTGGCCCTGTTAGCAGCATCACAGGAGATGTTGAGGCCTCCGCACTACTGGTGGTAAGGGAGCATACATTTTAACTAAATCATTGAATGCGGACAGCTTAGGCATACAGGAACAGTTTGGGGATTTAATGATGAAGTGAAGACTCACAAGCTTACAGGCAGGCAGGTGCAGGCAAGGGTTGAGGAACAGGACGGCAGTCTGAACAAATAAATCCAAGTGAGGCATGACAGGTGAGCAGGTCAGGCTCAGGCAAAGGGTCGTAACATAGGATGAGTTCAGGTTCAGATGGCTCGAAAGGAAAGGCATACACATCATTGACAATCCGGCAAAGTGTGGGTGGAAATGGGCTGGTAAATATGCTTCCTTGGCTGATTAGGGAAGTGGGAAGTAGATGAGTGTGTGGGAAGGGAAGATCAGGTGATGGGAAAGGCGGAAAAGAGGTTTACTGCACGATAGGAGGGAGTGGCTGGATGTGACAGGGGACTACGACAAGTCTGAGAGAATCTGGTGGATGAATGGAGAACAGCGATGCATGAGCCTGTGGAGGTGAGAGTGGGGCTGAAGGGAGGGACTGAGGACTGAGGCAGACTTGGTGACAGATGTTGAGGTTGCAGTAGTGCTGGCTGACACTGCAGCGTCACCTCTTTGAGTCTTAGCTGAAAAAAAAAAACCACCTCTCTGTGGGCTGTTTCAGATTTTTGGCTGTGTTTGCTGCATGATAAGGAGAACAAGTAGGTGGTAAGGTCATTAGTTTTGCAGATATGTGGGTATAAACCAAAAGTAATGGACAAATTGGAGCTTTGACAGGGAAATGCAATATTTATTGAGATAAATAATTAAAAAAACAAACATTTAAACCTCACCGTAGCTTTGTCTGGGGACCATATGTGTCTTTACAAAATGTTTTGCAAATCCATCACGTTTGCTGAGCTATCCTTAGAGCTGAGCCACTAGTGCGGGGAGAGAAAAAAAGGAGAGAGAGGAATCAATGCGTTAAAACCAAGAATAAGTTGCCGAAAGATGCAGAGGATTTAATTTCTGTGAAACAAAAGTCTGTTTGTCAATGCTTACATTAATTTTAATGATTGCGGTGTTATTCATCTAGCTATCTAGGTTATTCATTGACCCATAATGTTTACAAATTGGATTTTTATTATACATCAAAATGACAAAATGCCCACTGAGCATCTGAAACATGCTACATTCCCCACAAACTCATTACCATCGTGAGTGACAGCTACCTGAAATGAAGTCTGAACGAAGAAAAAGAGTTCAAACCAGGGGAGTATTTTAAATGCATTTCGGAGAAAAGACAGATGAAAGTCGAGTTGTGATGGGTATCATGATCGGTGGAATAAAGAGATGAGGAAAACAGCTCAATAACATATCGACACCATCCTTTAATGTCTGTCAGAGTCCAAACAAGTGCTGCAGCCCTGAGGGCACGCTCCCTGCTGTGGCCCATGTTAAATGGGATGCCTTGACATTTTCAGTTTTAATTTCAATTTCAAATGCTTTTTCATTTTAAGGGGAAAACTCTTACAATTTGTCTTTTACTGACACTAAATAACTATATTTTGCTGTCCGACTTAGAAGCTTTGGATACAACTATACAATATCCATTGGTTTCAATCAAAAATGCGACAACGCAAAGATGCTACTTAATGTCCCTGCAAAAGGACAGCACTCATTATAATCAATATTATAAACAATGGCTCACAAGACTACTGGCATTTGAAAGTGAACAAACCCACAGAGAATGATCACTGGACTTTGCAGCTCCCATCAGCTGCACAGAGACTCAAGATGGGCGGTCATCTGCCTTGAGCAGTTGGGTTGACAGAAAGACAAAAGTATCAAAATTCCCATATTAGTTGTACATGGCCAGACTTCATTCAGGAGGAAGAACGCTCCAGCTTGTTAACATTTCTTTAAAACCAATCACAGTTGTCCTGGGTGGCGCAAAGCCCAGGTGGCAGTGATGATGCCTCTGCAAAATAGTGTCATAGGGAACTTGTTCTGGTGGAATATTTGCATGCGAGGAGGCGAGTCCTTAAAATGGCTAAATCCTCACAAAAGAAAAAGCAATGGCTAGTTTGTTGTTGTTCAGTTAGAAACCAGGTCAGGGTAACTTGTCATTTTCAGTGTGTAGATTGCTAGCTCGGAGGTTGTTGTTGTTCCCATGCAGACAGGAACTTGTGAAAATGTAAATTGCAGATAGCTCAAGGGAGGAGAATGCTGACGGCCAAAGGCAGGCTTATACGATATGATAGTTTACACGGGCATCCTTCGGCAGTTCTGTTCAACAAATTTACACACTCATGGTTACACATATGACACTACTCATAGATGTACAAAGCACATCTCAGCTAGCAGCACACTGATTTTTGGATTAGCAACAGGAAAGACTGATGTTTAAAAGAATTAACACTTAAACACCTAAGCTAGAACTCTTCTACCAACAGTCTACATCCCGTGAATCGGACAGAAACTCATGCAGCTTCATCACTTTTTCCAGTGTCCGTCTGTACATAGCTACATACACATCTTTTGTCTCAATACTCACAGACAATCCAGTTGAGTTTGCAAGCAAGAGTGTTTCTATTGCTTTTAGGGCCTGCTCTTAATTCTTCGTGGATCATTCAAAACCTGTCTGCTATTGAATGAAAATCTCATCGAGTCTTTCCTTATGTGTTTTTTATCAGGGATGAGACGACTAACGCTGATTGATTTGGCACACTGTGTGTAATCAATTTTTCTTGATGTTTTCCTTGGCTCCCATAGGTTTCATAAAGATTGTACAGCCCATGAAAGACCAATAATCCTTAAATTTAAAACAGTGGGAGTGAGTGAGACTGCAGTACATTTAAGCAAATCACTGTTATAACTTTTTGGATCTTAAGAACCATCTCTCGTGGTAACTGTCTGTAAATGAAGTAGAGTAAATACTAAAACCAAATACAAAATGTTAACTCAAAATAACTTGTTGCACCATGCTAATCTCTATTTTGTTTACGTCTGCTTCCCCATGAGATCACTCATGAGAGTGCTGAAGTCATGCTGCACAGAGCGGTGTTCGCTGTTTATTAAAGACTTATTAATATTGAACGCGTCGTGTGACCAAATTGCACCAAATTTCCACTCTGCACTTCCTTGGGTCCTCGGCAACAAACCTGCCAAGTGTGAAGCAAATCGGATGAGCAGTTCTCAAGATGTGAATTAAATACAGACAGACACACAGATAGAAAGACAGATATTCCTTGTTTTATTGTTCAATTATTTTCGTGAAATGTAATTTTAAATCAGCTTGATTTATATTGCCAAGCAGCAAGTGTCTGGTCAGTTAGCCTATGTTAACCATCCTCCATATTTCCACATCTGAAGTTATGTGTGTCACCTTAATTAGCACAATAACCTTGAGCTGCTGCCAAAGCAAACATTCATTGCATACATTATTATTCTTCATCTGAAGGATTAATTAAGAAAAAAAAGGCCCCTCTTATAATTTCAACCTTTGATGATTACAAGTACTTGAGCTATTTTGACTGCTGATGTGCTTTTGTGAACTGTCTATTTCAACATGAGTTGCTGTGCTTGCTGTTGAACAGTTTGGGCCAGTCAAAGCTGGTTGAAGGTGAAGGTAAAAGCACTTACACACCAAATTAACATGGAGACAGTTAAACGTCTGCAATCAGAGGCGTCATCATCAACAGTGCTGCTCTGTCTCTTGCAGACATTTATCTGCTCTTCTCCTTCAAAACTACTTGAAGTGTTTCTCTTCAGTCTCATTTTGTTTTGTCAGTGTGTCTCTTGTGTCAAATAAATGGGAAAGTTCACATATTTGAGTGGAATCTGGAACGTCATTGTTTCTAATGTCTATTACAGTACAGCAGAACCACATATTTACATCCTAGAGATTCAAGTGTTAAATGTGACCAATTTATGTTACAAAAACTCACTGATCAGTAGAATAAATCAAAAGCTCATTATGCACAGAGCGCTGAACACCGCACTGAGCTGGGAAATGAGTTGTGCCGTTTGCTTGCACGCTGCATGTACAGTTTAACAATTAGTCGAAAAAACCCATCTGCAGTCAGCACACTAAATGCCTCTTTTTTCAGAGATAATATGTCCTTGTTTATTCCACCTTGGAGGTGACTGCCCATCAATAATGTTGCATTTAAAACACTAATATCACACCTAATAACCGCGTCAGTGGAGTGTTTCTGGGAATGGACCTCCGAGCTCCTGCTGTGATGTAAAATTGGGGGGAAATGTGTCCTGATGACGGTAATAAAATGGAGTGCACCAGGACTCGTGTTTCCATGCAGCACCACAGGCAAGGCTGTGTTTTAAATCTTTTTTCATTTCACATTTAGGTTGAATCCCTTCAGGTGTGTTTTATCATTATCCTTTTTTTTAGGATGTTTGAATCCTCCCGAGGTTGTCATAATATTCATGAACAAATGCACCAACACATTTCGCATGATAAGTAATCTGCAGGATTCACCCTGAATACACTGGCTGTTACCCTTGAGCAAACTGACTATGTTTTAGGTGTTTAATAAGACATAATTTTGGAAACAAACATCTACAGGGATCTATTAGGTTGGTACGTATGTTACCAGAATGTATCATCAAAGGTTAAGACTAAAACAGACTGGCACACAGCTCTTGAAAGCAGGCACTGTTGATCTAAATAAAACACAATTCTGCAACTTCAGTATTATTCAGAAACTGATTGATATTATGAGAGAAATATAATTATAATTAAATATAATTTAATAAAGACTTCAGAGAATGATTAAACACAAACCCTTGTGTGCAGATATGAATACAATAATATAAATGGTACATAGTTTATGAATATAAATGAAACCAGCTCTGTGAAAGAGTTTCTTTATCATGGTTTCCATAGTAATTAAGCATATTGAAAAATTGTGACGTAAGGTTATGCCTTTCAGTGTTTTGCTCTGGGTTTGTCAGCCTGTGGTCTCCAGCTTGTGGAAGAAGTAAACAAAAGGCAAAAATAAGAAGATGCTGCTCTAAGTGGATGAAATTATTGATTCACTGGGCAGAACAGACAGTTTTCTTTCAATGACTGCCTCTAACGTCAATTCAGCATGTTCAATCAGCTGAATGGCCACCAATAAAGGCAAACTAGTGCAAATGGTGCCCGATGTACCACAAAATCTCAACGACGAGCCCACGGCCAATTGTCAGTTTGGCGTGTCAGCGGCTATGAGTGTGTGAAGGTACAAGCAATGCTCACTGGATTTCCCCTGGTGTTCCCAATGGAAAGTATATTGACGTGTGTGTGTGTGCTTTTCTTTTAACGTGTCACACAAATGAACCACTTGCACTAACTTTGAAAAGCTGGCAGAACGGGAAGGTAAGTGTCACTAAGTGCCCCCTGGTAATGCATTACTGGTAGCTTGTGAGAAGTGCTGGTGAGCAAGGAAATGTTACGGTACTGAAATGTTACGAGTAAAATGTAGACGTGGCAGTCAAGGTACATGAGAGTACCAGCCTTACTTCAAGTAAGTGTGTATAGTTGAAGCAAACATGCGTATAAACCACAAGTTATATGCTGTATTCTGTGTATTTACTAAGCTAACAGAAACACAAATACTAAATACCACTACTACTAAGTTCAGGGGTCTGACTGAAACCCCCTAGTGGCTGTAGCTGAAAATGTACTTGGAGATTTAAATGTTATCTCTATTTTTTTAAATGCAAAACTAATAATGTATTGTAATGACTTGCTCTATTATGATAAAGAATTACAAGACTGTGACAGAGGAAGCTCTCCATAGGAAACTTCTGAAATACATACTTAGACCGGTCTGATGGAGCTCAGGATTTAGACTCAGAGACATTTAATGTCCTCTGTTTGCTCTGTACTGTACCACAAACTGGCTCTCAGACGCATTTAAAAACACATCAGACAGACAATAACAACAGTAGCCTGAGATCATCTGTAGCATGGATTCATCAGGAGGACGGCTGTTTTACTCCAAACTGTTTCACTGTATGAATCTGGAGTGGGATTGTGACTTTTTGGATGTGTAGAAGAACCTAGAGCATTTATTATCAGTAACTCCTGACCAATCCTGTCAGCATGTCCAGAGTTTGAAATAAATCAGTGGAGTTAAGCTGCTGTGCCTCGTGTGTAAATGGGTTAGGGTTAATGTCGGTAGATGCACTTAAAGGATAAGTACCGTTTTTTACAACCTGGACCTTATTTCTGGCAAAACATATGGTCATTTACTCACCCAGATAACTTTGGTGTCATTCGGCGTCGTTCGGACGAAATTAGATCCAGTGTAGCGGCGATATATCCATATAATGGGAGAGACGGGGCAGCGACACACAGCCTCTATATAACGCATTATCTGCCACGAAACTAGTTAATTTCATCAATATTTTGTTATGAAATGCTAGCGCTATTCCCCTCTGAGTCCGGGCTCGTCCGTTATCAACATCCGGGGTCAAACTAGCAGTAGCAGCTACAGGTAAACAAGCCGCGCTGTCGCGGGTGCGCGCGCAGCTCAGAGACGACATCTTCCAGGTCAGAGGTAGTAGATCAGCCTACAGACCCCGGATGTTGACAATAGACGAGCCCGGACTCAGAGGCTAATAGCGCTAGCATTTCATAACAAAATATTGATGAAATGAACTAGTTTCGTGGCAGATAATGCGTTATATAGAGGCTGTGTGTCGCTGCCCCGTCTCTCCCATTATATGGATATATCGCCGCTACACTGGATCTAATTTCGTCCGAACGACGCCGAATGACACCAAAGTTATCTGGGTGAGTAAATGACCATATGTTTTGCCAGAAATAAGGTCCAGGTTGTAAAAAACGGTACTTATCCTTTAACATTTCTACAGCTGATTTGTAATTTCACCCACCTGCAACCCATCCTCTATTGATCAGAATGTTATTTTTATGACCTGGACCGACCAACATGGAAATAATCGTGGTAATAGGAAATGTTCTGTCTTTGTTTGCAGTTTATAGCATAATCATGAATTAAGTTTATGTGATTAAATTTATCGGCATTTGGAAATTACACTGTGAGATGATTTACAGATGGGTTAAACTAAAGATATGACTTCTTTTGCAATTACCCTTTTGACTCATCATTGTAACTGCTCCATCTGTGCCGTATTTGACCAATCCAGTCCTGTTTACCAGTTTAAATATCTTTAAAGCAGACAGCAGTCCGTTTTTGGCAGACAATCACTCCTCCATCACTTCCTCATGGTCTCATCTCTGGAGAAACTCTAACAGCAGGGATCTGTATCTGTGCAAGTTGGCTCCAATGGTGATTCTCAGAATATTCCATCAATCATTGGATGTATTAGTTGGGATACGATGCACCTGCTGGTATCCTGATATTAACTTTCATGCAAACTAAGTTTCTGTTGCACAAATTCAATTTTGTCCAGATTTTTTAGTGAACCTCCAACCTTAAAGTTCAAACTGTGCATGTCCCACTTCTTACTAAAAGGCCAACAAGGGCATCTAGTGTGCACATATCCCTGTTGATATGCTGTTTATTACTTCCTCGTTGATTTTCTGGACTATAATGAAATGTGACTTCACCGTAATCTAGTCTAAAAGAAGTGAGGAGCCTTTCGTGAGAGGATATCAGCGTTTGAATGCGGATGCCTGATTGTTGCCGAAGACAGAAAATGTAACCATCATCTCAAGAGGATTTGAGAGGACCTGGCCCTCCACTCCTTCCTGCATGCAAGCAAATGACCCCTTTTCCATATAAGATGGAGGAGCCTGCTCATTGTAAGCAATTTCACTGAAAATGCTGCATAGTATTATTACGAGACAATTGGGTCTGAGCTGAATCTGGGGAAGGTTATCAGCCGAGCCGAAACTCAGCATTTCCATTTCGAACATTAATCATTCTGATTATTTCTCAACAAAGAGTTTAGGTTTGAAGATGAGGTGGTGTGGGGGTTTGTCTCTCATTAGCCAAGGAGAAATGATGTCTGCTGTGGTGGGGGAAAATAATCTCCTCTCTCTTGGTGAACCTGCGTGAACGTCTGGACCGTGAAAATTGAGCAACAACAATGGTCCTCCTGCCAAAAGCCCACATTTGTTCGGCTGCACAACACTGAGCTGGTGATTTCTGTCCATCTGTTCCCCAACACAGTCCGATATTCAAGCTAATCACCAAGAGTGCGATCATCAGCGCCGTTCATTCAGGAGGGCTGATCTGCTGAACTCCACACAAAACCAAGAACTCGATCTGTGTGTTTCGTAGGCTCTTGTAGCAGTGCGACAGGTGTGGATGGGGTGGAAAGGCTAAAGAAATGTGGACAAAGTACCGACAGCAGCAGCACTGTTTCTCTGGGGTCTAATTATGTCTCCTCTCTGCCTGTTTGTTGGACACACAGCACAAGCAGATTGGATATTATTGCATTTGTATGAAGGCAAATGAATATGCTCCCATTTCAATATTCATGAATTGCGCAAGGCATATTGGGAATTTAGTTCAGTTATCCGCAAGCACATATAATGACTGCTGACAGTGTTTACCATACGGAAAGTTACATAGACTCAAACAATTCAACTCCAATTCATTTCAACTTAATTCAAAGGTTTGGTTTCGAGATGAGCAAATATTTCTGCTATATGGAAAGAACTGATGTGCTACTACAGGACATGTTTAATGAATGTGACTACTGCATTCATTTCAATGTTTAATTCATCTTTACCTCCGGCTATTTGTGGGTTTTTTCATACTTACAGGTTGTTGCCAGAAAGTGACTTTATATTTCTTAGGCATCTGATTCATTAATTTGAAAGAGAATGAATGAAACCTGCAATGTGTAGGCTAATGTTACATATTTACTTTTGTTTTATTGTTGTTAAAAGGTATATTAATGTAGGGACATTGGAATCTTAATGAAATCTTAAGAACACTGAGGGGGAAAACACAAGGTTAGACGAAATAAACTAATCAGCCTTATCTTGCTCTGAAAAAGCAGATAGACAGTACTGCCCCGACCTCAGATTTCAAAAGGAATCAGACCATTCAGATGTCTGGAAAAAGAGGCGTTCAAAGAGAAAGGAAAAACCTTTTCTTGACAGCCAGGGTCTGATTCCCTTTCAAATATCCTCTGCTTGACAGCACACATTACGCTATTGTTCCTCCCCTTATCTGTCATTCGAATCGGTCCTTCTGTCGAATTGTAATCCCCCTATCTGTCGCAGGACGGCTAAATGGCTTCCTCCCCGTGGGTTAGATGTCATTGCTGCCCTTTAGAAACAGGATGAAACTTCCAAGACATGGCTGAAACAGAGAGAACCATAAAACGTGAGTGCTGCTGACATGTCTGAGGCTAGCCGAGGCCTATCGCCTTTCATCTTTTCTCATTTTCATCACAGGTTCCCGTGTATTGATTTCTGTAAAGACCTCTGTCTGAACACTGGCAACACTGCCCACAAAAACACTGCTCATGTACAAACACACAAGACTGTCCAATTCTCTGTTCGGATGTTTATTATAATCATGTTTAATAAGATGCTGCTTAGAATCTGTTCATCTTGTTTCTAAGCTTGCCAAGCTCAGCTACAGCCTATTTTATTAGGCTGCAAAGCAATGCTTTTCTCTACTTTGATCACTTGTTTAATATTATCCAAGAGAAACAACACTGGTTACACAGTTTATAACCCAACCCGTCCTAAAACCTGTTAATGTTCATGTAACTGTTGCTAGGCTAAACAGGCTAATGGGCTGGACGCGCTGGATGCCTGTGTACTGTGTGGCAGCTTCGTTACTGAGCTGCTGCGGCTCACTCGCGTGCATGCATCCTGTGTGAACGGCCTGACCTGTTAACATGGACACCGAAATGAAAAGCGGGAGGTAACGCCACGTAGCATCACTGCACACGCATCCTGTGTGTCCAGCCCGTAAGCTACTAGCTAGCTTACTTGGCTTGCAAACAATACTTCTCACTACATTTCCCACCTGTTTTCCTCAGAGGAGAGACTGCTGCTAATGTAAAAATGTACACACAGAAAACATTACCAGCCAAATTAAATCTGTAATATTTTATGTGGTCAGAAAGGATAAATATGGTATGTATACGTAATATTACATATTTGTATATTGCAGCATACAGTGTGCTGATCACATCTATTCAGTGTTGGATAATGTTTTCCTGCACAGATTGCAGGATCGGGGTAAAATGTTGTCATATTTCACACCAGAATCAGCCACAGTGTTCAGCTGCAGGTGCTGATGGAGAGCAACACATTCATTCTCATTTGTAAGTTAACATTTCTTGGTGTATGCTAAATAGCTGAACATTTGTAACAAATTGTCTAAATGACACCTTTGTTAGCCTACTGTATGTGGTGCACTGTTGAGGTATCCTCGGGACCCCCAGAGCCCAAGAAAAATGATGAAAAAGGGACCTAAATTAGTGGCTTAATCTGGGAATGTTGTCCCCGCTTGATTCATAATTAACACACATTAAGGAAAAAACAACATATTTTCATTCACTATCATCAACCGTAGGGTTGGAATCCTCTCTGAACATCCTAAAGCTGATTCCAGCAGCCCGGCTGTGTGGTCATTAAGGAATCTGGAACTGGAATCTGGGTGACGGGAGGTGTGAACACTTGTTATCTCTGGTCCCTCGCTGTATAATTGAATGTTGGCAGGCTGAAGACAGGTCCACGGGCTAAGTGACTGGGAGAGCTGGCCTTTCATCCATCCTGCCATTTTGACTCTAATAATCCCAAATAGTGAGCTCATTAGAGTGTCTCATTTTCCGAGCTATTATTTTGTACATCTGCATATTTTTGGACCATTGTATGTATGTCTGCGCACGCTATAGCAGAAATTAACTGCACTTAAATGGAGCACCATCATTTCATCAGTTCAATAGTTTTGACTTGATGTATCTGATTACATCGTTGTGCAATAATAAAATTATTATAATGTAATTGTTAACTACAGATAATTTAATGACTTTAGTTCCTCCTGTGTTGAACTAAAAGAAAATAAGTGATTAAACACTGTTGCGTCTACACCATATTTGTTTTGTTCCACTGATAGAGCAGCACAGCGACTCTGCCGGAGTGGTAATCATGCTCATATACACATGAAAGGTGCTAAGATTAGTACGCACATGTGGTTTCATACTGTAAATATTTGTCTGTGTAAAGATGTTGCACTTCAGAGATATTATTTTGCCTTGCAACATAATTGGCTCATGCTCCATAATGGCTGGCATTTTAGCTTTAATTAAAAACCCATTAAATCAATGCCTAATTGCATTTTATTTACTGGTAAATGAAATTATACTACAATGCAAAGGCAGCTGGATGCAATTAAAAGAAATGGTATTGTTAGATCTCCATTGGACTTTTATATCTCTGACTGCTGCATGCATTTGTTTTTGTCAGCTCATTGTCATGATTCATTTTTTATGTTTGCTGGGATGTTATTTTCTTCTTTTCTCCAACTGTGACCTGTTTGGCAGGTGCAATCAGCATATGTTATCCTCCCATCTGGTGCAGGATAATATCACAGCAATATTGCTTTCCTCTCAGTGACTGCATGTCATCAGTGGGGTGTAGGTCCCTTCCTTCTCTAGAAAGTTAACTTTTCTATGAAAAAAAAAAAAGGTTGATTTCGCCCATCAATCGCTTGGCTCGGCTCCAACATTATGAAACCTTTTCCGCGCGTGGAAGATAATGTCAGCTGTCAACCGCAATAAAAAGAAAATAAACCGCCAGAAATTTGAGATATCAGGTTTTTGCAGGACACCGGCGATGATGAGCGTGGGGATGTTTGTAATATTCCACTGTGAACCTTTCAAGCCATTATTCATCAGCACAATTCTGTGGCTTGAAAGAAATTGCAAGTTATTAACTCTGCTCTCAGAGAAATGAATTTGTCTTACTCGGAAATGCTAAGCCATGAGAAAAGTATTATATAAAATCACAGTTTAATCCTCTTCACTGATGTAATCAGTCAAATGGCACACATCTGAAATCTGATGCTGCCATTGGGCTCTCTCCAAAGTACACTCAATGCTCTGGACTTTTCCTCTGATGCCAGCCAGGCAGCTGTGTGCTCTGCGCTTTGTGCCAGATGCTCTAAGCTCAGCACATGGTGGCCCTGGATAGCACTGGATATGGGGCATTGATTAGGTCTAAGCATGCAGCACCATACTACACGCATATTGCCTGATTTGGCTTTAAAAAAAAAAACCTTTTCCCCTGCTGTAATAAATCCATATTAGGACATTTCAGCTGTTCAATATGCTCCTTTTGGCCCCATTCACTGTCATGAAACTGGGCTGTTCATGGCCTCTGGCAAGCCTGAATTTGTCTGCAGCTTGAAAACCAATGAAACATGGGATGGTTATCGTTGGCTCGTCTCGTCAAGCACTGGATGATTAAACTGCAAGATAAGAGTTCATCATTCTTTGAGCCTTCACTTACAGTTCACAGATTTTCTGGTGACAATGAGAGATGAAAATGAGATTAAAAGGTAAACATCACTAAAAGGGGAACGAACACAAGAATATGTAAATTAATTATGGAAGCCTGTTTGCACCAAAAAACGTGAAGTTAGTCAGTCAAAGTTCTGAATTGAAATTACGTAGTCATAAGTAATTATGGGACAGTGAGACAAAATACACTCAATAGATAACTACACACATACACACATACATACATACAAACATACAAACATAAAAGAGTTAAAATTGTGTCACTAGCTCACAGTGTTGATTTACTGACGAAAATCATTGTGAGACTTTTTCTTATAGTCGGTCAAAATCCTGACAGAAATGGGTTACACTTTAAAATAACCATTATTAGTAAATGGTAGTTCATCAATTAATCTTTCGTTAATAGTTATTTCACTGTTAACGAACAATAATCCTACTACTAATACTACTAATAGTCAGCGGGAAATTTTGGTGATATCCTGCCTTTGTTTGACAGGTGGCTTATACAATTCCTGCATATTGCAGCTTTAGTTAATGACAAGTGGAAAAGAAACATAGTTAGAGACTAAAACAAATACATTCAAAAACATACAGACAAACACTGAAATGCACAAAGAAATTCATATAGTTTACATTTACGAAGCAGTCGTCAAGGTTTATAAACGTCAGTTGCAACTTTTGAATGGCCGTCCAAATAATGTTTATAGGTATGGTATTTATTACGTAGCATAAATAAATGTACTTTTGTAATTCAAAACATTGGCTTATTGGTATCTCATAATTTCAATATAGCGTCTTGATTTTCACAAAAATGTACTATATGTGTCATAATTTTAGCTAAATCATAGTAAATAAAACTGATCAGTATCTCATCAGAGTCATGATCATGTATAATTTTCTTACTCTTTTTTCCTGGCAGAAAGGAGCTTCCACAGCCTTTTTGTTCAGAACGTGACAGCACAGTTTGCAGGTGTTTATTTGAAATTTAATGCGAGGCCTTTCCCTGACCCCAAAAACATTCTCCCAACAGCTGCACCGGCACACAGAAAAGCACGCTGCGTTGCGATGTGATTTGTAATGTCAGTTACAATAATTATTTCAAGCTATAAACCACAGCAACCCAGATGTCACTTGTGTTCAGCATGTGGGGGGGAGAGGCAGAGCTTTAAAAAAGGGAAAAAATGCTCTGATACGCTGTCATGTACCATCAATGTGTGGTTTTCATGTCGTTCCAAAAGTTATTTTGTGATGCAGGGTTGACTGACCTTTTTCTGTGTCCAGTGGTCCCTCAGCCTGGCTTCTGCTGCAATTAGTCATTTTCAGAATGTCTTTGTATTCAAATTTGGCCCGTACATGAGAGACACAGCAACAGTGAGAGAAAAAAATACATTTAGCTGAAAGTAAGCGTAATAAAAAACAATTGGTACAGACTAATTTATCTTCTGAACAAGCTGAAGCTGCCATCTCTTGCCAGTTGGCCCACAAATGGATTACTTGAATGGGCCCACTGAGTGTCTGCAGTGTAAAGTGATCTTGTCTAGAGCTCCATCATCACATCAACTGTTCAAGATTTTGTTCAAAGATATTTAATGTGGGACAAATATGGTGGGAAGACGAAATCTGAGAGTGATTCTTTCTATTGTGTTAATTATTTACAAAATGGTCAGAATTTGAATGTAACTCCAAAACTACAGTGAGCAGCAGGACCACTTCCTGCTGCTCACTGTATTCTGTGCTGTAGCAGCTAGCTGCCAATGCCAATTAGCAAAATTTGCCTTTGGGCTCAATGGGCCTATCAGCTAACTGGAGTCTGCCCACACCAAAGCCTCAGATGACGGGGGGAGTCACCGTGGTCAATGGGCCTCAGCTTGACCAGGCTGTGAACACGGCTGGACACCAGCCTGGGACTGAACACAGCCTCTGAGACCTAAGGATGCCAGATTGAAGACAGGGGGACAGTGATGAGAGGATTTACAGCTGTGATCAGGACTTTGACTCCAGGGACAAGAAAGCTCTTCCGGCAGGCTCCTGTCCCTGCCTGATGTGCTCTCTTGTCCCTGGAGGTGCACCGGGAGAGGAAAGAGACAGAGTCAGGCATCAGCAGTGGGCAAAAACGGCATGTGGGTGAACTGAGACTGTTCTAGCCAGTTTCATTTTGTGTATGTTGACTTTGAAATTAAGTGTGTTTTAGTTGACGAGGCAATTAAGCTTGTCTTAATTCGTAAAAGAGAGAAACTCAACTATCTGTTTGGTAAGGAAATAGATGTCTGTGTATTTCCTCTCTGGACATTTTGTGAATGTATTTTGTTTATTACAGTTGAAGCTGAGAGAGCTTGTGAAACATCACAGTAAATAGGCATCTTCGACTTTACATCATCACTGTTTTTTCTTCACATTAAGCTCCTTTTTTGACAGTGTGAAACAGCATTTCTGGCTATATGTTACAAATTGCTCCTTTAAATAACTCTCTAATGGCAAAGGTAACTAACTTTGATCCAACTGAAGCCACAGACTATACAAACCTTTTCCATTTGGAGTCAACCATGCAAAACAATGTGAAAGACATGCGTTTACTAGTTTTCATTGTTTACCAAGCATTCACATGAGGCACAAGCATGCTATTTTCCTCATTTTAAATGATGTGGAAAATAAGCCTATGCGGCACCAGCCAGCACAATGCCAGTCCAGTTAAACATCACCCACTGATTTAGACAAGTTCACTGTAAATCAGTGAGACTGCCAACTCTTGGCAAGTTGTTGTGCAATTTAATTTAGAAAAATACATTTCAGACAGTATTATGTAAAATGGCACCATGCCTGGATCAGAATACATTAATATGCATTTGCCAGTAAAGTGAGGAAAGTTTGTCACAAAAGTAACCATTACTACTCTTGGCATCTTCTTTCTTTTGAAAAAAAAAATGTTATTTAAGGATAAATTACAGCTTTCCCACGACAAATGATCTATTTTTTTAGTCTTGTTTCCAAAAGGGTGGTTTGATGCTGGTTAATTTTAACTGCTGTGGGTGATGCTTTTATTAGTATTAAATTGCTTTATATTCCAACAGCAAAAATATTTTTTCTGGTTTTCCTGCCCACTTTATCCAATCAGGACACAGAACTCCGTAAAGAGGCGGTCCTGTCTGCTGGGAAACCCTCAGAGAGCAGGATCCTCCTGTTTGCTGCTGTCGATTACCGCTACACGTTCACGTGGCCACGTAGAGAGGAGGGAGGGGACCGCTAACTACAGAGCGGACAGGCAGGTAGCTTAAAAATCAACAACGGTTACAGCATTTCTAAGCTGCTGCTTTCAATTTCATTTGCAGTTGCAGCACAGTGTCTTTTCCTGCAAACATGTGCATACTAAATTTGTGCACCTGTGACATTTTCAGCGGAACAGTTGCCAGGTATAATCACAATTATGTTCCCCAAAAGGAACAGCGGGATCGAGGGATAACACCAGCGTTTTGAGGTTTCCACAGTTACCACGCAGATATACAGTACTGCCATATTTCCTCACTGCAAGGGTTCATTAACCGCCATCATCTCGCTGTATGTTTCACACTCTTCCATCTACGAATAGAGATTTTTTATGAGCACCTGGAAGTCACTCAACACTGCAGGCTCTGCTGATGCAGGGATTCATCTAATAAAATCTCTCACACGACTACTGATCAGTATTGCTTTAGTAAATATGCAAATGAACTGTGGAGACTTAGCATCAGCGCCGCACATTTCAATTAATTTCATTGTCAATGGTATTACATTTGTCATCGTAAATAGCACCATATGCTCACACCACTTAATTCAAGTTGGGGAGAGATTATGAGCAGATGATTTAGCAATTGCACCGCTCCTCCACAGTGATATGGTACTGGCTGATGTGAAGTGAAATGAAGCCAGGCACTCGAATGAGTGGAGGGCACCATTTCCCTCCCCTCTGATTGACTAAACATTTAGCTGTGATATAATTGGCTTGGTAACAAAGTGACCATGGGGCGTGAATAAATTTGTAACAAGCCCTTTGATCAGACTCAGAGGCACATTGGCATCTCGGGCCTCCCTCGACATGGCGGGCTGTCAGCAATGTTTGGTGAGTTGTGAAGGGCAGGAATTTCAACACAGGCTAAATGATGTGACAGCCCCTCTTACAAGGTGCGCTCGCCTCATCAGCGTGATGTTTTCTCCATTCTCTCTAATTAAGTTTCCTTCCTTCTCTAGTTTAATTCAAGGTTAAACTTTGTCACAGAATTAGATTTTAAACAGTGAACTTCCTGATTTGGGTACAAAGTAAAAACAAATCTCAATGAAAAAAATCCGGGAAGAGGAAGGATGCCTGTAACAATGTACAAGGTAGACTGAAGTAGCATGTATCAAATTACATCTGTAGAGACCTAATAAATGCAAAGTAAAATATGGCAACAACCATCCCCCTTGTTGGCAAATGACCAAAATGTCCCTCCTTCATTATCCTGCCAGCCCTCTCCACCCCCTTCGAGATCACCAAAGCCTCATTTCCACCAAACAGTCTGGTTCAGTTCAGTTCGATACACATCAGAGCAGTAACTGAGGACGCGACGACTGTGGCAGTTTGGACGGACAAATCAGTGCGCTGCAGTGTGTTGACTCCACCTTTTAGTGTCGGATCAGTGTGCTAAGAGCAGGACAATACGGAACAGTTCTTTTGTGAAAACACAAACAATCGACCTGAACCGACCTGAACCGTACTGCTTGGTGGAAACGGGCACCGTTTAAAAAGAAACTAAATAAACTGTTTTCATGACTGAATAAACTGAGTAAACAAACTGAGCTTAAAGGACAACAGGACTTCATTTTGTTTCACCTTGTTTGTATTGCCACATTTCTAGCTTCTGGGGACCTTCTTCTCCTCTGAGAACAGCTTGTTTGTTCAGTTATGAAAAAAAAAACTTTTTGTTTGTATTATTACCTCAACAATTGCAAAATTAAAATTGTGAGTTTGAATCTCTTCTTCAGAACTACACAGTGCCCCTTTAGGCGTTTTGAATCAAGTCAGACAGATACACACAAAGATGAGAGACAACAGTCGCAGAAAACAGACGGCGAAAGCAGCTTTTAATCAGGAATGGACTCCTGCCTGTTAATTCCCTTAGATCGTTAAGATCTAATCATGAACAGTGGCTATAGCAGAGCATCTTTTGAGCGAACATACCCACTCATATCTGATCTGAGGGCACAGAAAGTGAAATGGTTCACATTACGATTCAGTGCCATATAAAATGTAAGACATTAAACTTGAAGAGGTCCAGTTAGGGAGTGTTTTCTGAAGAACATCAGAGTTTGTTTTTCTCTGACTGCCACTTTTCGTCTTGGACCAATAATGTTCTGTAGTTGGGGCCCCTACTGTCAACAAGGCCAAATCAGGGACTGTAATTTAGACTTTTGTGTAACTGATATGGGGTTACTGTATATACAAATCACTTGGCAGTCATTTTCATCCCACATGCCAGCTGTTGGTGGGCTCGTCCCAAAGGTTAAATTATCATCTGGGTCAGTTTGCAGGGTTCTCACCAAGCGAACTATTGTAGGAGGAAATCAGGCATCTCCGAGCAGCAGGGGTGAAACTGTCAACTGCTGCGGTGGGAAATGCACCGAGCTTGCCCCCACCGTCTGGCCTGCTCCATCTCCCACTCCTTCAGAGGCTCGCACACCCCCCTCCTCCCACAGCTCCGCAAATCAGCAGATCTGTGACCTGTCCATGGTGATGAATAGAGGGCGTCTGCAGCCGTGGCTGCCACCACAGGCACAGATGGATGATAGTGGGCTGTTAAAGTGCTTCCTGCACCACAGTGGCTGACATAGTCAAGGCGAGCGGCAATGGGCAATGTTCCTGTTTTATTACTCCCTTTTTTTTTTTAATGATGTTTAGTCTGCCAGTGGCAAGACCTGAAACACAGTCCGAGCACCTGGTGCGCCGACATTTACACAATTAGGTAGCGATGGCGACAGTTTTTTCTCCCTTCTTCACCCCATTTTCTTTTTTCATGTTAACCTATTTTGAAATTTTAACCACCTGTATGTTCCAGCAGCCCAGTTACCAGCCACTACTGACAGGATGTGTCAAACTGCAGCACAGGCTGACATTGTACACATAATTCACTTTTGTCTGGCGCTATATCTAGTAATTGCATAGCTAATAGGAGGGCTAATTGAGAAGTATTCAGAATTAATTATAAACTGTTCTCCCAGATGATGAAAAAAAATTGGTTCAATTATATACACTTCTAAATCTGCCCCTAATCACACCACTTAGCCACAGTGAGCAGTCAATAAAGAGAAAATGGAGGCAGGCTGCTTATCAGTTTGTGCCACATTATTCATAAATTACTCTCAACTCGTTTTGTTTATGTTTATATACCCTCAATGTTTTATCTTGACTCCCGCCTACCTTCCTCCTCAGTGCAGTGAAAACATGGTAATGGAATTATTTTCTATATAAATCTGCCTCAGTAATGTTGATCCTTGAGAAAAAGCTGACCTCCTCACTGCTCCAAATCCTATTGTGCAGCTGTCACAGATATTAGACCCTATAATGACCCTGGGGAGGGATTGAAGCATGAGCAAACATTGGATAGAACATAAACCATTAGATGCGCTGTTACAGTGTTACAGTGAATTTCCAGAGAGAGCTCTGTTACAGCCACGCAGGCACCCAGAAGAGTTAAGCTCATGTTAAAGCATGCACAGTGGCAGCATTATCATCATTAGATTAATACAGCATTACAGAAGACGGCCTTAACTCCTCTGCAGCATGGTTATAAATCACCAGAAGAGGCCGGCTATGAGCCACACATACACAGAAAATATCATTAAAATGTGTTTTTTTTAAGATAGTGGAGGAGAGAGAAAATAAAATGTCAGAGAGGCGGAACCTTATTTGCACATTTCCCTGCATAAATCGATCCACACTCCCGTACTTCTGGTTATCAAACAGGGTTGACATTCTGGGGTGGACTGGACTGGCTGAAGCTCATTTGCATCTGACGCATTTAATGTTTCTCACAGAAGGACTTACAGTTCTTTGATGTTGTGTATTTCTCACCCTGGATGTGAACTGAAACAATCAGTGTGAATCTTCAATGAGCAGCGCGAGTCCCTTCCACGGGCTAACATCTGAGCCATGTGTTGCCGAGCATGTTATTGTTGCAGGTCCTGACCTTCTGCAGAGAGCTGCTAAGAAAAATGTTGCCCTCTGAACACTGGCCTCGTCGTGCACGCTGCAGCTTCAGATAAGATGCTGACGTGTGGATATTTTTCCCCTCCTTCTGTTTCACACAACCAAAAATAGTCATCCGAGTTTTGAAAGCCTTATCCCTATAAATTACCGTAGCACACAACATGCTGGTAAGGATGCCGTTAGTGTTAAATTGATGGTTGGATGTGGCTCCACACCTTTTTCTTTAGTGGGCGAAAGGGCAGGAACTACATCAGTGCAGCTTGAGCGGCAGCCCGAGCTGGCGAGCCGTTGTGCGCTCACAGTCTGCCTCCTTTCAAAGAGAAACCACTGATAAAAAAAAACAAAACAAAAAACAAAGGCGACCTCCTACCGTTGGTTCTGCTACAATGCTTCTACATTTGCAATTGAGCAATACAAAGCTGCTGTGCACTACAATACGTAACAGCACTCATCAGGGGCAATTTCACAAGGGGTCAGTCGTGTCAGAAAGAGGCGCCACATTATACAGTCAGCTGACACGACACAAAACACTGGAGGAGCAGCAGTTGGGAGAGAGGAGAGGTGAAGTGGTGGAGTGTTTGGTTTCCTGATTAAATGCATTCTTGTTTGAATAAATGCAACAGACATTACAAGCTAGACTTAAAGGATGAGTTCACCCAAAAAGGAAAAATTCGGTCATCAACTGAACCCCACGTGGATGGAATGGCTGGTGAAGTTACGTTGTCCATTCTCTGGAGCCTCACAGCTCAACAGCATTGCAGCAGTCTCCTAAACAGCTAAAATAGATGGGAAATTGCTTTGAAACATTATAAAAACAGCAAAGCTTCATTTAGGTCTGTATTTGGACATTTGACATTTTGGAAAATAAGCTAATTTGCTTTCTTGACGAGACTTAGATGAGAGGATCGATACCTTTCTTATATCCATCTAAAAAATATGAGTGATGCAGGTACGCACATTTTTTAAAAATCTTTAAAACAGAGTTACACTATCTGTTTCCCTTTGTTTCCAGTCTTTATGCTAAGCTAAGCTAACTGTCTTCTGGATGTAGAGTTGCTTTATTGAAAAGTTTGCAAACGGTGTGGAAGAGGATCAGAACCCATCTGGCCCTGGTGAAGATTTTATCCCACAAAAACATAGATCCCAAAATGTCAAACTGCTCCTTTAAGTAGAAGGAATGATATCATCTTTGCCCTTGAGGCTCATCATCCAAACTGTTCCAGTAGAGCTGCCTGGTGTCACTGGAACACACTGGCTGTAACCTTCCACCTCCCATGAGTCGCTGCCCAATTGCACGAGAGTTGCTACAAGAGGCAATAAGTCATCTATCACGTCTATCGAACGCTCTCGGTCACCAGTGGAACTGTAGAAACATCAATACGAGTTAAAACCTCTAACACTGACAGTCTGCCTGCCCAGTGGCTTTGGCCTGAAAGAGACAAAAACAACTCTTGTACCTTTACAGTAAAAAAATATGAAAGGCAGCTAATTAGAGAGCAGAGAATTAATAATACATGAAGATGGAATCCAATAAAACTGTATAATAACAATATTGGAAACATATAAACATAATCCTTTCTGACGCTAGCTGCCTGTTTTTAATAGCTTCATTTTCTGGCCATTAGTTGAACAAAACAATGTGGTTTTTTTTTCTACTTTCAATAAAACTGCACATTTCAGCAAATGTTTTCAATACCCTCTTTCCATCCCATTGAGACAAGGTGAGTCCATTTGGGGAGGTCCATCCGTACTGTGTATCTGTACTTGCACTGTTTGTGTGCTATCACACTGTTGTGATGACATATCTTTGCTACTTGCAGTGGCGTTGCTCCAGGAGGATCATTTCTAACTTACAGACGACCATGGGATTGTATCCTGTTTGGAACATCTTATTGTACTGTTTACTTTATTTTTACATTGAACTCACTTATTATTATTTATGTCTTTACAATGTTCTGTCACTGGTTACGCTTAGGGAGCTAAAATACTTAAAAAAAACATAGTCTGGGTTAAAATCCACCCTTCCACAACATTAAACTGTGTTTGAAAGGATAACTTCTTCCATGAGCATGTTCTTCCCGTCCTTTTACCAGCGTTGCTTAACAATGACGTTACAAAAACATGATTGGCCAGTTTCAGTGGAGCCACATCAGTTATGTAATAACATCAAAACGGCGATATCAGTTCATGCCCATGCATACACTCTATATCTCTTCTATAGTCTTGAATCCGCTCTGGGTTTGTAGGTTGTCTTACAAAAATATGCACATTTAACGCCCAGAAATCTTATCTTGTTGCCAAGTAATAGTTGAGGTGCCACGATTGATTTGCAGTCCTGTCAAACTCCTGCAAATAGGCTTTGAAAGTAACACAAATGCTCAGCAAACTCCCTGAACCAAATTTAAGTTCAAAACAGGAAGTAATGAGGCTCTGCTGTCCGATCCGTGTGAACTTTACCTTGGCAGGCTGACAAGGCCTTTCAGATGTAACCCACGATTCTCTCGGGAGTTCCATCTTCAGGACATCCTGCTCCCTCACATGGCAAGACAATCATCTAATCCTTCTTTCAGTATGGACATGACTGTGGTCCCAAGACAAGGCAAAATCTTAATTCACCAGGGATGTATCAGGGACGTGGTCCAGTTTTGACTTTACTAGAAGGAGTAGTTTGACAAATGTATTCTATTTCTTACAGAGAGACAGATTAGATAGACACACTATCACGTCTGTGAAGAGGATGCCAAAGCCAGCACCTGTTTAGCTTAGCTTAGCATTAAGATTGGAAATAGGAGAAAACCGCTAGAATGGCTCAAACACAGCAAAAGCCACAACTCCAAAGTCACCTTGTATTATCTTGTTTGTTTTATCCTTGCAAAAGTAAAGTATATTAATAGTATTATGTAATCAGGATACCCAAAAAAGAGGTAACTGTGATCCGCTAAAGTTACAGAAAAAAAGATGTATTTAGATTACAGGCACATTTAGTAAAAAGGGGATTACTGACAGGATCACAATTTTAAAAAATAAATTATATACTAATCTGTAAACATGCACATGTGCATACATGACAACACTGTACGAGTCTCACACAACATTGCTCTGATCTTAAGTGAAACCAAATACACTAGTCTGTATTCTTATAGAATACACACTTGTTATTAAGATTAAATTAAAGTCATCTTACAGATATTTCTTTGCTCTATAGTCTTGATTAGCACATGTTTGGTATTGAGGTAATCCAAAAGTAAGTATTTACATGCTTGGATTACTAATATTGTGATTCTTGGATTACGTTACTGATTACGTTTTTTAACAGGTAATTAGTAACTGTATTGGAATACATTTTTATCAGTGTCATTCAAAAATGTGAAACTATTCTTTTAACTACAAGGTAAATGTGTGCTGTGTAGTTGTGTTATGTACAATGCAAAACAATAAAAATATAAATATGGTACATATCTGCTCTGTATCAGCAAATATTCCAGATTAAGCAGACTGGAGGCAACAAAAAAGATCTAGATATATTAATACCACAGTAAACATTGGCCATTTGTTTAATTTAATTTTTTTTTTTCTAAAATCTACATTATCTACATTTCAGAATTAATTATGTAAGCCCTCACTTGGATTTTTTTATATCACATCTGTGAAGATATTTGAATACTGAGGACGCTGTCTTATAAGTAATGCACCGCCACGAACACCATCATCTCTGTTTAATGAAGGATATTCAATTTAATTTTGCAAAAACCTAATAAATATGGAACCTGTTATTAAGATAAGTTGGACTTCATGAGAACAGACATCCATGCAGAATTAAGCACTTTCATTAGAATTACATCAATTTCTGAAACAAGTTTGACTTGATTGCCCTCACACACACACACACACACACACGAGAGAAGAGAGCTCTGAATGATTGGCAGCCGAGTCCAAATCGATTCTTGTAGAAGTCTTGAAATCTTTTCATGCAGCGATGGTTGCTTTGACAACTCCGTTGAGTTATGGAGGTTGGGGCAGATGCTCTAACGAAGCCAAGGTCAGAGTCAGGGCTCCTGGTGAACACATCACAAAAATGTATTTAAAATCAAACACCAAAATATCAGCCCTCGCATCTCAGAATACAAACTGTCATTCAAGTGAATATGAATTCATTCTATGTATCATGATTTTAATTGCTGATGTCGGGGCTGAGTGAAGTGAGGATGAATCAGTTTTAAATCTACTGTATTTCTTATACTTTTGCATCGACCTGCCTTGTTCAAACACATGAAGGTAGTAGCATTTTCTCTGAAGCTTGACCCCGTTGAAAGCAGATATTCCCAGTGAGACTACACGGGCTGGATGGACTGTATCAAAAGAGAGAAGGTTGAACTCCAGGTAGAAACTGTTTCCACGGGTATTTAATATTTTAGTGGTGTATTTTTGCTGAGTTTGTGCTCATAAAACATGTTCAATAGGGCTGCATTATTCAAGGTTCCCTTGTTTGTTTTCAGAATTACTGTCAGTAGTCATTAGTCTTCATTTATTCTCCTCTTTGTCCCCTGGAGCAGAAAGCACAGGGATCTGCCCCCCACAGCGTCTGACTCATAGAGCAGACAAAGGCCATTGCTGAAGTAAATATCTGCTCCTTTAAACACGGCTGTGTTGACTCGGGGGCTCTACAAAGTAGGTGAATTTCCCGGGAAAATACCAGGACTCTGAAGAATGTCACAACATTTAGGAATACAAAAGAGTATTTTGTTTAATTGTATCCTGAAAGCCACTAATGTTTGTTATTAGAATTTGCGAATGGTCGTACTGTAGTACAATCAGTGTTAATCCTGAACATTCCTGTTAGAACTGACAAACAATACAGGCCCTTTAATGACAGGCATTTTGACTGGTCACAGCCGGAAAAGCACAGGTGTAATTACTAACACTTATAATGACTGTATTTTTTCATTTGGATGATGAAGTTACAGAGCTCTTGTATGTGATTCATGCCAGAGCAAAATTTGATGCAAAAATCATTCATTTCAAGGGAAATGCAGTGGATTCAGTTGGTAGTGAGGTGAAAGCATGAAAATTGTTCGTGTTTAACTTTGGTGAAAGTTTGACTCCTTAATGGTCATAACCACGCATTCTTTTTCATTTGTCATTTGTGTTTAAACAAACTCAGTGGTCTCCCCCACTCCAGGTGTTTCCTCCAGAAGCCCTGGGCTCTGCCTATGGCTGTCTCCTCCAGAGCATTGGTGTTAAATCCAAAACAGTCACATGATTTGTCCGATATTTCACAAACACCACAAACCAGCCAAAAGACCCTGATCAGTGACTCTAATTAGCTGAGATGAAGTCTAGACAGTCTGCGGCTTGCTGTCACTCAAAGCAGCCAAGCCCTTACTTATTTATGATTTAATATAATTTAAATGAGCAAGTTAGAGAAAAAAACATCACTCCCCCATCATGAACAGGGAAATTAGCTACAGAGACCCAAACCAGTTTTTGTACCAGGCTGCAAACATGTTTACTTCTGTTGTAAAGTTTAACGAGGGATCTTACAGGGATGACTCGCTTTTGGAGACAGAATCAAGAGGCTATTCAAGCAACTGCAGATTTTGGCACTTCTGCATTGACATCACTTTTCAGGCCTGGAGGCTGCCGCTTGGATTCACCAAGACATTGAATTATTTAAACAACAGCTGCATAACAATATTTTTGGCAGCAGGGCACGTTCATTAGTTCAGTTCTGTGAGAGAACAAAAATAGTTTGAACATTACTAAATGTTGTCCTGAGAGCTCAGGTCCCTGTTGGTTGGAAAACCACCATGTCAGGGTTAAAGGTGCACTATGTAGTTTTGGGGAAGGAATTATAATGAAGAGGGAAAGATCTTCATTGACTGATTCATACTGTTTTACTTTGTTTATATGTGGCGGACCCTGCCACCTTTCTAGCTTCAAACAGTGTTCTGGGGCCTCATTTTTCTCTGAGAACAGCTTGTTTATTCACTCATGGAAAGAAAAAATCTGAGTTTGTATTATTACCTCATTAATATTGTAAATATAAAAATTGCTGACATAAACGAGAGAATTTCCTCTCCAAAACTACATAGTGCCCCTTTAAAAGGAATCAAATCTTCATGATTGAAATCCAGAAACAAACAGCTGTCTCACCATGTCCCACGCCATCAAACACTGTGAGGCATTTAATTACGTTATGTGATCATTTATACATAAATACCCCAAAAGGATAACAAATTAACCTTGCGACCAAGGGATTAATTATCCAAAATAATAGCGAAGGGCCTTCCCAGGTTAACTAAACAAGTTGAATTAAATTTGAGCAGTGACTGCTGATTGCAAGGGAATATTAAATAATATACCTGTTAGGCTGCAGTTACATTACAAAGCACAATATTTCCTTTAAACTTCAGGAAACTGATTACAGATAAGTGGATCAACCATGAAAAAAGACAAGAATGTCAAATAAAAGTGACTTTGAGCGGAGGTAATGAAAGTGAACAGAATCTGCGTTTCCAAAATTACTTTAAAAAGCAAAACCAGACGAGGTCTGTGTTTTAATGAATTTTCTTAAAATAGCACCACAAATATAAAAGTCTGCTTTTAAAGACTTAATCTCTAAAAAAAAAATAAAAGGCACTTCATTCATTTTGAGCTGATCTCCAATTCATATTCACTTAAGCAGGATGTCAAACTCAATTTTAATCAAACAGCAACACAGTCTTTGGCTGCCTGCCTACTTTTTCTGAAGGGCAATTTAAACCTGTCAGGACCGGTGAGATGTACCTCGTACCTGTGTGATTCCTGATGAAAAAATGCTCTAAATTAGCCATGTTTACAAATCAAGGGCTGTCAAGGTGATTAATTACCACCTCCATTTCCAAGATAATATCATGTGACATCTGCCCTCTCCCTTCCTCTGAAGTAGTGGCAGAGATCACTCGTTCTCTTGATTAATTAAAGGAGCCCCATGGGTTAACATTTGCAAGCAAACCTTTATAGCCAGGCCTGTTAATTCTTAAAGCTGCCCTTGAAACACACACACATGCAATTCCAGGGAGGACGCAGAAGACACGAGAAAGATGCAGGGGTGAGGCGTTGTGTCAGATTTGACAGCTGACTCAAGGAGCTGCGTTAGACACTGACAGCACACATGCCTAATTATATCACTTTCATCTTCCCTCCCCTAAGGTTTACTGCAAGGTAAGATTATAATCTCCTCTGTCAGGATTAGAAATAAAAGAGCCAATCATATGTAAAGCAGATATGGCCCTTCCCTCGTATCACTTCAGTTCTTGTGGTATTTTTTGTTTAATTCTTTCTGATTCTTCTTCTCTCAGTTATTATATACTGCCGTCAGTGATGCTGTAGCCATGAAGGGGTGCACTGTAACGGTGTTTGAGTGGGTGGCGTTTGTCAAGTGGAATCCACGAGTTCTCTGAATAGAACAATCATGTGAATGCCACTTTTTTAATAAGGAAATAACACTTACAGAAACTTTGATGAGGGGAAACGTGTTGGTTTCCTTGCTGAGAAGTTGGAGGTGTGCAGTCTGTCACCTGCAGCTTCATCTAACAGCTCCATCTTGTTCCATTACTCCCACAGACTATATAAAACTACTCAAGATGGAGCCGCTGTCATCAAATGCTGAAATTGCTGTGTAGACGCATCTTTTAATGAATGATAGTGGTGCTACACTCGCTGAAGACATTGCATTTCCTGTGACTAGGCCACTTCAAAATAAAAGTCAGCTTGTGTTTCATCATTTAAATGCTTTTAATGTGAAGCTGCAGGAGTGTCCAAGTCCTTTTTGCTAGGTAAATGGTGGCCTTAAATATGTTCTTAATGAGGAAAATATTAATGACATTACCTGCAGCGATCCTCCAGCAGCAGAAACCCTACAGTGTATTGTAGGTGTATCTCTACATTAGCATGTGCATTTGTGGACAAGGAACAGCTGATAAACTTTATTATTTAAAACTCCTGACTCGTTTCCTTTGGAGAGTTTATAACTACAGCTTTTAGTTTTGCTGATTAAATGTGCCACAGTGATCATTTTTTGTTACAGTGACATGTTTAAAATAACTGAAAGCAGCCTCTCTGTCATGATCCTCGTCTCTTATTTCCTGTTTTATTTTGAAATTGTGCCCTCATGTGTCACTTGCTGCTTTTCAGTCCCTTCCTCTGTGTGATTTTCAATCCTTCACGTGTTTGTCCATTCCTTTCCCTCACCTGTCCTCTCCCCGCCTCACCCCACCTGCACCTCACCCCCTCGTTAGTGTGTGTGTATAAAAACTTTGTGCTCCCTCTAGTCTTGTCAGTTCGTCCTGTATTTCTCACCCGTGTTATTTCCAGTGTCTTCTAGTGTCTCCCCGTGGTATGTTTTCTGATTGTTGTTCCTGGCTTTATGTTTCTGCTTAGCGCTGTGCTGTGCGCTGTGTACTTCTTTGCGCCGTGCGTAACATAGAGCCCCAAGTGTCTTTTCTTGTAAAAAGGCGGGATGCCGGGTATTACCAGTGTTGTCACAAGCTAATTTGTTTCAATTAGTCATAAATTTCACCCTCAAATACATTGATCAACAGTTAACACACTGAAATTAAGTTGGGGAAAGACAGAGTTGTCCTAGAGTTGCCTATATCACTGTAAAAAATATTATTTTAAATAGTATAATAATATACACTGATAACATCTGTGCCAACTATTGATGTAAAATAACATGTTTTAACTTTTTACAGATTGTGTTTCCCCTTCATATGCCTCACGGTGGTTTGGTCCACTGCCTACCAACCCCACACCCCCACACACATTAGCGCTCTGTACGTGTGTCTGAAGCAGTCTCTGGGAGTGTGTTGGTGGTTGTGGTTGTTGACCTCGGTTAAGTAGCTACTTAAGCAAAAGGACAAGAGATATGTCTGACATTTTTATTTTCTTCTACCACTCAACAGAATTAAAATGCATTTACAGTTACAACCAGACATTTTATTCGGTCGACTACATCAAGGTTGAATCTTACGCATCAATGCGGTCGAAGTATTTATACTTTTTAACATACTGGTACAACAGCACGTAAAGGTCAAGTTATTTACCTTTCAAATATTCTGTAGTTTAATAGTAGCATTTCCTCTTTAAACTTTTAATACAACAGCACTTTTAGCGGCATCTTTGGTGTCCCATTCTGGAATTGCCCTTGACAAATTGTTGCATTTATTGTCCTGCCCAACAGTGATATGAAATATCCACTCTTGTATAGTGCACTTAGTACTGCAAATGGTTTCAGATGCTGCCATTGAGTGATTGACCTCAGCAAATGTTTAACAAGCCAGAATGACTGAAAAATTGTAGATGTGCAGAGTCATTAATGTATGGGCTTCTTAATATTCTTATCAAATTACATATAGAGATAAGAGATACAATAAGGCTGTTCTGCACAATGAGTACTTCTACATTTCAAATGTATAATGCTAATAAAACCTCTGTTCTGCTTTTAGAATGCAGGACTTTTACTTGTAAGCTAGTATTGTTTAAAGTGAGATATTGCACATTTTCCTTTGGGATCTGAACACTTCTTCCACCACTGTGTAAAACTATCATTTATACAGTTATTTTAAGCATTCATGCACAGAGAAGAAGTTGAGGCATGTGTGCACAGCTCCCAACTCTATGCTGTGCAGCCAGTTGTTATCCATTAGGTGCTGTTGAACAGGCCGGTAGTCCATATGAACTTTAATGATTTATTCCTAAATCCCCAGATTTGCCAAGAACACTGCATCTTTCACCACCCCCACTTTGGTCCTGATATTAAAAATACAATTACCATATTTCATTACTTATGACAAGCCTTTGAAAGCACTGATAAACCATGACTGAATTATTATTTCCGCTCTGACAAACAGTCTAATATATTCTACAGCGGTGAATTTCATTTGATATGTCATGACACACTGCATTGCATTATGGTGGCTCTGAAAACAGCCTCGAAACTCAAGCGAGCTTTCATTGTAATTCAATCACATCTCGGCGCCTGTGTTTAATTCACCACTGTCACAAAACCCACTATATGTTTCTAATTACGGTGTGATCCTCCTTAATGTACAAGACAAATCCCAATGTTATTCCGTCCATAATGGCAAAGTTTGTTTGCTGTGCACACAGTGTACAGAGAAATTGAAAAAACTTAAGTCCACTAATTTGTGTCATGTAAAATAGCCCATATGGGCGGTGTGGGATTTTGAAATAATATTGTTCTTTGCTCACAGGATTAAAGCGTCGTCACAGCTTTGAATATAAACCATTTGCACATCTTAAAATGTAATTAGTCATTAAGATATTTTCTCCGTGTTGCCGTCTCAGCCTTTTGTACGAGGAGGCCGTCTGTTCTATCCTGATAGCAGCTTCATTATGAAAAAGAATACCGTTCTCACTTTGATGTCTCACATCGTCACAACTGAAGTAGTTTAGCTGCAGGACCATTTCTTTTATTTACATGAAAACATATGGTGTTCCAATTAAATATTTTTCATCTGTGTTTTTGTACATGGCACATTATAATGTCATGATGAATTGTAAAGAAAAAAACACAAAATATTTACTTTTTTTTTTCTCTTCCATGTGTAAACTGAATCATGCTGCTGTGAATATTTTTGGTTTGATGTTGGTGACTCAATGATCAGTCGGGGCTCAGCTGGCCTCAGTACCTTGGTTTTACATCCACGCTTTCTGTTTGTTCAGTTTGAACAAAAGCTGCCTCAATCGGCACACACATAGAAAGGCTGAAAAGACAGCCACATGCACACCTCCCGGCATTTTGATAACCAGAGAGAGAAGGCAACATCACTGGGCTATGAAGGCTGAGGAATCTCACTGAGGGCCAGAATCACAAAGTAGGATTGTTTTTAAATTTTGCACAGGCCCCTGTCTTTTATTATCATAGATCTTTTTATTCAATATTTTCATTAATACATTTAAACTGGAAATATGAGAATTATTGTTCAGGGCCTCTGCCCAATGAGTCCTAAAGTAGTCTCACAGCTCATATGATCACCATCTATGTTGTAGAAACTTTTGATTTTCTCATAATCAGATGAATAAAATGTGCACTTCCTGCTCATGTAAAGGCTAATAGAGCTTATAGACCCCAAAGTACCAGACACCCACTCACATAAGACCAATTTTAAATTTGAGCTCTTTTCGTTTTAACCACCACTTCTGACACCCTCCTACACAGAGCAGGACATCTGATCACAGAGGGGGATGGAGAGAGGAGCACGCAGCATTACATACACCGGACAACACACAAAATGACTCGACCGTATCAGCTGGAGTTCAAGAGCCCTGTGAGAACACCAAATGTCGTGTGGTCTTGTACTAAACAAACATGGATCACAACCAGAAGCTTTCACTAATTATATTTTATGCAGTGCAATTTGGCTGTTCAAAAAATTGTTTGAAAAAAGGTTCAGAGTTTGAGGTTCTGAACTAAGTGGAATGGGTTGTGAACTGCACAGGCCACAGAGAGAATTGGAGGTGAGGGAATGATACCTCATGTAAAGCTGTTTATTTACAGTTATGCGTCCCTCAGACACACCACATCCTCATACTAAAGCAACTGAATAGGTTGATTGCCAGTTATCCCTAAACTACACATGACTACATACATAACTTGACCTGCGTTATGTATTTGGTTTTGGTATGTATGGTTTTACATGAACGGCAGCCTCCTGGGTAAAAGACTTTGGCACTGTTCATACAACGTCGCCTGACTTCCTCCTTTGCTGCCGTAATAATTTCGCCGGCCACTAGATGTCGCCATCTAACAGTAAATGTGAATGTTGGTCGTAATAAGCCATTTGCACTGTCGACCTATATGGTCTGATGAGGACTGGTTGTCATCGCTCACAGATGTCAAATGCAAATATCAGTCATGTTTGAAAAAGTACAACTAGCAACAACTGAAGACATCAGATTAGACATACCACACACTTGACTTTGATTTTATCTGGCGACTGTCAACAACTGACCCAGACTGGGACAGACTCAGTCCAATCACTGGTCAGTGGTTGTAATGTGTCGCCACCTTAAACTGGCAATAGACAAGTTTTTTGCTTTAACTTATCATGCTGAAGTTAATGTTGATTGCAAAATGTAATGGCTATAGAGTAACGACACCATCTGCATTTCGATTGGATCCCTATAAACCTTGCTTTTGGTGATCCAGTCAGGCTGGCAGCCTGGCATCATTTCTATCTGCCTTCACGTCCCCATGATGGACTAAACAAATGAATAAAGTCAAGTTTTGGCCTTTGTTGTTGGTAGTTGTTACTTTGATGAAAACAGAAAGCGATCCTGTTGTCGTTGTAACGTGGCAACAACAGTTAAACCACTTAGACTAGTCCACCCCCTACCCTAACGTTTTTATTTCCTCTTGAGTTCACAATGTTGCTCAAGTCCTGGTCATAGTTTTGTAATAAACCTAATAACCCATATGATGGTGCTACCAACCGAAGAGAGATCACACCAGACTAGAGATGGCAGATGCAGTCGTCTGTCCTGGTTTGTTAGTTGTATACTACCTCATGAACACGAGCGCGCAGAGATAAATGCACTTCAGCTGTTTTTAATTTTATTATTCACAACCAAACTTCTCCTGGCTCGACATGCCACAATGTCTTTAAGGCCTCTCGTTTTGTCCTCTAGCAATAAAAATGAATAATGTCTCTTCTGTCCTGTCTCATGCCTCACAAATCATATTTAGAAATCGTTCTGAGAATCATTTTGACTTGAGGACCACTTTACCACCACGTGACACTTCTTCAGCCTGATGTAACAATCAAGCAGTGATGACTACCTGTACTCTGAGATACTGACAGGCTACCTTCTTGAATGATGATGAATGTGATCATAAGCCAAACACACATGATGTTGAATGTGTGATACACTGCGTTGCTATTATAGTACACTGTAGCACTTTGAGACTTTGGAATTATCACCATCCATCTGGGGGGGGAAGTGTAAATTCTGATAATGAGCAAAAGATTTGAATACCATCTGGCAAAGGTGTTTCTGAGAAAAACATCAACACACAGACATAACATTCAGAACTCATGAATATGTGAATGTCTTGAGAATACATCCTAAGAGAATATTTTGAGATAGAAAAAATAAACTGACCAGTTAGACATTTTTATAAAAGTTAAAATAAAAAAATAAAAAAGACTTGAACAGATGCCATGTTGTTTAAAAAGTATAATCAACAAAACAAAGACTGCTGTCTTTGGTATTAAACAGTCACAGTGGAGCTAAATGTTTGTGTCAATAATTGATTGCGTACACCCAGCACAGAGCTAATCAATACAACGCTTGCTGTGTCAGGTAACTGATGACTGGCCTGCTTTCCTGAAGCAAATTACAAACTCTTATTTATTATTTATCAACTGATTTCATTTATTTTCAGGCTTTGGGGTCCTGATGCATCATTTACCAGGTGACTAGGTTGAAAAAAAAAAATGAGCCTAGAGGCAATACAATCGTAAGAGTACAAGTCTTTAAATTGATTGTATGTCTTTAAAATCTATTACAGCATGCTGGATTGGCACTTTTTTAACTAGTTGGATTCTGCATGGTTTGGTATAAATTAAAACATCATAAATTATAACAGTTTTTTAGATTTATTTTTAAATTTTTTATTGTAATTGATTATCAAATTCCTACCCCAAACAATGATTGCAACTAAGCATCAAGTTTTTGGATTTCTCCATAAAGAACAAATCACAGAACCCTCATATGTATCAGTTGTCACTAATGTGAATAGACATGACCGATCATTTCCAATATGCCATCTCCAGCTGTGGGATTTCCCTTGCGTTACTGTGTGTAAGATTATAATTATAGCTCAAAATATTAGTATTAATATGCCATTAATAAAGGTTATCATGCAGATTATTGTTAGTCTCTCGACCAGTGAGATGACCTCATAGTCAGTACAATAACACAGTGAAACCCATTCATGATCAGGTAAGAGTGGGTCCATTAACACACATATTAATTCAAGGGAAATAATAATTTGTAATTTATACAAAGCATTAGCAAAATCAGAATGCGTTCAGTGACCGAACTGTAAAAAATACAGAAACCACAAACAACGACGGTCAAACATTTGTTTACCACAAGACAACACATAAACTAAACTATGGCGACAAGACATTACACGAAGACAAAGAGGTTCGGGGGTTGGACCAGTTGTAACACAATAGGTCGTGAATGGAGGAACCCTAAAACAGACTGTGCTTGCATCGTTCAAAGCTGAGAGTACTGAAAGTAACCCAGAATATCTAAGTTTGGACTGAGTGAATCTTATCATAGCCTACACTTGTTTCAGCTGTAAACCAACAACCATATTATTCAACCCTTGGAAAGTTTGTATACCTGACAAGGCTGCAGGGAAAGGAGGATGAGGAGAGAGGAGGCGTTGCAGCGATTCTCCAGTCGGCTTTTGTTGGCGTGGGGTTCTGCATCTCTCGCTCTCGCTCCATTTCATGCACTCTTTGGAAAAATGTGCAGGCTGTCTTTAGTTACTTCATTCCTGACTTTGTGGAGTCAGGAATCAAATGCAGCAGGCCTGTGGTGCACCATGCATGCTGTTGTTGCAAGCATGCAACTAATGAGCATTACATACATTAATGTATTGATATCTTTGAACAGGCACAATGAAATGAAACAGAGATTTAAACATAACACTCTATTATCCAAGGATGGTTCCTTCTTCTTTTGGATGAGAAAGAATGTAGTGTAAGTTAACAGACAAGCATGTAGATTAGCATCCACACAGGCCATGGCACCCTGGGGTCCGAGGTCCTGCGAGGGCAGTTCTTTGTGAACTCTGGACCATGTCTGAAGAGGTGGTACTGATGACAGTTTACCAGATAGGCTGGTACCATCCTGCAATAAACTGTCCTGGAGCCGTTGTCCTGGTGTGTTGAGGGCCATTTCAGATAAAAAAGCATGGACGCTCGCAATTCTTTCACAACTTCACACTATCAATCAACTCATCAAATGACAAAGAACAACGCTTCATTACCCGGCCATTAACTGTGATTTATCGGCTAACATTAGCGACACATGCTCCTTCCCTGCACTGATATTAGAGGAGAGGCACCAAATGCATCAAATTTGGTGCTGGACTTTAGTTACATTTTGGGTGTAATATTCCATCAAAGGGGGGTATGCACCATTGAAATACATCGAAATGCAGGATTGTCTTGCACTATCACCAATAAAAATGTATTGTTAGCCAGCTAGCAAGTTAGCTACCAAGACAACGTCAAACTAGTAGCGATTGTTTTATGCTCAATCACCAGTAACATTGTAACGTTAGCTAGTGAGCAAGTTAGCTGCCAAGACCCCAGAAAACTAGTCACAATTGTCATATGCTCAATCACAAATAACAATGTAGTGTCAGTTAGCTAGCAAGTTAGTAACCAAGACCCTAGCAAACTAGGAGCGATTGTTTTACACTCATTCACCAATAATGATGTAAAGTTAGCCAGCTACCAAGACATCAGCAAACTGGTAGCGTTTGTTTAACGCTAACGCTCCTCTGTAAAACCTCCGTTTGACACTTCACCCCTGCCCCTCTATCCCAACAAGAATTTCGACACCCTACCCCAGGACATGAACCAAGGAGTAGGGCTCAATTGGACTATAATCTTCTAGTGGCAATCATCACTTCTAGAAATTTGGATTTCTTTTGTGGTAAATCTGCAACTCATTGTCATTGTAAATATGTGCCATGAGAGTGCAAGAATGGAAAGAAGCATAGCAACAGCAACCTAGGGGGGCTGGGTTGAGTCAATTTGATGTTAAACAATTTTCTTGTGTCATTTAACCAGCAGACTGCTGAGAATAAAATAATGGTTTGATGAAACTATTTACATGCAAAGCCTTTTTTTTTTTTTTTACCTTCGAGAAAACGTGGCCTGCTCCGCTCTTGAGACAGACAGAGCTTAATGAGACTGACCTTTGAGGATGGAGAACTGAACTTGTCCTCAGCATATTAACAACAATGAACTCTGACCTAAAGTTTCAGGATGCCATCGGATCTCGTGCTTTCCTCCTCGACTATGACTCACCCATCTTCAAGAGGCCCTCTATTCGTTTTGACACAATGACAACACACGGCATCAGGCTGAGTACATGTAGTCGTTGAAGCAGGACTCCCGGGAGGTTTGTGGCGGCTTTAAGTGTTTGCTGCTGCAGCAGATCAATGCAGCATGACTCTCAAGTATATAGCACACGGGCTGAGATGTTTCTGTCAGGAGCTGTGTTTCTGTCTTGTTCAAAGTTAGAGTTAACTAAGGGAACACTGCACACTTTGAAACCGAGTCAACGTTAATGCACCCATTGCGTAATCAAGTCACCGAGGTGGGTCTCTCATGTGCCTGTGTCTGTCGGTTTGCACATTCGGTGATGAAGATCACAACCCTCCGACCATTCTGCCTGCAGGTCCCTCACTGCTTATTCAGACATCAGCGAGCGCATGAAGTACAAGAGAAGTGTGTGGACCGCATAATATAAAAAGTGGTGGTAGTGGGAGGTGGATGAGTTGTTTACAAAAGGTAGAAAACCCCCTCCAGGAAGATTTCAATCTGATGTCAGAACAAGTCATATACAAACACAGACTCCCTGGTATGCAGGGATTCATGATGCTATAATAAATATTGTCTCTTGCACACCATCTCCAGGATATTTTAACGTATGTCAGACACTGTGCAATACAATAAGCTGTATCTATAAATATATTATACAGCATCCATATCTAACTGTGGGCATCTATCTGTAGAAAGACGGTGGATCTATCTGCCCATGGTGCAGGAAGGATGGCACGGCCACACAGGACTTGCTCTCACACTGGCTCACTCTTTAATCTGGCATGAAAACAACACACAGTCTGCAATAACAGTGTGTAAGGCACCTGCAAGCTTTCAGGTCTGTGTAGCAGAGAATAACAGGATTACTTTCCACAGTACTGTAAAACATTACGGCTAGGAGCAAGCCAGCAACTGCATGGCTTGCTAGCTAGCATTAGGTTAACATGTAAACAAAGTTTATATAGTAAACATAGTTTTTCTCTATGCAGATTTCAGTTCTTATACTCTAATAAGTTGTCATAAATTCTAACATTATATAATTCAAGCTTTTGTCTACATTCATAGCCACTCCTCATCCACTCTTATTTTGTCTATTTATATAACTGAATTCATATCCATCTAATCCAAAGTTTCTTCCTTTATCAGGGTTGATCCAAGTTTCAAACATGGCAATTATGTTTGCATACAGGCTTCTGCAGTTGAAGTGGATTATTGATAATCTGTTAACTGTCTTAATGGTTTGATATATTGTTCCTCTGTGTCGTAGCAGCTATTATCATTTATGTTACAGAAGAAATGATAGTCCGGATCGATATCATTTTCCATGGCCTGTAAATTGTGGTGACCATTTTAAGGACGCATTTTATTGATCTAGAAAAATAACACAATTCATATCAAAATGAGATGGTTACCTACCGTTTGACCTTCCGCTTCAGGTGAAAGACGGTCATTATTCAGCTCACAATATTTTTTTAATGTTTGCAGTCCGTCACGCTAAAGTTTGTTTTCTCCTCCTGAGATGTGAGGGCATGACCCGCCCTACTCTGCCTCTGATTGGTTGCTCCCTCATGTCTTTGTCAGTTTGTCCGTTTCTTCCCCTGTGATTCCCCTGTGATTCCCCTGTGATTAATCTGTGATTACCCTGTGTTTCACCTAAGCCTGTTCCGATGTCCTCCAGTTTCTCCCTGTCTCCCGATGGTCTGTTCCTGGTTTTTGTCCCTCATCTTTTCACTGAGTTGTACTTTGTTCTTCTCCATTGGTAGCTACTTTGTTTAAGTTTGTGTTGCTACTTTGTTTTCTTCAATTCTTGGTCTTTGGTTTACATGAGTTTTGGACTTCGGCTTTCATTATTTATTCTTTTGCCTCCTGCATGTGTCTGCATTTGGGTCCTCACAATATTTTTGTCTTAAAACATAACAGTATTGGTCAAAAACGGTTATAAAAATGGCAAAAAAACAAAACAAACAAAAACTTTGAAACCAAATAAAAAGGAACTTAAAAACTATAACAAGCCACCAAAATCGCATAAACACTTAATGGCTGAAAGAATATGGACGCGCCTGTCTTTATACCTGATTGTATTTTTTGGTCTGGGGCTGTTTTTCATTTTGCAACACCAAATACATAAAATCTAAACACTACAGCATACAATTTCATTTTAGACAATGAGGTTCTTCCAGCATTGTGGCAACAGTTTGGCATACAGGTAGGCCTTTTCCTTTTACAGGGCACCTCAAGCCCCTCCAACACATTTGGGATGAACTGAAACAATTCAACCTAGGTGTTATCACCTAACATCAGTGAGTCTTACTCACTTACTTACTTATTTTTTTAAGCTAAGCAATCTGATTGTCTTCAGTTTAGTTTTTCTGTTGCTGAGTCAAACGGTTGGGTCAGTCACTAGGTCTTAACAAAAGTTAGCAAACATTCATTTACTGGAGCTTTACCTTAATCGTAGCCAGTACCTGCCCAACTCTAACCCTGCCCTAATGCTAACCTTAACCACTAACCAACAAATCATCGTTTTCCAAACTGGCGACTCAACTTTTTTCCCCAATTGCACCAGTTGTCCCCAGTTAACTGGTCTTGGTTTTGGTCTTTTCCTGGAATTTGTTGACAATAAGAAAAATATTGAAAACATAACAGCCTTTAAACTGGAATGAACATACTGTATACAACGGCTGAGCTGTGAATGCAAAGGTGCTTTCAGTCACCAGTCAGATCCAGTGCAGTTACTTGCCGATTTGGTCAGTGACATTGATGATTAGTCCTAAGAAGGCTTAAGGATTCTTTGAGACATTCATTGGTATGCATACTGACCAATCCAGCAAACCTGACCAGGGAAACTGCCCCAGGGAGGAGAGGAAAGAGATCCAAGATGGGAGCCATGCAGGCCCAGCTTGTACTGAAAGCTGCTCCTGGCTAATGTCCATTCACAGATAAATGAAATGGACAAAATGGGACCAGAGACTGTTGTGCCCACATTTTCACAGAGACCTGTCTCCACCTTGCTTCGTGCTCAGACACAGTCAAAGTGGATGGACATGTTTATCTGATATCCAGCTTTTAATGTGAGGATGCCAACCATATCATCGTCATCATCATCATCATCATCATCATCATCATCATCATCATCTTGTTGCTGTTTACATTCAAAGGAACTTTCATTTCATTAACACTGTGCTGTATGATAAATACATTATCTTAAACCTACTGAAAATGAAAATCCCTGCAGCCAGATTCTTACATCTTATGGAAAGCCTTCCTGCTTGTGAAGGATGTAATATCACCAAGTTAAAAAGGTATTGATTATGTAATGGTTTGTTCTACAATCACATATAATCATATTTATTCATCTTACGGCTAATATCTGTCCTCATCTTCATCTAATTTTATGTTTATTTAATAGTACAGGTAAAAATAAATTCCACAATTCATATGCATTTAATCGTCTTTATTGAATGATGACGATAAAGCTGTCCTTGAACATGTTCTTGACCAGTGTAAATGATGCATTATTTTTCAGTATTTCTGAAGGTAATGGACGAATATGAACAAGCTTCCAAGACATTAAAATAAATATTTCGAAATGCCTGGACTATAATAAAGAAGACATCTATTGTGCAGATATGTGTAGGCGGACTTGCTGACCTAAGACACACGTCTATCTATATGACTCAGGGCAGAACAACACATCCCGTGCATTTCTTCACCGCGCACACTGTGTAATTGAAGTGGACAGCTGAGTGAGGAATGGACCTCTAGAGACCTACTAGCAGTAATCAGGAGGTGTCTGGTTCAGATCCCATGTGGAGTGGGCCAAAGTGGCCCAAAGTGAGAGCCATTATCTGACCTCTCTTCCGCAGATGCTCCTGAAAACGATGTCTGAAGGGGGAAACTATCACTGTGGGTAAATGCACCATCCTGCAAGTAAAATAATGAATTTTCTCTCAGAGGTGGTGACAACTTTATGCACTGCTATTTGTCTGCAAGCGGTGACAAACAAGACAAGGGGCAGTCGTGTGGTTTTATGTTCTCCGGGACAAGAGGGACACACTGTGGCGGTACTTAAAGACCACCGGAGGCTGTTTGATATGAGGAGGCAGGATGGAGTGTGATGTGATGACACCTCTCAGCCACCGGTCTCCCTCTCTTTGTTTGTGTTTGTATCTCGGGGTGTTTCCCTCCCTGCCTCTGTCTTTGTCCAAGTTGCCTCTCTCATTCGAGTCTCACAGAAACCATGTTTCAAAGGCTGTCATGGAGACAAGGAGACTGGGTGCTGGTGGACAAAGGGAGGTGAGGGGAGGGGTTGGGTTTGACATGCTGCTGATGGTGGATGTGGAGACATGGTGGTGAATCTTAGCTTCACACCAGCTCGAACTTCCAAGTTATTTAACTTATCTCAGATGTTATTTCAAGCCAGTATTTATAGTCACCATGTAGGTGAATTCAGTTTAGTTATAATTTCGAAGGCTCCCTCCCATTCCTAATGTTTTGGTTGAAATGTCCCCCTATGAAATGAGATAACCCATCAAGATCCTAATACATCATCATCATTTTTGACAAGATGTCGGGGCTTCTCCTGCTGCGTTTGTGGAACCAAAACCGGTAATTTTAAAAAGGCAAAACTTGATCTTTTCCCAACCCCAACCAAGGGGTTTGTGCCTAAACCTAACCAGGCCAATAATACAGGGCTGTTGCAACATGAAAAGGAAAACTGTCTGAAAGTTTCAACATATCCATGGTTTGCAGAAACATTCACTGCCAACATTTATTCTGGTGTTGGGGTGTGTGTTCTCATCCTAAGCCACCATCTGTGGTTAGGTTTAGGTGACAAAAGGTCAAGGTAAGGGTATTTTTTTGGTTAATATCTAAACATCTTCATCTTCAAGTCACTGCAGACTTTGTTTTAAACTGGGACCTTGACCTACATTTTAACTTGCCAGATATTGTTACTAAGTTTCCTTAATCTTGTGGTTATTTTGAAAAGAAAAAATAAAATACAATTCAATAAAAACATAACCAGACAGGGTTGACAATGACAACAGAACTGACACAAAGCTTTTGCTATGACTACAGGACTGCAGCTCCATTTAATCTCCCTGTATCTTAGCTTATTCTCTTATCAATCCATTTGATTATGACCAACATATACAGTATAGGGCATAATAAATTCACATACTGACTCAAACATAGACTAGAAAGGATAGGGCCATGTATATTTCAAAAATATTTTTCACATAAATACTTGGGATTTAAAGAGTCAATATGGCAATTTATTTCCAGCGATTCTAATACTGCCCAGGCGATATTTATTTTATTGTGTGAAAAAGTAATTTACCACAGTCACAGTGTCACAACAGGAGCCGTGTGTCAATATTTGACCGGAGACAGCTGCATTTTCTGTCTGCTTAACATTCTCTTTGATAGATGGTGAGGAGGGGAAAGTATTAACTGCAGAGACCTCAAGTTGTGACTCGCATAATGACATGAGCACATCTGACAAATAGACGTACGCCGCTGGTGTATTGAAATTCATAAAGCATACATATCTTCTCAGTTTAAACTTTTGTAAAGTCTGGATGGAGGTAAGTGGGCTGTTTGTGTGTGTATCAGTGTGTATGTGAATGAGTTCGGCTCCACTTGCAAGGTCCTGATGTCCTTCCAGTCTTAGAGAGGCTGCTGGAAGGACTTCTGAGGGGAAACGGAATCAGATTTTGTTGAATCACATGGTAAATTGGCATTAATTAAACTGGCAATAGCAACTTAAAAATGAAAATGTCTAAAGTAAATACTGATTGCAAAGTGTAATGGCTGTAGAAAATTGAAACCATCCACGTTCAGATTGATTCCCTACAAACCTCACTTTCTCTACGCTATTCGGTCTGCCATCCTTCGTTTTGCAGGAAAAACGAAGTATGAATTACAGCATAAAGGAAGCGCGTCTGCCATTGTGCACCCAAAACGGGAAGAGGCACTCCGTTAATGCCGTAATCCGTTAACCCCGTTAATGGAGGAGGCAAAGAAGGAGAAGAGGGAGAGTGATAGAAACCGAGGTTAAACGAGAGTGGACAGACGAGCATTCACTCGATGGAGAGCACACCGGTGTTGTGTCAAAGTGTGTTCCCCCGCTGATATGTGTTTTCCTGTACCACCAGGACTTGAGACAGTTCAAAACCAGCATTCTTTCTACTAGAACAGTAACAAAACCTGCCAAGTTATTAATTCACAGAGTCGAACTGATCCTGAACTAATTGAAACTATTTGGGCCAAGTGCACTCACATATCAAAAATACTTTTATTATTGAATATTTTTTCGATAAATGTATATTGTGATTCACATTTTCATGAAGTTTTAACATTAAAGATTTCATTTATTAAACAAATTCAAAGTAAAAGTACTTTTTCTGTTTTGGCTCTACAGTGACGTTGTGGGTAGGTTTAGACAAAAAAAAACACTTGATTTAAAGTTTAAATTCACTCTTTGTTCAGTTTTGGGAAACAGTAGACTTTGGGCAAAGCTGGCTCTGTTGGAAATTGGAAATTAAATTCCTTTAATGTCTTCCTTTCTGGGGCTCCATAAACAAAACACCTGTGTGCCTTGGGGTGGTGGTGTAGTGTATCCCCTTCAGGGCATTGTTCCCCAATTTGTGTGTCAAAATCAAAAAATGATTAAAAAACACATGGGGAACATGCAAGAAACTAATCTTTTTAAGGATGGCCAAAATTGGTAAAACATAAGCTGTGATATCGTCATAAACCCACCTTACATTTCCCATGATGCAACATAGTGTCTTCTACACGCCACACCCCTTCCAAGTATTGCTGGCTTTTGGTAATAAAAGTCCAACAGTGTCATCAGGGGTTATCTGATTGGTAACCCACATGACAAGTAAACTGTGGCATCTCCCTTTAATTAGTAAAATGTCTCCACCTCCTTTTGTCTCAAGATGTGCACAAAGAACAGTATGTACACTATTCTGAGGTCTGTCAATCTGGTGTTATTAACCACTGTCTCTCTAAAACAAGGACTGTGATTAGTGTCCAGGCTGCCAAGGAGTAATTCTGCTCCAGAGGGTTCATTTGCTCCTCAACACCCACTGTCATTAAACCCCAGTGCCCAGTAAAGCGATTATTCAGCGATAAAGTTTTAATTGTGCAGTTGTCTGTGAAGAAGGCGGGGGGCGGATAATTAGTGGTCCTGGTGAGAGCACAGAGGACCTGGACAGCACCGGCGATGTGTCTCGAAGACAAGTGTCACACTAAAGACCAGAAACTTAAACTGAATTTGGCAGCAGGCACTTTTTTTTACCCAAAGGAATAATAATGAGCCAATAATAAGCGTTCTTTTGACCGCCACATGTGCACTTGTCTTTTTCCTATCGAGCACCACTATATTTGGATAAGTGTGCGTGCTCTTATGATTTTTTAAAAAGGACCCATTCCAGTTGAGTGAGTGAGGATGGTTGAACTCTACCTAATGGCACAAATGTTGGCAATGTATGATACTGCAGTCCACGGATATGTTGCTTTACATTTCTTTATGTTACAACTTTTTATGTTTATTTAAGTAAAATTTTCAATTTTATGTTGTGACAACACTGTTCTCATGGTCTGGTTATGTTTAGGCTCAAAAGCCACTTGGTTAGGGTTCAGAAAACATGTTGTGGCTTAAAAAAATCTGTTTTAGTCGCTTTTATGGCCAAAAATGTCCCAACGCCCCCTCAAAGCATCTGGTTTTAATGCCACAAAAAAATAAAAATATCCCAACATCTTGTCAAAAATATCCAGTGCTTTCTGAAATGCCATCTTGAACAGCAGCTGCTGGTTTGGCAGCCTTCTCTCAATAGGCTGTCACGCCACCACCTTCCCTCTACCTCCTGATTTAAAAGTCAGCTCAGACACTGTATATGTTATGTGAACTTGATATCACACTAATGTACAAATGTCAATATGATACAAACTGCCAAAATGTTGTTGTGGAGACCGGGCTGGTTCTTTCTACAGACTTATTCAGAACGCCTCAGTTGGGTTGATGGTTAACTGTCATTATTTATGTAGTGTTTTCCAATTTGGCACCCATGTGTTTCCAGTATTATGTTTGGCTTTTGGTGATTCATTTCATAGTGTGTGTCACAATTCTTGTAGCTGCCAAATGGAGACAACAAGCCTGCATACATGGCTGAAAGATCAGGAAAACAGTGTTTTGGATTAGGGTTTGTCTCGAAGTCAAATCATGCAAACAAATCTAAAGGCCTGATGCAGGAATGCAGGTTCTCAGAAACTTGAGGGGACACTGGCAACAGGAAGCCTGACACCGGAAGTAAGAGTGACACCATGGCAGTATAAACAGCCTGGCAAAAAGCAGCTGAAAACTGACCTCTTCATATAAACTGGGGCTGATTTTGAATGAGGAGTAGCTGAGGATGCAGGTGATTGGATCAGGATGTCTGTAGAGGAGAAAAGGAAACTCACTGAAGGCAACTACAGAGAGGTGACACAGGACAAAATAAACTCCAGAACAAACACAACTGCAAAGAGAAGACATAGAGTCAGAGCTAGAAAGGAAAGAGGGGAAAGTTGTAGGCATCACTGTGATAGTATAAAGTGGGGACTTTGGTCCAGTTCAGTCCCCCAAATTCCAAGTACTGAACCTTAACAGACTTTAATTGAGATCACCTGTGTGATCACCATTAGTGTCTGAGTGCAGGAGTCCAGCTGCTGAGTGAGACAGCACTTTGTGAAATTATTTGACCTACACAGAAGCATTTCTGTGGACATTGAGGCCCAGTCCACACAGGCCCTGTTTTTGGAAACAGAGTTTAAAAAAAGTTATGCATTTTAGCACCATTTCAGAAATAATCTCTGTCCATATGCATATCTCATGGCCATTCACGCACACTGGGCATGTTTATGCCATTGTAAATGAATTGTATACTCAGGTCGGTTGCAGAAAATACTATGAACTAGGTAAACGTGACTGCTCTTCACAGAATCAGAAAGGTCTTGGATAGTGTGTCACCAAAACAATGTAAGCAGCTGTTTTTCTCTTTCTTCTCCATCACTGTATTATCTTTGTCTTTCTAAATATAACCTCAAACAATATAACATCCATTCTGTTACTGTACAAACTCACATAACACATACATTTGCCAAAGATGCTTCAGACGCTACTAAACGTGTGTATCTGTATCATCATTTCTAAAAGTGTCTGTTTCTGCCCATCCACATGTAAACACTGACAACTGAGTTTTGTGATGTCTTCAGCCTGGTAGACGTTTTCTAAAAGCTTTGTATAAAAGCAAAGAAAAAGCCTTGTTTTAGGAAGTACCTGTCTTCGTGTGGACACTTCGTTGTAAACTGTGATTTTGTTGTTCTGTTCTGTACATGCGATATCTATTGCATGTCTGTCCTTCCTGGGAGAGGGGTCCCTCCTCTATGGCTCTTCCTGAGGTTTCTTCCATCTTTTTTTTCAGCCTGTTAAAAGGCTTTTTTTTCTCAATAGAGCCAGTTTTTCCTCACTCGAATTGAGGGTCTAAGGACAGAGGATGTCGTTCACTGTACAGATTGTAAAGCCCACTGAGGCAATGTGATTATGAGTTTGGGCTATACATGTTTAAATAAAACTGATTTGATTTTGAATCAAACAGGTGGTTAATTCTTACATACTGCACTTTTTTTAATAGGAAAATAATGCTTACAGAGTTCACAAAAGCTTACCTTAGGCTAAGATTAACACATAAGTGTTGCAACTATTAGCTGATCAATAGAATATTGATAGTTGTGTTATTCAATTAATGGTTAAAGTCATTTTCAAGCAAAAGTACCAAATATTTCATGGTTGTAGATTGTCAGATGTGACAAATTGCTGCTCATGTCTGTAAAATGTCATCGTACACCTCTTGACAATTTATTTTATTTATGAATGACAAAAAAATCATTGACATAAATCAATAATGAAAATAATAATTGGTTGCAGTTCTCAATAAACTGCTGTACATTAAACATATACTACTAATGTTGAACTTTGAACAACATTGTGAGATTCTCTCTCACTCTGATGCCCAGCACAGGGATAAAACAGTCGTATCTTCTCTCTGAATACAAATTCTCTGTATCCTTTCATGTGAAGACAGACTGAACCGGTTTTCTTAACCCTGTGACCCAGCAGATACAAATAAAACTTAACAGCTACTCTGAGTGGATTCCCTTTGAACTCAGGTCCTTTGGTGATACTGATTATACCTCCACATCGTTACATCGAAATCTGAGACACATTTTACATGTCTTTAGTTGTCCTGGGTGACTCAGCCAGTGCAAAGAGGCTCCCATTACACCTTTACATGAATAAAGCAGAGGCACAGATGTCAAAAACACACTTAACACACAACTGCTGAATTTATCCTTAGAATTTGTGTATACTTGTGAATTATCATGTTTTTTTTGTTTTTTTGTTTTGTTTTTTTGTTTGTTTGTTTGCTTAATATCTGGCTGACACTTCTCCTGAGTTACACTGTGGTGAGATCTCACCTCCTGTGAGCCATCTTGACACCCTCATTATCTTGCACTGTGTGATCCCGCTCTGCACATACTTGATTCTCCTCCCTTTCCTCTGCGTGTGCACTCCCTTTCTCCCTCGTCTCTTATTTTTAAAGGGATGGGACCGGTTCCTGTTCTGGCACCAGGACAAGCATGCAGCCTTGGCGTGTCTCTCCCAAAGATTTGGCTCATGTAAAGTCAACTTAGAAATAATGTACTGAGCTCTCACTTGGGGTTTAGCATTTTTGGCAGTCTAAACATTGTGTTTTTTTCCTTTTTTGGATATAAAAGAGGGTTTTACGGCACACCAAACAGCTGGAAAAATGTTGTGATGAACTGTTCTACTTTCATAAGCCTCTCTAAGGTTAGATCTCAGCTTCAGGTTTTGGCTCGAGCCTACATGACTTTTTTGCACATCAAAAGGTGGACCAGTAAGAGGAGAGAAAAAATTAAGAATGCAAACCTTATTATGTCCATAAGGAGCATCACTAGATGCACACTTTGGCATATGAGGATATTTCTTACATTTCTTCCTACATTACCAAGTTTCTGACGATGGATTTATCTGTAATGTGTTTTTTCCATTACGTAGGGTGTATGGTCTATTGAGGCCATCATACTTTGTACAAGAGTACATCTGGTGGCCACAACACCTAATAAAAGCACAGAGAGGAGAAAGCACTTTATGTCCTCTCCTGTGTTATTTAGCGTAATGGGAACAAAGTCTTGTACCATGAGCAGCTACTGTATCGTAATCTGTGCTGTGCAACTAAGGCTCAGATTTTTCTT